>NC_136750.1:23914852-25114852 GCF_936440315.1 Barbus barbus
ACATTGTTATACTTGATGGTTATATGTTGATTGTCTTAAGACAATCATAGTAGTGACCAGACTGTCAGCACTCTCACGGTCTCTCTCTGTCTGAGGTGGCATGTCTGTAATCAAGTCTTAGGTGGAAATGCTGTAGGAGCCTGGGACGTGAGGGAGCGCGGGTGAGGATTACATACACACTGCACGGCCTCACGCCCTCCCTTTGTTTGTTCATTGGGACTCTCGGACGCCAGGGTGATCTATGGGCCACAGTACGGCTCTCTGCAACACAACGTCTTTTCCTGTACCTGACTGGCACGCAAGGAAGGCGTCAATCACACAAATAGGGACTGATGGATTGTGGTTAAGTGGGGTGTGTTAATGCAGTGTATTTCCATTCAGTGTACTGGGAGGGTGGGCAGTATTGGCTAAACATTCTGTATTGGTGTTCTTGTATTTTGTAATGTATACCATAATAAAAGATTGACATGTTTTTATAGAAAAGTGATAGACATTTGTGAAAAAATTAAGTCATTATGGCAATTTTAATGGTAAACATTATTTTGGTTATTGTTATTTTATATATTTGGATATTTTGTATTTAGTAGTATTATATTTGTGTAATGTGGAGAAGCATTCAAGTATTATGACATAAGTATACATATATAATATGACAAAAGATCACATTACTAATTAGATTTATTTTTTAACAGTCATGTCGGCTACATTGCAAGAAAACACCTTTATAATTATTATATAAACTATATTATTTTATTATTATTTATATTATATAAATATTAATATTATTAAAAATATTAATAAATAATTATTGCGCAGCATTTTTTCCCCCATTTTACCAACAGCATTTGCCTATTATATATATTCATTTGATATAAATACATTGTTAATCCAGATATTACTTAACAATTCCTGAGCTAATTAATGGCGTCATATGAACAAATAGTAAGTTTCAACTATTGAACATTTAAAACCTAACGGAAACAAAACATGCTTCAGAGAGTCGGATGTTGATTGAGTTCATTCACTAAAGAACTCATCAGACTTACACTGGAAAAAAAAAAAAAAAATTTACTTAAACTTAAAATAATGTTGTTACACGGCTGACTTAAAATTTTTAGTTTAGTCAACTAAAATATTCCAGTTGTCCCTTAAATTAACATTGAGTAACTTAAAATCTCAAGTTGACTAAACTAAAAAAATATAGTCAGCGGGTAACAAATTATTTTAAGTTGAAACAACTTTTTGGAACAATTTTTTTTTTTTACAGTGTATACAAACCAGTGAGTTTATGAGTGAATTGAACTACATTGCTCAGTAAGGCAGATGTTTATTCACTAACCACTTTGACTGATTCACTGATTTCATTCACTAAAGAACTTTTCAGACTGATTCAAACTTGTGAGTCGATTCACAAAACGTTTAGTAGTGAATCAGACTACACAGCTTGCGCTTGTGTGGAAC
The DNA here is from genome assembly GCF_936440315.1 of Barbus barbus. NCBI lineage: Eukaryota > Metazoa > Chordata > Actinopteri > Cypriniformes > Cyprinidae > Barbus > Barbus barbus. The sequence goes on from NC_136750.1 coordinate 23,916,314, forward strand.
TGGTTCGGAAGATTTTGACGTTGTGATACATTTTATCACTTTACATCCAATTCACACTTCAAACTCACGTTCACAACATGAGTAAAATAATAAATCTTAGTTCTCATATAAAAATATAGCATAAAAGTTTCAACGTCCTTATTTTCCTGCGTCATGCAAGACGAGTGCGAGCTCTTACAAATGTGTTTATAACAGTGAAATTTACAGAGAGGAGGTCATCGATTCGTTTTTTCCCCTCACTCTCCCTCATGCACGTTCTGTATTGGGAATGCTAGTGATGGAAGAAAAGGGAGTTGAGAGAGTGACAGCGTCGTCAGCGATTTCCTCTGCATTTTGAAGAGAGCGGGAGAGGATGAGGTTCACAGGGCATTGAGAGAGCACTCCCACAAAACCAGCACAATAAAAGGGATGACTATTTCCAAGGTTGTTTTAGTAAGTTGTGGAGAGATGACCCCACACCCTGACTCCGTGGAGATGAAGTCTAAACAGCTCCCCCTGCCTCCCTCATTCTCTTGTTCTCACACTCCTGGACTGTTTATTTTGTCTCTGTCATTTTCCTCCCTTCTCTCTCTCTTTCCTGTGCCTCTTTTTCTGTCACGGTAACTCTTATCTTCCTGCTTCTTCCTTTTCGCTCCATGTCTCCTTGCCTCGCCGCCAGTCGCAGGTGTGTGGCAGATGTCTATATGTCCCCCTCGGTGAGCCCACCTTACACAATGTTTATTAAAATGGCACACCGGGAACTTTAGTGCACTGCGATGACATGAATATTAAAATTGATTGCGAGGGAGTGTGGCCAGTCAGCGGGCGCTCAGAGGATCAAGGTTGTTGTCATATGAAGGAGGGGAAAGAATGACGCTGACCGTCAGAAAACTATAAATAACTGGCATCTTCTCTAACAACTTTGAAAATCCCACTACATTTCTTGTGTAGTCCTTCAAAATTATTATTATTGCTGAGAATCATTTTTGTTCATAGTCCTGTTTTATTGCTTTTATGGCCATATTAGTATTGATTATTGTGCTACCAATATCATTTAATATCAGCTTTTGACGTTATATGTTTTTGTATACTGACTACTAACTGACCACTGTCCCATGGCTGGCTACATAGCCTAACCGTTATAGTTTCATGACTTGTGTATTATTCTGTGATCTCTTTCTTTTTACATTTTATTTTATTTTTTTATTATTTTTTATTTATATATTTTAACTGCATGTCTGTTTTATTTTATATTTTGTTATTTTATTTTTCTATATTTTATTTGAACTATTTTCCTACTATTTAACTATTAACTATTTTTTTTTTTACATTTTTTGTAAACAGCCATGTAATAATAAGATGTGATAATACTCTGGTGTGCCATGGTACTTTAATACAGTATATGCCATGGTTCTAAATGATCCAAAAATCATGGCAATACTATGTTTTTTTTTTTTTTTTACCATGTACAGTACATAATGTTTTGATGCTTGATTTCCTTCATTTAAATTTAACACGTTGTTGTTGTTGCTGCTGTTAAACAACAGCTGAATCAATATAGATTTATAATGGCCAGTTTTTATGTTATGTTTATCACATTAAATGGCACATTGGCACGTTGAGGTAAATGTGAAGTTTTGAAGTGAAAATTTATTTTCTTGTAAAACATACTTAATCTTTTACAGCTTGTGTTTGCATGTGTGTGTGTGTGTGTGTGTGTGTGTGTGTGTGTGTGTGTGTGTGTGTGTGTGTGTGTGTGTGTGTGTGTGTGTGTGTGTGTGTGTGTGTGTATATTCGTGCTGTCAAACGATCAATCATGATTAATCGCATCCAAAATAAAAGTTTTTGTTTACATAATATGTGTGTGTACTGTGTATATTTATTATGTATATATAAATACACACACATGCATGTATATATTAAGGAAAAATATGTTATGTTTATATATTAAATATATTTATATATGATATAATTTCTATGAATATAAATATACATGTAAATATTTTCAAAAAATATGCTGTATATATCTTTATATATACATAATAAATATACACAGTACACACATTATGTAAACAAAAACTTTTATTTTGGATGCGATTAATCATTTTACACACACACACATATATATATATATATATATATATATATATATATATATATATATATATATATATATATATATATATATATATATATATATATATATATAATATTAGTTTTTATTTTAATTTTTGTATATCAATAAAATACAATATACTGTACAATGTCTTAACAGTAGAAAAACAAAGCATTATGGCACTATGAGATGTGGACTGAAATGAAAAGCAGGGCATCGTCTGTGTCTGTGATTATGAGTGATGGTCCATATTGAAGGTCAGCTGTGATCGATGCTTTTTGACATGCCCACACAGAATGATGTCAGAGCCTCAAATAGCAACTGAGTGAGCATGTGCATGCATGCGTGCATGACTGAGGACTTCAGAAGTACGATTCTTCAGTTTGGAACCAAGAAGCACTCTTTCACTGTGTGTGATAACCTTTGCCTGACCTCATAGCCACAAAACCATTTACCCCAGAGCAACCTGGTGATTATTTGCACACTGCAGTGGCTCCGATGGGTGCGAAGACCCTCTGCAAGCAGCACCTCTTGCTCCTGTGCTTGTTTGCACTATATGCTGAGTGGCATTGTGTACGATAAATGACTCCTACAGCATGAGTGCATCAGGCTTGCAATGCAAATATCAACACCAGGAACAGATGCTTGCACTTGTGTGCATAATGTCACCCTTGCATACATGTAAGCTGCGCAATGACACGCATGCAAACACAAACACACCTGCAGGGTCACAGCCTGACAGGTTTAGGTATGCAAAATGAACCACAAATGAACTCTCCGTATCACATCTGCATGTACGGGAGCTATTTCTGTGTGTGTGGATCTGGAACAGGGCTGTGAATTTCTCACCACAGATTTTTGCATTACGAGCAGACATTTTATTCGCGAGAGAATGAGGATGATATTTTGTGCCGTACGTGTTTGTGTTTATCACACCCGCTGAAAGTCCTGTATCAGCAGCTGCTGGTCTGTTTTGCATATGGCATTGGAAGAAGGGAGAGAAAAGATTGAAGTGGGATATGCATTTGCATACATGGCGGCCGTAATGCATCCTCAGTGGCACAAGGATACTTTGGGCCGGTAGCGCTGTGGCTTATTTGAATGATATCGAGGAGACAGACCAACAGGCCCAAGGCTGTATGCAATGACATTACTTCAGAAGAGTGATGTCATGCGCTATATACCTTGCACTAGAGCCAATGGGAGAATTAACTCCCAAACTGAGTCTTTTCCTGCCCTTGAGTACCTGTCAGAAGTATTTTGTTTCTGTTTTGTTCCAGATGTTTCTTCTTCACTTCTTTAGGAAAAATAGAAATGAGTGCTGTCAAATGATTAATCGCATGCAAAATAAAAGTTTTTGTTTACGTAATATATGTGTGTGTACTGTGTAAATGTATTGTGTAAACAAAAACTTTTGTTTTGGATGTGATTAATCACGATTAATCGCTTGACAGGACTAATAGACATCGAAACAAATGAGTCAATTTGTCATTGTTGGCGAAATGTGAAAATAGAAGACAAGTTGATGTGGAATTCATACTTTAATGAGAATAAATCAAGAGTTCATATTGAAATCTTTGGCAGAAAGATTGCAGAATTTATATAGATGGATGGCATTTTCATTTCATGACTAATGTTTTCATTTATATTAGACATTAATTTTGATATTTGGTTTATTGTGCATGATCATTTACTCTACTTTTGTTTTTAGATATCCTTAGTCAACATCTCAATCAAGTTGATCGCTACAAACGCTAATTATTTAATAACACTGTTGAATGTAATCTTTGGTAAATAAAAAAAATATATAATTTGCTTAAGTAATGCTTAATTTCACTTGCATGAGATTTCAATTTTAAGTGTTTTTTTGTTTTTTACATTTATTTAGATAATAATATAGAACTTTAATATACTGTAACCCTTTTATCAGTTATTGGTTATAAAATTAAAATTATTATTAGCTTATCTGTATCAGACAAAATGTTAATGTTACATAAAAGATTTTCTTTATGGGTGTGTTTTTCCCCTAAGTCATGACTTTGGTTCTACTCTTTGTTGCAGTGTTATTTATTTAAATTTAATTTATAATAATAATATTTTTATTATTGATATAAAAATAAACATTTATTTTTACAAAAAAAAATTTAAAGTTATGTTTTCAGTTTTCTCTTTATTTCAGTTTAGTCAGTTTTTTTTTCCAGTTATTTGTTTACTTTTAAGTCATTTTGTTATGTGCTTTTGTCATTTTTATTAGGTTTGTTTTAATTTTCTAAATAGCTTTAATTAGTTTAAGTAGGTATTAATTTTGGTTAACAATAACAACTCTAAGTACAGGCTGTTCTTCCAGTGTCCAATCTTGTCTTTACAAATAATATGACTGTGTTCTACTGTCACCCCTAAAACTGAGGCATCAGTCTATTATCTCTCTCTCTCTCTCTCTCTCTCTCTCTCTCTGTGTGTGTGTGTGTGTGTGTGTAAGTGAGCTGCATTTCTGCCACCTTTAAGGCTTGCATGCTGAACATCTCTCCATACCCAACATTAGTCTCTTTGTCTTTCCACACATTTCCCGCTCTCTTTATGGCATTTATTTATCTTCACTCCCTCTATCCAAAAGAGTGGCCCTCCGTCTATCGTCAGAATGATGATTCACAAGCGGCGCCCAGAGTAATAACGTGTCACGCGCCATCTCTCTCCTCCCTCCTCACCCGCTGTGTCCATGGCAACAAAATGCGTTCAGTGTTTGTCTTTATTACTCAACTCAGTCAACTTAAATGGGTACAATGAGGTCTTACGGCTGCGACGTAACCAATTCCAGCTTTGGGCTGAATGGAACAGGTTGCACATTAACTAGTTTTGGGCCAAAAACATCTCTGTTTCCCTCTGGCCCTCTGTGGTGAAGGACAATAAAAATGTGCACTTAACCAGACTTTTTTGTAAATTGGGATAATGTAGTGTATGTAATGTAGTGGGATAATGTATACAGCTAGTCATCATTGCTAAATAAGTCTTTTAAAACTGCATTTGTTCTGCGGTGGCTCTATTTTTGAAGTTCTTCCATCACTTCTGTGTCTGCAGAGCTCCAGAGATCATCCTGGGTCTGCCGTTCTGTGAGGCCATAGACATGTGGTCCCTGGGTTGTGTCATCGCTGAGCTGTTCCTGGGCTGGCCGCTCTACCCCGGAGCATCTGAGTATGACCAGGTAAGACTTCTCTAATTCTTTAATGGATTATAATGGAAACAGTATAGAGTTGGGAGATTAAGTCATCCAAGGTTTCATATATGCGCCGCTGGCATTCAGCTTGTCTGAGGTTTCCACCATTTGAGGTTATTTGTTGTACTGTATCTTGGCTTTTCCCATGCGGCTGTTACCAAGGATGGATTGGGACACTCGGGGCGCCAGCCTCTGTGGAGACCCTCCCTTGATGCCCCGCACTGCAAAAAAAATAGCAGAAAAACAAAATGTTACTGTATATACATGCAAACATTTAGGGTCAGTAAGTTTTCAGTTTTTTCAAAGAAAGTAATTAATTAATTTAGCAAAGGTGTGTTAAATTGATCAAAAGTGACAATAAAACAATAATGTTATAAAAGCTTTCTATTTCAACTAAATGTTAAAAAAGAGCGAGAAATCGATCATTTTTTTCATTATACATTAAAGTGATGAAAAGTGAGTGAAGAGTGAAGACATTTAAAATGTTTCAAAAGATTTCTATTTAATAAATGCTTTAACAAATTTAATAAATATATTTGATAAATGCAAAAAAATGCCTTTCATTGACCTTTCTATTTATCAGAGATAAATATCCTGAAAAATTAAATGTATCACCATTTCCACACAAAATATGAAGCAGCATGTTTTCAACATTGATAATAATCAGAAATGTATCATAAATTGTAGATTTTTGAAAGATCAATGAAGTAATGATGCAGAAAATTCTGCTTTGCGTCACAGGAATAATTTACATTTTATAATGTATTAAAATAGAAAACTTTTTTAAATGTTGTTATAATATTTCTGTTTTTATTTGATCAAATATTTACAGCCTCGATGAGCAGAAGAGATTTATTTCAAAATCATGAATTATTGTAATATTTCAGGTACTTCAACAATAAGAATCCTATTAATATTTTTATTATATTATATATTATTAATTATTATCATGATTATAAAATGCTGCTTTTTATTTTTACAGGACAATAGTATGTATTATTACAATGTAAGATATATATTTTAATGTGATAATGTTTTTTAAATTATAGCTGCCAGGGTGTGGTCATTTTTCCTGCTATTTTTGTTTGTAGCTGATCACATGCCTGGTAATTCCAGTTTCTTGTTTGGAAATTACATTTTGCATCTCAAATATAAGAAATTAAGCAGCTGTTAAGCAGTTGTGGGAAGTATTCTTAAAAGTCACATTTGCTGTATACACACTTTACATTTAATACATTGCAACAGTGACAGCACTGTCGACTTATATAGCAGTCACTGGCATACATTTAAGCACTGTTTAATATAAATCAGTTTTCAAGACCCCTAGCTTTCAGGGGCCCATTGACTCATGCCAGAATCCATCCTTGGCTGTTTCTGTTTTGTAATTCAGTGGTCAGTAATGATACAAGTTGATAAATAAATAATGTCTCAATTGGAAAATGATTTATGAAATGATATTTCCTGTATGATATTCATTTAGCGAGATGAATCAGAGTCTTGCTTTTTTTTTATGTGTGTGAGATTGTGTGTATGTGTGGCCCTGCCGAGAGAGCCATTTCCTTTCTCAGAAAATGGCTGCGAAAACATCCCTCAATTACTGTCTGTACTTAAGAGAAAGAAAACAAATCTGACTGTTGTTTGGGGCTGGGCCCCTGCTCTCTCAGCTCTCCTGAAGTGCTGTGTGTGTGTGTGTGTGTGTGTGTGTGTGTGTGTATGTGTGTGTTTGTCATCTCTCTGACTTTCATCTTTCTCTGGCACCTTCGTAGTTCTGGACACATGCCACAAACTGCCCAATTAGCCCAGATCCCGAGCTCTACAGCGAGGCCTACTCTTAGAAAAATGATTCTGGCCTCATAGAACAGCCCAGGGCCAATGTTCTAGCTCTAAGCAAACCAAACCCATCTTTAACAAGCTCTTAAACACAGCAAAGGACTTTGCAGATTTGTCTCCCACTGTTTCTGTGTACTACAGAGTTATACAATTTTTTCAGCTCCTCATTTGGTGCATTTATGAGGTCTTGCGATTGGGAAGCAATCGAACGTTAAGGACTCATGGCATTTCACCTCGGCTTCCCTGTTTACTTTTGATCTTCACTTGGAAGCAAGTTATTTCCAGTCTTTGCTGCTCATTTCTAATTACAGCACTTTGAAATCACCAGCAAGAATCCTCAAAAAGTGAATGAAAAAAAAATCTGCTATTCTGTTTCACAAGACGGTAAATGAGCCAAATGCGGTGATCAAGGTCTCTTGAGCAGCTATGAGCTCGGTCTCAGGATATGAGATTTGCCGCTTGGCAGGGGCCGTGGAAGAGATTATTATTATTATTGTGGATTCCTTCGGCTGCCAAGCTCGTGTATTTACGTCTTTCAGGTGTGTGAATGGCATTCTGTGTAATTGAGACACCCGGACAGACCTGTAAAAAGGGTTTGGCAGGGGAGATCGGTCTCATGGTGACAGCATTCATCACAGATGCAGTTTATTTACTGGAAATTATACTATTCTATATATACTATAGACTATAGACTTTGTGTTCTATTTGTTAAATGCATTGACGCTTTGAAGACTTTGATGTCAGGCTCTAACATTTCTGTTTTTAATAAATTGCTAACTAATAATACATTCAAAATTCAATGTATTTACCAAATCTTCTCCGCTTTCCATCAATATTACATGCCGCATTAAATCATGCTGCTTTAGATTTGTGTACTTTGTATTGGACCAAGAGGTCAATCTATAATTGACTATACAAATTTGCAGGTTAGAGATCTCCAAACTTGAACTTTATTAATTTTATTATCATTTTTTTTATTCAATTTCACTAATTTATTTCATTTTATTTTCAACATGAAATGCAATTTGCAGCCCATTTTACGTTCACAATCGGAAGTCAAACAGGATATTTAACAAAAAAAAAATAGTATTGTAAAAATCTCATTTTGACTGTCGTTTTTAATACTATGACTTTCTCTGTATGATTTGTTTTTGCAGCTTAGCTTCACTAAATTGACTTTGCATTGTGACTATATGTCTATGTATATTAGACCTTTTATATATAAAACAAGCAAGAAAATCCCCTTTTCCAAGTGTACATATCGAAGTAGTGAATATTCAGAACCAAATGTGTGATGTTAGTTGTAAATCTCCTATCGCCTGTGTTTATGTCTTCCACCAGATCCGGTACATCTCTCAAACGCAGGGCTTGCCAGCAGAGTATCTGTTAAGTGCAGGGACGAAAACAACCAGGTTTTTCAACAGAGACCCTGACTCCACCTATCCTCTATGGAGACTGAAGGTAAACTCCCTCACCCTGTTTCTCTTTCTCACTTCCTTAATTAGTCTCACTTGGTTCGCATATAATATGCAGCGACAATGTTTTTTTTTCTCTCTCATTCCCTCACTCTCTAAACTAAGTTAAATTGACGCATCCACTACACCCTGTAAACAGACTAAGATTGCTAATGTGAGCTAAATGGGTTTTGTGTGAGAGGACTTGGCAACCAGAGCGACGTGGGATAAATCTTGCTTAACGTCCCGTTCTTATTCTTCCCTCTTTCATTCTTCCGTCCCTTTCTGCTCTGTTTATCTCCACATTCCCCCATCCTTACTGCGCCCGTGGCTGGTTGCCCATAGTCAATAGAGTTTCTCTCTAGATTAACTTTTGGTGAACTTTGCAAAGCTTCACATGCGGAAACTTTGATATTATTGAACCCCAATGCAACTCCAAGCTGCATTCCTAACCCCCCATATATATGATACAGATCCAATAAAACTAGAAAAACGTGTCCTCCTACATAGTCAATAGCCCCTTAAACGTCTTGGCTCTCGATGCTTGTGTCTTGGACTGTAGAAATACTCAACCCAGTGTCAAGTACTTGCCAGAGATAAGGTTTTATCTTTCATAGTTCAGGAATCTTAATGGAGTGTTCAGTTATGTTCCGTTTAAGCATCAACTTTGCCTCAGCTGTTGCTATAAAAAAAGGAAACATAGTGTTGACTTAAAATTAATATGGATAGCATAGCCCAAATAATTTGGATTTTAAAGGGATTGAGAAATATCTTAGTTTATATTGAAATCTGATTACAAATTTGGTATTTTTGCAAATTTGAGCACAGTCTGAGATGTTGAGACTTCTTCTATAGGAAACACATTTGAGATTCTTTTCAGGAGAAAATTAAAAGAAGCAGAACTCTTCAGCTGCTTATGTCTCATGAATGAGATTTAATTTGTGAGTTTTCTTTACTGTGGGTTTCATTCCAAATTTCCAAAATGTCTTTACTTTTCCCAATTGATTTTAAATGTTTCATGATGTTCCTCCAAGTGATAGTCCATCCAAAAATGAAAAGTCTGTCATCATTTACTCACTCATGTTGTTTCAAACCTCTATGCAATTATTTATTTTACTTAAAAGAAGATATTTTGAATAATGTTGATAACCAGTTTCAGTTCTCATTGGCTTCCATTGATTGTATGGACAAAAAAAATACTGTTTGGAAACTATTTGGTTACCAACATTTGGCAAACTATCTTCTTTCGTGTTCCACAGAAAGAAAGAAAGTCATACAGATTTAAATCAACATGAGAGTTGAGTAAATGAAGTTTCATTTGTGGATGAACTCTCTCGGCTTATTCCTGATGTTGAAAGCGCTTCTCCAGTGTTTTATTAATTTTTTTCAAGTGGAGCCATCTTGAAAGATGAATCAGGATAGTGCTGACTGTATTCCTGTTTGTTTTTGCAGACACCTGAGGACCATGAGGCAGAGACGGGAATCAAATCTAAAGAAGCTCGCAAGTACATCTTCAACTGCCTGGATGATATGGCACAGGTAGGAGTTTCGTACCTTTGTTCGCACCAGAAAAACCTGCTTCAGCTTCGACAGGAGCAGAAATCTGGCTCATGGCTAATAATAACCTCCCTCACTCTCAAAAATGTTTTGTCTCCAACTCTGTGTGGCAAGTTTCCAGTAATACTCACACCTCTGTTACGCAGAAAACTTTGATGTTATGTAACTTAGGACATGACTCTAAAGCACAGTGGTGCATGGGAACCTTATTCCCCTTGGAGCTATTCAGTGATAAGACTCATGACTTATGACCTTTTGCCTTCTGCGAGTTATTGAAATCAGCACGCCTCATCACCGGCCGGTCGTCAGATGTCTGGACAGGCCGGGTCACACTTTTGCCAACAATGACGCAAACCTCAATTTGGATTATTCCCATAAGAACGGACTCCATCCCAGTTCATCAGATAAAAACGGCTGATCTAATTCACAGCAAATTCAGATGAATTCATGGAAATATGCTTATGCTTGGATACACTTAATCTATAATGTATCCATTCTCTTTTCCTTCACAAGACCCTTGTTTTACAATAATTACATCAGAGTCTCATTTTCAGGTCAGATCCTCTGGTGTTAAAATCTAAGTACTGACTTGTTCTGTAGTCCAGTTTTCTGCACTGGCTAGTACACTTTTTGTAGAACACAGTAAACTTCATTAACATAAAAGGATGAAAAAAGTATTATTTTCAATAAGATAGGGAGTATCTTTGATAAGCTGGAAGGTACAAGGCAGAAAAAAAACATTGATGATAAAACAAAACAGGAACAATGTGAAAATAAAATAATAACAATAATAATTTAATTATTATAATATGTATGTATTATTATTATTATTATTATTATTAGCAATCAAACAAAAATGAGTTGAGTATAAAATGAGTATCAAAATTAATAATAATAATTATTATTATTATTGTTATTAACAATAATAATTAATAATAATAATAATTATCATTATTATTATTATTATTAATTTGTTTGATTTCAAATTGTTGTCTAATAATAATAATAATTATTATTATTAATAATAATATTAATTAAAATAATGATAATAAAAACAGAAAAATGTCAAAATAAACAAATTATATTTTTATTAATGATAATAAATAATAATACTAATAATATTTGTTTTATTATTAATGATAAATAATAATAATAATTATTATTATTATTATTATTATTTGAAATCAAACAAATTAATAATAATCATTAAATACACAAAAATATGATACAAAATGTACAAACAAACAAGCATATCTTTCTATCTGTCTGAATGATTGTTCTCGGTTTCATCATCTTCAAGAGACAGTTCACTAAGTGTGCGTGCATAACTGTTTTTGCCAGATTTGTGTACGGTAGCTATGCAGTCACCCCCCCTCGCTTGCAGTTCATATTCTACATCATGAATGATTATTTTTCCTTGCGTGTCAAAGATCATTTCTTTATCGTGCAGCAGTGTGATGGAAAACAGAGAGAGACAGAGCAGGACTAAAATAGCATGCATAAAAGAGGACTGTGATTTGCGCTGGTGACTGGTGGTTTATCTGATAGCTCAGGGAGGTTAGGCCACAGATAAACAGCATGGCAGTATGAAAAATGCGTTAACCATCTCTGACAGGGATTCCCAATAATAATAATAAAAAAAAAAAGCTCTGCTGCATTGCTTTTAACCTCTGGCAAAATATCCTGTCAGCATGGTTAATAAAAGCATGGTTCTGTAAATACAGGCACTTTTATGTCCCAGGGGTTGATTTTCATTAACAAATTTTTACTTTTTTTTTTTTATATAATTTAAAACTTTTTTCTAAAACTTTTCTTTAAACTTGTTTTGTATTTTATGTTAGCTTTTTTAAAATGTATATTTAGTAAATACTTTGCTTCTTTTCACATACATTGTATGTACAGATTATTATATTATATTATAATACATACAGTCCCCTCCAAAAGACAAAACTACAGAATGTCACATTTTATTATTGGGTGATTCAACACATAGATGTTTTACCAAATAAAGAGAACAGCACTTTTAGAGTTTCATCCCTCTATCTAATGTGAGCATAAGTATTGGAACAGTTGCCTCACAGATCTTTCTAAGTGATCAGCTGTGTCCTGTTGCAGTAATTCTTCAGATATTAAAAGCAGGGAATGTGTCGTATCAGTTATGTCCAATACTTCTGCATTCTTAATCTTGCATTCGATGATGACACACACAAACCAGGATGAAGATGAGGGAGCTGACTTTGAGAGAAAAGCAAGCAATTTGGATGCTAAAAGAAAAGAGGAAGTCAATTAGAGCTCTAGCAAAAACAAAGGGCATCAAGAGTTTGGAAACCACCAACAACTACCTGATCAGCTGAGAAAACAACAGTAGTTGATGACGGACAAATCATAAAAGCTGTGAAAATGAACCCTAAAAGACGTGTCTGTAAAATCACCAACAACTTCCAGAAAGCTGGGGTGATGCTCTGACAATCTACTGTCCTCAGGAGACTTTGACACAGAATTACAGATGCTACACAGCAAGATGCAAACCTCTGACCAGCACCAAAAATAGAAAGGCAAGATTAGAGTTTGCAAAAAAGCACAAAGGTGAGCCAGAAGAGTTTTGGCACTGTGTTTAAGGACCGATGAGACAAAGATGAACCTTTATCTAAGTGATGGGAAAGCAAAGATGTGGAGAAAAAAGGGAACTGCAAATGATCCCAAGCATACAGTCTCATCTGTAAATCATGGTGGAGGTGGTGTCATGGCATGGGCATGCATGACTGTCTCTGGAACAGGCCCTCTCAACTTTACTGATGACTTAATGTATGATGACAGTAGCAGAATGAATTTGGAAGGGTACAAAACTATCTTGCCTACCAATATTCAAGAAAATGCCACCAGATTCATTTTGAAGTGCTTTATATTGCTTCAGGACAATGACCCAAAACACCCTGCCAGTTCAGTCAAGGAATTTATAAGGGCAAAGAAATGGAAAGTCTTAAGCCCCTTTCACACAGAGATTCCGGAAAATACACGGGTAATGTGTTCCGGCAATTGTTCCCGGGTCGTTAGATTTGCTGCATTCACACTGCCAGTGATTTTCCAGAATCTGTGAGAGCGTTCACACACAACCCGTAAATGTTCCGGAATGACACGTGACGTCATCATGTGACGTATATAATGCGCCTCACACCATTTCACTAAACTGGCGAACGAAAAAAAAGAAAAAAAACACTAAACTGGCGAACGATTTCAGCTTCAGTGCGGATAGTGAGGGGCTCCGATCGCTGCTTCATTCCAGTTTACACATTTTTCATTGTGAATGTTGATCTACCTTCAAAACACCCGGAAAAAGAGTCCGGATTAGATTAGATTGCCCAAATCAATCTCCAGATTTAAATCCGATTGAACATGAATTTCACCAGCTGAAGAGGAGAGTAAAGGCAGAAACTCCCCAAAACAAACAACAATTGGGATTGGCTGCATTAAAGGCTGGGAAAAGTATTTCAAAGGATGAGACCAAGAGTCTGGTGATGTTTATGGGTTACAGACACACTGCTGTGATTGTGCGCAAGGGATCTGAAACTAAATAATAGCTTTTAATCTTTTATATCTGCCTTATGTTTAACTGTCCCAATACTTATGGAGTGCACTGTATATATTTTTCTATTATATATTACAGGTCAGTGTATTGCTTTGTAATATAAAGGTCATATTTAAAAAGTCCTTTTCCGTGTCTGTTTAATTTATATTTGCTTCTTTTCATATATTCATTTGTATACCGTATACTAGTATAATATAATATATTTTTAGTTTATTTAACTTTTTGTTTTTTTCACATACTCAGACAGACGGGAGTATCTGGCCTGGCATCTGAAGCATTCCTAAGTGAATATTTGTAAATGTGAGGGCAAATATTTGGGAATATCAGAAAGGTTACCGCTGTCCTCTGAGAACGCACACACTTTTTGACTGACAGACCTGTGTATATTAATAGAGTTGTACACATCAAGCACTGCGGGAGTTATTCACACACAAATACTCACATGTATTATTTACAAAACCTGTAAGATGTAAGTTGGATCAGAAGATACAGCTGACAGATTCCATCATTTGGGAACACCCAGGCTCGCATTCAACACACATTCGGCTGCTAAGGATGATTTATTCTGCAATTATGGTAGCTAATTTTCCTTGCCGCTTACGTTCATGGATTATCACTGTCCGGTGCATTTACAAATATTAACTTTTTTAATTTTGCATTAAAGCATTAAACAATTTTTTTTTTTTTTTACAATTTCTGTGCTAATTGACCTTGTGATTATTATTTTTAGTATATGAAATTGTATGGAATTCTTTGGAAATTGTTTTGTTTTCTGAGGAATTCTGTGGGCACAGATTCCATGGTGATGTGTTAGTCAATGTTACATCAAAAAAAAAAAAAGGCAAGAGCTGGTTAACCTTGTTTGAGAATCCCTAAAGTACTTGTTGGTCTCTGTACATCAGTCAGTCTGTCTCTCACTCTCATCTTCTCTCTTTTGCTGTGTGCAGGTGAATATGACCACAGACTTGGAGGGCAGCGACATGCTGGCGGAGAAGGCAGACAGAAGGGAGTTTATTGACCTGTTGACCAAGATGCTGACCATCGACGCAGACAAGAGAATAACGCCCACAGAAACACTCAACCACCCCTTTGTCACAATGACACACTTGCTGGACTTCCCTCACAGCACACAGTCAGTTGAACTACACCAACATTAGGGTTATGTACTTTTATCAAATCATGTTTAGATCGCTGACCATGTCTTTTTTTCTTGCAGCGTCAAATCCTGCTTCCAGAACATGGAGATTTGCAAGCGTCGGGTGAACATGTACGATACCGTCAATCAGAGCAAGACGCCCTTTATAACACATGTAGCCCCCAGCACCTCCACCAATCTCACCATGACCTTCAACAACCATCTTAACACTGTGCATAGCCAGGTCAGTATCTACACACACATCTAACTAGCCACTTACAATTATACTGTTCTTAAATAAAGTTAAAGTTATGATAGGTAAACCACAGCTATAACCCCTATGTATGGCATTTTAGATAATATTTAGTCTTCGTAAAGTGCAAAAATAATTTATTTGTTGTTATGCAAGTTTCTGAATAGCTGGGTCCAAATTTCTAAAAATGACCCTATAAGCTAAAATGAACAAATGAGCTTAAAAAGAAAATTGGTTAATGCACCACAATAAATCATCAAGTTAAATGTACTTGAGAATGACGTTAATAAATATAATTTATTAAATACATATTAAGGTCATAAATATTATTTTAAATATTATTTAATAATATCCTAAATATTATTCTAATATTTAAATAATAAGGAAATATTTGTCATTTGTAAATCGCAGTTTATAGTATATGAAGCATTTGCAAAAAAAAAGTATAGAAAAAATAATTAATTTTTGTCTTGATTTCCAGTAAAAAAGTCCTTAAAAATGTTTTGACAATCAATCATAAATAATTAATTTTAACAGTTAAATGTTATTTACATTTTTTTTACATTCAATATTAAATATATTAAATTATTATTATAATTAATATTATATATTAAATATTTTTAATATGTAACTAATAACTTTCAAATAAAAAGCTGACATTTGGGGAAAATAATAATAATAATTTAAAAAAAGAATTCAGAATTTTGTCTTGATTTCCCATCAAATATATTTTTTAAAAATCCTTAATAATTAAATGAATGTAATTTAATAATTTATTTAAACAATTCAGTTAAATAAATAAATTAATTTATTTTAATAAATTATTTATTAAATAAATGATAAGTATAAAACAAAAATACAGGTTCATAAACAATAATTTACAAAAAAAGATATCTTATTTTAAACATAATCCTCTCTAAACTGTGTTAAATATTGTGATTAAAAAAGCTAAATTATACCATTTTTCTTCTCAAGCAAATCTGTTAAATTTTATGGATGTGAAAAAAGTAACATTAATATTTGTGTGGAGTATGGACCAGTTTCATTTTTGAGCACATCATAAAAAGTAGATTTTTGTTTATTTTTGCTAATTTATTAAGTAATTTCTATGCTGTTTCAACCTCAAAACTACAGCTAGGTCAGAAAGCACACAACACCAAGCTATAGTCACATTAAACTTTATTTGAATTCAGTTAAAATAAAGACTCCCTAGTTCAGTTTAGTTTCTCTTAAAGCTGCAGATTATTAATTGTATTACATGCACAGACTCATTTGCAGTGGGACAATCCAAAGAAATTAGAGTAGCATTGGCCCATTGACCACTGGCAGTATCGGATGACTTCCTTCAGTGGACAGAACACTAGTCATATCATGGGCCATTTGGGCTGTGTGTGTGTGTGTGTGCCTGAGTGTGTGTTTCCAGCCTTGCAGCCCTCTGTCACAATGTGCTGATTAACAACATGACAGCCTCTACTTCCTGCTTGGGTTGCATTTTACTACTTTCCAGCCTTAAGGATTGCACCACTTTGTTTCCTTCTCTCCTTTTGTTTCCTCCTGTTTTGCCTCAGTGCAGTTTAGCTTCACCAGGGAGCGTTTGTCTAAACTGCTGACAGAGGGCCAGGCATGAATCCCATAATGCCTTCATTTTGAGTTCTTAGATCGGCTCAAACTGTGACTTTCCCCTTCGAATAAGCATGTCCAAAGTCAAAAAGTAATTCGGCTGTAATGTTATAGCATTCCGGCTTCTCTTTAACGTCATGAGAAGAACGTTGTGTAGGGCATTCGATGTGTTTGAAGGGAAAGCTTGTGTAGCATTAGCCAGCTGTGAGGCTGAAGTGTTTATTTTGTGTGATGAATGCCATGGTGGCGTATTGATTAACTTTCTCCCCTGGTGCTCGTCGGCCTTGCTAAACGGGGAAAATGAAAAATGAAAAGCGCTGTACTGAATTCTCCCCATACAAACCTTAATGAAAAGTCTATAATTACTAGCAGTAGCATGAGATGAAACAGTATTGCTTTGGTAACAGATGAAAGTAAATAACACTAGCTTCTATTAAACGAACAGGTTTTGATGGTGCGCCAGCATTTAGGCACATCTTTTTTTGTTTGTTGTATTGTTCAATTTCCTCCATATCTTAGAAGAAATGACAGGCATTTACATGGAAATGCTCTCGTACCATGTAGACCTATTTAGATTTGACCCTTGACCTTGTGTTTCTGGGATTTTTGTGGCTTTTTATTGTCAGAGATAGTACAGGAAGACATGTTAATTTTGGAAGTTCTGAACAAGCACATGAATAGGCCAGACTCAAACTTCCATTTTCCAAATGAGCTCTGAAGCTCAACATATTGATGTTGAAGCATGTGCGTTGACTGCTAAGTCATGGCTCATTCCCTTTTTTTCCATTTTGAAAGTTTTGAATTGGCGTTTGGGAACCAGAGCAGGCCAGATTCAAACCCACATTTCTTAAATTAGCACCAAGGCTCAACATTTTGATGTCTTAGCATGTGCACAGACCACTTTTTTTTAGCTTTGGAAAATCTGATTAGGCGCATAGGACCATGAATAGGCCAGACTCAAACCCAGATTCCCCAAATAAGCTCCAAAGCTCAAAATATTGATGTTAAAGTATGTGTGCTGACCACTAAGCCATGGTACAGACCTTTTTTTTTTGTTATAGGAGTTCTAAACAGGCACATTATGAATAGGCCATGAATTGTCTTATATTGGAAAGTTTTGAATTGGCGCTTGGGAACAAAAGCAGGTCAGAATCAAACCCTACATTTCTTATATTAGCACCAAGGCTCAACATTTTGATGTCTTAGCATGCGCGCAGACCACTAAGCTTTAGCTCGGATCATTTTTTAGTTTTGCAAGTTCTGAATTGGCGAACTGAACCAAAAGCAGACCAGATTCAAACCCATGTCTTATATTAGCACCAAGGCTCAACATTTAGAATGTTTTAGCATGTATGCAGACTGCTAAGCCATAGCTCAGACCTTTTTTTTAGTTTTGGAAGTTCTGAATAGGGCACATGGAACCATAAACAGGCCAAATTCAAACCCACATTTCTCATATTAGCACCAAGGCTCTACATTTTGAATGTCTTCTGAATAGATGCATGCAACCATAAGCAGGCCAGACTCACACTTTTCCCAATTGAGCTCTAAAAATATTGATATTGGAGCATACACACTAACTACTAAGCCATGGCTTGGATCTTCTTTTTCATTTTGAGCAGAAATCATGCCCTTTCCCTCTCTCTGGCGATGTTACCGCACTCATATTTTTACTTCTGGCTATATTTATGTCTTGTGTTTTCATTATAGAGAGAGAGTGACTATGATGGAAGGACCTACACAATTCTTTTGAGAAGCATATTCGGTTCACCGTTCTAGATGGAGGAGAGGGAGTTCCCTCGTTCATCAAACCTCCTAGATGGCGCAAATTCCACATTGATAGATGAATAAACAGATGAATGTGCTGCAGTCAGGCCGTATTAAAAAGCACTGGAGGGGAAATCTAGTGCAGAGGCTTTGAAGAACAGATTTTCTCTCCCCTCACCAGTTAGATCTGTGTATATTTAATCATAGCTTTAGCGCAAAGAGGGATCATTATCTGCTGCTAATGAGACTGAGCAAATTCAATGAGTTGAAGGGTCCTAGCATTGATGGATACTGTAACACAAGAGCATTGATTGAAGCTCTTTCCTTACGCTCAATAAGTCATTTTATAGAAAATGCCTGAACGCTAATCCTGTCTGCACACAATAACAGCTAATAAAGCGTTTAAGTTGAAGTTGCAGAACAGTGTTGTGGTATTTGCTTTAAGAAATTACTCAGAATTTAACACAAAAAAACTTCCTGTGCTTGCTGCATGCAGTTTTCATCAGCTAACGTTTTTTGTACATCCATCCTTTATATCAATAAATATTTTAAGGAGTTTGTTTATCATTTGGTATTATTTAACATTTTGCCCCTCATCCTTCATTGTTGCTCCACCCAATCGCCGCACCCACTTCCTCATGCTTTTGTTTGTTTGTCTTTGTTTGTTCGTTTGATCCCATCGGTTCCTTTAGGCCACCAACCTGGCTCCCTCTTCCACCAGTGCCACCCTTTCCCTTACCAATCCCGATGTCTCCATACTAAATTACCAATCTGCACTCTACCAGCCTTCTGCGGCCCCCATGGCTGCCGTGGCCCCCAGGACCATGAACCTCCAAACCGGTGCGCCACAGCTCTGCGCCGCCCGACCCGATCCCTTCCAGCAGGCCCTCATCGTCTGCCCACCTGGCTTCCAAGGTGAGTGCTAATTTAATTTATACAAAACCCTGGCTATTCCTGGTATATAGGTTCAGCTAAGCTGTATATTATATTTTAGGACTAGTTTACTCAAAAATTGCAATTCTGTCATTATTTACTCACCCTACGGTCTTTTCAAACCTGTTTGCTGTTATCGTTTCTGTTTTTAAAGAATTTTTACTTATATCTTTCCATATAACAGAAGTTCATTCATCTACTTAAGGCAAATAGCATCATGTTAATGGTCCATAAGACTGGTTCTGCTATATTCCAGGTCTTCTGAAGTCAGATTTATGTGATTTTCAGTGATAATATTTCACAGAAACTTGCACCAAGATTCAAACAGAAAAATGTAAGTTTTAATCTGTTCATAACAGAAAGCTTTGGAACTATTCAAAGGTTTGGAGTCAGTAAGTATTTATTATAATAAGAAATAATAGAAATTAATGATTGTCCATTAAGGATGCATTCAGTTGATCAAAAGTGACAGTAATGGCATTCATAAAATATTTATTTTTAAACTTTTCTATTGAACTTTCTACTCCTCTAAGATTCCTGAAAAAAAATCTTGGTTTTCACCAAATAAATAGAAATAAATTTAATTTTAAAATATATTAAAATAGAAAACAGTTATTTTGAATTGTAATAACGTTCCACATCAGTCCTGATTTTGTTATAATATAATATAAAAGATTCCTGATAAAATCTTGGTTTCCACAAAGATAGGAAAATTCAGCTTTGCCATAACAGAAATGAATTTAGTTTTAATATATATATATATATATATAATGTTATTTTGAATTTTAATATTTCACAACAGCCATGTTTTTATTGTAACATAAAATTAATATTTTTGAACAGTAGTGAAGTTGCATGGGCTACTTTTATGAAACTTTTATAATGTTTTATGTGGTCATTAAGCTGTGTAAAGATTTTTTAAGTCATATGCATTAGAAATGTGTAAATACTGACAGAATTAAAAATTCTGACTGAGCTATTTCTTACATTTTGCCAACTAATGGTGTTTCATTGTTATTTCTTCCCAGGTTTGCAAGCTTCACCCTCCAAACACACTGGCTACTCGGTGCGGATGGAGAATGCAGTTCCCATAGTAACACAGGCCCCCGGTGCCCAACCTCTACAGATCCAGCCGGGCCTTCTGACACAGGTATAGCCAGACATTGCCCCCATTGCCATAGCAATACAAAGCCACATTTCCTAAACTAATTACACCCCTCAGCCTTTCCCAAAATCTCAATTACATCCAAGTTTGGCTCAAAACGAAGAGCAATTAGCATGACCTACTTTGTTTTAATGATATAAGTATAATTCACTTTCCCTTTGACAAAATTGAGAAGACACTCTCATTTCATGGCCAATAGATTAATTGAAGCTGGGTTGGATTTATCTTGGTTTGCTCTGCTATAGTAACTGGAGTGACCTATCTTTCCCCACTGGAGATTTTACCCCACTGATGGTTTGCTTTCCTGCTTCCACTAAGGTCCAGGCAACTGTGCTTCTTTCCTGACATTAGATGAAGTCATGCTTTGATGAGCAAGACTGAGGCTGGCTTTAAATGAGGTCTGTGGATGCTGAGGGATTTGTCTATCCTCTGGATCCGCAAGGCAGGGCCCAGGCGGCTTTTAAATTTGAGGCAGGGTGGCGAGGTTCAGAGGCGTTTAGCTAATTTGTAATTTATCCACAACATTTTTCAGTTTTGCTGAGCTGAGCTCTTGTTGCTTTTTGAAGACTCTACTCTGCTGCTTAAAGGAAAGGTTCAGCCAAAAATGAAAATCATTTACTCGCATTCAAGTTGTTCCAAACCTGTATGATCGACTGACTTCTGTGAAACATAAAGTGACATTTTAAACAATATGCTGTTTACACTTTTCAATTTAATGAAAGTGAATGAGGACTGTGGCTGTGAAGCTCCAAAATGAAAAATGAAACATCATAAAAGTATCAAAAATTAGTCCATATGACTCATTCCAAATCTTCTGAAGCATTGAGTGAGGAACAGACCAAAATTTTGGTTGATTTTTATTGTCTTGATATCCGTTATAGCATGTTTATGAGAGAAGCAGCAATATTTATGCTAAGAATGAATGAATCATTCTCTTGAATCAAATCAATTAATCCGGTTCACAAAATCAGTCTTAATGATTCATTCACAAATTCAAGTTCAAATTTGACTGGAACGAGTCACAGCAGCTCATTCGAGGAAAAGACCATCAGCGAATAACAGGCTACATTTTGGTCTGTTTATCACACAAAGCTATCATATGACTTCATGTACCAGAAAACTGAAGACAGAAAACTTGAAATATGACATACGAGTCATATGTACCACTTTTACAATGTTTTTGCAATCTGTTTGAAGTTTGAAAGTCAAAATGAATAGTCATCATACTATTATGAAACAACACTGTGGTGAGTAAATGATGAGTGAGTGTAGTATTTGTTTTAATGAAGTCTGTGTATACTGAAAGCTTTTTTTTTTTTTTTTATCGTTTACTTAATTGTAATTCGTCTGCAGAATTTTTCAGTATTGCTGAGCTTTGTTTGTGTTGGTGTTTCATGACTCTACCCTACTGCTTAAGTACTGTAATGCATCTTAATCGTTCCTCACATTCAGGAAAACCCGTGCATAAATTCCATGGGTGATTATCAGAGAGCTGCATTGGGAAAGGCGGCTGGGGATACTTGTTCATCACTACTTCAGGGCTTCAGCCGCCCATTCTCCCCCTTCACCCCAATCAGCCAGACCACATCGCTCCTGGTGCCAGTGGAGTGGGTTTCTAGAAGGCCTCGGCCTTTATCTGGAACAGGAATGCAGAAAATGCGAAAACAATCGGTGCGGGAGTGGCGGTGCTTTCAGAGCCCCGGGGGTGACAAAAGGCTTTCACCCCGCGAGGGCAGAAAAGCTGTTAGGGGGGTCGTTGCAGAGATGCCCTTGCATGGAAAACTCTACTCTTATCTGGGTTAGCGTTTCAGGCCAGACGGTACAATTACACAACCTAACCCAGAGTGAGAAAGGAGGATGCAAAGTGTCAGGACTGTAGGCAAAGGGCTTTGGGGACATAGTTCTAAAGAAATTATTCGTGTCACTGTTGTCATGGGCGGAAAAAGCATGTAGAGGTGTTGAGACATACTCAAAGTATGCACTTTTAGGCCTTGTGCAACAGGCAAAATTAAACGAGGTGCTAAATGATAGTGCAAGTGTTCTTTTTCTTTCATTCTTTCTTTCTTTATGCTGACAGTGTTTTCTTAGGTAAGTTTATAGATTTATTTTATTAAGCTGAAATAAAAAGTAACTTAAAAAAGCTTTCTTTCTTTCTTTCTTTCTTTCTTTCTTTCTGCTGAATGTTTAGGATTTCTTTATGCTAAAATGTGTCAAAAACAGTTTTCTTAATTCAGTTTTAAAGATTTCTTATTTTATTTAATATTTTATTTTATTTTGCTGAAGTTAAAGGAAGTGTCAAATATAAAACATTCCAGTTCCAGTTTCTCCTGTCGACTATACAGTTTTAATTCATTCATAATTCATTCTACTTTGAGGTAATAAAATAATTAATAATTATATTGTATAAAATTATCAAATAATTAGTTATATAAAAATTTAAAAATGAAGAAAATTTTAATAAAAATAAAACTATTTTATAATAAAATTTATAAAACACAAAACAAAGAAGTGACAGGATCAGTCCTGTGCACTCCAAAAAGTTGACCTTAAATAGCTGGAATTCAGAAAAATGCCTAGATTCACTTCTCTTACAATGCTAAATGTGTTATCACAGCCTTTCAAACATCGTAAAAGCATTTTTTCATTCTTCCCTGTCACCCTCCCTTTATGTGCGAGTGCTGTGGCCCATGCCGATGGACTGGTAAATAGATGTGCAAAGGGTATTAAAGAAACAATTTATTAGTTGTACATTAAACTGCTAATCAATAAAGCTGCATTAAACTATTAGAGCTGCAGACACTCTTCTTCAAGCTCACATCTCTGGGCAAATTATGCCTGGCACTCCCCGCACTCCTCACCCACCATACAAAGCAGCTCCTCACAAAGCCTCTGAATGGGGCCCCTGAATTTAATTAAAGTCGGAGCTGATTTGGAAAATGTCTAACACATCAGTGCACTGCCTGGGAGATGCCACATCTATTTATTACGGCAGGGTCTTATCTTTTTTATAGGCAGGAACCAAGGCCGTACGCAGTATGCAGGGCCCCATCTGAGGCCATCATCTAGATACCGGTGCCAAGGAATCGAGGGAGGGAAATGAATGAAGTTCCAACGAAAGTGGCACAAACTTTTTGTTATTCTAGAGGGAGATCTTTTATGCTGTCCATAATTTGCTGCTTCATAGCCGTCCTGCTTACATCTTCATTTGCAGACCAAGAGAATAATTAGCTTAGAAGATGTATGGGTTCTAAAATTGTTTATAATGTATCTCTTCTGTTCATGTTTTGTTAGAACAATTTCATTAAATGATGTCTCTTGAATCTAGGCCCGAACGGTGACACTACTGTGTCTTAAATAACTAAATGACGCCTTTGGTGGTTGTTTGGCACAGTTTAGCACTTACTAGCGGTCATTTCTCTAAATAGCCGTATCCTTTTTTCTCCTCTCTCTAAATCTGTGGATGCAGTACCCTAGCCTGTCTAGCTGCGCCGCAGCCCTGCAATTTCATGTGCCAGGTTACGGGGTCTTCACACTGACACCAGTTAAATAGCAAGAGGTCACTGAGTCCTTGTGCTATTGTTTGCTATTGCCGTTCATATCCTACTCACACGAGGATCACATGAGCTCCACTATCTGTAGATGTTCGAACTTCTGCTGGAGATGTTCCTGACCTCTATATGCTAACCCTGTGTTTACCCTCCATCCTTACTCTACAGCAGGCCTGGCCGTCTGGTACTCAACAGATTCTCCTTCCGCCGGCGTGGCAGCAGCTCACACACACCTCCGTTCAACATGCCACCGTCATCCCCGACTCCATGACCAGCTCGCAGCCTCTGGCCAACTGGAGGTGAGAAACCGCTCACTGCTAAAGAGAACTATTGTGTTTGCTACAGTACATAGGGCAGCCCATTTATTCTTTGGCCATTAGTGTTCATTTTTTTTATGTCAATATGCTTTTTTCTGTTCTAACCTAAAGGGATAGTTCACACAGAAATGAAAATTCTGTCATATTTACTCACTTTCATGTCGCTCCAAACCTGTATGCATTCTGTTGAACAAGATATTTTGAAGAATATTGGTCCCAAAGGGGGCCCAAAACTGTTTGGTTACCAACATTCTTCAAAATATCTTCTTTTGTGTTCCACAGAATGCACACAGGTTTGGGAAAACCTTGTTGGACTATCCCTTTAATATGCTCAAAACTATTGCAAGTTAAACATTTGGACATTCTCATAAAACATTACTTTATGGGTACTTACTACTCTAAGGTACTAATATGCCCATTTTAAGATGTAGATAAGATACAAAGTTGTCCCTTTAAGGGTACTGCTCCGGTGAGAAGCTGTTGTACCCATAAAGGTACAATTTTCGCAATTTTTATTTTTTTTCTTGTTGTGTGGGTTGATTTCCCAGTAAAGTGTTAATACTGTGGCTTTGTGGTGCTTTCCAAACATTGCTTTTTTTCTACATCCTGGCCCATGGGCATTTGTCTCAACCAATGTGAGTTTGAGGGCAAGACAATCATTTCGTCTGGCCATTGGCACATGGGGAGTGCTTGAGAAACCATTATTGTTTTTGCAATAGATTGCAACAATGCCCTTCCAATTTTTCAGCAGCCCTGGTTCCAGAAGTATTTTTCCCATTCTTTTTTTCACATAGGGATTTATAAAAAGTTCTTTGTTCAGGAGTTATATGCTATGAACTAAACCAACCAGATATGAGGTGAATCACAATATTATAAACTTTGATTTGAAGCAAAAAAGGTACAACACTACAATGCTTTATGGGAGTGAGTGGGTTCTAAAATGTTCTTTTGGGCAACATTTGCTTTGTTGCGATTATTTGATTGGTGGAGATTTCTCTGTAGAATTATGGATAATGTAATTTTTCTGCTGTTGAACATATTTCAAAATTAAATCGAAATAATGTAGGCTGATGGCTTCAACAAAAGCATTTACCTTCAAATAACAACCTCTTAGCTCACAGTAGGTCTTCCTTTAAAGGTTTATAAGTTGTCGCTCAAAATCAGTTCCCCTATGGAGAAAATGAATGAGATTTTTACTTCTGGAACTGACTTTCTCACTCCATTCCATTTAGATGTTGATGCCACAGAAGCTTTCATCTTTAGTTTGTTTTAGTTAGCCAGGCAGATCTGGTATAATTTCATCATGTTTAATAGGGACTCTAGTAGCATTTTAAAATCAATTATATCCTCACGAAATATACTTATACCATGCTAATTATAAACGGGTCATGTGGAACTCAACCGATCTATTTTAAGATACCATGACTGGTGATCCATATATTTCACGGCAGTTTGGTACCGCAGCACTCGGTTTTAATAATCTCCTAGATTATGAACTAAGCAGATTGAATTATCTAGGTTGCTTAATCTGCAAATGCACCTACAAAGCCAACATGCATTTGAATTATTCATTTGCAATGAAGGAACAGAATATTTTAAATCTGATACTCATTATATTCTGGATTGGTTTAGAATTCTTGTAATGCCACAGTGAGTTTTGGAGTCAGGTCGTGCTGTCCTGCATGAGGTGAACGTATTACAGATGAACGTGTGCTGATATCTGCAGATCATCACATCAATGCCTTAAGATCAGCCCAGAGGGCTTGGTAGTCCTGAGCCAGTCCGGTTGGAAAAGTGTCGCACTTTTGCTGCAGAGAGGGATTTCTCCTCTGAGATCTAATGCTGTCTCTGCTCCTCTGCTGCAGTCACTGCTGCCCCCTCAGGCCAAATGTTGCATTGCATTTATTCTTCATTTAGAGACAAATTTTAGAAGATTATTGAAGATAGTACATCTAAATGCTATTTAGGTTTTGTTCCTAGAGGATATATTTAATTCTGACAAGTAGTGCTGTGGTATGTCAAAATATCTTGGAAAAAAAAAGTTGGTGACCATTGCCTCTGACATTAAGTTACTTGAATTGGTTTTATCTGTAGCAACAGAGCTTTGTACACTGTAAAAATCCTACTTATAATTAATGTAAAGTTGACCGTAAATTATTTTAACATCCTTATAACAAGGTACAATATGAGAAGTATTGACATGAGAAGCAAAATATCATAGAAGTGAAGTTTTGAACTGTCCGTAAATGTATATTGTCTCATTCCATAACATTTTTTTCATATATCTATGTGTATTTTCTTGTCAGATGAATTTAAATACACTGCTGG
The DNA here is from genome assembly GCF_936440315.1 of Barbus barbus. Lineage (NCBI taxonomy): Eukaryota > Metazoa > Chordata > Actinopteri > Cypriniformes > Cyprinidae > Barbus > Barbus barbus. Next base: position 23,943,113 of record NC_136750.1, read on the forward strand.
TCAAGTTTGGCATCAGTAAGATATTTTTAAATAAATTAATACTTTAATTGAGCAAGGATGCATTAAATTAATCAAAAGTGAAAGTAAAGACATTTATGTTGTTATGAAAGGTTTCCATTTCAAATATATGAAATGCTGTTCTTGAGCACCAAATATTAGCATATTAGAGCGATTTTTGTAGGATCATGTGACACTGAAGACTCGAGTAATGATGCTGAATATAAACAAGAATAAGTTACATTTTAAAAATATATTATAATAGAAAAGTTATTTTAAACATTTCATAATTTGACTGTTTTACTGTATTTCTGATCAAACTTTATAACAGCAGCCTTGATGAGCATAAGATACTTATTTCAAAAACATTAAAAAAAAATATTTTCCAGACTTTTGAACGGTAATGTAAGAAGTATTTAAAGGGCATGCTTTAATTATTCTTGTTTTGATTCAGGAATTCACATCCCCATGGCAGCCATTACAATCCCATTATGCAACAGCCAGCCTTACTGGCAGGTCACGTCGCCCTGCCATCTCAGCAGCCTCTCAATGTGGGTGTGGCTCATGTCATGAGACAGCCATCAAACAACAACAGCTCCTCCTCCAAAAAGAACAAGCAGCACCAGATGAACAACAGGTCACACAACCCTTACTTAAAAAAAATGAACAAACTATGGTTTTACATGGTAAAGTAATGCCATCAGGTGGTAATATTCATATGTTATCAATAAATGTCATGGTATAATATGGTAAATATGATTTAAAAAAATATGATTTCATGTCTAAAAAACTTTCCAAAAGAACCTCATTCTTTCTTAGGAACGTGTCAGTGTACGACGTGTCCTCCACCCATCCGGTGACGTCACCTCAACGCTCCAAACGAGTGAAGGAGAACACCCCTCCTCGGTGCGCCGTAGTTCAGAACGGTCCGTCCTCAACCTGCGGCCCATCACAGAACTGTGGAGGTGGTGGAGGAGGGGCATGGGGAGGCGAGCAGGCATGTAGCACCACTCGAGACTACCACGGTCAACACAAGCCACTGCGCCAAACCATCGTCATCGCAGACACCCCCAGCCCGGCTGTCAGCATCATCACCATCAGCAGCGACACGGATGAGGAGGATGACCTTAAACAGCCCAGTAACACCAGGTCAGAAAAATGGGACGAGCGATTTTAGTGCACAGTTCTGTAATGTGACATATTTCTGGAGTGAAAGTGGGAAATAATGTAGGACAGGACTTGAATTTATCCATCAGGATTTGATTGGATTGTGTTTATGTTAGGATATTGCTTAATATTTGCCTGTCTGTGTGGGCTTGGTTATGTCAAAATCATTTCTGAAACGGAGAAAGTTATTACATTTTGATGAAATATTATAAAAACAATTTGTTTTCTGTGGAATAACTGATGAATCATGCGCAATGAGACCAGGGACATTTATTGAGTTTTTAAATGCCTATTCAGCTCAGGGAAAATACCGGATAATGCCTTTGGTGGGCTTGGGAGTTGAAGGTTTTATGTAAAAAAATTTGACATTGTAAATATTATTATTATACATATAAAAAAATTCATAATTTTAACTATATAAGACAGCAGTAAAAACTTGTGTATTGGTTAATGGTACATTCCCTTACTGTATACAGTCAATAACTGTAATAAATCTAATGGGACGTTTCCAGAGGTGTAAAGAGTACCTGAAAACTATACTTGAGTAAAAGTACAGATACCTTACAGTGAAAGTTACTCCACTACAAGTTACAAGTCACCAATTCAAAAACAACTTGAGTAAAAGTCTTAGAGTATATGAGTAGTTCAGCCATGAAACTCTATCGGCGTCCTAATTGGTTCATTCAAATAGTTTACTTAATCATTACCGTGTACCTTCATAAACCGGACGCATTCTATGCTTGCCACGTCTGCGCGCAATGCATATCCTCTTGCTAGCCCACCACCTGCCTAGATCTGCTACGGGGGGATCTTCCTCTCTCTCTAGCAGCAGCAGCAGCATGTTCCTTTTAATTTATGATCTGTGCATTTAGCAAAGCAAGTCTACTTGCTCCGCAGCAGCATAGCAGATCTAGTCCGCCAAGACCAAACCTATGCTCTGTAGCATCTGCTTATGATCCTTGATGGTCATTGGGACTTCATGTCTTAAGAGACCCTTTTAGCCTTTTGACATTTGCATATAATTCACAACCTGGCCACACATTCTACCTTTATATGGGTGCTAAATTGCCAGTGGTTGTCCCCCACTGTCAAAAAGATGCTAGACAGAATTGACTATCTGTTCTCTCCATCGGACTTCAAACACATTCCAAAGAACTAAATGACCTCATAGAGACATTTCCTTTATTTAGACCATAATTAATCAGTTACAAAGGTATCTGGTATAGGCATGTGTTGTTTGTATGTTTTCTTATTATATTAGCCTAGTAACCACTCGTTATTTGTATTAGTAAGCTCTAAACACTCATATTCAGGTGTATGAATGTATCTCTGGTTTAATATGTTTTAGATGTCTCTTTCTTGATATCAAAATGATCTGCTCTTTATTTCTCAAACAATGATGTACACTGTGACCTCATGAAATGCATCATACTATTCTTACGGTACTGTGGGAAGAATTACACCGATTGAGCAGAACAGTCATAAAACATGCAAATGAGGTGTCAAGTGAGACAAAGAAACACTTTCCCGCTGAAACTATGTGCCTTGTTATTGGTCAGACTGACCAAGAATGGGTGTAACAGGGTCAGATAAAACTTCTCCCACACCCAAAAGGAGCGTTCTTCTCTTTACCTTCGGTGCCCTAGAGACACACATCACCGTGGAAACCTTGTGACTCCCCTTTCGGGGGGAGTCCGAGCTTCTGGTAGTTTTGAGTTTAGTAACTTTGGCGATTTAACTTTGGACCAATCAAACCGTGGCTGGAATGACGAAGCTTTCACTCCTAAAGGAATTCATCAAGAATCTATGCATTATACATGCACCAGGACACTTTACTCAGCGCCAACAAAACCAATATGCAAGTAACCATATTTAGATGTAAGAGGGGCCATATTTAGTTAACTACTTAGATACGCTTCTAGGCATCGACCCCTTTTGATTAAGGTGATGTAATTCTTTGATGGTTCTAACAGGTTGTGTTTAGCTGATGTGCAAATCCTGCCATCATGCTCTCTCTTGCGCGCGAGCGCTCTCTCTCTCTCTCTCTCTCTCTCTCTCTCTCTCTCTCTCTCTCTCATGCCTTCCTTCCGTTGGCATCTGTGTTTAATGTGTGTATGTTTGTGTTTAGTTCAATGTTACATGTTCCCCTGTAGTGTAGTTTAATAAACATCCATATGTATTCACACTTGGTTGTCTGTGTCTGCAGCTCACAGAAACAAGGTCACAAACTAAACTAAAGAAACACTAGGGTTATATATATATACAGGAGGCACTGGATGTGCTGGTTTTGGCCTCATTGCCAGCTGCAGTTATGTCCTTATATATAAAACACCTGTGATTCCCAACTACTTGCTAAGGCGCTCGCATTCATGTAAAGTAGACTTGTTGACAAGTTTGGGTGAGTAAGAGCAAACCACACAAGATATAGTCCTTTCAGTGCTCTGTAGTTGGCAATATCACATCTTTTGTAGCAGAAATAAACTGCTGCAGAAAAGCTAGGTGCCATGCAAAATGTTATGTGTAACTGCAACACTCATTTCAAATGTAGTGGAGTAAAGAGTACAGATACTCATTCAAAAATGTAGTGAAGTAGAGAGTAAAAGTTGCTAGTATCTTTGATACTCAGTACAACTACAAAGTATCTGAAAAGATACTCAAGTACAGTAATTAGTTACAATTACTCAGTTACAATGCTTTACACCTCTGGACGTTTCATGTAAAATGCTGTTAAATTTTAATTCCCTGTTAAGTTTTTTCTTATAAGTTATGTACATTATTTACTGTAAAATTCTGGCAACCACAGCTGCCGTTTTATACCATAAATTTCAAAAAAAATTATTTTCAGTGCATTATATAGTTTTTATTTCTGATGAATCACCTTTCTTTTTTTAAAGATTTATTTTTGAAATTTTTGCCTTTATTATGATAGGACAGATCAGAGCTGACAGGAAGCGAATTGGGAGAGAGATAGGGGGTGGGATCAGGAAAGGTCCTCAAGCCGGGATTCGAACTCGGGTCGACCGTAGCGCAACACTGCCCACAAGGCTATTGGCACTGACATGAATCACCTTTCTAACCTTCCTCTTTTGCCTTCTCAACAGCACGTCATCCAAACAGAGGAAGAATGTCATCAGCTGTGTGACGGTCCATGACTCCCCTGACTCTGACTCCAGCAATACCAGCCCGTACGCTGTGAAGTCCCGGCCTAATGGCCCCAACGCCAATGGCTACGACTCCAAAGGCGCTGTCCTGGACAACTACAGCAACGGGAACCCCCGCACCATCATCATCCCTCCACTGAAGAGCCAGATCAGTGAGAATCTGGGAGAGTGTGACAGACTCCTGCCTGGTGAGACAGGGGAAGGGCTGATAAGCTGACAGAGAAAAAGGGACACCTGGCAGAGCCTGAATCAAGCATCAATTTAAAGTGACAATTCACTGACAGCCTCTGATATGCAGCGTAGATTTAGTTAGTAGATTTATGTGGCATTTCAAAATCTATGGGCAATAAAAACAGCTTAGAGAAGTAATTCAAACAAGTCCGATCTGTAAAAAATTGTCAGAAGATATTTTATGACAATGCAAGCTTAAGTGTGATCAACAGACTGTTTTAAACATTATTATGCAGATTTCTGGAATACTAATTGATTCTAATTGGTCAATCACAGTATACTATAGGTTAACTAGAGTTTGTATAACGCCTGCTAAACTATATTGATAGGCAAACAATTTTACACATAGCTGTGCTATTTAACTAATTTCATGTCTGTTTTTTCACTCTGTGATCTCTTTCTTGTCATATAATAAATACATTTGGAAAATTTGTTGAAAATATTAATTATATTGTCTTAAAATTATTTTTCCAATATTTTCAAAAAATTTTCCAAATGCATTTATTTTATTTGAATAAAATAAATTTTATTTTCCAGGTTTATTTAACACATTATTTATTTATTTTACACAATATAAATTGTTTATCCTAATTATTTTATTTTTTATTTAGTACAGCAATATTTGCAAATTTATTTTTATTTTTGCAATTTAATTTTTTAAGACAATATGATCAATATTTTCAACAGTTTTTTAATGTTTATAAATGTATGAATTAATATATATATATATATATATATATATATATATATATATATATATAATTTTTTTTTTTATTTATTTTTTTTTTTTATTATTTATCCATACATTCATCCAACCCAAAATAAACAATATTCCCAAAATTATTTCCAAATTTATTTTGATGTTTTCCATTTTATTTAATTAGCACAATATAATCAATATTTTCAACAAACTTTTATCTATCCATCCATCCATTCATCCCACTAAAATATTCCCAAGATTATTTAAATTGTTTTTTTTTACTTATTTTATCAATTCCAACAGACACGGTGAACCACCAGAACTCCACCTACAAGTTCAAAACCTCCAATGGGGGCTTGTCTGGCAACAACCACTCTTCGGGAGGCATGGTTGGAGGCATGTCATACCGGCAGCATCGCACAGGGCCACACCCCTTTCAGCAGCAGCCTCTAAATCTCAGCCAGGTATTTCAGTCAAGCATTTCAAACCTGGTTCTTAGTTCATTTATTTATCCACAAAAGTAATATGGTGAAATCCCGTCATTTAGGTCCAGCAGCACATGGCAGTTGAGCGCAACGGAGGTCACCGGCGGCAGCAGGCCTACATCACCCCCACTATGGCCACCCAGGCTCAGTATTCCTTCCACAACAGCCCCACCCACACAGCTAACGTTCATCCCCACTTGGCTGCTCCTCATCTGCCAGGGCAGCCACACCTCTACGCCTACACTGCCCCCACGGCCCTGGGCTCCACCGGCACGGTGGCCCACCTGGTCGCATCGCAGGGTTCGGCCCGTCACGCAGTCCAGCACGCTAGCTACCCGCCAGGCATCGTCCACCAGGTGCCTGTTAGCATGGGCCACCGCGTGCTGCCCTCGCCCACCCTGCACCACAGCCAGTACCAGGCCCAATTCGCGCACCAGACCTACATCAGTGCTTCTCCTGCCTCCACTGTCTACACTGGATACCCGCTGAGCCCCGCCAAGATGAACCAGTACCCTTACCTCTAAAGCTGAAACACTGGAGCCCAGCCAATCGCTGCTTACCATTTCTACCCTTATCCCACCTAGAGACAGAGAGACATGCTGAAGCCTATCGACCCTTAACCCCATCCCCTTGTTCCTTTCATGCTTAAACTTGAAGACAATGAAGACGCCGATGGATAGAGGAAGTGTACTCTCAGAGGGAACAGAAGGGTACTGAGGAGTTTTTCTTTTTTTTTAGAAGAGTTCGCCTTCTCAAAAGGGCCAGTTAACTTTTTATTTCGTGATCTGGAGGTTTTGTTTCTTTTAAAACAGAAGAAGGAGATTTTGCTTTCATAGTTTCTTTTACAACAAGGTCTCATCAACAGGCCGTTTGGGAGAGACAGAGTTTAATTCATGGGAGATTTTATTTGCTTTTTCCTTTCTTGAATTAATTCACCGACTGTTGAGCCGAGGTCACGATGTGGATGTTTTAAATTCCTAGGAGAATTTTTTTGGACAAGGTGAAATACGGATATCTGCTGCTCTTCAAAAAAAAAAAAAAACATAACGATGGCCTTGAACTGTCTTAAACGTTTCCAAATTACACGCGGCGAGCGGTATTGTGCATATTCCGCCGCGCTCTCCGACAAAAAACACCTGGAGGAATCTTCTGGAAATAGGACAACAAAACTTTCTAGTGTATTTATAGACTTTTCTTTGTTTGTGTTCACATTTAGAAAAGAAAATGCGTTTGTCATACCGTAGAACATTAGCTGGGCCCCTCTTTGTAGAATGTAGCAGTCTGCAGTCTGTTGATTTCATGAAGAACCTTTCTGATACCAATAGATTCTTGTTTTTCCTCTTTCAATGTGATTGCACAAAGTGGTTACAATAACATAGGCATGTTCAACACGGTAGTCGGTCGTGCGTTTGCGTGCATGTGTGCGCTCAGTGCATCTGTGCAACATATTCCTCCACAGTCTTAGGTTTATCATTGTTACCTCGTAGTGCCTTACATATATTACGACAGTTTACTTGTCTGGAAACCCTCTAGAACCAGTTGCTAGTCAGAGAGTTGGCTCCTAGGTTGAACATCTTCATTCAAGCTGTTTCTGTTTTTTTTTAGTTCCAGGTGTAAGCGTTAGCCCTAAACGTTATTTAAATGCTTCTCGTTTAGCGTGCATGAGATTTTCTACATTTAAAGATAAAGATACTTGCCTGGGGTAACGAACCAAAGTCGTCATTTAAAGATAAGTAACTTTTGTTCTGGATAGTGGATATAATTATATATAGCGTATTTACTGTATATATCCGTTTTATTACTTGCAATCAATGCAACATCACTGATTTTAGGCTACATATGTCATAAAAGGGAGAATAAATGTTTATCTTATTGCTCAATCAGTTTGAGATCAGGCCGCACTATTTGTCTAAAAATCAAATAAGACAAACCAGGTTTGAAAAGGTTGTCTGTTTATGGAAGGCTTGACTTGGTTTAGAAACCTGGGAGGGTTCGAGAAGGAGAGTCTTGTTAGGAGTAGGAGGTGCTTGTGGATTTTGACGGGAACTGTTGGGAAAGCGAGAGGGCAAATTCCACATTTTTTATGAGAATAGCATGTTGGCTTTGAGCACGTTGGTAGATGCCGAAGGAAGCCGTGCAGCACGACTGCACACCATACTCTGATTTAAGCGCTCGTTCAAGGTTCTACGAAGATCTGTGGGGTTTTTATTCTCACGTACACTCCGGGGTTTGAACTGCCCCTGGTTGCATGAGGATATCTGATACATGCACCGGAAATCAATATTGGCTTTGTCTTTTTCATTGTTTGTCTTACCGTAGGAATCACTTATGCTACATGTGTCAGTAAGTACAGAGATAACAAAAGTGTAGAAAACTTTGGGCCAATGCTTGTCTTTTTTTGCTGCTTATTTAACATTGATATGCTAGCCAATCATTTACACCGTGTCCTAACCATTTGCTCCGCAATAGCGCTATTAAAAAGACAAGGAACATTTATATAGTACTTTATATAAAATACCTTTCAAAAGTTTGGGGTAAGATCGATTTTTTTTTTTTTTTTTCAATTAATACTTTTGTTTAGCAAAGATACATTAAACTGACCAGAAGTGGCAGTAAAGACATACAGAGATCATAATGAAAGACATTGCTATTTCGAATAAATGGTGTTCTTTTTAATGTTCTGTTCATCTAAGAATCTTGCATAAAAATGTATCTCAGTTTCCACAAAATTATTAAGCAGAAATAATAATAAATGTTTCTTAAGCACCAAAGCATCATATTAGAATGACTTCTGAAGGATCATGTGACACTGAAGACTGGAATAATGATGCTGAAAATTCAGCTTTGCATCAGAGGAATAAATTATATTTAAAGTATATTCAAGTAGAAAACTGTTATTTTAAATTGTAATAATATTTCACAATATTACTGTGTTTTTTGTTAAATAAGTGCATCCTTGATGAACATAAGAGACTAAAAATAACATCATAAAAATGCTATTGTACTATTTTAATTATCTAAGAACGGAAGGAATGCAAAATAATACAAATAAAATAATCTAAAGTTTACTTCCAATTTGATACAAACTAATTAATAAAAAAATTACGCGCCTGGTTAGGACACAGTGTTTAATTTTATTTTTTTTAATTTTAGTCTTCTGATGGGCACATGTTTATGGAATATATGATATGAAATATATCCTATTCTGCCCTCACGTCATGCCACAGAACTTGCATTTGAAGTAGTTTTTACTTTGAGATGTTTCTATTTTATTGTTTTACTTTGCTAGGTATATTGTGTTCTTGTAGAGAGTGTTGCAATAATTCTTGTGGATGTTTATTAATTTCTTTGTTATATGTCGAGCATCATTTGCTTGATTTCTGGTGGTCGATATGTAACTGTGATGTTTAGTATTCATATGTGGACCCTCGTCTGGTAGGAAGCACAGACTTTGGTCCATGTGCTCGGCCAAGATCTGACACCAGTTATGTTGTACCCAAGCCTTCGGTTTGCTAGCTTGTCGGATTAATTCATAAAGCTGTGTGTTATGATTTAGGATGCCAATAGATTTTTTTTGTTGTTGTTGTCAAATATTTGTTTAAGCTTAAGTTGGATTCTCATTGAAGCACACAGTTGAGAAAGGCTCCTTCGACATTAATCGCATAAAACATTCCATTCCGGAAGGAGCCGTTTCTGACGGCACTGATCTGTAGTCTCCAGTCTCTCTCACCTCACAGGGACCAGCCTGAACGACCAAATCTGGACTCCGCTGGCATTTAAGGACTTTTGGTTCTTCCCACCAAAGAATTTCAGCATGTCACAGACGTGTCCCTTGCTGTAATGGAGAAGACAGAGTGAGTTTCACTGACATTTGGAAAATGAACAACATAAGAAAATACAGGTTAGATCAGGTCGGTGTCAGAAAAGAGCCTGTAGATGGCAAAACAGAGATGACAAAAATAATGCACTCTCATGAACTTAGTGCAGTTGCTGTTAGCACAGTATAATCCATTGTTTTTGTACCTTTCTCATACCTTTTGTCAATGTTAATGTGGACAAATCTTCCATTTTTAATCTAAGAGGATTTGTGTAAGAAATAAGGCCCTTGTGTTTTTTTTTTTTGTTTGTTTTTTTAGAAATGTCAATCCCACATTAATGCTTTATTTCAGTTATTAAAACTGCTGTGTTTAATTCTTATAAGGGTATAAACACTGAACATCGCTTTGCTTTCACACAGCAGCATTAGATCCACCAATGGTGTGCGATGTGGCTGTAAGTCCAGCCAATGGAAAATTGGGGGGTGTTTTGTTTTTAGTTTTTTTGGTACCATTAGTGATGCATAAATTTGACATTGCAACTTTAAATTTCAGCTTTTTTAATTATTTTGGTTTTAACTGCATATGTAAGAATCGCATAGATAAATTAGTGTTTCACATAATGGCCTGTGAATTGAATCCAGTGTCGTTACAGTTTATGAATTGGTCACTAGTACAAAATGAATGTAACATTTCAGACTAAAATATCTCATCAACACATCATGATTATATTGGATTGTGATACTCTAGCAATCAATTTCACTTGATCCTGCCTTGATTTTACCCAAATTATAATTCATTTTAATCCAAATTATGCCGTTTGATGTGTTTTAACTAATTTAAGTCATAGAAAGCTGTATTGACTACAAATATATATATATTTTTTTGAGATTCAGTTTGTCTGAACTGTATACATTAATGAAGACAGTCATTTTAAGTTACCAAAATGCGCTAGAAAGAAGCATTAATGCAATTTACTTTTTTTTTTTTTTTCATCTTATGTCAACATTCTGCCTTCTCCTTTATTAACTGCGCATGAAGCTTTAAGGAACCATGTATATTGGAACATACATGTATATGTATATTCACCAATACCATGTTGTATTGGTGATTTTAGGGGTTTTGTTACACATTTAGCTTCATGAATATACAACCTACAATCAAAATCCAACTTCCGACGTTACCGATGGATTCCGCCATTATAAGGACTGAAAAACATTCCTAAACGCTCAAACCCTGGATGGCACCCAAATCAACACTTGTAAAGCACATGATCATGAATTAACTCCAAGCTTGCAGAAATCACAATGGATTATTATTATTATTTTTTTGTCACTGATGTGGCCACAGTACTTCCACAACTGTAAAGCTCCTTTTGTTCTGCTTGTGTTCGTCTGATTTTTCTCTCATGTGTGGGCTGAAACGGAAGCATTAGGGGTTAATGCACCATTGAACTTGTGTATGAATGTGCTAAGAGGCCAAATATGACAATACGGCCATCTTTATATGTTGTTTTAGAACCAAAAAAAGCAAAACAGTAATCGTTACGCCCAAGAACACTCATCGGTCAACTTTTTTTTTGTTGTTTAATCTACAGCATAGTCTCTGTCAGGAGTGTGTATTACAGAGTGACATTACTACGAGCGTGTAAAGCGTAACGTATTCACACGTAGATACGAAACACCAGTGAACGTATTTGTGCAGAAACGTCACTCACCACACGAGTCGCCACAGTAAACCCGTTATGTAGCTGTGATGCACTGTAGCCTTTTGTGCAGCCATCGAAGACGTGAACAATTTTCTACTTGCACAGCAGCGAACATTCACAGTCAGATGTAAAAACTAAATATTTTTCTACGATGTTTCAAGACCTAAGAAAGCATCCGACCCCGACCCCTGATTTTTGTCGATTGCTGTATGGTTTTCTCAGTAGTGTGTATCACATTAGTTGTTGTCAAAGCTATTGTGTGCTGCAGTATTTCCAGGTATACTTCTTTGTTTATTGTCCTTTTTTATTATAATTATCATTTTGCTTTGTTTATTGGGGATTTGAAGAAGTGTGTTGTCTCATTATTTCAATCTGTTAACGTAGCATTATATGTACCCTGTACCTTAGGCTAATATTATTAAGTATGCTATGAGAATGGATATTTTACTGGCTTTATAGAATGTTAAAATGAATATAATAATAATGACAATAATAACAATGATTTAACTCCTTAAAATTGAGTACTTGCTACTAAGCGCTTGTGTTATCATTACAAATGTTGTGTGCTTCTCTTGATAATTTTCGTTGTAGAAAAAAAAAAGAAAAAAAAAACCTGAGTGAATTTTATTAGGCTTCAACAACTAATGATAGCAGTGTAAATTCATGGAGGATTTTTAACAAACCTGGGGGTTATAGAATATAGTTATTTTAATCGTTCTATTTACTGACTGTAGGGTGTGAAGGGGCTCGCGTCGTGGTGATCTATGTTATAGCTTGTTATTCACTGTTACTTTTGATCATTTTTCGGTCTCCAAGGTGAATCGAGTTATTAAAGGAAATTTGTATGCTCACATATGCATATTGTATATGTGTAGAAATGTAATCACACTTTGTCTTGGATTTACATTAAACTGTTAAGTCACGGCATCAGTCTTGTATTTTCATGCTGTCATTGTGAGTTTCTTTCCTTCTTTTTTTATATTACAAAAAAAATGAAAAAAGACTATGCATTTGCACACTCTAACCAGACATTTTAGAAACCACCAAAAACAATGCTGGTGAACCAAAACTAATTTCCCTTTTATATAAGAATAGTAGTGTGAAGATTGGGGCTAGCTGTTACAGTAAGGGACTATATTTCAGTAATTATAAGATTCTGAGTTTAAAAAAAATTATTCTAAATATTCAAATATGTTGAATCACCCAATAATAAAATGTGACATTCTGTAGTTTTGTCTCATATTCATATTTTAATCATATCTATAAATGTCTTGACTCCACAGCCAACAGAGCAATTTTGTCTTTACTGTTCCAATACTTTTGGAGGGCACTGTGTGTGTGCGTGTGCACGTGTGCATGTATGTATATACAGGTACATATCCAAAAATTAGAATATCATGAAAAAGTTCATTTCTTTCTTGTAACTTATTTCAAAAAGTGAAACTTTCATATATTTTAGATTCATTACATGTAAAGTAAAACATTTAAAAAGTTTTTTTGTTTTAATTTTGATGATTCGAGCTTACAGCTCATGAAAGTAAAAAATCAGTTTCTCAAAATATTTGAATATTTACATTTGAGTTTCAAAGAATGATCATCCCTACAGTATAAATTCCGGGTATCTCTTGTTCTTTGAAACCACAGCAATGGGGAAGACTGCTGACTTGGCAATGATCCAGGAGACGAACATTGACGCCCTCCACAAAGAGGGTAAGTCATAGAGGGTCATTAGTGAAAGGTTTGGCTGTTCAAGGAGTGCTGTATCAAAGCATATTAAATGCAAAGTTGACTGGAAGGAAGAATTTGGGTAGGAAAAGGTGCACAAGCAACAGGGATGACTGCAAGCTTGAAAATACTGTCAAGCAAAGCTGATTCAAACACTTGTGAGAGCTTCACAAGGAGTGGACCGTAGCTGGAGTCAGTGCATCAAGAGTCACCACGCTCAGACGTCTTCAGGAAAAGGGCTACCAAGCCACTTCTGAACCAGAGACAACGTCAGAAGAGTCTTACCTGGGCTGTAGAGAAAAAGAACTGGACTGTTGCTCAGTGGTCCAAAGTCCTCTTTTCAGATGAAAGTAAATTTTGTATTTAATTTGGAAATCAAGGTCCCAGAGTCTGGAGGAAGAGTGGAGAGGCACAGAATCCATGTTGCTTGAAGTCCAGTGTGAAGTTTCCACAGTCAGAGATGATTTGGGCTGCCATGTCATCTGCTGGTGTTGGCCCACTGAGTTTTCTGAAGTCCACAGTCAACGCAGCCATCTACCAGGACATTTTAGAGCACTTCATGCTTCCTTCTGCTGACAAGCTTTATGGAGATGCTGACTTCATTTTCCAGCAGGACTTGGCACCTGCCCACACTGCCAAAGGTACCAAAAGCTGGTTCAATGACCATGGTGTTACTGTGCTTGATTGGCCAGCAAACTCGCCTGACCTGAACCCCATAGAGAATCTATTGGGTATTGTCAAGAGGAAGATGAGACACCAGACCCAACAATGCAGGTGACCTGAAGGCCGCTATCAAAGCAACCTGGGCTTCCATTACACCTCAGCAGTGCCACAGGCTGATCACCTCCATGCCACGCCGAATTGAGGCAGTAATTAAAGCAAAAGGAGGCCCAACCAAGTATTGAGTGCATAGAAATGAACATACTTTTCAGAAGCCTGACATTTCTGTTTAAAATATCCTTTTTTTTAATGATCTTATGTAATATTAAAATTTTCTGAGACACTGAATTTTGGGGTTTCAATATCTGTAAGCCATAATCATCAAAAATTCAAGGAATAAAGGCTTGAAATATTTCACTGTATGTGTAATGAATCTATATAATATATGGGTTTCACTTTCTGAAATGAGTGACAAACAATATTGACCTTTTTCATGATATTCAAATTTTTTTTTAGATGTACCTGTATGTATATATATATATATATATATATATATATATTACACACACACTCATTTGTTCACTACTCACTGCTGTGTGTGTGCACTTGGATGGGTTAAACGCAGAGCACCAATTTCGAGTATGGGTCACCATACTTGACAATACGTCACGACTTTACTTTACTTTACTCACATATATGTGTGTGTGTGTGCTATATTATTACTGTATATCTATTCATAAAGTCATGAAGACATGCTCTAGAATAAATATAAAATAAACATTACTTTTTTGGCTTAATCTGTTACAAAGATTTGGATGTAATTTCTGTTCATATTGTTTGTGTACAAAAAGTTGAGTTGCACTTTACTGTTTGTGCTTTTACATGCACTTACAGTGTACTTAACTAAGAAAGTACTAGATAATATAAGGTAACTACATAAATTAGGGTTAGGGTAAGGGTAGGTTAGGGATTAGTACCTAGTCATTAGCCAGTTATTGTAATTCCTATAACAAGTACATAGTATGTACATGCGAAACAGGACAGTCAAATAAAGTGCTACCAATAGTTGCCCTCATGGCCACTAGAGAGTGCTGTGACATAACCAAACTCAAACTTCAGTAAACCCGGATTACTGAAGGATGGAGGAGCCAATGACCGTGGAGCCCACACAAGAGACCCCGATTCCTGCTGTCAGGGGAGGATTTAGTGCAATCCCGAACACAGAGTGCTTGCATCTGAGAAAGTGAGTGATGCTCAGGCTGGATAGAGACACTTATGGGGAAAAATCTCCCGATGTGTCATGCAATTATGCAAAACAGAAGCTTTAATCCCGATCTGATACTGGATATGGACGCTATCGGCTTCGGTCCGTTCTAGTCTGCTCGAAAGGTAAATTAAGGAGCTGCTTTTCGAGGTTGTGCATGTGCTAAAAGTCTTTCTATGCTTTCAAATAAACTCATGTAAATCCGATTCAGACGTAAGATTAAGTTACTAGACGTATATTTTGCAACTACAAGTTAACTCGAGTTAAATGCATCATCAGTCAATCAAGTAACGTTAACGTATATAGACGGAGACTGCTATCGTTTCTGTGAAAAATACTCCGTTATACAGCAACACATCTGAAAGAGTATGCTCTCTTTGTTCCAATAGCTAGGTGTAATAGCGGCGAGAGATCCTAAGATTACAAACTATTTCTCTCATAAGCATCACGAAACAGTTACTGGGAATTCCGACTAGAAGCTTAATCCGCGTGCAACACGCGCGTTTACCGGGGCTTTAACGCACACAAACGGGTACGTTGATAGGGCATGCAGTATGTCAACGTGTAAGTTTTGTCTTTTGAAAGCAACACATTATGCAAACAATGTTTGGAAGATTCGGTTTGTGTGTTAATGCACGGTAGAGATCCTGAACGAATCACTCTTGTGAACTGAATCTTTTTAATGAATCTCGCCTAAAATGATTCATTCGCGAATCTGCCTGAATCGGTCTTTTGGCGGTTCTCGAGTGTTTGAGTAGAGAATCATCTTTTTCGCATATAGCATATTAAACATTTGAAGTGAATTGAGGATTTGATAAATGTGACATATAGTTACTGTAATAGTCAATTTGTTTACGACTTGTGTGTGTGCTGTAGACACATACAGAACAGACTTAATCATGTCTGCAACAAACAACAAGGACACACGTAACATTAAAATTTATTCGTAAAAATCTAAGACATAGCCGTAAACATGTCTTTATTAGGACGTTTAATATGTCACGACCGTCTCGGGATGATGTAACGCCGTCGTTCTTTGAATCGGTTCTTTGAAATGAATTATTCAAAAGAACCGATTCGTTGAAATGAGTCGGACAAGTTAAGGAACAAAGGATCCGTGAGGTCCGCGCTCTTCACTAGCACTTGTAGTGTCACTCAGTCAGCATGGCAATTCACTTTAGTGCTAAAATCTCCAGCATCGATTTACATTTCGGTTTTTAGTCATATGCAAGATGTAATTTGTTCGGTTTATGATTAAATCGTTAGATTTGAGCGTTCATGAAGTCGTGCTGATAATAGGACTGAAAATGTGACCTATATATAAAAGTGGTAACGTTATTGTTTTCATCTGCTGCAGTTCACTGGGACTAGTTAAACGCGCGGAGAATCTCTCCTCGGATCACCTTGGACGAAACATGAGTTTCACTAAATGGAGGGTCTAATGATGGAGGGACGTACTCGGGTCACCGCGTGCGTGCTGCTGATGTTCGTCTCCATGGTGATCGCTGATTCACCTGCTGCAGGTAAGTGATGTCATGTTCTTCTTCTTCAGGTTGCAGCTGGTAACTGGATGAGTGGCAAGATGACAGGAATTATGCCTTTTTTGGGAGACGTTTAAAACTGCTGTATGGCAATGCAAAGTTTTGAGGACAGTGTAAAAACATTTACACTCGTGTCGGATTCTAACATGATGATAAATGACTTTTCAAATTGAATGTGGTCTGGACAAGTCATATTTATCCTTGATTAGATATTGGATATTGATTGGAAACACAACAACAACACATGATTTCCGTCCATTTTAGGGTTAAGTTAGTCTATTTTGCTGTAAGTCTGCTCACGTTATACTGTATAGTTAATTGCATTTTATACTTTGCATGCATCTAATATTGTTTTCCCCCTACTGTCAGTGACTTTATGGGAACTAAGCTTTGACCTATTTTTTGGCTATGTAATTGCTTTACGCCTTTGCTTACAAAATGTAAGTAAATATTTAAGACTTACATTGTAAAAGACTCCTTTCAAAATTAAAAGCTCTAAGGTGCATGATAAAACTTTTTTTTAAAACCAAGGTTGAAGGCGTCTTTTAGTCTTTGAAAATCTCATTTCTTAGCCTAGTCTCTCCAAGTTTTGGAAATTATCTTCAAAATGTCTACTTTAGTTGAAAAGCAGACCAGAGGCCTGTACCGTGTAGCTGGATTAGCTGGCTAGCCAGGTAAGTTTCAGTTTAGTTTGCACCAATCCTGGGTTTTTAGGTACCATGAAAGTGGCTTGGCTTTTTAGCTGCGTTCATCGCCGTAGTAACTTACACTCCACAGCTAACCTGCTCCGGGGCAGGTTATGTTCTGGGTTAGACATCTCAAACTGAAATTGAACCAATCAGAAGTGACATGTCTGATTCAAAAAAAGTCACTCCCCCAGTTTATCTTCCTACAAATTAAAGGTCACTATAAAGTACCTTTAAAATCCAACAAAATTTCAGGCTTTAATGATAATTACAATTTACATATGATTTATATTATTATTACTCCATTACACACAAGCACTTTTGGTTTAACGATTATTATAAAGCTTTTATTTTTAATGAATATTAACATATACAGATCATATGTAATATAAGTGATATAATAAATAGATAACACTTTAAAAATGGCTACATGTGACCTTACATGTTTGAGTCTCTATCGCTATATATTATCAACTATATAAACTAACTTCACTTGTGGCTGCACTGATAGAGCAAGATAATTCCCTTTATTTGTCCTCTTTCATGGACAAGTACTTCAGTGGAAATGTGTTTAAATTCCTCATATTCTTTAATCTCTTAACCTTTAACAAAAGAGTTTGAATCTCGCTGGCTTTAGTGAATCACACTTGCTCTGTGTTGTGATTGGCTGTTCGCGCTGATGTCACACATTCATGTGCACGCGCTCCATTAACTCAGGATCAAGCCTGAGTTGACAGAGAAAGTTGATGATAAGCTTCATGGTACCAATGGAGCCAGATTGGAGTGGTTTGGTTTTGTCAACTCCAAACTAATCCTGTAACTCTGAATTTGTTCATCTACCATCATGGTACAGGCACCTGATCCTCTACAGTTTGTCAACATGATGACGAAAGACTATTTTTCTTGCTTGAGGGGGACCTTCTTCTGCATTGGTTTTAGATTTACCCTAATCCATGTCACTGACTCATGCTGCTTGTCTTGAAACCCAAGCAATCCCTTACATTTAGAGACAACTGTACTGGATTCATATAATTTTTAATAACAGAAATAATTTAGGGTAGATGACAAATCTAGCACACTGACTGATTGGTCTTACCTGTATGTTGAGTACTTATGGATCAAAGAGCTATATGAAAACAGAATAAGAACAAAAAACTAAGCTACTGAAAAAAAAAATTATGCAGCTAGATACTTTTTGTTGGTTGAAAGAAATCTTTAGATGGAATTAGATTCATTGATGCGTAGTGTTGTCCCTTGTGCAAACTCATTCATTTTTAAGTAAATTGTTGATCATTCATTCAAGAAGATTCTTGTAGATGAGTTTTCGGAGTAAACTTGACTGCTATGTGTTTCATCCTATTACCAGTCTGTTCATGCTGAAAATCAGTATATTAGGAGCATATAACTGAGTCAAGTGCACAGTGTTGACAGTCCATTTATATCCATTTCAGCATATCACAAGCTGTATAAAAGAAATGATGTGGAATGGTGTTTATTTTCGGTGATACGCATCTTTGATTCTTAAAGGGATAGTTCACCATAAAATAAAAGTTCTGTCATAATTTATTCACCCTCGTGTCAATCCATACCTGCATGACTTTCTTTTGAAAAGCACAAAAAAAAGATATTTTGCTGAACTTTGTAAACAAATCAGCCGTAACAATTGGAACAACTTCCATGGTATAGACATTTCTCAAAATACCTTATTTTAGTACCACAGAAGAAAAAGTCATACAGTTTTGGAACAGCATGAGGTGAGTAAATTCATTTTTGGATGAACTGTCCCTTTAAGACAGGACCATATCTCATATTCAAATCCATCAAAACTTGTCATGGAAACCAG
This sequence comes from Barbus barbus, assembly GCF_936440315.1. NCBI lineage: Eukaryota > Metazoa > Chordata > Actinopteri > Cypriniformes > Cyprinidae > Barbus > Barbus barbus. The sequence goes on from NC_136750.1 coordinate 23,962,096, forward strand.
CTGGGTCAGTCTGTTGTGACAATTTATTCAGTCTCGATCTGTCACATTCAGAGCCTGAAAGGATCTTGTCAGTTCTGTGGCTTCTCTGAAACTGAGACGGAATCATTCTTCTTGTGATCAGAGAAAGCCTGACGTAAGAAACTCTTGAAGGCTAGGGAACTATAGAGAGCATGAGAACGGGATTAAGTTGGGCCAGCACCTTCATTTAAAATATATAGGTAGAAAAAATTATTTTTGTCCAGAAATTCTTTTTTTATGGGAGCTGTCTAGGTTCAATGAGTCAATACAAAGGTTATAATTACCTTTACCTCAAATATACGGTAATTGACTACCGTATATTTGACAATTTTGAGGTAAAGTTCTCATTTATCAGGCACATTTATATGATGCAGTATAATTACTACAGCTTATCGGCTCAAATGCTTCCATCATCTGCTAGCTCACAGCTGTTTTAGTCTGACTCCGTGCATTTTAAAATTGCTCTGCAATTTTATACTTCATCTTGGCACTGTGATGTAGGTCAGACAGTTTTTCCCCACTACTTAATGATGGGAGAGGCTAGTCGTAATTAACATCAAAGATCTGCGAAGAGCTGACTGTGTGCATCTCGTATTCTGAGCACATGTTGCTGGTTTTGAGCAGAAGCGGTGGTGGGCGGAGCCATCAAACTCCGCCTAACAATTTAGAGAGTAGTTCAACGAGGCGTACTGAGAACAGTGAGTTTTTGTGTATATAAGTTATGATTTCTTTTAATTGTGGTTAAATTCCCAGCCCTCTCAAAGGCTGATATAGAGACTGGATGTACAGAATTTAACCTTGAAAGCTGGGGGTTTCAGTACTGAATTAGTAGACTGACTGTAACAACAGTGTATATAAATATATGGTGGTGTAAAAATTTGAGTAAAAATCAAAAAAAAAAAATTTTGATTTCCACAATGTGAAAAAGGTGGACATAATGAGTGAAAAATGGAACTTACAGGACACAAAATTAAGTTGATTACCCATTGTATTTGATTATTATAATGTAATTAATCTATTAAAATGGAAAACAGAAAATGAAAATGGAAAGCAGAGGGAAAAATAAAAAGCAGAATTTGTGAGGAAAAAAAAAATGACAGATTCCATAGGGTCCTAAAATGTAATTTTTGTGGAACTTTTAGTATATTGTTGTTACGTTGTATAAGATTCATGATTTCAGTTATGTAGACATGCTTTTTTGTAACTAAAATTAAATGGAACCTTTCAAATGGAACCCAGATCTATTAAAACAGGATAAATCAGAATACAGACAAATTTAAGTGCAAAAAACAGAATATGGGAAAAATAAAACTCTATATATTCTGCACAATTTCTGGTACAGTCGAAAACACTCCGCTAAGATTGTTTGTTTTGAATGGTCTTGTTATGCTATTTCTCATTTGTTTTAAGTGGTTTTAAGAGTGTTCTGGATGGTTATAAGTCTACTAAATACTCTGGTTCCTTGATATATCTGAAAACCCTTCAAAGTAAATCTAGGGGTATTTGTCCACCTGTTTTATTGTCTGACAGGCAAAAATTGTTGGTCTGATTGCTTAGAGAGGTAATGGCACACTTCTACATTGATTTCAGGTATTATTCATGTCTGTAGCACAAAAAGAGAAGTCATACCCCAAAGTTTAATTTTTATGGTTTAGGATGGGGATTTGACTTATGAGCAATAGCATAAGTTATGATTTCCTTAGCATGCTCCAATAATGTTTCTGATTCAGAGCTGATTCAGGCCGCATGGATCCATGTGGCCCTGATTTCCCCATGGCAGATGTTTGCTCAAGCCCATTAAGCTGTTAAAATAAGCAGAAGCTTCAATAAGTAACAAGCATTAATTAATGAGTTATGTAATAAGTAACTCAAATGGTCCAAATCAATGCATCCCAATTGAGTGCAACAGTGTCTGCCCACTTTTTCAGCAGTCTTGATAGCAGAAGTGTTTAGAAGTTAATTTTTGGGACAAAGAACTATGCAGCACTTAATGCATTGTGAATAGCATAAACAAATGTACAATATACAACTTTTGAGTTTTAGATGTTTATTATAAATATTAACTTTAACATGATGTTTATTGGAAAATAGTTCAATATATTCACTACCATTGGTCTGATATCGATGTTGAAAACAGTTGTGCTGCTTAATGTTTTTTTGTGGAAACAGTGATACTTTTTAAAAACAGCATTTATTACATATAGAAATCTTTTGCAACATTATAAACTGAATAATAATCATAATAATAATCTTTCTGACTTCTTCAAACTTTTGAACGGTATAGTACAATAATTTAATTAAGATTGCAGATAGACTGACTTAGTTACGTTATTCACAATGCTTCTTGAGAGTAAGCGCTCACCGTGTTTCAAACAACAATCCTCTGATTGGTGGATGCAAGGCATTGTGGGTAGTGTAGCTCTTCACTGAGAGTTTGAAACTTTTTTTATTTTTTCTGTTTGTTTAACAGTTTTGGAGCTCATGGCAGAGCTTTATGCATGAATGAAAATCTGTTTCTTTATAGAGAAAGGGAAGAAGATTCTACTTCAATCTGACTGTTGTGCTCTATAGCACAGTCTACTATAAATAAGTGCTTTTTGCATATGGTTTTGAAAGAATCCTTGTGTTTTCTTATCACCAGTGGCAACCGGTGCATATAAGGATGTTCTTTAGGCAGAGATGAGAGCACTTGTGGACTCACGATCATGCAGGTGTAACCCTACTTATTATTCTTGTAATTGAAAAGCTCTTTCACAGAATTCACACTGGATGTCAGAGCCTCCTGAAGAACGTTGTCGAGTTTTTGGGATTGCGTGGAGCTCAGCGCAAAACTCCTGTGTTACGAATCCCCTTACAAGTGTTGCCACTTTTATAAGTGAAACCTTATCTGTGAGGGATGACAATGAGTGCATTCATTATTCATCGCCTCTGGGACTGGGAACAGATCAATATGCCGGACCCATCAAAAGCCACAGGAGCTGGATGCTGAGGCCACTGGCTGCTGGACAAGCGAACAAAGTCCCATTGAGAAACCAGGATGGTTGGATACCAGTGTCTTTGGTGGTGAACCCATGCATTGCCGAGGAGAGTTTGTGTGTGTTTGAAGCATACTAGTTTAGTTTGGACCATAGGGAATGCTTGTAGACAAGGTCATTTCCTGTAAAAGATATAACTTCTTGCATTTAAAGTAAACATAAGAGCATCAAAATCAAAGCCATTCAAAGATAATTAATGTTCAATATACACCAACATGGAGTGGGATTTTGGATCAATGAGATTTACTACTCGGCAGCCAATTTAATATCTTGTTGGGCATCGTTGCAATGAAAACAATTTTTCCTCGTCGGAGTGAAAGTGTGCAATGCTGTTTCTGCACCATTGTTCTAAGACATCTGCAAGTAATTTGGCCTTTTTTAGGGGTAAAACCCCTTATTTGCACATCTCATTTGAGTTTTTTTGTGAATTTAATTCATGTTTGTGAAAATAAATATATTTATTTGTGGATCTCACAAGGTAGTTTTCCACAGTCCCATACATTTTACATTCCCATACATGCAAATAAGTCTCCATTTTTGTCAGTGCGCTGTTTTTTGTAAATGCATAGTGACAAATACAGTTTAACATTAAAAATAACTCAATGAACTGCATCCTTTGTCGTAATTAATTAGTTAATTAATACATTTGTTAAACAAGATCGACCATGCAAAATCACTGTGCATTGTTGTTTAGTTACTTCCAAATATTTGATCTAAAAACATAAATAAAATTTAAATTTGATCTATCTGTCTATCTATATCTATCTATAATAAATAACTAATATATATTATATTTATATGAAGAGTTCATTTGCAAAAACAGCTGTTTTTCAAAAAAACTTTTTAACAATTTTCAAAAATCATGTTTTTCATTGTGCATTCTAATTAATCTCAATCAAACTGCAGTTGGGTTATTTTGATTAGGTTCAAAAATAACTAAAAAATACAGCTAACTAACACAGTAAAGCGCAATAAAAACATGATTTTTAAAAATGACAAAAGATGGAGTTTTCTGTTTTTGCAAATAAACTCTTCGTATGTAAATTGATAAATATTTATAAATTAATATCACTGCTCTGCTACTAATTACACACATATATATATTTATCTTTTTATTTATTTATTTTATTTTTATTAATAATAATAATACTAAAATACTAATAATACCACTGCTCTACTACTATTTACACACACATGCACACATTTATCTTTTATTTATTTTTATTTATAAACATTTATATTATACCACTGCTCTGCACTATTTACACAAATTCCGCTGTTAAACTACCATTTCCAAACCAGAAACCTTTTTTGTATGTGTAAAAGCCTAGACTTGTGGTCAACACTTATTTCCCAACATTTGTTCTGTAGAGCATTCATTTGAAGTGACACTCAAAGATAAGAGAGCTCTATTTTAGTTGTTAGTCAAAGGAACTGAGTGAATGGAGGTCTGGGAGGTTGAGATAGCGCTGGGCTCGTGTCAGCAACATTAAAATTCAATCTGACCATTTTAGACCAACCATTCAACTGTGACCTCCACTACAGATCTATATACTGATATTTCAGTCATCTCATTTCATTGCCTTTGTTTGGAATGCAGCCTTTTGTTAATTACACTTTACTGTAGTTGTTTAGTATCATTTCTGTTTTTTATTACTGAATGAACCCAGCCACATTAAATGTAGTCCATCAAAGAAGACCTATGTGTGACATTCACCCACATGGCCATTATAATTGACTAATGTGGTCCAGTGTTGTGAACTGTATTTGAGGTAACTGTGACAGCCTGACAGAAGGCTGACATGGATGCCCATATTGCACTGTGCTCACATATCTGTACGGTTCAGCACACGTCTGAACCATCTCACTCTGAACAGATGGTTACATCTGAGCACAGCGGGGTTTATGGGGAATAAATTCATCAATGTGAAATTTAAAAAACACTAGAATTTATGGTAGATTCTAGAGTATTGAAAAACACTACCAAAAGTTTGGAATAATTAAGTTTGCTTTAATGTTTTTGAAAGAAATCTCTTATGTTCACCAAGGCTGCATTTATTTGCTCAAAAGTACAGTTGAAACTGTAATATTGTGAAATATTATTTAAATTTAAAAGGTCTGTTTGCTAATTTAATATATTTTTTTAAATGCAATTTATTCCTGTGATGCGAAAGCTGAATAATAATAATAGTTTTGATAACAACCATTATAAGTGCCCCTATTATAGATTTTTGAAAATAACCTTTCATGCAGTGTGTAGCACAGCTCTAAGTGAATGAAAACATCCTGCAAAGTTTTGTATACTGTATAAAGTTATTGTCTCTCAAAAGTCGACTCTGAATCATTGAAATGAGTCGTTTTTAAAACGAATCCCAAGCCGTTTCATGTTGACGTCAACATGAAACATTAGCATGTTGCCCGCCCACTTGTTGGTCTTTTCGCATTGGTCTGAATGAAAATGCAAATTCATTCTATGCCACTTGGGCTGCGTCTGAAAGCTCTAAAATTCTGCCTTCGGAGGCAGCATTCCAAAGCAGGAAGGCAGCAAGGCACGTCCGAATCCAAATTCTGCTTTACTTCCTGTCTCCAGAGGTACCTTCTTATGATCTCATTTTTGAAGGCAGCATAGATGTATCCTTCGCTGCCTTTGATATCCCACAATCCTGTGCGTTCCATTCCGTGACGGTTGAGCTAAAAAATAAAGATGGCATCTAAAAGTTGCGTTTGGTGGTCAGTTTGTGTATAAATGTATATTTCTGACTAACATTCTGCACTTTTGATGTTATTTCTAGTGAGAAATTAGTATTATAGAAATTAAACATTCATTTAGTTATCACCAAAACTCATTCTATTTTGTTATAGATCATTAAACCGTTACGCTGCCTGCAAAGTCATTGCCTCATAAGGCAGCGAGGCAGCAAGTCAGTTGCCTAGGCTTTCGGACGCAGCCTAGGTGCCGCTTTTGGAGCAGTAAAAGATAACTGTTTCCCCGGTAACACTGTACACAAAGCAGCACTGTGCTCACAAATGCTGCTTTATCAGGCATTACAGGCATGATGAAATGAAAATGAGACCAATTGGACCAATCACCGCAGATTACAGTCACGCAAAGGAGGGGTTTGGAAAAATTAATCAAATAGCGAATCATTTGGGAGTTCTTAAGCAAGTAAGGTAAAAATAAATGCATATTATAAGACAATGAAAGTATTTTATGAACTTGCATGCATGTCAGCCTGTTGCTGGGGACCTTTCATTACCCATAATAGGGGCACTTTAATAACTGAGCACCAAATCAGCATATTAGAATGATTTCTGAAGGACCATGTGCCCCTGAAGACTGGAGTAATGATGCTGAAAATTCAGCTTTGCATCACCGGAATAAATTACATTTTTAAATATATAAAACAGTTATTTTGTGTTGTTGTTTTTACTGGTTTTTGAAGATTTTGTAGTGAATGTCATGGACACACTCGTTTTGCTATTTTTCTGTTGAAGGATCATGAATACTAGTTTAGTAACAATAATAAGATAAAAGCATCATCCTCAACCTTTTATAATCATTATAATTTGCACCATGTTTTACAGAGTTGTCAAAAGATCTCGCCTGATGGAGTTTCAGTGTGAGATGTGCATCTCTCTCTCCTCGCTACAGGAGTCTAGCTGCTTTGTAGTCGAAGGGTCCAGAAGTTTACGCAGTGAGTTCAGTCCAGCCCTGAGCACGAAGCCCTCACAGTGACACAGTCTTTAGGGCTTCTCCAGTTACAGGCCTGGCCTTCCTGTCTTTCCAAGAAGGCTGAGGGAGTAGGGGGGAAACGTGCAGGGAACTTGAGCATCCTCCAGTGAATTACACAATACGTCAGCTATGGAAAAGTCTGCTTCTCTGGAGACCATCCCAATGTTAGGAGTTAAAGTGTGTCCCCACCTTCCTCATTACATCCCCTCCCCTGTCTCAGTTGATCTGACGTATTTTTTTTTTCTTCTCATTCTCATCTCTCTCGCAGTCGGAGTCTTTCTGCACCCAGTTTGCACTCATGTTCAGATCTTCGTCTCAAGTCTTTGTCTAAAGATCTTTATGGTTTAATGGTTGTGCCCCATTCAGAATTGATTTGACAATGCCTTAAATTTGAACTAGAACTAGAATTTAAATTGACAGGTGGTTTCCGCAGTCCTTGAAAACTTTCAGGGGTCATGGAGATTTATAATATTGTAATATAAAATTGTATACTTAAGCTATTCAGATTTTTTCATGGCTAAAAGACACCCATCTGAGTGCGGTCTCTATACAAAAATCCTTAATTAAAATATAGTAAAATAATATCTAATTTATATTATTATATATTATAATACATTTTATTTTTAAATGCTTTTAAAATGCTAATAATTTAACAGTTAAATGTGTTAATTTGGAAAAAAGTCCCATTTTTCATACTGAACATTATAATGTTGCGATGCCTAAATTCACTTGCAGCATTTTAAATGATAGATTTCGGGGCTTGACAAGCATTCTCATGCGAGTATAAAAGTTACTTGCCCAAAAACAGTATTTAAATTGAGTTAGGCTATAAATATAATTATTTATTGTACTTATACAAAACACAGTATAGAGTATATCTAGTAGATTTTGTGAGCATGTCACATTTAGTTTTAGTTAGATTTTTCTTTTTAAATAAAATAATAAACAAAACAATAAAGTGTGATAATACTATTATACTTTAAAATAAAAAGGGAGCATTAAACACAAATACAATTATTTTATAATAAATCTAATACTAAAATGTTAATATTTACTTCTTTTTTGTGTATGAATTTTCATCATTTTTAAACTTAAATTTTACATTTTTTAATTAAGCCCTATTCGGATAGGACTAGTTTTCTAAACTACGTTTGAGTTTCAATTCTTATCACCTGACGTCTGCGATTTTCATGTACCGGTTCGGACGGGACTAACATCTCTGTGTTTGTTACAGAGGTGGGAGGGTCTGTTTTGTACATCTGGGCGTTTCAGAGATCACGCGCTCTGTATGCGTGCATTGCGTAGTCATTGGGATTGATTACCATTAGTATAATCACACAGATACCATGGTGAAGCTAAATGGCTAGTATAGCAAAGCCATGTTAATGTTTGGTTACAGTACTTTTACTTTAGTTATTTATTTGTAGTAAACCCGTGTTTAATTTTCATAAAGGTACATGTAATTAAAACATTATGTAATTGAGTGCAGAAATGAACGCTAATAATTTTACCTGACGCTGATATTACAATAGCCAGTCTTAACGTGCTCTGGCTCTTGATTTTATTATTGTTTAAATTTTTTATTTTTGTTTCTTTGCCGGGAGGCAAATATATCAAATGTGCGCACGGTAAGAGCATCTACGGTAATTCACGTTGGCCAAAAAATTCACCGGCAATCACAGACATCGCATTTGGACGGGATTAGTTTTCTCAGTTTGCTGAAAAACAGTAGGTAATTTGCTCTGGAATTATTACAGAGGTTGTCTGAGAAAAACACAGACATGGCAGATTCGGATGGGATTAAAATCACCAAGTACGTCTGTGAAACACACATTTCTCTAACGACCCCCTGTAAAACTAGTCCCGTCCGAATAGGGCTTTAGAGTTCAATTTAATCAGTCAGTTAGTGTAATTAGACATTTGGGCTGTTACCAAACAAATGAAATCAGTATCAACAAAATTCATCTTTGCAATGCACAGGAAACACAGAAGCTGCATCTGAAATTGACTAGATATATTTACCTACTGTTCAATGCAGAGGGACATGGAATGCTTTAACCTGCAGTTACAAATGAATAAATAATGTTTTGATACATAAAACGTTGAATAGCCTACTGATATATGAAATTATAAAACAAATCAAAAATACTGTAAATGTGAAATTAAAACTGCCAGTAGGTGGCATCAAGTCACAGTTAATAAGAGAGTCATCGCGATTAAACTGAATCATTTACATTTTAAACGGTTGATTTATTCAGGAGCTCGGTGCTGTGGCTGTGTTTGGAATTATTTCTGTTGGCGAAATAGAGCAAAAACAGGCAATATTTGAAAAACGCAAGTCTCTTAATATTAACTTCTTGTCACCTTTACTTAGTTATATAGCGCTTTTTACAATGCAAATTGTGTCAAAGCACTGCACAATATAAAAAAAAAAAAAGGAAAATAAATTGTCAATAATTGAACTTGTTTATTGAACTGTTGTATAAAATCTCATGTAATCATGCTGATGGAGCAAATAAAAAAATGCTGCTCAATCTTCGTGTGATATTGTTTAAATATATGAACTGAAATAAATATATACATTTTCTGCCCACATATTTAGAATTTTCTGATCATTCTGCATGCATATTAATATTGAATCATGCAGATCCCTATAACAAAGACTATATCACAAATAAAGGCAGTTATTATTGTTTTTGCTATTGACATTTTCAAGTTACTTGTCCGATTGGGTTAGTGAATTTCTCTCTCACTTGCCCAACCAAAACATTCACTTGTCCCGGACAAGAGTTAATGTCGAGCCCTGGATTTTTAGTTTGGCAAAATTTGGCTGATTTAAGTAAGTCATAGAATTCATTGTTTGAAGTTATAGTAAATTCCTCTTCAACATTAAATTCAACATTCTGTGTGGCCAATTAAATTTAATCATGAATTGAAAGGGAGCCATTCTTAAATTCTCAGTTTACCTAATGCTGTGCAGGAGAGATGGACTTCAGCATTTATGGTGGCCATCAGCAGACATGACCTCAGTCTGATAGATGGAAACCGTCAGAGAGACAGTGTTTCGCCTGACGTGACTCTGCTCTGCCTGTGTGCCATGTTAGGTAACACGTTCCAGCCTGATTTTACTCAAAACACAGTCAGCCGCTCAACCAGATGTTAGGCTGTAAAATTCAGGTGAATTTGACTACAAGTACTTTTTCACTTTGGAAAATTGTCTCAGACTTCTGCTTACAATAACAAGACTGTTCGTGACATGAGGGAAGCCACTGGTGTGCTGTGTTTATGCTATTCCTGCTTATAATTTTTTTGTCTGTACTTCATAGTAGTTCAATCTATGGCTGTACATGGGAAATTTCAGTCGTCCCGAGCACTTAGCCGCTTATAAGACAAACAACAGAGCTCTGTTCAGTGTCAGAGGGGCCGATTCTATCCCTCACATCACTCTCACATTGCTCATTTTTTCATTTAAATGTTTTTTTGGGAAAAGGAAATGCTTATTTTATTCAGAAAGGACGCATTAAATTGATTAAAAGTGACAGTAAAAACATTTATAATGTTATAAAAGATTCCAGTTTCAAATAAATGCAGTTCTTTTACATTTTCTCTTCATCAAAGAATCCTGTTTCCACAAAAATATTGACTGTTTTCAACCTAAACAATTTTCCTTGAGCACCAGGTCAGCATATTAGAATTATTTCTGAAGGATCATGTGACACTGAAGACTAGAGGAATGATGCTGAAAATTCAGCTTTGTCATCACAGAAATAAAAAAGGTTTTAATATACGTACAAATATAAATGAGTTATTTTAAATATTAATAATATTTCACTATATTTCTGTTTTTGCTGTATATATAATCAAATAAATGCAGAGAAAAAGCAGCCAGAACATTCTGCAAAACATCTTCATTTGTGTTCCACGGAAAATCATACAGGTTTGCAACGTGAGTAAATGATGAAAGAATGTACATTTTTAGGTGAAATATTCCTTTTAAAAGTGATTGGGATGTAATATCGGATTTCCATTTTAAATTGGTGTTATTCTCAGCTTAAATTGAGTTTGTAAGTTTACAAAAATATTCAGAAGTATAGACTACGAACAATATAAGTAATATAAGAGAAACCTCCTAGAATAACAGCGTCCTCCCTCTATAAAGGCATTCTGAGATAAAACAAATGTCAGCACAGACTCTGCCTTGATTGTTCGATTAGGCAGCGCACGGGGAGTCTGTGCCAGCGTTAGGCAGAGGCAGTCACGCAATGGGATCAGCTTAAAACAGAAACATGTGTGGGCAAAGGGGCTTGAATTAATACCAAAGACCTTTCCTTTGCTTTTTTTTTTTCTCTCGTTTACCCTTTTTCTCTGGAATAGCAACAATCAGCAAATGAGACTTTCCCTAGAATGAGCCTTGCAAATGGAAGGAAATGACATCATTAGGGGGGTTGTAATTGATGTCTGAGTGTTTTCGGTAGAAGGTCTTGGCTATAGTCTGACTTTTTGTGTGTTTCACAGCTGCTCCCTTCAAATTAGACTGTGTAGTTTTACCGTAAAAGTTGCAGTCAGCAATCAATCAGCCTCGCAACATTAGCACTGATTATTTGACAATAAGAGGTTATCATATATCCAACAGTGTATGTTTATCATAGTGTCTGGCTCATTGTTTAGTGTATTTGTTGGTGAAAAATCATTCAGCGAGTCTGTGATTGTTAGGCAGATGATCATATTGTTTTGGTTTTGTTTGGGATGGGTTTATTGGGTTATTTCTCCCACTTACCACTGGACAGGAGTTTAGGGAGGAACAAATTACATTTGGGTGTGCTAAACTGAATCATTTATATGGCTTTGATCACATTTTCAGCCTCCTTGTGGTTTCAGCCTAAGACATCATCCTTTTCACAAAGACCAAGAGAGAGACAGACGGAAAGACAAACTGACATCGAACGTAATCCAGTTTCATTTAATTTTAGATCCCTTTGTGTTTTATTTTGAAAGCATCATGCAACACACTTCATCAGTTGTTCATAAAGGAAGTCGTCAGTCGGTCATAAGCATCATTTTATTATCTGCGTGGCCACGAAGAGCAGAGTAGTTCACTGTTTCCTTTTGTGATGATAATAATCACCACACTGTCTCTGCAGTTTTTGTATTTGACAAAAACAGCCTGACTTTTAAACTTTTTTTTTTTTTTTTTTTTGAGCTTTCAAATGAAGTTTTACATTATATACTTTATATTAAACCATTGTGTTCTGTGCACTTAATTTTCAATGTATAATAAACCTTTACTGGCTGGTTTTGCCATCATTTTAAGGCCAAAGGGCATGTAAGCATACTGTGTTTTGTAATTACTTCCATAAATTGAATGGCATTTGTGCAGAAACCATTACGTAGTATAGCATGCATAAGGGAGTTTGTGCATATAGAAAGTCCATGTTTTTGTGACCCTCATGCAATTATAACACTCAAAGAACAGATCTTTGCTCTAAGATGGTTGGTACATCATGATTTCACAACAATGCATTTCTATTGTCACCCTTAATAGGTTTAGGGGTTGTTGTTTTTTATTTTTTCTTTAAGCATTATGTATGAATTGTGTTTTATATTATGCTGTTAATGACCGCTGGTTTAAATTAAACTTGAAGCAAATATGTTATGCATCACTTTTAAATAGTGCAAGTAGTTTTTGTGGATATTTGTCACTATGTGCATTGCCTCACTGACATTTACATTTGCATCTGACACGTATCTCTTGGGTAGATCTCTATGAAAACGATAGCTCTAACAATTGCCAGACTGTTCATGCGTTACACGGTTGCATTTCTGTACCAGGTGGCAAAGGGAGTCATTGCTGCACTGTTGTGTTGAGTCAGGGTATTTCCCCTGTTGCCCGTCTGTCAGGCGATAGGCTGCCTGCCATTACTCACGATAAACACTGCTCATTTAGGCTGAAGGTGACCCTCTTACAATGAATTATTGAACTTGTCCGTCAGTCAGGATTATTAAGTCACTCCATCATTAATTACTTTTTTGTCTTAGCCTGAATGTTGTCACAGTTTCTGTTGGTGCCATTTTACATCATTTTGTTTGATCCGGCTCACCCATAAAAGCAACAACACAACAAGAACATATTGACAGAGTACTGGTTTCAAATATCATACTGCAAGAAATATAAGTGGACTTCATCAGACAGACATAGTATACTATATACTTATACATATATTAATCCAGGCATGCTTTTCACATTTGAGGCATTATAGTAATTAATTAATTCATTGAAATGGATCATTTGAACTGCTTCATGGAAATTAATCTAAACTTGATTAGTTAGTTAGTTTTGTGTGTTGTTCTTATGACAAATGAAGATGGAAGAGATGTGTTTTTAGTTGTTTCTTGAAGATGGCTAAGGACTCAGCTGCTCGGATTGAGTTGGGCAGGTCATTCCACCAGGAGGGAACAGTTAATGTAAAAGTTTGTGAAAGTGATTTTGTGCCTCTTTTGGATGGCACAATTATGTGCTGTTCACTTGCAGAATGCAAGCTTCAAGAAGGCACATAGCTTAAGTCTGAAGTAGTGAATTTATGTGAAGTGAAGTGAAGTGAAGTGACATTCAGCCAAGTATGGTGACCCATACTCAGAATTCGTGCTCTGCATTTAACCCATCCAACGTGCACACACACAGCAGTGAACACACACACACTGTGAACACACACCCGGAGCAGTGGGCAGCCATTTATGCTGCGGCACCCGGGGAGCAGTTGGGGGTTCGGTGCCTTGCTCAAGGGCACCTCAGTCGTGGTATTGAGGGTGGAGAGAGTGCTGGACATTCACTCCCCCCACCTACAATCCCTGCCGGCCCGAGACTCGAACCCGCAACATTTGGATTACGAGTCCGACTCTCTAACCATTAGGCCACGACTAAAGGGGTTCAGAGCAACTGTTATGCAAACATTTGCATGCAAACTTGAGATTAAATTAAAAGAAAACAGAAAAATCAAGGTAAAGATCACCTGTGAACTAGGGGTGTGCCATATCATACCGTCCACGATAATACCGGTATAAATTTTTACATGATGATAAAGTGTCATATCGCGATATATCAATGATATAGCGACTTGATAACTTATTTACTAGGGATGCACCAATTGTTCGGCAGCTGAAATTACATAAGCATACGAGGGTCACTAGGATGGCTCGTTTAACCTTAACGGATCGCTAGGCAGGCGTACAGCAGTGACAGACAGCAGGGCTCGCAAAATTTCTAAATCCCTGGTAGCCCTTCGGGCAGGTACTCTTCAGATTTTGGTAGCCCGAAAATTTAACTAGCCCAAATAAAAAAGAATTTTTTTGAAATATAGAAAATTCTAAATGTCAATCAAAAAAATGTTCAATGCACAAATATCAACAAATACCAATGAAATAATTTTATTTCAGTGTTGACAGGGTATCTGCTGAATTTTAAAGAACCGTTTTTAGAGCTGCACAAGTAAAATGAACACTGTATGAGTGGAGTTGGACAATGTCTATGGTAACATTTTAAGTCGTAAAATGACATGATTTACAGTTTAGTAAAGTTTTCACACACAAAAAGAAATCTTGTAAAATGGCATTTCAGCTTTTAAACCATTTTTATGAAAAGGGACAAAAAGTGGCTTCTCCAGTACGCTAACAGCAAAACAGCACCACGCTCATATATACGCTGCTTTAACAGGCATTATAGGCAAGATGAAATGAAAATGCCAACGATACGTTTCTGAAGACAGACGATTCCCTTCAGAGACACATTCACATAAAAACATCCGCGCCGCGTTTTGACTTTGAAATGTGCAGCGCTCATTTATTCAATGACATCATTGCCTTTTGAAGTTTAATCAGCTGTATCGCGGTTCTCGTCGTTCCATCCCCAACTGCAAGACCTCTTGAAATTGTAATTAAGACTTTTCTTATACGTATTTAAACCTTTGTATGGCCTTAATTTATACAACTAAATTGAGAGATTTAAGGGCCTGCAGGAGCCCTGTATTTAAGGTAGTCCGTTGGGCAGGGCAGTGATACATTTTGGTAGCCCGACTGGAAAACACAATAGCCCCGGGACGTCGGGCTAGCGATTTTGCGAGCCCTGGACAGACACGTATTACGGTGTCCTGTATAGAAAGATGTTACCCAGCTGACAGTTAAACATTTTCACCTGTACAAGTGAACGCTGAACATCGGCAGCTAATGAGGCGCACTGGAGTGACATCACCGCCCCTCTTCGACTGATTGGCTAACAATGAAAAAACTGAAATATAACCAAGGAAAACATGATTTTGTGCGCAAGTCAGATTAATATTTGCATTAATATTTCAATTTTGTGCAATATGATTTTAAATGTTTAAAGTTTCGGTTCATGCTAGTTTTTTTAAAATGCGTTATTTGTTGATTTACCCTTATTATTTTTCGATCCGTGACCATTCTGAAAACTTCTGCTTTCAATTTTAAATCTTGTGCAATATATTTTTACTTGCGTTTAAAAAAAAAAATTTCACGCTTGTTATTTTTTTTTATCCGTGACTGCAATACTTTTGGCGGGAATCTGATCCCATACAGCATGTCAGCTATCTTAATCGCGGCTTGTGTGAAACACATACGAGCATCATCACTGGGTCTGTCACGCGACTCTGTTCCCCTCTTGGGCTTGAATTGATGGTAAAACTAAGGACATTATTAACTGTCTTTACTTTTATTTTGAAAGCTGAAGCTCGCGATTATGGAAAGGGGCGTTACATTTCCGATGCGGCTTGTGGTGTTCGGCCAATCACAATGCACTGTGCCAGTTGGCCAATAAGAGCAGACTGTGCTTGTCGGAAGGAGGGACTTTGTAGAAAACGAAGCGTTTGAGAGAGGCGGGGCATAGTGGACCTACAATAATGTACCGTACTTGAAAAATAATGTGTTTTTTGAACATTAAAGCATGTCAACATATTCTGTTACACCAAATACACAAAATAATGATCTTTAAAAAAGCATCATATGACCCCTTTAATGCAAAAAATTGAATCTGTTATTATTTGTGTGTATTTTGGATGCAAGACAACTTTAAAATGCCATTACCAACACAGTGATATTTTGTTTGACTTAGGACGGAGTCCTCTTTGCTTGTCAATCATAGATGTGTTACATGACTTTCAGTTGTAGTGTTTTGAAAACTGGGTCAACAATCCATTTTGATTGGCCTAGCACAGAAATGGGTGGTTGTGGCTTTAATTTTTTATTGAATGGCTCCTGAGGGAATAGGGATCTGAGAATAGAAATCTAAATGTCCGAGCACTCATCTGATGAAGTCAGAGGTCAGGCAGTAATCTGTGCCTCTTCTGTCCTGTTCGTTAGCTTTAGTCTTGCTCAGTGACTGGAGAAACGGTGAATCATCAATTGATTTTTGGTTGAGATAGCTGAACACATTAGCATTCACCCGTGTGCCATTTAAGCCACTTATTGCCACAGTAAGACTAATTAATGACTCTCGCATCCTTCTCAAAGAGACTCGTACATCAAACTGTGGATATTGATGATTCCTGTGAGTTTTAGAGCTTCATCAATCATGCAGTTGAAATGCCATAATAATTTTCCACTAGGTTTGTGTTTTATTTAGAGCTGTACATCAATACTCTCTTTTGAGTTTACTGAGTTGTCAGTGTGCTGTATACTGTGTCCCAATTTGCCTGTATACCGAATAGTAAGCAAGATGACAATTAGTATGTCCCAAAATCATAATATGATTTTAAAAATAAAATAAGGAAACGTTATCATGATTCTAAAGCTTTTTTTGTGTGTGGCTTTTCAAAAATGTAGATAAATTCAGCTAATATGTATAAAAAATGTAATGAAAGGTCTTTTTTTAAGATTTTAAGTTAAATATTTTAATTGTATGAACTTAAGTTTGAGTAATAAGAGAATGCTAGTGTTAAAGGGTTATTATTAAATAATAAATCAATAGAAAACAAGTAGTTAGAAATATAATAGAGAGTGCAAGTGTTTTTTTTTTCTTTTTTTAATAAAAAAGAAAACAATTAGAATTAGAATAGAGAGTGCTAGAGTTAGAGGGTCAAATGAAGATGGAAGAGATGTGTTTTTAGTCGTTTCTTGAAGATGGCTAAGGACTCAGCTGTTCCGATTGAGTTGGGCAGGTCATTCCACCAGGAGGGAACAGTTAATGTAAAAGTCTGTGAAAGTGATTTTGTGCCTCTTTGGGGTGGCACTTTAGCTTCTAGAGGGCACATAAGTCTGAAGTAGTGAATTTAGGTAAAGGGGTGCAGAGCAACTGTTATGCAAACATTTGCATGAAAATTTGAGATTACATGATAAATGGAGAAAACCGAAAAATCAAGGTAAAGATATCTTGTGATCAGAATATTTATTGTATATTCCAATCAAGCTGTAGTTTTGTCAAATTAATGAAAAATATGAAATTAGCCATAGCAAGACAAATTTAAAATGCCATTACCAACACAATGATATTACACACAGCAATACTTCCTGCATCTAACAACAGCAAGTAGACAATCATGATTCATGTAGTGTAAACAAAAAGCTGAAAGTATTAAAAAGGGATTTCAATAACTTAATGTGTCAATAGGAAATATGAAAATGATGTTATTTTAGTATCATTTATATAATTTTATAATATTATTAATATTTTCAATTAGCTTTTATTTTCATACTGTTTTAATTTTAATTTGTTCTTTAGATAATTTTAATAATTTTTCTGTTTTTTTAATATTTCTATTTCTATTTAATAGATTTTATTTAAGTTTTAGTCATTTTAGTACTTTATATCAGCCAAGGCAGCTGATATATACGTTTAATTTATTTCAGGTTTATTGCAACGAAAACTTTTTTAATAGTTGATGGTGTCTTTTACGCTTTACGTACTTTTTCCTCACTGTAATTAAGGTTTAACAACTGTTTCTCTTTATTCTGCTTCATACTCTTTCTCTGTTATTTAGTTGATCCTCTGTTTTACACAGCCACCTGCTTTATAGGGGTTTCAAACACTTGGCGCAGAGCATTTCTGTGAGTAATGCAGCCTCATAGACTAGCAAAGAACTATTTACTCTGAAGAAGCCCAAACAGAGCATATTGGCCTGATTAATTTAGCATAAGATGCTATACTTTTGCTACAGTGCTGTTCTGTGATTTATATTTGATAAAAATTACATAATTAATGCCAAAAACCATTTCTCTCTTCTTTTTTTCATCGTCTTTAAAGTGGTCAGTGGATTTGGCTGATGCTATGGAACTTTCTCTAATGCTGTTTCTTTTGATGACAGAGCCAGAGTTTTATATGAAGGCGTGTTCTCCCTGACATGCATGTCTTATGTTCTTTTTTGGGGAGTCTAAATATAGAATTGTGGGTTAACAAGAAGTCTGTATGAAGTCCGTGTGTCGGGGGAGATTCTTCAGAAGGCTGAGTGATGTCTGTTATTGCTGAGTCACAAATCCGTCTGGCTTATGCTTTGAAGCTGAGACGTTGTTGAAATATTACTATGTTTCTATGAATCATATTCAAGTTATGAGTTTCATAATGCTGTGTCTACATGTGTAATCTCTTTTGAACCTTGAGCTGCATTGAATGTTATTTGTTGCAGATGACTGGCTGTTCCTGTATTACCATTTGAATATAAATGGCAAAACAGGTAGCATGAATGAAGCATTAAAAAGGTATAAATGAACCTTTTTATGCCAAAAGTGGAGTATCTTCTGTGTTTTTGGTTTATTCTGCTTCTTTGGTATCACAGTCCTTGAAAACAGAAAACAGTTTATCTTTCATTTTTTATGGTTGGCTTGTAAATAATGAGGTAAAGAATAGCATATGACCTAGTTTCTCATTGATCAATGCCACCTTGTTAATCCTCCTATGAAATGATATTGATATCTGGGTCATGATATGATATATTATTTTGATGGTTTGAGAGAATAGTGCATCCAATGAGTTCCAATGTGTTTATTATAGCACTAAACCCCCAACTGTTAGAAATGTTATTCTGTATGACACAATCATGTGTGTGTTGATGTAAAGCCACACTATATGTGAAAAAATGTATCTTAAAATATTAGTTTTTTGGCATGATATTTGTGATCATGCATTGAAATATTTACCTTACAATACAGTGAAAAGAATAAGTAGGTCTTAAATCTATAAAGTGCACAATGCCAAAAAATGAGGAGGAATAATTTACCTAACCTCTTTGGGGAAAACTAGTCTCATCTGAATAGGGCATGAGACTGTTTTGCTCACTCATGCTTCATTAAGAAGCTTCTAACCTTTGCCTTCCATCCTTCGTCTCAGAATGGGTCATTTCATTACGGTGCAGCTGCTTCTGAATACCAAGCCAAACACTGCCAGCTTTTATGCCCAACCTCTGCACCCACCGTAAAAAGCAATGCTAATAGAAAGTTTTTAAAACGTGTAGTGGAATATAAACCAGACAGGCCGATACTGCTTTCAGGAATCCTTCTTGAACGCAGCACACTTAATTATTTAAATACTCTCTTGTTTCGTGGCCCTGGCACATTCCAAACCTCCCGCACATGTGTGAGATTGTGACTTGGGTAATCACGACAATGCGACTTGTGCTAGAGAAAAAGCCTTGAAGCATCTGAGTGCAGTGGTATGATGAAAGTCCTCAGAACTCAAACTGTTTTATGTAACTGTGTGAAATAAGGTCCAGTGATCTCACTCTGCATTTGTGTTTCACTCTTATTTACTGGTGTGGCCTGATTGATGTAATTTGTTGACATTAATCAGTCAAGAATTAATTCAAAATCAATATTTCTCCTAATTACTTAACCTTATTGGTTCAAAGGGTGAATAGAGATATGTTTAAGGCTTACGCAAAGAGTTTGTGTAAGTTTGTTACAGCAGTGACTAACTAGCTATACAACCGAATTATAATAAACCTTCTATATGTATTTGGGTTGCGCCGATGATGATATTATCACAGATGATAGTATCATGTATCGACGATAGTCGCACCGCAGACGTGTGCAGTGTGTTCATCTTACAGTTTCACTGATTATAACATCAGTATTTTTTAAAGTGCAAAATACTCGTGCTGGACTGCAGTCAGTTATGATGTTCTTCAGTAATGTAAATGTTCTTTGCTTGTTTTCTGTAGCTGCTTTTTGAATAACTGAGGAAAAGTAAGCATTATAAATTGTAACTTAATGTTTCTATTATATTGCTCTCATGTTAAATACAAATTCAGCCATATTAAAAACATTAGCCTGCTTTTAGCCTGCTTACACTGGAGTTGGTTCACTTTCCGGCAATGAAACTAAGTAACTAATTAAATAAATTAGCACAATAATATTGTGTATCAGCGATCTCACAGGCTGACAATAGGACAATATGGCAATTGAGCATATTGCCCAACACTAATACATGTATGATTACAAAATTGCAATGATTAGGCAGATATGTGTAGTTGTAGTTTTGTTGCTACTTTTTCAGTTTGCATTAGATATTTTCATTTAATTTGATTTTATTGTCTTTGTGTCTCCCTTAGTCTGGCCTTTGGAGGCTCCAAACCTGCCAAATGAGTCTTCAGTGGAAGTGCTACGTAATGCATTCTCCACCTTGTCTGGATTTACTCTTTCACCTAGTTCGGATCCATCCAAAGCCACAGAGAATTACAATCACAATGTTAACACTGGATCGGTATTCGCTTACTCCCTGAACTCTGCCACAAGCCCAGAACCTCTTGCAACACCTCCTTTACTTTCCTTAAAGTCTGGAGAGGGAGATGGATATACCCCCAGAGGTTCCGCCAGACAGTCTCGACAAATAAATTCTCCAGTGCCTACCTCCCATAATGTGCCCTTATCTTTGTCTGCTATCAGCCCAGCTCCTCAAATATCACCGACTACAGGTTCATCTGTGCCGTCTAGCTTGCCTTCAGTTGGAGAAGATTCTCCCGAGCCTCCTGTTCCTTCCCCTCAAACGCAGTATGGGACTGTGGGAGTCAGTGACTCTGAGGTTCCTTTTGGAGACAGATTGGAGCCATCTAGCAGAATCCAAGACCTCCAGTTACAAACCAGCAATGACCCAAACACCCAGCTAGGCTATCAGCAGTTGGAGCCAAGTCATGTGGGTTTCGTACACCATCAAATGACTTCAGTGTCTGTCGAGCCAACTATGGGCCCACCCGAAGACCTTTTCCCAACCAACACTATGGATGTGGAGTATGGCTCTGGAGATTACCTAGAAACAATGTCCTTCATGGGATCTGAAAGCAATGACTATTCACTGGTTAGCAATCTAGTCACTGATGTGTATGACTTTGAAGACTCAAATTCAGAGACCTATGACACCACGTTCCCCTCAAGAATGGTGATGTCATTTTCCAGCAAACACTTGTATCCCTCCTCTTCCAGTGTTACTTATTCTTTCTCCAGTAAACCTGTTGAAAGTTCCAGTTTCAAAAGCAATTCAACCTCGAATGGAGCCACCACTGACTTGACCAAACACCTAACAACCTTTCAGAGTTTTACAACCGTTGTGCCCTTTACCATGTCAATACCTCCAGTTTACACCAGTATTTTGACATCAGACGTTGGCCACACCATTTCAACCATCCAGCCAACCAGAGTCCATTCTTTACCCATTCGCCCGACAACTTCAGATGTCTTAAACCAGAACCAGTCTGTCAACGAGAGCTCAGAGTTGGCATCTGACTGGCCAGGCACTGTTACAGTCCAAACCACCGATGTTCTTTTACCAGATATGAACAGTTTAGAGTACTACACCATCCAGTTGACCAAGGACAATGGTAGCTTTCCAGAACCCACTGCCAATCAGACAACCTCTAGTGTTTTGTCTTTCATTCCGGTTGGCACCACACATATTGTGAGCACTAAAACCTACACCATTGACCCAAGTTACATGCTAACAGCTTTGTTTGATGAAGATCTACAGCCTACAGGTAACAGTTCCTGGGCTGAGGAATCCTCAACAGATATCTCTGGATTTGAACCTTTTAACACCACTATCTTGGATCCCTCTGAAGTTGTACCAAGTTTAACAGATACTACACTGCCATATTTGGAGCCGTCATTTACACCAACAATAGACCCTTCAACTTCATTGGGAGATATAAACTCAACCACTGATTGGGCTACCACACCTTTTATACCATACAACACTTCCTTACTGGTGACTACCCCACCTCCAGTGACCGAGGACCCAGATGGCTTTTCTTCTGTTAATGACAGCCAATGGATTATCACCTCAATTCCAACAGAGACCCTCTTTCCTAGTAGTGTACTTCCCACTGTTTTAGTAACCAGCTTTATCAGTGTTTCTGAAAACCCAACTGACTCAACCTTCAACATCACCTCCACCCCTCCTGCAACGGTGATGGCTGATGAAGGATTCGTGTCTGGAACAACACCTGACACCATGGTTACTGATAGCGATAACACAACACTGATCGGTAGCCTTACAACCACGTCCTCCCCAGTATTACGTAATGACACTACTGTGGCACCTTTCTCAAGCTCCAACAACACAACAGTGACTACCCTGAACGACACATCAGTTACAACCCAATCCACAACTCTCCCAACAACCACTGCCCGGAAATATCTCTGCAACATCACTAAACCTGACACCTACTTGATCAGAGTTGGTAAGACATAACAAAAATGAACTTGCTGCACATTTTTACACCAGAAAGTTGTTCATGTCCATTTTTGAAGATAAATGTGTAACTCAATACATAAAGCACCTTAAGCAATAACTGGATTAGCAACCATGCAAACATTAGAGTATTTTTATTTTAATATTTAAGGTCCCAAAAATAACATACTTGCTCTGTTGTAGGGTTTCCTCCTGGGTCCACTGCTGGATATGCCAAGGCCAAAGTCAGAGAGATTCTCAAAGCAGAATATAACCGCTCTGTGGAGCTACAGGTACTGTGGACATAATGAATAGATTTCTTTTTCTCTTTTTTGTTTGTTGATTTAAAGCAGTGACAGCAATTGTACTTCATCTAAGAGTATTTAAACAGTATTACAATACAACTACAATTGCAAATATCTATGTTATAGATGCTGTTTTCATTAATTGCTAGATTATGGAATATTTGTACTTTTAAAAATGTATTTGTTATTCCACAGCAAAGTTTAATTGCAAAAACAAAAAGCTACATATTTTAATGATGCAAAAGCATCTAAAAATATACATATTAACAATTTTTCTTTTTTTATTAAAAGAACATTATGTAGGTTTCCATGCATATATTTTAATGCATATTTTGGGATATAAAAATGCACCTTGATGCAAAGAAAAATGTTAAAAATGTTGTGAAATCTTTGATTAATTTAAGAAATTGTTTCTTTTAAGAATTTAGCATGATGATATTACTCTTGGTTTGAACCACAGAAACTTTAAATATGTTTTGTAATCTAGTGTTGTGTCAGTAGAACATATAGATAAAATCATCCCTTCCTGTTTTATCTCTTGGGTCCTCATGAACAAACCACCTAATTTAGCTCAATGGGAACCAACTGGTTCTTTGTAACTCTCTGCATTTAAACGCAATACTGAATCTGCCTTAACTTTTAAAGGCTCAGTGAAAGGCTTTTTTTTATATTTCTCAATGTGCTCTAAAAGGATTTGAAATTGCTGTTACAAATATGATGTACATGTCCTTGACATCAAATGTTCTTTTGTGTGTTGTAGGTAGTGAAAGCTCCTCCAGACTTTGTGTTTCGTGCCGTGTCTGGTGCAGTGGTTTATACTGCCATATCAGTCATTAATGCCCTGAAAATCTCTGCTCGGACCACCAGCTCCTTTATCAGCGTGTCACCCATCAGCCCTGTACCAGGTCTGCAGTACCGTGTTCATACAGGTAACTGCAGAGAAACTTCACGTCACAGTTCTTGAATATTCTCTCTGGTATTTATATGTTGTTGCTATATGACTATATGCTTGTCTTTTGTCTGTCTGCAGTTCTTCAGTTTGTACCCAGCCATGTAGATGTGCGAATGTGTACCTTCAGTGAGCAGGCAGAGAAGGGTCTGATAACAGCTTTATCTGAAGTCCGCCGACGCTCACAAGATTCCACAAACTTCACTGTGAATGTACGTTGACTGCTTTACCCAGCTTATGGTATTAAGTACTCAGCTGAGTTTCAAACACCAATAACCAGACGCTGAACTCCTTCAAATCCTCTTAATTACTGCTTATTTCATTTAGTTTAGCTTAAACATACACAAAACATACACAACTGCTACATAATGTAAACGATCCAAACGAGAATGACATTGTTTTTAACCTTGAACAAGCAAGCTTTTGACTTTAGCAAGAAAGGAGCATGCTTTTAACTTCGGTTATGTGATGTGAATTCAAGGCTTGATTGCCTTCAGTGCAGTGGGATGACATCATCTCCAGCTGTTTGCTCTGATTGGATAAGGAAAGCACAGGACTGCTCAATTCAACCGTTGTCAAGGCAACAATATTAATGGCTCTTATTCACTTCATTCGCTTACGTTCAGAATGTGAATGCTCTTCTTTAATAGATCAGTGAGTGTGAATGAAGAGACTTGTGCTGAGAATCCATGAGCTTTCATGGATAAAGTGTGTTTGATTTGATGTTTTAAGATTTTTTTATCAATTTATTTATCTTTTAAAATCGTATTTTAGCAACTAAATTATTTCATTATTTTTTATTAATTTTAATTGGTTTATAAATATTTTTTTTAATATATTTTAGTAGTTCACGTTTTACAGTAGATGCTTGATTGATACAGAAATATATCTTGTAGAAATATAATTTGTTACGAGAATTTCTAAAATCCCTTTGGAGAATGAGTCGCCTGATGTCTCATTGCTTTAGTTTCACATAATTGCATCTTAGAGACTGAATTGTTTTGTAGATTTTAAACATCACCACGAGTTCTGTGGAAGTGGCGGCACAACAGCAGAAGGTTCCAGTGGAGATCACCTTTGCTGTGCGTGATATGCGCGGGTATGTGCCAGGGACAGAGGTGAGCACCCAGCTTCGACAGCTCAGCGTGGTCGAGTACAGCTACTACCTGGGTTACCCTGTACGGCAGATCGCAGAACGTGAGTCCACACACTGATTTCTGTATAATTACATAAATACACTTGCAAAACAACTGCTATGCACAACAGTTTAATGTGGTCATACTGGGTTTTAGAACAGTGTAGTTGATTAGACTGTGGGCACCCATCAGGTTAGCCAAAGTGGTCCATCTACTGGTATTCTAGCTTTTAAAGGGGTCATATGATGCGATTTCAAGTTTTCCTTTCTCTTTGGAGTGTTACAAGCTGTTTGTGCATAGATAAGATCCCTGAAGTTGCAAAGACTAAAGTCTCAAACCCAAAGAGAAATTCTTCATAAAAGTAGTGTTGTTTTTGGCGGCCTGTTTTAATTTTAGTTTTAGTCAAGTCTTTGTATGAAGCTGTCATTTTAGTTTTTATTAGTTTTAGTCGCGTTCATACTTTATATTTTAGACATCCATCAATTAGTGATGAAAAAAATTGCCGCGCTGGTGGAAACAACACGAGACCGTGCCGCGACTGTCAAGAGCGGCGCGACGGTGTTTAGAGTCCCGCAGCAGCAGAGAGCATGCAGTCAGCGCAGCTGAAGAGTTCTGCGTTCAAATACACGCAATAGGCTGAAGCTTGCAGCAAAGCCCCAGCAAAAGTAATTATCATGAATGTGTTCGGGTGGAAATAGTAAGATAAGTTTTTTAATTATTTACTAAAAAACTTGTGTTTTCTGTCGGTGTCGCAAAGATGAAGATGATGATCCTGATTCGCCATCTCCTCATTAGACGCACCTTTAGAGAGAAGTGCATCTTGACGGATTATAATGAAAGAGTTTTTGTTTTCGATTAGATTTATTTTGTTAAGTAGTAATTTAAAGCTTTCTATAGATATCATGTCTGTGAGGCATGTATTCGCTGATTTTCGGTTCATTTTTGTGAAGCACTCCTGTTCAAGACGAGACGGCCTTTTTTATATATATTTTATCAAAAGTTTTGTTGATATTGTGAGTGCACACAAATAAAAGTAGACCCTTTACAGTTACGAATGATAAATTGATCAAACATGGCTATGATCAGGCTGCCGGTCTGCCGCTGGCCGCTTGGTCATTACTTTAACAAACAAAAAAATGTTCCAAACGTTTTTCTAAACTACCTTAATAAAAAAAACTTAACGAAATATAATCACTTTGCCATTACATACAAAACTGAACTATTTTAATAGCTGAAACAGTAGGCTATAACCTGATTTGGGAGAAGTGGGAAAGGGACGGACTCGGGCTGGTAATTCTGTTAAGCTCTCGTATTGTTACCTTATAGACTCTCGTATTGTTACCTTATATCCATTCCAGACACGGAAGATGCTCTGATTTGAATTTACCAACCAAACATGTTAGAAGTAGCCTACACACACATCTCCCAAAGATGTGTGTGCCATCGGTCCCTTTCTCTGTGTCAGACTTAACTTTGTTGTCATCTTCTAAATAATGCCGCGAGTGGGGCTTGAGGAAGTGACGTCGCCTGCATCTGCGCAGTGTGACCTGATGCAGCCCCTGAAGTGAGACGCAGGAAACAGAAATACTGCAAAATAATAATAATAACGCGACTAAACGAGACAAAATAAAGTTATAACATTTAGTTTCATCTCGTTTTGGTCAACGAAAATTAAGAGACATTTTAGCATAGTTTTTTTTTTGTAAACCACATTTAGTCTCGTTTTTATTCGTCAACAATATTGCATTATACATTTAATTATAGTCATGACCAGCATTTACGTTGCGTCTCGTCTTGTTTTCGTCACGTGATAAAGGTTTGTTGATGACGATATTTTGTCATAATTTTCATTGACGAAAGCAACACTACATAAAAGTTGAGACTTGTCCACGCCCTCCTAAAAACGGCCTATTTAAACACGCCCCCACATGTCTACGTCACTGTGTGGGAAGATGTGCATAACACCGCTCAAATGTATATACAAAGAAAGAGGGTGTGATTTTTTTTTTTTATTCTCACTGTAGTATTGTTGCTGCCACCGGCGCCATGTCCTGGAGACGCTGTGTTACATTGTGAAAGCAAAACTACTTTGTTTGGGCTTCCAAAAGAGGACACAACTAGTAATCAGTGGTTAAGTTGTATTTACAACACTGTTCCAGAACAGTTCAATACAAATATTAGAGTGTGTGCAGCGCATTTTACGGAGGACTATTTCCTGAACCTGGGAGAGTAACCTACACTGCCAGCTGTACACAAAGGCTGTTTCTATAAAGTGGGGCAATTCCAACTTTGCAAGGACAGTCTGGCGCTTCTGATTCACAGCCTTGTAAGTATGTTTTCATATTTAAAGAATTTGCCACTGACTTTTCAAACGCGAATTTTGAGTGTAGAGTAGCGCTTGTTTATCGTTTCTCCGATCACAAATGCAGATGTGGTAATGTTTACGCGGCACGATACAACGCGATGTGTAAAAAGACTGTATAAGTCATTATAATCAGTAATTATGTCCCTACTGGATGCAACAAATGCCTCGTTTATAGTGGGTTTTATTGTTTTTGTCTCGTCGCGCCGGGACACATCACAATACGATAAGAGGCGTAACATATCCGTCACACACTTGAGGTATTCGGCCAATCACAACGCACTGGATAGCTGGTCAATCAGAGTACACCTCGCTTCTCAGAACGATGAGCTTTGTAAAAATCGGCGCGTTTCAGAAAGGCAGAGCATAGAGGAGCAACAATAATGTACAGTATGTGGAAAATAATGTGTTTTTTTTAACCTTAAACCACATAAACACATTGCATTCCACCAGATACACAAAATAATGTTCTTTTTAACAACGTCATATGACCCCATTAAACCAGCTTCAATGACCTGGAAATCAGCTTCAGTGAGGTTTACTGTATGTTATAATGAAAATGGAATTATATTCGTTCATATTTGATGTTTTTTCCTTCTCTGCACTATTAGCTTTCCACTACCCAGAGCTGAACACAACCCAACTGCTTCGTTCCTCATGGGTTAGAACAGGTACTGACCTGCTGATGTTAAGCTTAACACACTGGTATTCCAAAGTACACTACCGTTCAAAAGTTAGGGCTCAGTATTATATTTTTTTGAAGAAATCAATATTTTTATTAGTGCTATCAAACAATTAATCACGATTAATCGCATCCAAAATGAACGTTTTTGTTTACATAATATATGTGTGTGTACTGTGTATATTTATTATGTATATATAAATGCACACACATACAGCATATATTTTGAAAATGTTGAAAATGCATTTACACGTCTATATTTATATTCATACTATTTATATTATATATAAATATATTTAATATATGAACATAACATATTTTTCTGAATTGTATACATGCATGTGCGTGCATTTATCTATACATAATAAATATACACAGCACACACATTATGTAAACAAAAACTTTTATTTTGGATGCGATTAATAGCGATTAATTGTTTGACAGCACTAATTTTTATTCAGCAAGGATGTATTAAATTTATCAAAAGTGACAGCAAAGTCATTTATAGTATTACTGAGTATTTCTATTTCAAATAAGTGCTGTTCTTTTGAATATTCTATTCATCAAAGTTTATCACAGTTTCCATGAAAGTATTAAGCAGATCAACTGTTTTCAGCAGTAAATCAGCATATTAGAATGATTTCTGTGACACTAAAGACTGGAGTAATGCTGCTGAAAATTCAGCTTTGCATCACAGAAATTAATTAAATTTTAAAATATATTCAAATAGAAAATAGTTATTTAAATTTGTAATACTATTTCACAATATTATAGTTTTTACTGTATTTTTGATCAAATAAATGCAGCTTTGGTGAGCATGAGAGACTTGAACAGTAGTGTAGTGTTACTATACTATCAAATATTCAGATAGAAATCAAACGAGTCATTGCAATGTCATAATGTCATGTTTTACATATTACGTTCAGTGTTATTGGGGGTGTTGGATCAGCGTGTGAGTGACAAGATCTTCAAGGCTACGATTGAGCGGAGACTGGCTCAGTTGCTGGGTGATGCACTGGGTATGGGCCGGCGCTTTAGAAGAGCAACTAGTGTGGGAAACAACAGCGTGCAGGTTTGTAAATCATCCATGTTATGTGACCTTATATTTTCTATTCTCGCTTTCCATGCATGAGCTCATTGGATTCATTTATAGAGCTCTTCCTGTGTGCATGTCTAATGCCTCTCTGGATTCTTAATCAGTCTCTGTCTTTGTGGCGCTTCCCCACACCTGCTCTCCCTCCGCACATTATCATCATTTAGGGACAAGGAGTATCCATGGAAACACCCTCCTATTCATCCCTGGCCTGCAGAGCCACTCAAAAACAACCATTTCACCCCTGTCGGCACGTCATACTCCAGCTGCAATCTCAGATAAATTATTGAACACAGCTTGCAGACAGCTAGAGTGATTCTTAAACCATTAATTGCTTGTTCTGCCTACGTAGAGAAGATTTTTCCGTTTCATAGTGACGTATAGAGCTTTTAATGTCCCTGGCCAGTGAGGGTTCACTACTCGGGGCTCTTAATGTAGGTCAAGCTCAGGTGAGGTCCACACATTGCCTTGCTCTTTTTCCGTCCCAATAACCCTGGAGCCTAGAATCATTTATTAGACTCGTCTTTTAGACCCTCAGTCTCTCTGAAAGACTTTTTGGGTTTTTGTGAGAAAGACATTTAAATTTAAAAAAGCTAATTGCAGCCTTTTCAGAGTTCTGATTCATGTGTTTGCCTGTTAGGAGCAATTATGTGGAATTAAAAGTTTAAAGAAATAATTTGCCCAAAAAGATAAATTCAAGTCTGTTTGACTTTCTTCTGTGGAACATAAAAGGAGAATTTCTGAAAAATATCTACTCTTTTTAATTAAATGCAAGTGAAAGCGAACTGGGGCTGCTAAGCTCTTAAAGCACCATAAAAGCATCATAAAGGTGGTTTATGCCAGTGTTATTCTGGTATTATTTATGTACTGTTATAGTATTTATGTTTTTATATTTTCAGTTTTCATTAGTTTAGTAATTTAATTTAATGTGCTTTTGTCATAATTTTTTTTTATACTATTTCTATTTAGCTTGATTTTTTATTTTTATTTTAAGTTTTATTAATTCTGGTACTTAAACATATTTATTTTTTAATTTTAGTGTGTTCATTTTTTATCTAATATTAATATTTCATTTAAATTGACCATTTTTAATAGTTTAGATTTAGTAAAAAATAACAACACTGGTTTATACACGGTCTTCTTTTTGTTAGGACTAGACAAAAATTCAAGATGTTACTCACGGAAAACCGTACCGTGTTCATAAAACAATTCAGTTAATCAGTTGGTTCATTCTCAAAATGTGTCTGAATGATTCTTTCATAAATTGGACTGATCCAATCCAACATCTAATATTGTAAAATGAAAATAGTGTATCTCTATAAACACCTACACAGACTCAGAGAATGTTTTGCAATATTTTGACCTTTTTTTAAGCCTAGATCAAAATTTTTGATTGAGAATATGCCATAAATGTCTGAATAGTTTTATAAGGTGTTTTTATTATTGAATATTTTTTCCTCAGTGTTGTTAGTGAAGCAGCTTTTTAACAATATGTAAAAAAGTGCAAAAGGCACAAATCAGATTTTGTCAACGGGCCTTTTTTTCCCCACTTTGTTCAGATTGTTCAGACCACTCGTCTTGTGGGCCCTGACAACCCTGTGGAGATTATCTACTTTGTGGAAGGAGCTAACGGACAGAGACTTCCCGCCGCAACCACAGCCAGCATGCTCAACAGTCTCGACGTGCAGCATGCAGCGATCATCATGGGATACCGCGTCCAGGGAATATTAGCACAGCGTGAGCATTCAGACTTTTAATTCTTTCAGTTGAAAAAGATTTGTGGGAGAGAACTATATAACATAAAATCACAGTGAACCAAGACTATAACGATAAAAAACAATGATGATCATTTAAATTATTTTGATTGATGGTACCATAGCAGGCAGTGTTTTTTTTTTTTGTGGTAGCATTCTTTATTTCTACTGCTCTAAACGTCAAAAGAGTTGAGTTCAGATAGCGTGACATCTCAAGAGAGCTCTGCCTTTTTATGTAACATTTTATATGTGGCAGGCTTACAACTGCATCACCCACAGCATAAACATTAGATTCATTAGACTAAATTTAGTAGCTTCCTGTTATGTAACATCTTAGACCTTTGAATTTTAGCTCAAATCTCCAATTACAGTGTGCTAGAAAACAGGCTAACCCAAATTATAGTTGCTGTTCCTGTTTAGTTGATCCAACACCATACAATGTATGGAATTTTATTTTTTGCATTCAATGTCTGCAAATAATGATTCTAAATGATGTTTTAGATTGTAGATATTTAACTGTGCGTGCTGTTTCTTTCATATTTACTTAAAGTTAATCTTTAAGAAGACGAAGAATTTAGTAACACTGAATACTAAATATTTTTCATTAAGACTGTAGAAATTTGTTTGTTGTTGTTTAAAGAAATTTATACTTTTATTTAGTAAGCATGCATAATAGTAGAGACATACAACTTTGTGAGATTAAAATGTAAAATGGGTTTCAAATTTTTTTGAAATAGCACAACTAATGTGAATAAAATTTAATGTATCACAGAAAATTAGAATAGCACATCTGTTTTCAACATTGATAATAATGTGACACTGAAAACTGGAGTAATGACTGCTGGAAATTCAGCTTTTGCCATCACACGAAATTTTTTTTTAAATATATTCAAAAAGAAAACGGTTATTTTAAATTGTAATGATATTTCATAATATTACTGTTTTTACTGTCCTTTTGTGCAAATAAATGTGGCCTTGATGAGCATGAGTGACTTCTTTCAAAGAAAGAACATAATTTTTCGGTTACAATTTTGAACAGTAGTGTACATACTGTCTTTAGTCACAGATATTTATACTTCATTACCCCTGTGTATGTTCAGCTGTGGAAAAACATGCCTCGCCTCCCTCAGACACAGAGAAGACCAACATGTGGATAATCGTGGGGGTGGTGGTCCCCGTGGTGGTGGTCGTCATTATAATAACTATCCTGTACTGGAAACTCTGCCGCACTGACAAACTGGAATTCCAGCCAGACACCATGAGCACCGTCCAACAAAGACAGAAGGTGAGAGACTGAAAACGCTGTGTAATGATTCAAATGAAATGTATTCTGGGATCCTGAAGCACTGTTTCTCATGAGTTTCTTCTTTCTTTCTAACGTAAAGTTCATCTGTAGGTCATTTTGTTTTGCTTTACCCTTATGTCTGCTGATGTTTCAGTGATTTTGCTAATCAGTCAGTGGGCTCCTGTGAGTCTGCGCTGCTTATCTGGTATCTCACAGAGTGATTTAAAGGACTCTGTAGCCGGATGCTAGCCAGCTTTGAAAGATCAGAATGGGATATTAGTTGGCTATCCACTACTCTACCTATACACACTCTGTTATTCTTGGCATTGGAAAGGCTGATTCATTTAGCAAATGAGTTCGTTCAGACAGTTCATTTCAATGTTGCGATTCAGTCATGAGTCAACCGTTCCCAGAAGTCGCTGCGTCATTATTGTAGTGAAATAAATGTTTATCTATTCTAATGTTTATATCTAACAAATTTTTCCAGTATTTGTATGGGTTGTGTCTAGGCATGAGCTAAACTACACATTTTCAAAATTGACCAATGAGTCGGTTTTCTGAGAGACTTGTCAGTCTTAAAGTGTATTAAGAGTTGAAGACATGCGATGCAATGGCCCAAATTTTTATACATTTACATTTTTTAATTTTATACTTGGATGACTAGCTGGCCATTTTTCATATATATATACATATATATATATTAGTGGTGTCAAAGTAGCGCGTTAAAAATATTTAACGCAGGGACGGGGCCTAGGGTTGGCCACCCCACTCAAAACTGCTTTTTCTGTCACTTTTTCTCTTGACAAGAAGTGCATTTATTCAATCGCAGAACGTCTTTATGATCACATCAAACCGGAGGCGTTTCAGACAGGGGGGGGCAATTTTATAGAGAAATCAGTCTTCGCATACTGGCCTTCCTTTTCAGTCATAAAAAAAGAAGCCATAAAACAAATATATCTGAAGATTGAATGTGAAATTTTTGCTATATAAGAACAAATGAAAAAACTTTAATGTTAAGTGGGATTAATCGCGATTAATTTCAGAAAAATGTGTATATGAATATATATATGAAGTGACGTGACATACGGCCAAGTATGGTGACCCATACTTTTCTCCGCATTTATCCCATCCAAAGTGCACACACACACCGTGAACACACACACACCGTGGCGTGAACACACACCCGAAGAGCAGTTGGGGGTTCGGTGCCTTCCTCAGGGGCACCTCAGTCGTGGTATTGCGGGTGGAGAGAGCGCTGTACATTCACTCCCCCCACCTACAATCCCTGCCGGCCCGAGACTCAAACTCGCAACCTTTGGGTTACAAGTCCGACTCTCTAACTAATTTGCTGCTTATTAATAGTTGGTAAGGTAGATGTTAAGTTTAGGTATTGAGTAGGATTAGGGCTGTAGAATAAGGTCATGTTGAATAAGGCATTAATATGTGCTTAATAACTACTAATAATTAGCTAATAGTGAGTGTGACCCTAAAATAAAGTGTTACCGATATTTTAAATAATTTTGGTAAATTAATAGTTCTGTCATCTTTTACTCATTTACTCACCCTCAAGTTGTTTCTAACCTGTCACCTAGCCATTGACTTCCATAGTAGGGGAAAAAAAATACTATGGAAGTAAGTGGCTACTGGCAACTGTTTACCAACCTTCTTCAAAATATCTTTATATTTTGTGTTTAACAGAAGAAAGCAATTCATACAGGCTAGGAACAACTTTGAGGATGATGACAGAATTTTCATTTTTGGGTGAACTATCCCTTTAAGTTAATTTCATCCTATTGAATCATCTTTAAAGCACCACTTCAGCATCACGCTGCCCTGTTCTTACAATGAAAGTCTTGCTGCTGCTGTTGTCACTACTATAACCAGACTTGTCATGCACGAGCACATACACTTGCGGAGTCCCAGCAGTAATGAAGTCAACTGCTGAGCTGGCTGATGGGTTAATGCTCAGCAGTGACGTCCTTATCCAGAATAGCGCCCACTGGTTCTCTCAGTCTGAACGTCTTGATTTAACTATTATTCTAATTTCATTTTATCTATCTGTCTTCTTTTTATTTAAAAAAAAAAAAAAAAAAAGCACACATTTGACCTTCTATCAATTGCATATTTATTCTCTAACTGCTAGCTTTTCTTGTAAAATTAACATTAGCTTTTTTTCTATTCTATCTACTCGTTTTCTTAAAAAAAAACTTGCTTCTCACTTTATTTCTCATGCTCTTGCTTAAATCAATATTTCATGGATTTGACACACAAAAGGGAAAGATGTTTAAAAAATGTGACCCTGGACCACAAAACCAGTCTTAAAGTGTATATTTTTTTGAAATTGAGATTTATACATCATATGAACGCTGAATTAATAAGCTTTCCATTGATGTATGGTTTGTTATGATTGGACAATATTTGGCCGAGATACTATTTGAAAATCTGGAATCTGAGGGTGCAAAAAAAATCAAAATATTGAGAAAATCGCCTTTAAAGTTGTCCAAATGAAGTCCTTAGTAATGCATATTACTAATCAAAAATGAAGTTTTGATATATTTACGGTAATAAATTTACAAAATATCTTCATGGAACATAATCTCTACTTAATATCCTAATGATTTTTGGTATAAAACAAAAATTTATAATTTTGACCCATACAATGTATTTTTGGCTATTGCTACAAATATACCCCAGCGACTTGAGACTGGTTTTGTGGTCCAGGGTCACAAATGCTTATTCTCTGAATTCTGTCTTCATTTACTTACCCTTAAGTCGTTAAAAAAACTGTTTCGTTCTTGGGTTTCTTTCAAGTCTTAATCAAGTCTTTCTTTCCTGAGTTTCTTCCCTCTGTGGAACACAAAAGAACAGAATGTTTCCAAAATCCACTATGCTTTTGCACCCTAGAGCTCTTCAGATATCTCTTTTGTGTTTTGCACAAGAAAGTAAGTCATGCAGATTTATAAATGATGACAGTATTTATTTATTGATTTATTAATTTGGAGCCAAATTACATTAAGCTTAAATTTGTTAACATTAGTTAGGCATCATAACTGTAAAAAAATGTTGTGATACCTGATGCCTGGCTTAACTAATGGTAACACTATTGTCATTTAATATTTCGTTTGACTCAGTTTTGAAATAGTAAATCATTCATATGTTGATTTCCTGAACAGAATTCAATACAAGTTAGAATCTGTTGTCTGTTTAGGGATTGAAGTAGAAAAAAATTTAAATAGATGTTGCAGTTGCCAAATTATATTTTTTAGTCGCTTTGGGTAGAAGCATCTGCTAAATGAATAATTGTAAATTTAAATGAACAGATTGTCTTCTGTTACACTGAGTTGTTCTATGCTAATTCCATGACAATATCATATATTTTTCCACCTATTTTGCTATTTGTGCTCCTGTAAACACATTGGAGCCAATTTAGAGCTTCTCTATCTCTATCCCTCGTTCTTTATCTAACACGCATCCAATCACATCTTAACACTCTCCCTCTCCCATGCTTGTTTAGTCCACGTCCTCATTACAGAAATCCATACCAGTAATCCAGAGGTCAATGACTCCTGTCAAGAGCAAAGAGCTTTTAGATAGTAGTGATGAGGAAGAAGAGGAGGAGGAGGAAGAAGAAGAGGAAGAAGAAGATGATGATGAAGAGGAAGAGAAGAGAGAGAAGAAGGTAGAGTAGATGTAGTGTACTCTATAGACTGTAGAATAGTCCTCCAGTTAGTCCCCACACCGGAAGTACAAGATTCTTCTTCCTCTTTGACCTTCAAAGAAGTGCCATCCCAGTTTCATTCACTGTCAACGTCATCTGTGTTTGGACCATTTGGTAGTTCTCTGTGGACCCTGTTGATATGAGAATGTAGTCTGAATTGCAAACAAGTGACTCTTGAGCTGGTTCTTTTAAATGAATTGACTCACATGATGCGATTCAGAAAGACTCACAAATGAGTCGCAGACCAATTCATCTGTCTGAAATGATTTGCTCACTCACTGAATCAGTCGGAGAGTTTACTGAATCAGCATCTGAAAATAAACTAGAATTTTACTGTGTTATGTTGTACAAATATAGTAGATGCTAGAATATGCAGTGCCATTCAAAAGTTTGGGGTTGGTAAAGTTTTTTAATGTGTTTGAAAAAAGTGTCTTATGCTCTCCAAAGCTGCAGTAAAAATACAGTAATAACAGTAATATTGTAAAATAATATTACAATTTTGAAATAACAGTTTTTTATTTAAATATATTTAAAATGTAATTTATTCCTGTGATGGCAAAGCTGAATTTTCATCATCAATACTCCAGTCTTCGGTGTCACATGATCTATCAGAAGTCATTCTAATATGCTGATTTGGTGCTCAAGAAACATTTCTTATTTTTATTCATGTTGAAAACATCAGTGTTGCTTAATTTATGTATTTATTTATTTATTTTTAGAATTGTGTCCTTTTTGTCTTTGATGCACCGAAGGTTCAAAAGATCAGCATGTAACATTTTAAATGTCTTTGCTGAAATAAACTTACTGACTCCAAACTTTTGAACGGTGATTAATTATCAATTGTTCAAGTACGAAAAATCATTGTCTTCCTTATGATTCCCACCCCAAAATGTTAGTAGTACCGTCAAAAATAGTGTTGTGTGAATATAGTTGATGTCAACATGTCAGTCACTTGTTGGAATCTGACTTGATGGGAACACAAGCAACTTTTTATTATCACCCTCATCCAAATCAGAAACCTGTCAGAAGCATAAGGAAAAAAGAAAGTATTGAGGAAGAAGAAGAGGAGGAGGAGGAGGAAGAAGAGGAGGAGGAGGAGGAGGAGAAAGAAGAAAAGGCCCAAGAAAAACCCAAGAAAGCTATAAAGAAGCCTTTGTCATATAGTATGAGGAGGCCGGAGGTATCTGTACAGTAGAGTGCTGTGACGTAGTGATGTGTTTTCTAGAATGCAGCAGTTAGTCCTAGATACAGTATTTCTGTTGCTGATAATCTTCCTTTATGACAATGATAACCAGCAATTGGGAGAAAAAAACATGTTATCTCAACAACAGATGCATGTATTTGAATGTGTCAATAATAATTCTGTCTCTGGCCATGTGCTCTAAGCCTGTACAACTTCTACTGTATTGTGGCCTAGATTTGGTTACAGCAGCAATAGAGGCAAACAGAAACGAGATAAGAGCTTTCTT
This sequence comes from Barbus barbus, assembly GCF_936440315.1. Lineage (NCBI taxonomy): Eukaryota > Metazoa > Chordata > Actinopteri > Cypriniformes > Cyprinidae > Barbus > Barbus barbus. The sequence continues at coordinate 23,999,290 of NC_136750.1, forward strand.
TATCACAAACAGAATTAGTCTAAACGGCTTCATTTGCATTTGAAAGGGAATGTGATGAGAAACAGAGAAATAGACATATTCCCAGAAGATATTTCAGTGAATCTGTCTCTATTGTGCCGCTACACATACAGCACGACGACACAAGAACCCAGCTTATGCATTTTTCATACATTTCTGTGTTTTCTGGCAATATATGAAACATAGAATTAAATCTGATCCACTGTGACCCTCTGCACAGTTTGTTTGATCTGGAAAATTATAAAACGGTGATTCATCAGCATTGAAGAAACCGTTCACCCTAAAATGAAAATCCTGTCATCATTTACTGACCCTCAAGTCTTTATTATTTTTGTTTTCTTTTTACCATACAATGAACATGGATAGTGGCTTTTGTTAACTCCTAAGTTTGATAAGAGTGGCCCATATGTCTTGCGAACAAGTCTTCTGATGTCTCTGTGTGATGAATAGAAATTATTCATTATTAATTTTCCCCTGCATTGGGATTTTGACTGTTGCGACTAGATAATGGAGTCAGAATGAATGACTGAGATTTGAATCTGAGGTAAACTGAATCAACCAATTAATTGGAAAGATTCAACTCAAATCAGAATCTGAATGATTACTTCTCTCATGAATGCTCCAAGGAGACCAATGTCAGGATTTTGACTTGATTTTCAGTCTGGGTTCAAATGAGTAGGAACATAGTGCTTGAGTATTATAAACCTCTTTAGCTGTTTGGGGATCAGTTTTAACCCAGTCCTCGTTCACTTTTATTACATTGAAAAAAGTGGCTAGAATATTCTTCAAAAATTCACACAAAAGAAAGTCAGCCATGCAGGTTTAAAATTACATGAAGGTGGATAAACTGATTTATTTTGAATCATTTTCATTTTGGGTGGACTGTACATTTAAAACTTGACTTCACTGTTTTTTTAGTGGCTGCTAGTCTTTGAAAAAGCTGGTGTGAATTAGCTTTCTCTGCTGTTGTGTTTGTTCGGTTCATTTAATCTTTCAGAGTGCTGCAGACAGACAGGCTATTACAGCCCGTCTAGCTGGTTTGGCCCGCGGTCAGTCTGCTGACCTCTAATCAAGTGCATCCATTTTGTATGCTCACTCTTCTCATTGTCTCTTTGAGAGCCAATTACTGTCTTCTTGCTCAAATTATTCTTATGACACTGTGACAATCTGTGGATTATGGAAATTCATATTCTATCTTTATGCCTCGTGTACATGCGCTTTGACATTGACGACTCTTAAGACGGCTGGACCAAAGCCTGACCTGATTCTGTCTAGTGTTTGTGAGCAGTTTTAAATAAACATTTAGTCGTTTAACTTTCATCCCTCACTCCCCTTTGCAATCCCGCCATTTCCTTCACAAACATCCCTCTGCATAATTTTGATTCTCCAAATTACCATTTTCCTCTCTCTGGGGTGGTGGTCTTTAGCTGCAGGTGCCCAGTGTGAAGGGTTTCGACTTTGCCAAGCTTCACATGGGCCAGCACAGTAAGGATGATCTCATGGTCATCCAGGAGCCGTTGCCACTTCCTGTGGCCGCCAAGGAACAGAGCCCAGCTGAGAACGCCGAGCTGCCCACACCAAAGTCCAAAGCCTCCTCCAAAGCTTCCCGCAATGGCCAGCGGCGCAGGGGCCAGTGAGTCTGATAAATGTTTTTTTGATATTCAGAATCAAATATTTTACACACAATTGAGTTTTTGGTAACACTTTAGAATGAGGTTCCATTTGGTAATTTCACTAGTTGACTAAATTAGTTACATCTACATCGTTTTTCATTTTTGGTTGATTTTAGTTTTTTTACTAATCCATTTTTAAAATCTAAAGTTATATTTTTTTAACATTAGTTAACTACATTCAGTTAAAATGACCTAACTGAACAATATACATCCACAGCATTTAATAATCTTATTTGATTTCATTTCTTTCACTAATACATAACTACATGAGTAAACATGAACAAACAAAGCACTTACATTTACCTTTCCATTTAGTCATTTAGCAGACAATAATTTTATCCAACGCGACTTGCATAGAAGAGGACAATAAAAGCAATCAACACCAACAAATGAGCAGTAATATGTAAGTGCTGTGACAAGTCTCAGTTAGCCTCACGCAGTATACGTAGCAAGGGTTTTGTTTAATATAATAAATAAAAAGAAAACAAGTAGATAGAATAGAAAAAGAATAGAGAATGCTAGTGTTAGAGGGTCGTTTTTTTATCAATAAAAAGCAAGTGCATGTAATGCATACAATGCATGCATATATACAGTATTTATTGATTTACCAATGCAATTTTAAAATTATTTTATAATGTGAACACAATGAAATTTTAATTTTTTTTATTCATTTTACACATTAACAAACATTAATTAATGCTCTAAGATTAAGAATTGCTCATTTTTAGTTCATGTTAATTTATGAATAATCTAAAGGGACCTTGTTGTAAATTTAATTTTTTTTAAACCACAATCTAGTATCAAAAAATCCACCTACAATAACAAGCTGGTTCCGTTTTGCATTGTGCTGCAGTGACCTCATATTAAAATAACGTGTTGATTTATTGAAAGGCAGGAATGTAGGTAAGAGCGAGTCGACTGCTGATCAATAGAAAGCTTTTTTAAAAGGATTACATCTCACACTCGAATCAATAGAAGGGTCTTAGGGGGGAAATTACCACAGATCTCATGTCTTGCAAACATTACAAATACCTGAAACCTATAGATTGAAAATAAAATAAAACATAAATAAATAAATACAAAAATTCCGTGCATTAGTAACACACACCAACTAGTCTAAGCAAAAATAACCAGTCAGAGATGAATAAATTCCTAGTAATTAAGATGGTTATTAAGTCACAAAGCCGTAGACTAAAAGGGTAGTGAATAGGTAATGGACTCATGACCAAGTCATGAACCTTTGTGTGGTCGCAATAGATCTGAAAGTGCTCTTTAAAAGCATGACAGGATTAGGTCATCGTCCTCTTGCATTTACCCTGGAGACACATGCCTCATCAAAACTGGATGAAGGGTAAATATTGTTGTCTGTCAAGATGAGGATGTCAGGGTTCGGAGGAGTTTGCTCATGTTTGTCATGAATTAGATCCAAGGTCAATATAAAGACAAAAGGAGCATAAATGTAGAAATTCATGTATATTAATTGTGTTCGTTGTTTTTCCACATTCATTTGAAACATAATAAAATGTCTTTTAAAATATCATCCAAACCACATTTTGTTGACATAGAATAAGGAAAAAACGTGTTTTCATAGCATTCTTTAGAATTAAAAGATTTTATGTTGTGTATTTTGCTTAGGATTTCTCCATCAGAGGGTGACTCCATAGGTAGTGACCCACCCAGCGACAGAGGATCACCCGAGGAGGGCATGAGAACCTCTGGTCTGCCTACTGATCCTAAGCAACCACGTAAAATAGCTGCTAATGGATTAAATGGTAAGTTTGCATACATTTTGACTATATTGATGTATTGCATTTTTTCTCATGATATTGAATTGCAGAGAGATTGAATCTGGTCCCACGTATTTGGGACAGTTGCTATAGTGACCTATGTAATTGTGATATGATAAATCCTGACATGTACCACAATATGCATGAAAACCTTAAACACAAATTAGAAGTGTTGCCTTGGCAAAAAATAAGTTGAAGTACTAACATGAAAATTACAGTTTTTCTAGATTGCTAAAACATTATAACCAGGCTTTTGAACTAAAATTTCAAAACCATAACGCCATTTTTCAAAAAGCACACCCATTTTGCTGAACTACAAACACTATTCCCTGCTTTAACACATGAGTCAGATTTGGTGAACTGTTACTGCAAAACTACACACAAATCCTTACACCATGTGATCATTTAGAAAGCACTAGCATTCAATATTGTTCACTCAAGTCTGCACAGTTTGAGCTCAATTAGCACACAATTACCCAAGTGGAAACACTAGGAATCAAAATGTATCACACACCAATCAGAACCTTCGATGGATAGATAAAAGGGCCAAAGTCATCTTACAGTTTTTCTCAGTGGTTTGGTGCATTTCTCAGATCAGAAATTAAATTCTCAAAACTACTTGTTCAACCTCCACATCATCTATTCACTTGTGCAGATCATAAAAAGCTTCTCATTCTTTTTAACAAGTTGGGATTGCTTTGGTACATTCATGCAACTGATTATGTACATTTCTCTGTGGTTTCCTACATTATCAGTTGCTATTGTCATGTTGTTCAAGATGTATTATATAGTTCTCTGTGCTACAGTCTTACCCCTCAAAAGCTCAAGTCATTAGTTCATCGTATAAGTCATTAAATGCAAAATGGTTGATCTAGTTGTCATAAACTGTCAAGCATATTTTCTACACATTTCTATTAGACTTTTACTGTAATAAATTTGGCATGAATTCTTCAAGTGAATCTTGACTTTCACTAATGAAGAGAATATAAATCAACCAATGAAGAACCAGTTCTCTGAAAGAGCTCAAAGGTACATCTCATGAACCTTCAACTGCAAAGCATATATAAGAAAGAGGACAAAACAAATTCTGATAGTGGACCTTCTCATTTTTATTTTTGCCTTTGTGCACATATTTCACAATGACGTTGTAATGTTTTTTTTTTATTTTTTTTTTGGTCAGACCACTAGTAAAAGTGTAACTGAGTCATATCCCACATACAGTATTGTGTACATTTGAAATGGATATATGTGCAGCCTTCTGCATTTCAGTAGGCCTACAGTAACTGTCATCTAAACTATTGCCATAGTTTGCCTCGGGTAATACTACACACAGTTTTCTACAGTCATGGTGGAAAAACAACTAAACATTTTGACCAGTATGGCTCACACGATGACAAAAATGCTTTATATTTTGGTGGCCTTGGCCAAATAACTGACACGATAACTAGGTTTTGAAGCATGAATGAAATGTTTTGGGTGAGTAACTACATTTTGCAGACATGCAATAAAGTTCTGAAGTTCCAGCAAACAGTTGTGACATTTCCACTCACAGTTTAGAGAATGTTAAGACCGTTTCGGAAAATGTGCCAAAGCAACTGAGAAAAACTGTAAATTGAGAAATAAAACATTTGGGAAGTACCACACTTATAACCGGTTTTTGTAGTATTGTTTTGAATTGATCTCATCAGTGTGTAAAACTGTGTTGTAGTGTGTGTGTTTTTGACTGTTTGTGTGTCATGTCTGAGAGCAAAGTTTGGTTTTTCAGCAAGATTGAGTTGTTTTGAGCTTCATTTTGACCTGAATATAGGAAGTTTGGGGAATTAAGTTAGAAGTTACGGATTCGTGTTTACTGTTTTGAGAATATGAGGCATAGTTTGAAGAAATGTGTTTAAGCAATCGAGAAAAACTGTAATCGAAATATTAATTAATAGAAATATTTTTAAAATTAATTCAAATAACAGAAGCAAATAACGTTACTAAAACAAAACTTAAAATGAAAACAAAAGATTTGGACAGTTTACATATGGGGCCAACCAATGAAATTTTGGCTGAATGCTAAGACACGCCCCTTTTGTTTTGTGTTTTGCTTGTTGACTTCCAAGAAAGGCAAACGATTCCTTGGTTTTATTAAGTGGCAGTCCTAGTTCTACATAATAGCCAGTGGAAGAAGAACGTGATGTAAGATGTACAGAGAGGAGAAAGTAATAAAACCTGTGTCTTTCAGCGGAAGATTTGTGGCTCTTCCTCTTGATTTCCTCTCTATAGTCAGCCCAGCCTCATTCATCCTGCCTCCTTTGTGAAGAATGACTAACACTCGTCTTCACTCTTGGCTGCTTGGGGTTTTTTTTTTTTTCAGTCTCTTGCTCTCTTTGCCTTTCTTGCGCTCTCTCTCTCTCTCTCTCTCTCTCTCTCTCTGTGTGTTCCTCTCTTGTCAAACAGTGCCTGTGGCGATGACCCTCTCTCAACACTCATTTCTGCTTTACCAGACTAAATAGGCTACAGTCTGACCAGCCAAGAAATGACATGGAATTCATTCGTAGCACCTCACATTCTCTCTCTCTCTCCCTGTCTGATGGCTGTTCCCTTTTAACGCCCTTCCCTTACGAAAATCCTTTTCATCCTCCTCTCATGATTACGTTCCAATGATAAGTGTTTTCCAAGATAAAATACTGTCTTACCCAGCATTCCACTCAAACTTGCTTTTACATGCAACTTATGCCATATTCCATCTCAATAAATCACATCAGCCATCATTTAACTTTTCTCTCTCTTTTACACTCCCTCCATCCGCTCATCAATGTGTTACTGGCTCACAGGGAATAACAGAATTGGTAAGAGTGGTGCTGATTTGTACAGTAGCATTAGATTTCATAGTTCATATTTTTCTTGAACGTCATCCTGCTGCATTTTTTTAAAGCAATGTATCATCCTCCAGCTCTTTCACATTTTATTTAAAATGAGTCTCTTTAGAATCAGTGAGACGCTGCCCCCATCTGGTGTGAAATGATATTTGAAAGAAGAGATTCAGATTGATTACATGCTTTCTTTGTTAGTGGTCAGCATGTGAGGCTAGCTTTATTTTAATAGTATAGAACACATGAGATAGGTTTATGAATTGTCCATGATAGCGTCATGTATGAATTTCATTGCATTATTTAAAAAATAAAAACTTTAATGAATAAATGGCATTTATTTTAAGTATGAATGGCACAAATGCTTTTCAAACGTATTCAGAAGTATTTTCAAAAGCATAAAAATAAAGATAATATAAAAGCAAAAATTATTTGTAGATGCCAGTAATATTTGTCTTTGTAATGAAATTAATACAGTTGATTATTTTCCAATTATTTTTAGGGCCGTTATACACAGTGATTTAACAAGTAATGCTTGTAAACAATAGAAATAGAATCATACTGTATACTGTAAGTCACTTAGGCTCCAAGGCAGTAATATGTCTTCAGTGTCACATGATTGTTCAGAAATCATTCTAATATGCTGATTTGATGCTCAGTTGTGTTGTTTAATGTTATTGTGGAAACCATAATACAGAATTAATTTGAAATGGGAATCTTTTGTAATGTTATTAATGTCTTTACTGTGTATTCTAATCAATTTAATGCATCCTTGCTGAATAGAAGTATAAAAGTATTTTTTTTAAATGACTGACCCCAAACTTCTGAACAGTCATTGCACCTGTGAAGTCTGACACGTTCTTATATTCCTTATAGGTCCACCCCCAATGAATGGCATGGATGAGCCTTTATCTTCAGCTTCCATTTTTGAGCATGTGGACCGAATGTCCCGCCCAACGGATGGCCCTAAGCGCCCCCCTAATAAAATCCAGCTCATTGCCATGCAACCGATGCCAACCCTGCCCTTACCCAGCCCTAAAGCCAATGACAGAGCTCCAGAAAACACCAAGCTCAACAAAGAGGTATCCTTCACAACCCATACATCTAATCCACATTCATTTCATACGGTTCTCCTTAGGGACCCATTTCAAACTTCAAGGTCTATATCTCATCTGTTTATGAATTTGATTCACAGCATCTAAAAGCCCCATCGCCTATAATCAATATGTGCTTCTCATTGACTCCAAGATAATTGACTGTTCTTTCTCCTCCAGATCCAGGTGGCTTTAAGGCACAAGTCTGAAATCGAGCACCATCGCAATAAGATCCGCCTGAGGGCCAAAAGGAAAGGCCATTATGACTTCCCCGCTATGGATGATCTCATCGATGGTCTAGGCGACCCCAAAGAACAGGACCGAATCTACCAGAAGGCCCAGATGCAGATTGACAAGATACTTGATCCCGATATTCACATGCCCTCACTGTACACCGAGCCCAAGAAAAGGTAAAAAGGGCCTGATAATTAGACTAATCCTGAACACAGAATTAGGCCCAGCTCTCACCAAATCTGCCCAAATGCAAAAATGTATCTCTATGAACCTCTTAAATATCTTACTGTGATGTTCTAGAACTGTTCCATGGGGGAAAAAAAGCTATACTTGAAAACTATAACTTGAATATTTAAAGCCCAAATGCTCACTCAAAAGTGATTGTGTGTGATTGGCAGCAACAGAGGGAAGCGTTCTCCTAAACAGAGAAGGAAACAACAGTTGAACGGTGATCTGACAGACGCTGACCGAGATAGACTCATAACGACGGACAGTGATGGGACATACAGGAAATACCCAGGAGTCAATAACATTGCATATGTGGTCAGTCTCTGTTTTTCATTTTCATTTATTTAATTAGGGACAATGCACATTAATAATACATGCAATATGTAAAATGCACCAGATTTCGCCAAGACTGGCTAATTTTCATCCGCAGTCCCGTTTGGCAATGTTTGGCAGTTTTGGCAAATATTCTCCCGTGTGACACTGTACTTCTGCATGTGACTGTGTAATCAACTCCATGCTGTTTCTTCCCATTCTTTCCATATATTTGTAATTCTAAACATTTTGTAATTGGCTCCATGTAGTGAAATAGCAGGTGCTAATTTCCTATTTTTTGGAGAAAATACTGTATAATTTTAGTTGGATATAATTTATCTTAGTTGAAGATTTAATTACACTACCATTATAAAGTTTGGGGTCAGTAAGGTTTTTAAGAAATTCGTCCTTTTATTCAGCAAAGATGCTTTAATTAGTTTAAAAGGGACAGTAAAGATAAATGCTTTTGAAATTTATATTTATCAAATAATCCTTAAAATAAATGTATAACAGTTTCCACCGTGTTTTTCAACATTGATAATAAGAAGAATTGATTCTTCAGCATTAAATTAGCACAGTTAGAATGATTTCTGAAGGATCATGTAACACTGAAGACTGCTGAAAATTCAGCTTTGCCATCACAGGAGTAAATTACATTGTAAAATATATTCAGGTAGAAACCAATTATCTAAAATTGTAATAGCATTTCATAATCTTACTGTTTTTACTCTAGTTTTGAACAAGTGATTTACTTGTTCAGCCTTATTGAGCATAAATATTTGTTTTTATTTTGCAGTCGGACCCAGACCAGGGTCCCGAGCATCATAGCCCGTCCCCGACGGATGATGTGTTCCATGGTTCGATTTCTCCTCCTCCTGGCCACCCTCCTCCACCCCCATACCTGCCCCCTCAGCCGTCTATAGAGGAGGCCCGGCAGCAAATGCACTCTCTACTGGATGATGCCTTCGCCCTTGTATCTCCTTCTTCTCAGGGCAGCACAGCTGGCATCACTCTGCCTGGGGTCGGACATAACCCTGGGCCCCCACCTGCCTCCAGCCCACCATCTCGTGGCCCGCGGCCCTGGGGCCCAGGATACCTGCCCTTGAATCCTTACACAGGGGTAAGAACAATCTGCTATGCTTGGGTATAGAAATTTGAACAAATTGTTAATCCTAAGCCTTTGGCTCATAAATCGTTCTATGCAATTGTGAATGATACCTCAAATTGTGCAGTTTTCTAAGGAGAGATGCTATTACGGTACTTTTGTAAGCGAATAGATGAATGATTTTCCAGAACGCATCCTGTCTGGAAAAAACGCTAGATGATCCACATTCATGTGATTAAAAAGCAGATGATGAAATCTGATGTATTACTGTTTTCTTTATACAGTCCAATACTTAAATGATTTCCCCTTGTCTAAACCTAGACATCACGCTCCATTCACTTCCATTCAGAACGGAGACACATGCATATGTGAAGAAGCTTTGTCTTTTATTGCATACCAAAATTTGGTGAACACTGACCTGCAAATTTGCACTTGTTTCTAAATAAAATAATTAAATAATTATTAAATATAAAATAATTTAACAGCATTTACATTATGAATAATACTTTTGCTGAATACCTACAACAGTGTTAATAAAATTAGTGTTTTTAATGATTAACTTAAAGTGAATATAGGATGTGCAGGCCAGCAAAGGTCATTTAAAAATCCAAAAATACTGGAAATAAGCATTCACAATTAAATACCCAACATCAGCCTATTTCATTAATTTAAAACATGATATCACAACCACAAGCATATCAACATATGACCATCCATATTTACATATAAGCATGTATAAAGCATGTCTAAATCCATTGTTTCTTGCAGATGCAGTGACTAAGTGCATTTGTGATTTCTGGTTATAATGGTTTGATTCAATCAGATAATTTGTGGATTTCATTAGGAATGTGTTTCGATGTGTGTTAAACCATACTAGAGTGATTTAAAGCAAACTGGGTGCACTGGAATCACATCAAAAGAACACAGAGTTGGAGTTTTCCACGGATTGAGAATAAACTACCCAGAATGGAAGCCTCATCTGTCAACACTGTGTCCTGAATGTAGTATTTCTGTCAGATTGAGGCTTTTTCATGGAAAGGAAAAGAGGGGATTGCAAAGGCCAAAATATGAATGGTCTAATAACTCAAAGGTTGATTTAAGAGTCAAGATGGAGCAGGGAATGGTGCACTGTCCTTAAAATGGCATTTCCAGCTCAGCTATTTAAAAGCTTTTCTGTTTTCTGGGTCACAGGGTTTATTTAGGCTGATAGATAGAGAAGCTTCAGTTGTGGTGGCACATACAGCTGCTAATGTGTTTCAGACTTAGCAATGTATTAAAATAAGCCTTTTATGCATTAAAGTGCAATGGATGTGCCAAGAATTATCAACATGTTTAAAGCTGAACGACAGGATGTTTGTGTGTATTCTTTCAGAGATATGCTGAATTAGGTTTGCCACCTTCCAGTGTGCAAGGTTTACTACATCGGTGAGTACATTAAGTCTGATCAGGAAGGTTTGTGTGATCTTTAGGAACCGCGAGTGGCGTTGCCAATCACATTACAACCTCCACTTTACAGCTTTAATGAATGTAATGTGAGAAATCAAGTTACTTTTTATTAGAGTACAGTGTGGTTTGCTAATAGCTGGAGTCTGATGTCTTTTGTATCTCTACAGACAGGGTTTAGGGTCTGGCTACATCCCGTCAGGAGAGGCCCTTCCTGGTGAACAGCTACAGCCGGAGTCGCTTTACGCTGGTCGAGGGGGAAACACAGATGAACTGCCCTCCTCTGCCAGGCCACGGCCTATAGGTGGGACTACAGGTATGAGCTTAAAGGCTTTACTAGAAATTCAGTGCTGATATCAAATGTGTGAGTTTCGTTATATGCCGCAATACAAAGTATACTATACACAATACGTTGCAATATCAAGTATACTTTATGCAACATATATGTCGGTTCACAGGTGCCCAGCTACATCATTTAACCCACGTTGGTCTGACAGGTCGTGTAGGTGACAGGCTGCAGCCTGGTGGGTTAAACTGGAGCCCTTATCATGAGGATGACAACAAGCTCGCTAACAACAGAGAGCCTGTAAGTCTGAAATACTCTGCTACTTAGATTTTAAGGGAACACATCATTTTTTGAAATGGTGTTTAGACTCATATATTGTGAACATGAAGCTCCGTCCTCAGTCCATATAGAATATTTTTTGAAATTAAGCAAAATTCAAACATTTAAAAATTTAAAAAGTATCAACATAACAATCATGAACATTCTGATGGTCATAATCAATTTTACCACTTATTACACCGCTACTTATCAAATAAATATATAGAAATTTAATAGTGATTTAATTTAATTAGCCATATACTGTTTCTATACCAGGGATTCCCAGGTTTTTTTTTACCTAAAATATTTACTTGAAGTACCTCCTCAGATTTTAAGTTAATATTTCAATATTCACATGTTAATGGTTCTCTGATGTTGGTTAATATTCGCATGATCTGCATGTAAACAATTGATTTATTTATTTTAATTTGACTTTTTTTTTAATTAATTAATTATCAGCTTCCTATCAACTCACGAAACCCTTCAATATGTATACTGTATACCAAAACTGGCCCGCCAGCAATAATATCTGGCCCGCGCCCGCAGCCTGATTATTTTGATAGCGACTGGTTCTGAAATAGATTTGTCATGACAGCAGCAGTTACTCACAATCAGAGTATGTGAGCGGAGCGCGTAGTGGAGCGGTGTGATTTTGAATGGAGGGAGGAGCGGATTTTTTAAAAGTCGGAGCGTCGTGGTTTTCACTTTCTCCGAGAGCGCTCCACTGCCGCTTCATCACGAGCACAATTCATGCCAACGGCCTGTAATATAACTGCATATTCAGCAAGAATTCACATGTTAAACATATTTAGCTAGCTTGATAGAGAAGGATCACTCAAATCAGAAAGAATGTGAAGGCTGATAGTTCTCAAGGAATTTGTTTGTTCCTTTTAGATACTGAATATTTTCAGTTGAAAGCATGATTTCAACAAGTAGCTACTACAACACTTATTCACACGCAATCGCTCTCTCAATACAATTATAATCTTTCAGTGCTACTTCTGTATCCGATTTCGAATGAGCAGAAATCTGTAAGAAATGCATCGATCCGTTGGTAAAATAACTGACGAAAACTTACTATTTTCTTCACAAACTAAATTTGCACTGCAAAAAGCAGCAATTATACCTTTTAAAGCTGACAAGCATGTTATTAGCTTGTCATGTGGTAGGAAAAAAGAAAGTTTGCACACTAGTGTTCCAATAAGCCACTTTGAAACTCTCCTGTTATTTTATTTATTAAATTTTTTAATATACGCTATGAACAGAACTGTGATATTTCAAACCTACTGAAATACTTTAGACGAGGATCAAAGGCCGAGCGGTGTTTCTGGTATCAGTGAGCGAGGAGTGGAGAGGGAACGGGAAATGGTGAACCTGGAGCGGAACGATTATTAAATGCTTGGAGCATGGAGGGGAAATCGTTGCTGCTCCACTCCGCTCACAAACTCTGCCGGACACCACCACAAATGTGGCTTTTTGACAATGACTGTCCTACTACAGAACTTAAACACAGAGTAACAGCTCACTACCAGTTACAAAAGACACTGTAACAGTCTGCCTGGCAATTCTAGTTGCATTTTTTTATCAATTAATTTCTTAAATTATCCTTTGACTATGTTCTGGCCGCCATTTAGTGGCAATTTTTTTTTTTTGCCCGATGCAAAACTTACTTGCCCGACCCCTGCTTTATACTATCTATAAAATATAAATGCGAACAAAATAATAAATAAAAAAACTGCAATTTTAATTAATATTACATTACATTATGATTATATAAATATTGGCTTTTATCTGTTATTAGACTGAAAATAAAGTTAAACATCTCTTTAAAAAAAAAAGAAGCCTTTATTCTAAAGATGAATGTAACATAAAACTATAACAATCAAAGAATTATAAAACAAAAAGCAGAAAAATATATCATGCATGGCCATTTTGGTAAAAGAAATCTTGATGAACATTATAAACAGGCTTTAGGGAAGAAATAAAATGCTACATGAAGTGTAGAATATGTCCTCTTCAAACTCTTACTTGCATAGCTATTCTCACTCTTTTCTGCCTCAGTAATAGGTATTTTCTAACTTTGCTCTGTCTTTTAAACTTTAAAAAAAAAAAAATTCCCCTTATTTCTGCCTTCCTTCCTTCATTTTTTGTTTAGGTTCTTGGCTCTCTTGACTACACCTCCATCTCTGTATTCCAGACGTCCAGGAATGGCCTGAAGGAGCCATCTGCTGCTCCTGCCCACCTGGACTCTCTCGGCCTGGGCTACACTCCCTCCGCTCCCCTGGAGGAGCCTTCCCCTCCCAACCACTCTTCCGCCTCGCTCATCAAAGCCATCAGAGAGGAACTGATGCGCCTCTCCCAGAAACAGGCAGCGGTACCCAGCTATCACAGCTGAGACCTGCCCCCTCCAGCTCCATCAGGCAAAAACTGCACTACACTGCACTGTACTTCCCATGGAAGTGGCTTTTTTGAGAGGACGATGACTGTACGTCATGTAGCCTCTGCTGCCGCCCGGTGGCAGAGAGCATTAGGACAGGAAGAGTAGACGATTATCCTTTATTCCCATGTTCCTGTTTAGTTTCCCCTCGTTGTTCAAAACATAAGCGGAGTTCTGATACTGAAGAACAATGTTTTTTACCTTCTTTACAGGCGACTTTATAATTTGGTAGCAACTGCTCTATACAGACCGGGATAACAAAGCTCAAATATGGCTGCCACACATTCCTGTGGTCTTCTGTTAGAGGTGTGCGTGTGTTTTTCACATTGTGTTGTTTCTTTGCTGTGTACACTGCCTTCACATTTGAATAATTTTATACCTTGCACTGGCTCTTGTAGATTCTCATCACTGAAAACGGAACTGCTTTTGATACCTTAAATTAATCTCTATGATCTACAAATAGTTTTTTTTATTTTTTTTTTATATGTTTTATTTCTCAGTGCATCTTCTTCCCATTCACTCATGGTTCTGATACTTTTATCTCCGTTTAATAGCCATCAAGCATTTGCCTTCATAATACAGTATTGAGCCCTACACAGTATTGTCTTATACTTTAGGGTCCAGTAATAGTATTAGAAGTAGTGATGTTTTCCATCTTCTTATGCCTTTCTTTGGTTTGGCATCTACAGGAGAGCTGGACATACTGTACAGCTGTTATGTCCAGTGCATGTTAACATTAAAAGAAATGTTCCAGGTTCAGTACAACTGATTGTAAACAAATTGTAAAATGTGTTTTCAGTAATGTACTTACAATACAATAATGCACTGGTGGTGTGTGAAGGATTCCAAGTTGCCCACAAGTTGATTGGCTGATTTAAACGTAAATAAATAAAAATATTAAATAAAAAAAAGTTTAAAAAATTGTAATTAAATAACAAAATGATAATAATTTATAAAAAAAAATTTTTTTAAGTGCCATCAACTCATAGCAATGAATTCACATTAATTTGGATAAATGAAATTCAGAACTTTAAAAGTTTGAGGTTGGTAGGATTTTTTACAAAGTCTCTTAAGCTCACCAAGGCTGCATTTATTTAATCAAAAATACAGACAAGAGTATTATTACAGAAAAATACAGACAAGAGTATTATTACAGAAAAATACAGACAAGAGTATTATTATCAAATATTATTAGACTACAATTTACAACTATTAGACTATCAACTGTTGTGCTGCTTAATATTTTTGTGGAAACTTTTTTTTTAAGATTCTTTGTTGAATAGAAAGTTCAAAAGAACAGCATTAATTTGAAATGAAAATATTTAATTTTTTAACATTGTTTTTACCTTCACTTTTGACTAAATACTTAATACATACATGCTGAATAAAAAGTATTAAGTTCTTTACTGACCACAAACTTTTGTATATTTTGATATACAGTGTAGGTTTTTTTTTGTTTTGTTTTTTAAATACACTAATCATAACTGTTGGTGATTGATTTGAGGTAGTTTGTGGTCTGCCTTAGATGAAGGTTTTTAGGTAATCTGTACATTTTGTTTTACCGAAGAAGTTTTTAGAGTTCCACTTCAGCAAAAGCAAAAAGTGCACATTTTGTCTTTTAAATCTGTCAGGAATGCCTTGCCCCATTGTAAGTGCATTACCGTGAACATGTTTTGGACGAGTCAAAATGATTGTCTGTGGTAATCAACAGTATGTGACAGATGCTGGAGAGCATCTGCATATAGAGCTGAACTCATTTTGATCCCAGAACATTCCTTAAACTGATCATTTGTTTATTTTTAGTCCATCTGTTTCTCAAAAACATTGGGATAATTCAGTTCTGAATAAGTCAGTAGTCTCAGTATTACCACTGTGTAAATGGTACTGCAGTTTGAATTATTTAAACTCAAACTATTCATTAAGATCAGGCTTTTTGCCCAGCTGTATTTTCATCATTTCAAAGCAGATAGTGTTTTTTATTATAATAATTATTATTCCAGGATGCACTATTGCTCATTAAACTGCTGTTGATTAAATGGGTGCAGTATATTCCTCTGTCTTCATGCTTCTGATGTGTTAGAAAAGCATAAATCTTTAGTATTAGACTCGCTAAAACACTGATCCCTTGGCTATTTGTACTTTATTTCATGCTGAAATTGTGTTCTTGCCTTTGTGTTAAATCTATTTTTGTGTTCATGTTGCAAGCAGGTGCATCATTTGTTCTAAGAAAAAGGACACTTCTGTTGAGGACACTTCACTTGATCTGCCTTTGTTTTTTGTTGGAATGAGCTTTTTGATTTTGATTTAGTCTCATTGGAACTACCTTGACTTGTAGTTAAAAATCTGCTGACTCTTTATTTAAGTGACAATTAAAAATAATTACCGTTTGGTTGACTGTTTGCTTAATAAAACTTTACTAACTTACAGATACTGAGCGCCGAAACCTGACTGGTGTTCATGTTTAAATCAAATGACTTCATCAGAATTGAAACACATAATTGCTGTTCACTGAGATCTTATTAGGCTCAATTCAGAGTTGCTTTGTCTGCAGGGTTGATTTGTGTTGAGTGCATCCTAGTGCATAAACTGGTTTACTTTGTAGTTGAAGTAGAATTTTTTTCATTCTTACTAAAAATGCATTTCCTATAAACTTGCAAAAAATGTATTATATGGTTTATGCAGCTTTTAAGCATTATCCTTTTCAAAGTTTGAAACACATTTAGTTGGCACATTAATGCCAGTCGACAACAACTGAAATATCTAAAACTGACTTCTCTAAAACAATATATGCCTTTACTTTTGACATTTAAACCATTTACAGTATATTTTCCATCCATATAATTTAGTCACCTGCTTTATTTTGCATTTACAGGCTAAAACCAATAGATGGTGCCAAATGTTTGTTAGTGTATACCCTTCCATTGTATGGAGAAAAATAAAATTCTTACAAATCCTATATGTTTGACAGAATAAAATACAGTTTTGGAATGGCATGAAGATGAAATGATGACAGTTTACATTTGTGGGGGGACTATCCCTTTTAATTTAAATTAAAAACCAACTTTTTCCTCATTTTTTTCATGTCAATATTATGAATATATTATGAAATGTGTTATGAAATACTATTTTATCCACAGAAAATAGGTTAATTGCAACCCATGCATATTTTTATTCAACTTACTTTTGTGTGTTTGTTTATTATTATTATTATTATTATTTCTCTCGATAAATTCTGCATATGCAAGATTATGAACTGCAGTATTTAGAATTTCAATGTCTTTTTTCCATGTATAACTAACCATGGAACAACTGGATCGTATCGAGCCAAAATAACTCCAGGCTTGTTGTTATCTTTAATTATGCAGGTCTAAATAACCAGGCTTTCATTGAAAAATTCCACCCATCTGCACAGCCTGTCCTTTAAAATACACATAAAAGCATTGTTAAGTCATAGTAACTTCACATGACGATTCAGACGCTCAGACTCCCTGAGCTCATGTTTCTCTGGTGCACATATGGTACCTCGGCTCCTCGTGGAGTGGAAACTGCAGTCCTGTTTGCATTCAGGAACAAAAGGGCTCATCAATGTTTCAGCGGCTCTGCATTGTTCAATTTGTCCACCTTGTGTAATGTGGTGACCTAGTGCTAATATTTGTCTTGTCAAATGTGGACATATTTTCAGACCAGTCTATATTTACTCCCAAAGGGGTACCGCAAATGATATTGAGTCGTAATATAGCTGCCTACCTGCCTTTATATTATATGATCTCCTTTAAAATTAATTAAATACTGTACCTGCAGTTAATATAATATTAAAGAAATTAAAGGCCACTTAAATGTAGTTAAAGAGAGTACACTTTCATGACTGTTTCTTAACACACTTAAGTACACTTAACTTAAAAGGATACTTTGTAATGATGTCAAAACGAAAGTTTTACTTTTGTATATTTTAAATCGTGTTTTGATAATTTTGCTGTGCTTTAAAGAAGTTGACTCGTTTTGATGTGTTAACTAATATACTAAAGCACATGTAAATTACTTGATTTGTACTATTATGAATTATGAAATTACCTATAGAGATGTACGTAAACTTACTTAAGTGGGTCAAAAAACACTGCAATTAAAGATCCAAAAACATTATCTTTAGTTCACAAATATATTCTTATAATTTTTATTATTTCTATAATAAGTATTGTAAATCTATACTAAAGTGTAATTTTTTTCACAAGGGTATGCTAGTATTGTGCTAGTCTGGCTAGCAGATTATCTTAAATTTATTAGTCTTACCTGTAAACAAACTGTTTTATAGACTATTCATATTTTTTAGATTTTAATATTTCACATTCAGTGACCTTTGACTAGCTGACCGTGTTATTATTGTAAAAAAAAAAAAAAAAAAAAAAACACCCTCTTGTATTTGTTCAGTCCAATGACCGGTTCTGATGTCTCTGATTACGCTTTCTCACTCTTTTGCTCCTTGCCTTAACCAGCCACAATTGAGTTTCACTAAGAGCCTATCAGTTACTGCGTCCCTGAAATCCAACACCTCTGCTTGGCACACTGGGATGCGTAAGGACAATGCCACAGACCCTTGGCAGGGGGAGTACCTGCTCAGGTAACCAGACACTCTGACACCCCCACGAACCCATAGCTCGCAAAAGCCCCGAGACTCACATTCATCCTCAGAGAGAGCAGGTGAAGAGGAAGACCTAGTATGAAGGAGACTGAAGTGCATTCAGCAGGTTTATAGTTGAAAAATTGACAGGGATGTGTTTAGACGTTTCTCACATGAATGCATGGAGAAGATTATTTAGAGCTAGACTTGTTTATTTTGCTCTGCATAACATGCGGTTCGATATTTCTTGGATCTTTTTGCATGAAACCATGGAAAACTGTCAAACTGTGATGGTATCCTGAAATGCATTTGTGTATTGGGATCTCATCCATAAACTGGAGCCTTAACATCTGATTGGACACTAAAAGCTTGTATCTTCTGGCGTGATGCATGGGCTCCCGTGCTCAGCGCTACAGTACTGTTTTGGTGGTTCTCCAGATGTTTCTGCTGACCCCGCTTCATACCAGGACCCAGAAATCTCCAAAACTGGGCCGGATCCTGCCATGGGCTTGGCTGTTCTTACTCAGCCTGGTTCAATAAAGCCAGTGAGGACTGACAGCCAGCCTTCATTTAGCTATGTCTCCATCCAGACCAAGACCAACGGGACTAACTCCAAAACCAAAGAACTGGACACAGAGAACCAAGACACACTTCATTCCTACCCAAGCTCAGAAGGGCTCTCAGAAGAAGATGATGCCCAAGGTAGGAGCCCTGTTCTGGACACAAAACGGCCACATATTCCCCGTCCATCTATCATCAGGCCACAGAAGGTAAGAGAATTCTATTAGTAGGATTTGCACTGAACTTTTAGCTTGTTTAGCCATGGAAGCCCGTTTCTGCCATGGTATAATTGCAACTTTTTATTTCAAAACTTTGTTTCTCACAAGCCAGAATTAGAAAATTCCGACTTTCTATAAACTCTTGAGTTTAATCTCGCAATTATGACTTTTTTTCTCAGTTGCAAGAAAGTCAAAATTCTGAGATAAAAAAGTAACAATTACCTTTTAATTTTTCATCCTGTGGTGGAAACAGGCTTCCATAGTTTGGCTTAACTGGTTCCTGAAACTCTTAAAGCTCCTCCTGAATTTCTATGGTCAGACAGATGTTCATTGACTGAAATTGTTTCATTAAAATTCCATGAAATACCTGATGATCACATATTTTCTGTCAAAATTTGGTTGGGAAATTATTCTCTTCTTAAAAGTTACATTCAAACTGGCAAACCTAATGTTTCTGTCTTTATATGCCAGATAATATGTTTATATGGCAGAAATTGTAAGAGTAGTATGCAATTCTGATGAGTTACGTTGCTGCAATGTACCATGACTAGTCAGTTGAAGATACATTGGGAGAGGGGCATTCTCATTCTAGAGAGCATTTGATTGGACAAAAATCTCTGTAGAGCAAGATGATCTCATCAATATTTTGGTTCTTTATCCAAGAAGCATTGGAGTCTGATAACCCTCCCCTTCCGCTATGCAAGGAAAACAGTTGTGTCCAACATTCCACGCTTTGTTTTTTGGTTGAATGAGTACAGATTTTAAAGTGTATTCTGATAACCCTAGTTGGGATTTTCAGTCAACACACTTTTCACACTCTTAACTACAAAATTGTGGAAAAGTGTATGAAAGTATATTTAGCTCAAGTTCTACATGACCAAACTAACGTTATCTATCCGAGTTAAATCAGATGATCACCTTAAATAACCACTAACCATTTTTTAAGCTGGTTTGTTATGTTTAAAAGAATGAAGGCTTTGGCCTGGCTTGGCCTTTTAAGTTTAACGTAATTGTGTTTCACTGTAAAGGTTTGGACTAGCCTAGTCTGCTACTGAGATTTATTGAGGTCTCAGTCCATGAACAAGACTTAAACCCTCCTCATTAGCAATGCTATTAAACTTGTGTGTGTGCGGGTTTCTGGATGATAAAGCAATGTTTTGCTAATTAAACCATATCACTGTCAAAGCATTTTCTGATTCTAATAGGCAAATGTACTAATTTCATTTCAACACTGCTGTTATGCAGAACACCAAACTAGATATTTTGAAGAATGTTGGGGACCAAACAACATTGGACCCCAGTTGAATTGTCTGTTGTCTTTAATGTCACGCTTAAGTAAAGTCTCTATAATGAAGTGCTAGTGTTCTGTGTCCAAAACTCAGATTTAAAATCATGTATTTCCAGAACGTCATTACATTGAGATGAATGGGAATGCTAATGGATAGCTCTCTCCAAGTATTGTAGAGCTCCGTGAATGCTTCTTGTCCCACGTCATCACTGCCCATAAATCCAGCATCCCGTCTCTCCTTGAGGAAGATTTATCTTCCCTGAGTTTAACCCCTGGGTGAACAGCCTGCCCTTCACATCCCCTGTTGTGCCAGGAACTCTGTTTAGATTCTTTGTGTTTTATTTGAAATCAGGCCTCTCTTAAGGCACACACACACGGACTCTCACATGGTATTATAGTAGCAGCCAGTGCTGACGACAGCGCTCATGTTGAAGTAATATCTTAGTATGAGACACCTGGTACCCACAAAGACAAGTCAGTTATGGTCTCGAGTTTTATATGGATTTTTTTTACTTCTATCACTATGTCCTAAAGTTGAATACTTTCAGTTAGAGGTCTATTCAAATCATTAACCACTAAATATGATGAGCAGTAGTAATAGTGATGTTTAACTTGCAAACACTTCTGGAAACATGAACCACAGCAACGTTATCGTAAACTTTAGTTTGGACATGGTATTTGAAAAGAAATCCGATTGTGAAGATGTTTTGTGATGTTCAGCAGAAAATCCAGATGAATCCAACCAAACCTCCTTTATCTAGGCAACAGGAAAAAGGAAAAAATGTTGAACAAGGGGAAACTTGAATGTGTGTGTATGTTTGTGTGCATGTGAGCTATGGCTTTTGTATGAACTTCTGAGAACCAGTTTTTAGAGTTTTCTTAATAACATGTTCCTGTGTTTGGCAATCCTCTGCACATATTGAAGTATGACAAGAGATGTTGTTGTGAAGGAAGAGAAGGAATAGTTCCAAAATGGTTATTCTATGGCATCGCTGTGAAACACCCTTTATTTTTTACTTATCAAAACATACACGCCATCAGTTCATGCATTCACTGGGAATCAAACCTATGGCCTTGGCATTTCTAGCACCATGTTCTACTAGGGCAGTCGTGGCTGCCCACTGCTCCGGGTGTATGTTCACTACTGTGTGTACACTTGGATGGGTTAAATGCAGAGCACAAATTCCGAATATGGGTCACCATACTTGGCCACACACCACTTCCCCCTACTGTTTGAGCTACAGGAAATGTTGAACTTGTAGAAATTTGCATTTAGATACATATTAATTTCAATTTTACCCACATGTTTTCTATTATATTTGTTATGTAAAATTATACAGCAAGTATCTCTGGAATGCAAGTTTCCTTCCTAATTCTGGAAGTTATAGTGCAATTTTTTCATGCAAGTCATTAGTCTGGAAAAAAAAGTCATGTTGTCTTATTGTAGTAGGAATGTAGAATTTTTCAGTCTGTCTGGGGACTGTTATTTAGTCCAGTGATTTTTATGTCTCTCAGGGTCGCAACATTAAAATAATTAGTTTAAAACAGATTGATTTACAGTGTTCTTGTTTCTCTTTGTGTCTGGAAATAGGAACACCCAATCCAGGACAGCCTGCGAGTCAGAACAGTTTATATTGAGCCAGAGGATGGACCATTATCAGGTACAGAAAACACACACACACTATAATTACAAAGAGGCAAAGGATAGACAGCTATCAAAAAACAACATAGGTTTCCTCTCCTCCTTTTCCTCTCAGAGTTGGCGATTTAGAGAGGAAATCTCTTCAAGCACACAGTGGAAAAATGCAGCAGTTCTGCAGCCTTTGTGGAAAATATAATCTCATTGAATCATGGCCTTGAATTCTGGGCTAACTGCAGCAAGATGCTTTGAGTACTGACCTAGTCTGCTGCTCGGTCAGGGACCTTTAATAAACAAGGGGAAACTCATTTTTATTTCTTCTTCCATGTCTCATTATATGGCTGGCTTGTGAGAGGATGTTTTAAGGACACATGGCAACATAACAAGACATTTAGTCTGAGTGCCGCCTGTAGCTCAAACACTGGTTAAAAGCAAAAACACAACCCTGCAAAACCATACTAACATATTGTCAGCATTTTCAAACAATATAGATGTCAAAAATAAACTCGTTTGCAAGAGACAAAATCAATAAATTGCGCTGCACATCACACTCAGGGAAAACGAATGTAACAAACTCCCCTGAAATTTTTTTTTTATTAGTATGCTCAAGAATGTTGCCAAGAAACATAATTTCAACATACTTTGTCTACAACAACAACAAAAGAATGTATGAAGATTATGTTTTCAGGGGACTTTCAAAATTTGCTTTGCTTAAAGCTGCAGTCCGTAACTTTTGTTTGGTAAAAAAGATTCAAAATCAATATTTGAGCAAGTACATAACCAGCCAGCGTTCAAAACTATCGCCTTACTTTAGCCCGATTCACAACGGTTATCTTATAATAATGTTTTCTAATTTGAGTGGTAAGGGTAGGTTTTCACAGGAAATTCGAGCATGGCACTGCGTCATTATGTCACGTCTGTAAACATAAAGTTGTTGTCCCGGCTGCTAACTATATCACTTGTGAGGATCCTGCAGGTGGCGGATTGTTTAGCCTTTTCTCACAGCAGCTAAAATAATTAAATGTATCATTTTGATGGCGGATTGTAATCCAGAAAGGATTATGTGTTTATGAAACACGTGAATTAAATGAAATTATATTCCAGTTTTAAATGTGCTTCTGATTACATATAACCTGGGATTACACAAGATTTGTATTTTAAAGAAAACCAGTTCGAAGGGAGCATAGTTTGCTTTTTGGGTTAAAAGAATTTCTTAATATGAAATTCGAATGGTATGACAATTAGAGATTAGACTGAACAGAAATTGAAATCTACACGCTAATACACACTATACTCATTGTCATGCAATGCTGATGTTGTTAACATTAATACTTTGAGAATAAAGTATAACAATAATAATAATTTGCATGGTTTGATGTGATATGAGCTAACCGATCTTTAGATTAAATCACCATTGTTAGCGCGATTTATGGTAATGCTTTTTTCCTCAGTTGGTCAGAACAAACGTGGCAGACTTGTTACTTACTTGTTCAGATGGCAATATACAGTGAAAATTCTTACTTGGGTCATATATTCCAAGACATAGGCTAGAATCTGTGATTGCGAAGTACAGTAAACATCCACACCGGTGCAGTGACTGACAGCTACACATTCACCTCAAAATATTAGATTAATTCGTGCCCACGCAATGAAGATAATTCTGCAAGTAACTGCAATTCCAGGTTTTCAAACAGAGATGGTGACAAAGAGGCAAATCTTACGGACTGCAGCTTTAAGAAAACTTGAAAATATTCAGGTATACCTTCTTGTCATTTGATTTAGTTGAGTTAGATTTGCATCAAATACAATGTGATTTTTGGTCTTCGAGATCTGACAGCAAAACCAATTTTTTCCACTTGGGCAAGCAATTTGTAGACAGCTTTTTTCTTTTTTTGCAACAAACCAATGAGAATGTAGGACCGTATAATGACGAGTCACAGAAATAGAGCGCCAAAGCCAAAGCTTTCCTAGATCCCTTCATAACTGGCACAGGTTTGTAGAAAATGAAGTTTGGAAAATAAATAATTTATGGATGGTTACGTATGTATTCCCAACATTTTATTGTGTAAACTTTGTTGCACCTCAAATGACAAGCAAAATCGTAGTAATTCCAATTAGCCAGTTCCTGATCTCAAATGGCTTGAATATGCAGAGCATTTGCAGTTTATTTGGAATGAATGGCCCTGAAATTAGCTATAGAAAGTCCTTTACAAAAGTATTTTTTTAATTTGCCCACTGCTGACCAATGATAATTTGGTTGGAGGCGATCTGGTGTTTAAATTTAGGTGCAGATTTATTGTACAAAATTTTATACACCCTTGTCTGTATGAGCGTTGATATTTTTGAACCATTTTGCCAAAAGCTTAAGATTGAACATTAAATGTGTATATATATATTTAGCATATTATACTACCTTAAAGCTAACACACTAGCATTATAAACCACAAAACTCCACTTTTGATTTCATGGGGTTTTCCACAGAAATGTTTAGGTCAGTTGAGGATTCTTTTAGTTCTCATATGCTGCATTCTTAGTGTGTGTGTGTGTGTGTATGTCTTTCCAAACTGCAGGGAACAAAAGTGAAGCATTCATGCACACATCTGTCCCTTCCATCTGCACAGGCCTTAAAACCAATTCATGCAATGTAGACAATTGTGACATTATAAAGACCTGATTACCCCTCATCAGTGATTGATAGAAAGCAAGCAAATTACATTTTACACTCCATCCATGCATGTTTTTTTCAGTATAGTGTGTGTGTGTGTGTGTGTGTGTGAGAGCATATATGTTTTAGAAAACATGCTGAAAAATCATTAGTAGTTTCAGCACAATAAACCACAAGGGAAACCAAATAAGTGAAAAATGGAACAGTTTAAGCAAAGATATGACCTTGTATGAACATATTTGATACAATTATCACTACTTTTTGTGTTTGTTTTAATTTATACATGCATTAGATTACTAAATAATTACTGGATTTTTACATTTTAAAATTAAAATATGTGTAATCCTTGCCTACACTCTTAAAAATAAAGCTGCTTAAAAGGTTCTTCACAGCAATGCCATAGAAGAACCATTTTTGGTTCCACAAAGAACCATCTCTTCCTTACCTTTTTATAATCTGAAGAACCTTCTTTCACCACAAAGAAACTTTGTGAAACTTCAGATGTTAAAGGTTCTTTATGGAACCATTTAGACAAAAAGGTTCTTCTATGGCATCATGAAGCACCTTTTTTTGTTATTTTAAGAGCTTATGCAGTCGCTAAGGTTGTCTGGGCTGTTACTTTCAATGATTTTCTGATTTTCTTCTAAAACACAAAACAGGTATGTGACATTGCTGAATATTACAAAAAGTTGTGGAGATTCAATGAAATAATACTTTTTTTCTATGTTCTTTGTATTTAAAGGAACAGATCACCCAAAAATGAAAAATTGCATTGAATGGGTGCCGTCAGAATGAGAGTCCAAACAGCTGATAAAAAAATCACAATAATCCACAAGTAATCCACATGACTCATCTCCATCAATTAACGTCTTATGAAGCAAAAAGCTGTGTGTTTGTAAAAAAAACAAATGCATCATTAAAGCGTTTCAACTTTGAACCATCGCTTCTGGCCCAAATATGAGTCTATAATACAGTACATTAAATGCTTCCTTCAGTAAAAAAATTGCCAATCACATTTTGTCCTCTCACATAGCAACATATTTGTTTAGAACTGTTTTTACTTGTAAACAGAGTTTAATTTGTGCATATTTCTCTCCTGATTTAAACGAGACGACTTGTTTTTGTTTTGTTTTTTTACTGGCGAAAGGAATATGACGTATAGAGGACTAATATTTTAGTTGAAAGCAACAGTTTAAAGTAGGAAACATTCTGATGGATTTGTTTATTACAAATGCATAGATTTTTGCTTCACACGCCATTAATTGATGGACTGGAGTTGTGTAGATTACTTGTGGATTATTGTGATGTTTTTATCAATTGTTTGGACTTTCATTCTGACGGCACCCATTCACTGCAGAAAATCCATTTGTGAGCAAGCTATGTAATGCTAAATTTCTCCAAATCTCCTCCGATTAAGAAACAAACTCATTTACATTTTGGATGGCTCATGTCAGTAAATTTTCATTTTGGGGTAACTATTTCTTTTAATGGTTGTTTTTGAAGATCTGCATGAGTGTGTGTGCACATATGCACACATGCAGGAATGCATCTGTGTGTTCTGTCAGAGGACCAGCTGATTCAGCACATTTATTGTCAGCTGGTGGGTCAGTCAAGCTGCTCTCTATTGTTTTCTCCAGTTCTGTCCACCTCCAGTGTGCGTCACATGTTTGGTGTCCCCAGAGGACCAGATCTGGCCTACAAAACCTTTGTTTATGCTGCATGTCTGAGTGTCTGTTTGTGTAACCTTATGAGAGGAAATCAGTGTGTGGTAGAGATACAACAGACATCCTTAATTCAGTGTTGCTTGTCATGTCTCACTAGAAAATCTGCGAGGAAGTGGACAGTACAGTGCAATAAAGTAGACCAGACCCCTTGACCTTGTGGCAGATATTGACGTCCGAGGGATGTCATGTGCAAACATCAGCTGAATATGAATCAGAAGCTGTAAAAAGTAAACAATCAGAATATTTCAGATTCAGTTTTTGAAAGCTGTTGTAACAGTTTTTCAGTTCATGCCCTGTGTTTTCAAGACTTTTTATTGCTCACAATTTGCTTTCATAGCTGAGACTTAATGGAGTTCTCTATTGTGTTCAATTCAAATATCAACCTAGTCTCAGATTTGCCTCCTAAAATGTGTTTGGGGTTATAAACCAAATTTATAAACAAATAACAAGACAACTGTTAGGATAGAGTAACACATAAAACTATAACTGATTAAATAAAATTACATAACAGAAAATTGGTTGTGAATTAATACGATATAATGCATAAAGTGAGTTATAAAATTATTTTCATTTCCATTTGCTCTTCATTTAATCTCATTGCTGTCTAAAAGAAAGATTTGAGATCTAATTTGTCTTTCTTTCCTCTGGGACTTGTTTCTGTCTCTTTCTCACCTTTTGTCTCCTTAAACAGCCAGAAAGCGAAGGGTTCATTCCTCATTTTCTGCTACATTTACAGCAATGTGTTTGGGTCTCCATGCACATATGTGTTTTATATATCAGTTCTGCGTTAAGACTCCAGTGTCATGCTGCAACCACGCCTGCATCTTCTAATGTGTGTTTAGCTCTTCATCCTGATTGATTGTCATTGATTCAGATGGCAGGGTATTAAAAAAACCCTATTACATCATTCACCTCTGCAGCAGCTTTGCTTTGCACCAGCCACCACATTCATACCAATCAGCTCCATTAGCTAAAGTGCTCAGAGAGTGCACGCATTCTGTGTGTGTGACTACTTCAAGACAGAGTGACAGATACAGCATGGACACACAGCAAATTTTAGATCGAATGCTGTCTTTGGAAAAACTGAGTGATCAGTCAGCTGTAAATATCTTCATGTTATATTGTGCATTCAGGATGACATCAAGCCCTCCTGAATGGATGTTCTGGAACGATGCAGATATTTCTGTGTGAGGTCATTTCTGGAACACAATAATTTGCTTGCAATAATAATATATAAAATGAACGAATCGGCTTGGTGAATGATTCAAATGACTCACTCGTGACATTCTTAAATGAATCAACGAATGAATGAATGATTCAGTGATTCTCTCGAAAAGACAGTCACTTGTCGCCACCTAACGTTACAAAACCTGCAGAAAGAGTGATTAAAAATCCCCACCACTGAAGCACAGACAAGCAGAGTAATACAAACAGTGTTATATATTATACATGTGACAAATATGACAAGTCCAAAAAACTAATTTGAGCATCGACCCTCTATGTAATTTTCCATTAGGCCTATAGAATCTACAAGTTAAGTAAAATCAACAGGAAAGCACTTTTATGGTAAACTGTGACTGGGGTTTTAAGAGCACCTTTAATCATATTCTGGCATATGATCAGCATCAGGGTCATAATATGATGATGCCAGAGCGGGCTGCAGCAGGGTCATCCAGAAATGTGGGTGCCGCCCATCCTGCAGCGTGACTCAGAGTTGGTTTATTAGATTAGAAGAGGCTGAGCTCCTCATCAGTCACCCATCGTCTGCCCAGCGCTCATAATAACAACAGGACAGACAGAGAGAGAGAGAAAGAATTTTCACATGAAAATAATTCATGGATTTATTGATTGATTGATTTTGGGCTGTGCATGGCATTTAGGCCTGTTTTGTTTCTGTTCATCTCTTTACACATAACATAAAACCTTTACAAATAAATGTAGCATACCTTCTCCATATTAATTTTACATGTAGCAAATAAATGCATTTTAAATATAACACAAACTTAGGCTCAAATTACACTTGAGCTTATGGAAAAAGCATGCACTTTAGGTTTCACACAACTGATTCAATAATTTTCTTCATGCATCTGACACTTTCTTAAATAAATAGCACCGAACTAATCAAATATTAATTACAGTAGAGCTGCAAATGTGCTGTAAAATATTTGCTTGACATCCATGATACCCTGTTTTATTGCTTATTTTAATTTCTCTGTGCACCCAATAAAAATATAGTCTGACTATGGGACTGACTTGTGGTTTCATGTTGGAAAGATTTTTATGCTTTTAAAATATTAAAGTTCCATCAAAGCTTTCAAATATTGCATTTTAGAAGAAAAAATATCTTTACACATAAAATCAATGTGGTACAATGCAACGAACTGTAATTTGAACAATAAAATAGTCTACTTTCATTCACATGCTGTAAACACACACAGCAAAGACTGCAATACCCATGAAATTTCCAATACACTGACACACTTTCCTCATCAGGTAGCATATACAGTATATATATATATATATATACACCAAGTATTCCCAATTCAGTTTCATTTGGGAACAGTCTTCCCTAGTGTGTGTAACCGCTCAAACATCTGTGATTCTGTACGTTTGATATTGTGAGAGTAAGACACGAGCCTCATTAAAACAGATGGTGCCTCAGTTTCTTGCAAAAACTCTTTGCAGATGTTATATTGAGTATTTTTCAAGTAACATGCCCTCATTCCATAATAAAAGAAAAGTTCATCCAAAAATGAAAGTTCTGTCAACTCTCGCTCATGTCAGGCCAAACGCGAATGCTGTTCTTTCCATGAAGTACAAAAGGTGATTTTATTAAAGAATCTTCACACAGATTAATTCTGAATATTGTTTAAAAGTCATTATAATGTAATTCCAGGACCAATATGAACAAATACAAATAAAATACAGATATGTGTCAGTTTTGACTGAAATACATTCACTTGTATTGACATCTGAGAGGTCTGTATTCTGTTGCAGCATATTATTGTAAGGAACATAATGATAATGCTGTTGGTCAAACCTCTGAAGCAGAGATGGCTCCATTCCAGTGGAAAAATCATAAAGATGAACTCCCAGTATGACTGCACTCTGGGCGTATTTTCCTGTAAGATGTAATCTCATTGGTAAAGTGCGTCCCCAGTCCAGTCAAAGTAGGTCACAGTCATTCACTATGGCCGTAACTATTTGTTTTCAGTGTTCTGCTATGTGGTGATAGGCCGACCAGATCAAAGCAGACATAGTTAAAGTTTAAACTCTTGTCTATTGTGCATGCAAGTACATGAAGTTCAGGGACTTTAGTGGGGATTTTGTATTTGGACAGCTAGTAGGAGCAACATAATAAATATAATTTATGCATGAAAATTAAGGCTAAGTAAAGGAATTAATAAAAAAAAAAAAAAGTGTTTTGCAGCGATGCCATAGAAGAACCACTTCAGTGAACGTTTCTTAAAAGAACCATTTTTTCTTAGTGTGAAGAACATTTTAAC
Organism: Barbus barbus; assembly: GCF_936440315.1. Taxonomy (NCBI): domain Eukaryota; kingdom Metazoa; phylum Chordata; class Actinopteri; order Cypriniformes; family Cyprinidae; genus Barbus; species Barbus barbus. The sequence goes on from NC_136750.1 coordinate 24,029,293, forward strand.
AATCTAAAGAACCTTTTTCTACTATAAAGAAAGACATTTTTGTGCAGTGTAAAAGTCAAGGGTTCTTCATGGAACCAGATAAATTCGGTGTCTGTCTTACTGGTGTTTTCAGTAAAAAGGGAATGTATACATTGATCTTCAAAGTGATGCCTCTGGGCCACTGTGATAGAGGAAGCCAGAGTCATTACCATGGTTTCAGAAAACTGTCATTTCCTGTTTAACAGCAAACAGGTTGAAACTGGTCAAAAGGGTCACAGGAAATCAACCACAAGGAAAATACCAAATTAATAATGCAGGACTGGAGTAATAATGGACATTATCTAACATAAAGCTGAAAACTACTCAAGAAAATGTGCAATACCTGTATTTCTTCTGCCAGAGGTTTGATTATTACTTATAAGACCACATATGTTGCATATCTGGTTGTAAATGAATATTTTCTGCCAGCTGTACAGAAAAAGGGAATTGTTTAAATCTGATTCCACTTTATTTTGGGGTGAACAACTACACAATAATCTGGCTGATTTACTCCTTGTATAAACACAGAGTAATAAAAAAGTTTTTGTTTTTTTTCCTCTCCCAGACCCTCTCTTTTCTTAGGGCTCAGAGATTGCGAAATAATGGCTTTGGGATTGCCTGGCTTTTTTTTTTCCACATCCAAACATTAGGACCCCTCCCAAATTCCTGTAACCTCTAGTCCTCATATGTTCACCGAAAGTGTGGTGGGACTGAATTCTAGGTAACCTCTTGAGCAGTTATGACTCATTCCCCTGTTTTCTATAAAGGATCTCTCACATGAACCCATGGCAGTGGAATGCATTACATCAATGCATCATCCTGAAACTATTCTGAGGGAGCAGCCATTCATTAAAGGACAAAAATGTAATTGAAAAAAAATAAAATATTTTATAAGAAATACATATTTCATAAGATATACTGAGTCTGTAAAATATTTAATTTACTTTAAATATAATTTGATTTTTAATTTAGTAATTTGAATTTATGGTTGAGTGACTTGGACTCTATACTGTGCATCAGAGACTTATAAACATGTCTGAAAATAGTACACAAACAAAACAAGAGAGAGCTCATTATAAAATCATGGTAAGAATAATTACAGCTAAAAATAATATAATTTTATTTGTATTTTTTTAATTATTGTAGACTTTTTTTAATTATGTTTGCATTGGTAAATATTGGTAATTGCTTCCTCAACTTTGTCCCATATCTTTGGTGTGTACTTGACAGAAAATTCAACAGTTTCTGTACTGTACTTTCTGTTTGACAACTGTCATAGAGCCCCAGTAACCGGAAGTCTGTTGTTTTAGACAGACGCACACGTTCCACACGAGCATGTGAATCAGCGAGGGGCCCTCGAGGGCGGGGCTATACTGGAAAAAGGGGGTGAAAAAAAAAACAGAAATCCCGTCGATTTATGGGGGTAGTGGGGCTTTTGGGGTCCAGACTCAGCTGCCATTGCTAAGCCGATTATTTTAAATAATCCACATGCAGAAACCAGTGAACAAAGTAACATTATTATGACCGTTTGCTATTTAAATGACTCTTTTATCTTTTGAATGAATGAAACCCTGGAAGAGACGCACAAAAATGTCAAATCTGTCATCAACTTGAACTTTTTATATATATATATATAATATATATATATATTTTTTTTTTATTAGATGAACAGTTCGTCTGAGAGGGATCTATTTTGAATTAATTGGTTCTGTTTATGAACTAAACTGGTCGATTCTGTTGCATAAATAACACGCTGGATATTATTGTTAATTTTGAGTCTGTTCCTCGCATAATGCTGCAGTATGAATTAGAATATAAAAGTAAAAGAACAACACGAGATTGAGTAAAAAACTAAATATTCTTAACTCTTTGCTTTGTGTACGCTGCACCCTTAAGCCCCGCCCACCGACACTAAGCCACGCCCAGGCCGCTCTCGGGGTCTCCCCTGCTGATTAATAATCATGAGGGGAAATGGGCGGAGTGTCGCATGTGATTTAGGCGTTGAGTCATATTGTCCGCCCGCCCCCCACTCCAAGTATTAATTTACATTTATAAGGGTCCTGTCTACAACTGAACTGTTTCCAAGAGAGAAAACCCAGATTTAACAGACACACCTTCACAACAGGAGAGATGAACTGCTGCCTTTCCTCCTCCTGAGGTTCATCTGAAGTCACTTGAAGTATCGCTCAGGACTGATTTGAGGTATGTGTGTGCTTGAATATGTTTGTTTTCAGGACGCTTTGCATCAAAACGCGTTATTTGTCGTAGTGGAAATGAGACGCGCGTTATTGGAAACAATGTTTATGCACGCAGTCAAGTGATACATTGATTATATAGTAAATGTATCAGACAATAGATCAAACAATGAGCAACAGAACAATAAAGCGCTCAAATCACGCGCTTCAGAACAATGGCAAACAAATGTTTGAAATAATGAAAGTAGGCGTGTTTTGTATTACTGTGTTCACAAGTTAAAATAATTACGTATTATTATTGTTTAAATAATCAGTTATTAATATTTTTTTTAAATAGTACACTTATGTAAATGAAATTTATATGTGTGTGACTCTGGACCACAAAACCAGTCTTAAGTGAGATGTATACATCATCTGAAAGATGAATAAATGCACTTTCCATTGATGTATAGTTTGTTATGATTGGACAATATTTGGCTGAGATGCAACTATTTGAAAATCTGGAATCTGAGGGTGCAAAAAAATCTAAATATTGAGAAAATAACCTTTAAAGTTGTCCAAATGAAACTCTTAGCAATGCATATTACTAATCAGAAATGAAGTTTTGATATATTTCCGGTTAGAAATTTACAAAATATCTTCATGGAACATGATCTTTACTTAATATCCTAATGATTTTTGGCATTTTAAAAAAATCGATATTTTTGGCTATTGCTACAAATATACAACTTAAGACTGGTTTTGTGGTCCAGGGTCATATATATATATATATATATATATATATATATATATATATATGAGTTCATCAAAAAATAATATAGATTACTTATTTCAGTTTAAAATATTATTTTTTATTTTTGCATTAAACACAAAGTACTATTTTTATTTATTTATTTATTTTTAAGAATAGTGCATGCAGGTTGAGTAAAAAAAAAAAAAAGTATAGCGTAGTTCAGTCAGCAATTCCAAGCACATGGGACGTGTCATGTCTTGTCTTGTCATGTCTTCCTCTCTGTAGAACAGTCTCTCATTTACTGTCCAAGACTTTCATTGTAAGTTTATTTTGTCGTCTTTATATGTTAGACCTTCTCATTTACTATGCAAACTATAGAGGAGCTTAATAATATTTGTATATTTCTAAAAATAATAAATTTTTACTGTAAATATCATGTCCAGACAAGCACACTCTGAGAACATATTTCAGAGTGACTGTGACTAAGATCAGTTTATTAGTAGAGATGTTGCAGTATATGTTCAGTATGATCATATTGAAATGGGTTTTCTGTATTGGAGGGGATGTTGGGGGGTTGGGAGGGGTTGGTTCCGAGTCCGACCACATGTGTTTGCAATTTGGAGGCTGTTTTGTCATCTGTTTTTTGATCTTTGAACCAGTCCCCCACTAGTGCTTGTAAGTCTTCCCCTTTCTGTTTGCGTATCTCTTTATGTGTTTCTTTCTCACACATGCATTATCATTCTGTGTGTGGTTTCCGTTGTGTATAACCATGAATGCGACGCATAGAGAGAAAGACACAGAGTCATGACTTCAGACTTCCCGTACATGATGATGCTTGTCCCTTGAGGACGGGTAGGACAGTGGAGTTGAGTGATTTAGAGTTTCTCTGGGTAGTCACACAGTGTCCTCAACCTTACAAAACAACATTTTAGGTCATTAGTTGGTTGCATTAGGTTGTTGCATTAACATCCTGTTCTAACTAGTACTTTCATATCAGCTCTTACATGGGGGTCAGCCTAGGGTACATTCTGCTTCCTTAATCTGACCTTTCTCGATAGATTTCCTTTGAGATATAGCGAATTAAACTGTTGATGTACTTTGACATGGTTATTAAAGCAAAAAGAGTTGACTAATAAAATACAGTGTCTAAAAGAAGTGCATTTAAATATTAATACAGTTGCTTATTTAATTTCTTGGTAAACTGGGAATGTCCTTTTGCTGGAATTACCATTTTTTTAAGATATCAGGACACTGTGAGTCAGCAGCACGCTTAGGTTTAGACTGAATTTTGTCTACACTGCATATTGAGTGTATGCTGGCGTGCATTTATATGCAGCATATTGATTAACCTAATGAACATGTTGCTGTAGAGGAACTTCTTTCTCTTGTGGGACAGTGCCGCTTCTGTACACTTGATACGCATTGATATGGCTCTTTGTTTTGGTCCGTATGTTCACGTGTGTGTGTCTCAGTGCTTCTCAATGTGCTTTGTTCTGTTACAGCAGAGCTGTTCTTTGACAGCTCTCTTTGTTTCCCGCTTGTCTGCTCATTTATAACTCCCACCTTCTCTTGTATCTCATATACATATTATAAATTATGATAATACATCATTTTAATATAACTGCATATGTCGCACAAAGGATTCTGAGCTATATCTGCTCATTAAAGCATGATGCAATATTCATGTAGGGTTTGAAATCATAAAGCGCGGAGAGCATGTTTATGTTCTTTGTTTCTCGTTTCCATGGATTTCCGTGGTGACGTTGACACCCAGGGGCTGGATTTGGAGCTGTTATGCTAAACAGCTTGCGTTGATGTTTTGAAGAATGGGTTGGCGTTGAGATTTGTTGTTTGGTTGATAGTTTAAGACGGGAAATCGTAGAACAGATAGTTTGCATTCATTATTTTGTCAGATTGCATACTGTGTTTTTGTTGGGGCATAAACAAAGAGTTTTGCCCCGAACCCGTTATTAATGTCTCAAGCGTCTTTGGCATAATGTTAGGTGAGAGGCAGAAGAGAATGGAGAAGTGAGATAATATGCAGTTACATGTGTCATGCCAGATAACGGTTGTTTTTAATGAACAAATGCATAGAATATTTTGTGCATTTTGAGTAAGAGAAATCATCAGTGGGCAAATAAATCTGGGTTAGGACGGGATTAATTTAGCGTAATGTTTAACAAAATCATAGTTGCATCATTGAATTAAAATGGTTTTAATTTCAGATTTGAATTATGATGTAGGAAATTGCATGTTGTTTTCTTTTTGTCTTCTTGTGGTTATAACTTGTGTAATTTATGCCATCATAAAAGCTTGTGTCTAATAGCATTTGCATGTTTGCCCATGAGTTTAGGTGTATGTTTGTGTGAATTATAGATCTGTAGTGTAATCCAGACACGGACAGCTGTCTGTAAATCCTTTAGTCGGATCTGACCAATAGCTGCTTGGCATTCTGTTGCTGACATTTATTCTCTCCCCTTTAAATCAAACAAAGAAACATGATAATCAGATACCTCTTCTTATCTCTCGCTCCACGCGGTCCAAGAAAGCTAGGGCACAGGGAAGGCTAGACTAATGGATGCTCAGTCTGATTCATGACCACAAGATAAATCTTAGATCTAAATCAGGATGTCACAAACTCGAATGAAACATTCTGTCCTGTGGAACATTTCACATTGTTCTAATAGAAGCCCAAAGTGCTTGAGGAGTGATGTGCTATTGTAAATATAAGTAGATATTTTGTTTTGTGAAGAAATGTTGCTAGTGAATGATGATACTAAGGTGTTTTAGGTAGTGGTAGGGTGTTCTAAGTGGTTGCTAAGGTTGTTGCAATTTACTAGGGTATTCTAGGTGTTTGCAACTTGCTAGGATGTTCTAGGTGGTTACTAGGAAGTTTTACATGGTTGTTACAATGTTCTAGGTGTTTGCTAGGGTGTTCTGTCTAGGGTCCTAGAGAGTTGCTAGGGTGTTCTGTCTAGGGTCCTAGAGAGTTGCTAGGGTGTTCTGTCTAGGGTCCTAGAGAGTTGCTAGGGTGTTATAGGTGGTTGTAAATTGCAAGGATGTTCTAAGTGGTTACTAGAATGTTCTAAATGGTTGCTAGGGTTTTCTAAGTTGTTCTAGTTGCAACAATGTTCTAGGTGGTTGTAAATTCCAAGAATGTACTTGGTTTTTACTAGAATGTTCTAAACAACTGCTGTTCTTGGTTTAAACTAGAAGAATGTTCTAAACAACTGTGAGGTTGTTCTAGGTTTTAAAGTCGGCATGAAACGGAAGTTGCGATTGTCTAATTCTTCTCTACCGTGACACACATCCGAGTGAAACGGCATCTGAAATGAGAGGGCGGGACTTGATTTCGTCCTTCGAGAATTGATTGGATCGTTGGAAGTTGGGGCGTTACTAACAAAATGGAGGCAAATCTGAAATGCCAGTTTGCAGTTAGTGGTGGGGGATTTCTCGCCACTGGATTTACCGCCGACACCCAAGCATGAATAAATTATTTATTTATTAGGGATGACGACGACGATCATCGGCACAAAACATGCCTAAACAGCGCACACACTAGAGAGAGAGAGAGAGAGACTGCCTGAATGACTGCGCACGTCCTCCATCAGATTAAGTCATATTCATGAAACAAATTAGTTTGCAATGTCCTAAGAGTAATGTTGTCGTAATATCCTAATATATTTTCAGTGTTTAAGGGTAACGTACTCCATCATGACTGGTGTCAGTGCTATAAAGTGCAGCATCAGCCTCAGCTTTTCCCCTGTCGTTTATCCCAGCGTTTACTCCTCATCACTAGCTCCGCCCTTGTCCAATCACTTGTGACCAAAAGAGTAGAGGAGTCGTTTTGAGGGTGATGGAGGTTAACATATTTGATTAAAGATTACGAGGGCACATGACTTTTAAAAAAATACTGAAGTGCACGGATAAATTATTTATAACACTACAGTATTCCATCAAAAAATAAGAATGGTCGCTTTTGATTTCATGCCAACTTTAACTTGAATGTTCTAAACAACTGTTAGGGTGTTCTAGGTTTTTAGTAGAATGTTCTAAGCAACTGTTAGGGTATTCTAGGTGGTTGCAACTTGTTATGGTGTTGTAGGTGGTTGCTATAATTTTTTAAATGGTTGCTGGGGTGTTGTAGGTGGTTGCTAGTGGGTTACTTACACCTGTTTTCTGAACTGTCATTCAACAATTGTTGGTCTGATTTCTGTTCCGCAAGCGGCATGATTTGAGGTATCATTAATGTCCATAGCACCAATGGTGCAGAAGTTGAATAGCTAGGGTTACATGTTTGCTTTAGGCTATATCTCTAACCCTAGTGTGAGCAATATAGTGGTACTTCCCTTGTTTGAGTAACAGTAATAGTGATACTTCCCTTGGCAAGTAACACTAGTAACAAAACCTGCTGTCTGTTTTTTAGCATACACACAAATGTCATATAGACACCTGTAGTTTTTTTTGGTCAGTCAGGTTAAATGCATCTGTCTGTGCAGGCAGACAGTGCTAGGTCAGCAGTCTCTTTGATGGCTTATTCTCTTCATCATGAAGGCAGCAGTTGGCTTTTGTTTGTGTCGCCCCTGCGAGAGGAGTATTGCAGTTTTTAGACTGTCCTGTACAGTATATAAGTCCTCTATTAAATTGCTTAAAATTGTGGATTGTGTGTTTTTATGACTTTTTGTCACATTAAGTCATAGTAAAATGGAATAGGATATGAGATGATGAGGGAATGAGATCTAGTTATGATGAAAGATAGATTCGAAGTCATGTTGCCCACATGAGCACCATGAATCAATGTGTCAATCTAGTGTGGTTTTTCATTACTTGAAATCATTAGTTGGTAATCCTAAATGTTGCATCCTTATACATGCATTCACACAAGTCCACAAACATACATTAGCACCTCTCACATGCCCCTTTAACGTAAGCCCTGACCCAGCAGGTGCTGGCCACAGCTGAGCAGAATCAATGACCCCTCTGTTCCGCCCTCTTTGTTCTATAGCGCACAGTTGCTGGATCCCTCATATACATACTCACACACACCTGACCCATTCGGGACAGTTGCTGCACCCCTGATCTTGTCCCCATATGTACAGGGGGTTTAACATGTGTGCAGAGCATGAAGATGCTTGTTTAGGTTTAGCTTAAACCGTTTGACTTAAAGGGATAGCTCACCCAAAAATGACAATTCTGTCATCATTTACCCATCATTATCAGCCTCATGTCATTCCAAATGTGTGTGGATTTATTCTGTGGAACACAGAAGGTATTTTGAAACTGTTTTTATTTTTAAAAACATTCAAAATGCCAAATACATTCTTTTGTATTCCATATTAGAAAGGAAATCATACATTCATATAGGATGACATGAGGGTGAGTAATTGATGGCAGATTTTCATTTTTGGGTGAATTATCCCTTTAAGACCAGTAAGATATTTTGAGTTTTTATTTTTTTATTTTTATAATACTCTGCTCTAGTCAGTTTACATACACATGTATTCTGTCACTATGTTTACATTGCAGTTATGATCATGCTACAGCTTTTTTTTTTTTTCGTAGTCAGCTACTATCCAAATATACATGACAATGTGTAATCAAATATTTACAGAAATAAATATCGATAATTATTTATTAATGGAACATTGCAATGTTTGTAATGAATAATATTCACTCATACTGTACATCATAGGGGAAAAAGGCACTCACAATTTCCATTTCATGCCAGCTTTGAATGAACGATAAAGAGTTTCAGCTTTGTATTTTAGAGCAAGTGCACAATGCTGAGTCCATTTGTCGTTTGATTGCGTATACCCCCTGGATTAAATATTGCTGTATTGCTTTAATCTGACTCACATCAATCTTTTAAATGTATGTAAACTTTATAGATGCCTGTATGCCATATATCTATTTAAAACGTTTTAAGATGCTGTCGTATTCACTGTGTGTCTATTAGAAAGCCTTTGCAGGTTCATCACATTCCAATGTTGTGACAACATGGTGTTGCATTCACTGAATAATCTCTATTCATGCATTATCTCTTCTTTGGAGCTTCCTTTCCGTAGGCCTCTCTAACAACACACACATGCACAGATTGCACACACACATACACAAAGCCAACACAATCTACAATTGATAATACCAGCACTGTACATTCGGTTTATTGCAGTCTTATTTTACCCTCACTTATGACTGTCATAAGACAGGTTTTGTACTCATTTGGTGTTTGGTCACAGCTAAATCAAGTGAAAACTTGAAGCAGCAAGAGCAGAAAACATTTCAGGTGAATAAAAAAAAGACTTGGGTTGGTGTGTAGGGGTAACAGGAAGTCGGTTTTTCCTTTACAGTTCACACTGAGTGTGTTTAGCAGTAGGGGGTGGTGTGACGGATGTTTGAACACGGATATGTCGAGATTCTGTGATCTCTAGCATCTAGTAAGTTGTGACTCACATAACCAATTGAGAAAGAGAGAGTGTATAAATTTAGGTTGTGCACTAGTCTTTTCTCGTACATACAGCATACGTGATAGATTTGTATCTGTTGGAAATTTGTACCAGATTGTACCAGATACCAGATCACATATTCAAAAAAAGTGTTAAACCCATGAATAGCACCTAAAGGTGCAATTGACCTATTGGTAAGCCCCTCCCCTCGAACGCAGACTAGCCAATGGCAGTCGAGTATCAGTTGCACGGGGAGCGGAACTCTTTAGGTTTCAGCGCCATAGAGAAACATTGGAAGATCTGAAGCTTGCATAGGTTTTATGGGGTTTATGCTTCAAAAATGGAAAAACGATGTGCCTGGGGTACTTGTAACACTGATTCCAGGTATCCTGAGAGGATGGGCAATGTAATTTATTTTATTACATTTCCTGAATCCAAACAAAACAGAGCAAAATTTCCCTACGTATTCACCCCAATACAAATAAAGACAAAAACGTTAATTTTCAGGTTGTCATACACTCATTAAGTTACAATTTTCATCTGTTCATGCAAAACGTTAATGTTATCTTGTGCTTTAGCAAGGTATCTCTGGCTAAAACTAGTAAAAGTTAGTAAATCGTTAAAGTTAGTGGGTCTATGCTAATGTACAAACCTAAATAGCGGAATGATCGCGTCTTGTACAGTGTAGGTCAAAAACACATAAACGAAGGTCTACATTTCAGTGCCTCTCCATATTAAACTGGTTAAATATACATTAATTTAATCGTACCCTGGGATACATGAACAGTGTTGATCCTGCATGTTGTCGTCCGCGATCGTGATGACCGACCGTAATATGAGACTTCTCCCGCTTGCATTGTGACCTGTAAACCCTCGCTTCGAGCTACCCACCATATTTATTTTTAAATATTTAATAAATCCTTCCATGGAATATTTAATTCCCATTTGGTGGCATCGTTGGACAAGGTTTTCACACTGCAGCTGTCATTGTAAGACAGTGAGGGAGCAACGGTTACTAAGGGGGGCAGGGCTTACCGATAGGTCAATTGGTGAGGACTTTTATTTAGCCTCAGTGGTGTTACACTGTCAGACGGCGTCTCCTTTTAGTAATTTTGTGAAACTATTTATAGGAATTTTTTTACATTTACAACTTTAAGGCCTTTAAATAGATGAAATCGTGAGATATTAATCTTCAAAGTGACAAATCATGACAAAGTTGCTTAATGTTGTCACGGTGGGTGAGGAGGGCACAAACTCAAGTTAACATGGAAAAAAAAAAGCTTTGTTTTTGTTGTATTGTTTTTGACACCTTATTTTGTCACGGGTCAAAGAGACTGTAAAAATGATCATGGAAAGCTAAATTATGACACTTTTGGTTCAAAAACCATTGACTAACATTATTAGCTAATGGAGAACATTGAAATGATTAAAGAAATTGCATAATATGACTCTACGGAGAAAAGAACTGGAGACTTCCATTTGTACCTGTGCACATAAATAAGTGTTTCCTTTTCCCAGTGTGCAGCAGTGACCTGACATCTCATCACATGACCTAATTCTCTTGTGGGTTACTTAAGGTCAGGCCTTGAAATGCCAGAGGTCTTGCCTTTACTCAGACCAGGAAATTAAAATAATTCCAGACCAGATCTTTCATCCAGATCCAAAATTTGCCATATTGTACATCAACAGCATTTCAGTAATCAGTCCTATTGAATTATTGACAAAATGTTTTGTTTTTGACATCCATAGCCACCAGAGAGCAGCACAAAGAATTTTTATTTTAATTTTAGCTCAGCATGAGAATGTTTCAGTCCAGATGCATTATTCTCTTTTTGACCTGATTCATGTGTTTATTAGTGTATATCAGAGCTCTTCTCCACAGAAGCAGATAGGCTACACATCCCCCACAGTAATGCCCAGGTGCATCCACAGATGGCATGAGTGTTGGTGTTTTGTCTCAGCATTGGCATATGGACTGAATCAGTTTTTGTTGTAATTTGACTGTAGTGTAAAGGGGTTGTGCTTTATACAAGTGACTTGTTTTAATTATTTGGACAGGTTAGGGTTCAATGTTTTTGCTGTGGAGTCCAATTATTGTTTGCTTTTCATTTGAATGCCCAGTGTGGTGGAGATGATGCAAGCAGTTTAATGCTAATAAGATGAAGTGTCTAACCTCTGACCCTTCAAGAGGAGCCCATAAATGTTTATTTCTTTCTCTTTTGCTCCTCTGTGCTGTGGGAAACCCCTTAGTTTATACGTTTCAACATTTTCCATTGGCCTAGCTAAGGAAATGGATGAGATTCAATTTAAAAATCAGTTTAGGATGAGTGTGACTGTTTTTGCTATTGTCTTCTACCTTTAAGAACTAAACCTTTGTGTTTGTGCATACATTCACTAATTGAGTTATATTATCTGTCTTTATTATTGAATCATTTTGAATTTTGAAAATATATGTTGAAATACAGATTTAAAGAATTCAAACAATTTTAGCACTGTTGAAAGCATCTTTTGCATAGAAAATAACTATGACCAGCATTTCAATTAACGCAAACGATTTTTAATTGTTTCAATCAATAATAACAATTAAAATGATTATCAATCACTTTTGTTAATTGAAATAAAGCTGACATAATGTAAAATTTAAATAATAACCTAAATGTACAAAAAAACAAATTAAAGAAATATTTACATATATAAAAAAACAAACAAAAGTGCACAACAGTCACTAAAACTTGTGCTAAAAATTTAAAAGTTAATTTCAAATATTAATAAATACTGTAATATATGAATTATACCAAAATAACACATGCCTCAGTTTGTAAAAACAAGCAAAATTGTATTTACGGTTTACTTGCTCCATAGACTTTAAGATTGTAAGTGTGTAATTGTCAGTCCATTTGTTTGTGTAGACAGTTATGTCATTTTTGTGGGGATATTTAGCCTGGACTGTTCATTTAAAGGATTACATGCAATCAGTTTCAGATCTCTAGCTGGTTAGTGGCAGCCTGATTCATTCCTATCAAGGGAAGACAGGCGGTTCATGAGAAAATGAGGGGGAGAAATGAATCGTCTGGAGGACTGTTGATACGAATCGATACCTCTGTGGTCTGTAATGAGTGTCGGGTGGGACGTGGAGTGGGGGATGGTCCGGAAAGTCTTGATTTATGCCAGAAATGAGGTTTAGTTGTGTTTAGAAAAGTGTGTGAGGAATTTCTTGTGTGAGTGTTAGGTTAGAAATGAATACGTTATGAAGAATAGGTGAAAGTGATAGCGCTACAGTGCCAGTGAAAGGGATTTTGGTATTGGAGAGGGGCTAATATACCCTCCTGCTGTGTGTAAACGGTGCCCAATAAGGGTCAGATGGTGCAATAGACTGCCAGCTGCTCCCTTCCTCCCTGCATGTCTCTTTCCCTAATGAGAGCGGAACAAAGAAGTGGCATCCTTTCCACCTCCTCCATCTCTCTGTGTGTGTCCCAGTGCTTGAGTCTCACAAATAGCTTATTTTTCATCTCCAAAATGTGACCAAAATGGCAAGGGATTTTTTTTTGAGTTTGTCTGTTTCCTGTTATTGCCGCCCCATGTCTTCGTTCAAGGTCTGTGTGTGTAGGCATTCGAGAGATGACTGGAAAAGGAAGCTGATAGTGATTAAGGTGCACCCGCCCTCTGATCTGTCCTTGTTGTAGGTCGTAAAATCACAAAACCAATTGCATGCTTGGCACAAACAATGATCGAAGTATGTAAACATTCGGAAATCATGATGCCGCTGTGTGATCATTTACAGTAATGGTTAGTGCTCAGAAGGAGGTATGGGTGATTTCCTTCTTCCTATGCAGTTCTCAAGCTTTTTGTTGTGGAAGTGTGTAGGCATGTGAGTTTGTGCAATTTTAATGCGTGTGTGTGTGTAGGAGAGGGTTAATAAGGGCCATCCAAGTCATTATGAACTCTTTGAAATAAATTTGTTCCGGATTGGTATTATTTAGAATGGTATTAAGTGCACAGGGTTTAACACACACTACTATTTTATTGTTAGTTCTTTTAGTGTTTGGGAATAATATAGTCCAAATTTCTGATTATCAAATAGGCATCATGGTTGTTTTTACATCTTGGCACCTATAAATGATATTTTTGGGTCAGAGAGGAAGTTTTGAATTTTAAAAGTTACTGCATGTTTTGATGTTGCAATGCAGACTGTTTCAGAATATCAAGGAACATTTGTTTTATCATGCTATACCCTACCAATGTCACACATATTGCCTAATTTTCAAGACTTAACATTCAAGTGATTTTAACGTGATCTTACCATCTATTTCTTGATCTAACTTTAATTTTAAGTGGAGCATGAACAAAAGCACTGCAGCTTTTAAACATTAATGCAAATCTGGCTGATATGCATGATCGCCCATATGTATTGTGATGTTAAATGAAAGCTGTCCCCTCCATGTGCAAGTCTGTGTGCTGGAACAAGGTACAAGACTGAGGACTGGCAAACAGATTGCCTGCCAAACACCTCCAGTCCTACTTAATGACTGACTAGACGGTTTACAAGCATTCCTTTAGTACTTGCATGCACAAACACAGGTATGCATGCAGATATATGGTGTGATGCATCATTATCAATGCACAATCAGTATGAAAGTACATCGAAATGACTGATGTGTTAATGCTCAGCCACGGACACACCCGTGTGCTTAGTGGTGTGGTGGTCGCCATAGAGACGTCTGTGCCCTGCTCAGGGTTAAAGAGTGCAGCTTTGTAATTAAAAGCTGGATGTGGGCCTTTTATTAAACGCACTTGTCCTGCAGGGCTCCCTTTGCAGAGACTTAGGCGTATAGGCAGTGCACAATAAATGCAGAAATTGTTGGTGATACTGTGGCATGAAGTTTGCAGTTTACACTATAGTGTTTGTTTGAGCATTATTTATAGAAATGGTCAGTTATGTGCCTGTTAAAGTGATAGTTCATGCAAAAAGGAAAAATCTGCAATTGTTTACTCAGTCTCATGTTGTTCCAAATCTGTATGACAGACTTTTTGTAGAACACAAAAGTAAAACATTATTTAGAATTTTGTTTTGCAATTACAGTGAATAAGGGATGAAGTTTTGAAAAGCACTGTAAAAGTGATCTATATGACTTGTGGGCTATGTTTAAGCCATATGATAAGTCTGTGTGAAAGAAACGAACGAGAGTCTTTATTCACTGAAAAGCTTATCAGTAAACCACTTTGTGAAGATCGCTGATCAGAGTCAGAACATTAAAATAGAGAACTGAATCAGTCTGAATTGGGAACTAATCAGTCAGGCCGATTTAGTGAACTGACTTAAATGATTAGGAAGATTTGTTCCTTAATCATGAGTTCTCTCAAAAAAGTTGTAAGGAGAGCTTGGACAGATTTTCAGTGAATAACAAAATACATTTTGGGTTTATTCTTCATATGAAACTGACTTTTGAAAACTGGAAATATACAGTTGAAGTCAAAAGTGTACATAAACCTCGCTGAATCTGCAAAATGTTAATTGTTTTACCAAAAATAAGAGGCATCATACAAAATACACCTGACCTGAATAAGATATTTCCGATAAAAGATATTTACATACAGTCCACAAGAGAAAATAGTTGAATTTATAAAAATGGTTCAAATGTCTACATCCACTTGATTCTTAATACTGTGTTGTTACCTGAATGATTCACAGCTGTTGTTGTTTAGTGATAGTTATTGACGAGTCCCTTGTTTATCCTGAACTGTTAAGCTGCCTGCTGTTCTTCAAGGGTGAAAACAAGATGTGTACATTTTTCTTATTTGCCTAAATATCATATTTTTTCATTCATATTAGTCATTTAGCATTAGTTATATGGACTTTTATAATAATTTAATGATGTTTTTGTCATTTTGGAGATTCATAGCCTCAGTTATATTATGTTGAAAAGAGTGTCCAGAAAGACCACAACAAAAAGAATGTCATACAGGTTTGGAAGAACATGAGGACGAATAAGTATTGTGACAGAATTTTCATCAATTGTCATTGCTTGTTGTTCCAAACCTGTATGACTTTCTTTCTCCTGAAGATAAAAAGATATTGGTAATGTTGGTAACTAGTTGCTGGTAGCTATTGACTTCCATAGTCCCTCCCCCCAATGGAAGTTAATGGGGACCAGCATCTGTAGCAGCATTCTTCAAAACATCTTTTTTGTGTGTTTAACAGAAGAAAGAGCCTCACAGGTCTGGAACAACTTGGGTGTGTAAATGATGAAAGAATTTTAATTTTGAAGTGAACCGGCCCTTTAACTAGATAAGATCAATGCACCTTGTTGACTTGAGAAATGTGACTTCTTGTTCTTTAGACTTTGTGCAACTTTAACATTTCAACACATTGCAATGTCAACAGGAACTACTCTTCCGTTGAATCTAGAAGGGAAGTTTGATAAGATAAAAACATTAAACAGCGGCCTTTGACGCACAGCATTAGAATAAAAGCAGCACCGTCCACTTTCACCAAGGTGCTCTTCCTGAATGCATAATGAAATTACTGGTTATAAATAATACTGACGTGATATACCATATGCACGTGGAAACATATCAGAATGGGAAATACTAAAGTTACTGCAATAAAACACGTTCGTTGTAACTCATTTACATGTATTTAAGCAGTGACCACAATTAAACAGGCTGCCTACAAACATATGGCCAATGAAGAGTTTGGGTTTTGTCCTTGAAGAAGTGCTACACACTTCAAGCAGTGACATAAATTACCCTTGAGGCATTAGGAGGATATGTTTGGAATGCCCTCATGTTGTTCTTTAAAATTAATTTACATCATGACAAGAATTTTCATCCCACATTGTTGTTGATCATGACCTCTAGTGGTCAGTAGATGAGCTGCAGCTTGCAAAGTGTAATTTCACGTGGCATGTCTTTTACTCTGTAATAAACCACAGTATTGGTATTGTCATTTTTTTCATGGTTTGATATAAATGCAGCATGTCACCTTTCATATTAATGGTTTGGCTTGTGATCTGAAAACCTGCATCTTTACTCTAAATCAATCAATTCTAAATCAGTTTTGAAGGTTATAAGATGATTATGAAAATGATACGCACATTAGAAAATAACACACAAATGAAATATGGAATGCATTCCCATCACGTTCAATGTTTTCTTTCTTTTAATAGCTCTAATCTCAAAGTTTATCCTATATATGGAAGTAGACCTCTGTGAATTCTTTGGGTGGGAATGTTTTGGTCATTTTATTGATGTGTATTTGTAGACAAACTCTTTGATGTTTATATCTCAGATGATAAAAGATTAAGCGGGTTGTTTGAGAGCTGTTCTGCCAGGGGTGGGCGGGTGGGCTGTTAGGTAATAAACCATCAGGCGGAGTCAAACGAGCTGTTTATAAAGCACAGCACTCCGTCAGAGATACAGAGCTGCAGTTTCATCTAGCTGTGGGAAGTTGTGCTTCATATCCCGAGATTTTTAATAACACTCAAACGCAGAGATGACTACCATGTTCAGATACCCGGTGTTTCCAGTCCTTCCAGGTGAGATTTGGGGGTAATATTTAGGGGAAATAACATGGAAATGTAGTTTTAGGCAACGCAGATTAGCACTTATAATAATATATTATTTTTAATTAAAGAACAAATATTCTGTTGACCTATATGTATTTAACGGATGATTGTTTTGCTTGTAACTTCACATTGTTGGGATGTGTGTCACACTTTTATCAAGTGATGTGATCATGTTTATTCAGATAGAGTTTATCAGCCTTCCAGCTGATATGGAGCTGTGTGCTGAATGATACATGCTTGTTATTACTGTAAAAATAATGACTAGTATCCGGTTATAATCAAATAACCATGTGAGAAGTCACATGGGCTCGTCATTCATCATGTGTTTAATGTTATCAGAATAAATGATAAGATAAACCTGTGAAAGAGAGCTTTATTTATTCTCTGATATGACAGTTTCAGTGAAACTAAAAGAATGGATTTCCCCTATATATCCTATCATAGTTATTATTTAGAAAATTTGTAATAAAGAAAGAAACTGTTTTACTTGGAGAGCAGTCTCCCCTGATCATAATGTGATTAAATGCACGTTATACAATATTCTGTTATTTGGTCTCCTGTTTTTGACCCTATGATTTGGGCTAGCTTTTTATTTTATATATTTTTATTTTTGACATTAAAATGCAAATATGGTTTATGCTTTTTAAACACTAAATTTGTCTAATATTTGTCACAATGTTTTTGTGGAGTGTGTCTAATTGTGTTAGTTGCACATGTTTCTATGTCAGTAAACACTGATGTGTTGATCTGTATGTTGTTGCGATACATCTTATGTTTTTTTCAGTACTGTTGTCTGTGTGAATACTACTGATGTCTGAATTGAGTTTATAAGTTGGTATTTTAAAAGCGACTGTTTTTGCTTCATTCATCAGATCAGTTGCTGTTTTTATAAAAGGAAAAATGAAAAACATTTTAATGCAACTGCTAAGATAAATGTAGCACATTTAGTTTAGGTTGTAACAGATGTTTAAATGTATGCATTTATGTCTTTTTCTCAGGTCTGGACCAGACCGATATACCAGAGAGACTGTCCCGTGCGCGGAGCATTATGGCAGAGCCAGACTATATGGACGGTGATTGCGATGAACTCGTTAAGCCCAAGAAACTCCTCAACCCAGTGATGTCCTCCAGAAATCACAAGGACCTTCACAGAGAGCTCCTCATGAACCAGAAAAGGTAATGCACATACAGCCTACATTAGATCAGTTCACCTACACTATATCTGTACCTCTTTCTCTCAGAATTCACTCTTTCTTTTTGTCAAATTATCTGAACATGCTGTGTGGACATGTGCCATATATATTGCACAGGTTGTTAATCCCTGACCTTTACATGAATTTAACTTTTCATGACAAGTATGTAAAGTTAAATTAACAAATTAACTTTACATAAGTTAATTTTGGTTTTATTCTATCTGCACATTGAGCAGCTACTTACCAAATAAATAAGTGCACATTAAATATTTAAGTATAAAATAGTTTTATTATGTGACAAGAAAGAGGACCACAAAGTAATATGACCCAAAACTAGCATAGCTATATAGGAAATGCAGTCATTATCTAATGCAGTCACATTTGACCAATCAGAATCAAGTATTCTGTGATAAATGCGATCATTTTCCATTCCACTTTTGCATATTTCTCAAGTGAGTTCTTAAAAAATTACAGTCATTCTGAAAACTGATTCTACCTAGAGGACTTTCTGGATAGGATGAATGATTTCCACCCGTCAGATCTGTCTGTGTTTGTGTGCTGTATCTAGGCAGACAGGAACCAGAAAAAAAATGCACTGGAAACAATAAGTTTGAGTCACTCGTTTAGACCTCTTATTCTTTTTTTCTTCTGTCTCTCTCATTTTCATTGGTGATGAATTGTGACAGCAAGGGTATACACATGCTCTCTATTACGTAAAGCAGTTTTTTAATTTGCAGTTGGAAGTTATTAGGAAGAACCCTTGAGGATAGAAGTTGTTCTTGTTGCTTTGATGCGAATAAGAACAGATAAGTCACAACACAAGTCATTTATGTTGCAAGAAACATATAACACACACGCATTCTACCAGCATGATTACATAAACTCCTGTCCACTGGTTCTCACCTCCCACATTAGTTGAGCACGAAGAGAAGAGTTTGTAGAATTCCTACCGACATGGGAATCCTCCGTGGAGGATTTATTCCAGTAATTTCCAATTATGTGTATGTGTACTTCAGCAGTTTCCAGGCAGTGCAGAAAAGATTTGAGTCTTTGTTACCTTATCTTGTGACAGATTTGTAAACATTACTGTGTGGCTTGTGGGTGATATTTTGGATTTGTTGAGCTTCTATGGATTAAAATACACAATACAGAGACTGCGAATGACATTACTTTTGTTAAAAATCCTATCTGGTTTCATTTACAAATAAATTTGTTCTGAAAACTGTATTAAAAAAAAAAAAAGTAAAAATTGCTGTGACTATATTATTATTGATAATTAGTATTTGTATTCATATTTTTAATACATTTAATATATTTTTTATTTAGTTTGTTTGCATATTTTACAGTTTTATAATAGCCATTTAAGTGTGTGTATACTGTGTGTGTGTATAATATTTAATAAGTAGTGCTGTCAAACAATTAATCGCATCCAAAAATAAGTTTTTGTTTACATTATGCATATTTACTGTGTATATACAAATACACACAGTATATATTTTGAAAATTTGTTTATACATTTATATATTCATATTCTTATATTTTATATTATATATATATATAAATTAATATATAAACATAATTGTTTTCTTAAATATATACATGCATGTGTTTGTATTTATTTATACATAATAAATATACACAGTATATACACATATATTATGTAAACAAAAACTTTTATTTTTTATGCGATTAATCGTTTGACAGCACTAATAAGTAGTAACTTAATGATACCCAAATATAGTCATAATTCTTGTCCAGGGATTGGAGATTAAATTGATCTTTTTAGCTACTTTTGGGGCATTCATGGACTGTTCATTTTCCCTGTTAAATAAAATTAATGATCTAATGAAGGGGTATTAATGATGGGGCTGTGGGGTTACATAAGACCTAATCACTGCATAGGCCTGGAGATCATGAAGACCCTTGAGAATGGAGGGCTATAATTTCAATTTTCACACTTTTTTTTTTTTTTTTTTTTCTTAAGATGTTAATGAGTCTTAATTGATAAAGAGTGGGGAATTTAGTGTGTGTGCTTGTTTTGGTTTAGAAAAAGGGAACATCTCCATAATCTAAATGGGATTAGTTCCAGATGTGGTGCTCAGAGGGATGCTGAAAGATGTAGGGTTACATAAAAAGGATTACCGCATCCCCGTAGACTTTCCTCCTACCCTTTCTCTGTTCTCTTCTCTGACACCCACCTTCTGTCTGTCTGCCTCCCACCCTGCTGTACACTAACACTCAAAGTGTTTCTCTACACTCACAACGTTATGAAATGACATCTACAGCCAGGGCAGAAGGTAAAGAACACAGAGTGATGGAGAGATAGTGGTCAGGCTATATGTAGTCTGTTGCATCATATATTAGATAATGTATTGGGTTGGGGGGGCCGGGGTGGGCTTTTATGTAATCGAGGCCAGCCTCTTCTTTGCTTTGTTTCTTTCTGTCGTTAGTCATCTCCTTTTCTTTTTTCTGTTATTTTGCCCAGCTGTCTGTGATGAATAACCACACATAACGATAAAGTGACTGTTTCTAGCAGTTACCAAGGGACCAGTGTGTTCCTGTTATATAATCAGTGACGACAAATACTGGCATTCGTAAAGATGTTTGTACCTCAGAAATTCTCAGAACAGAAGTATTTTTAATCTTTTCATCCCACAAGTCTTAAAGCGATAGTACACCTAAAAATTACATTTTTGCAGTCATTTACTCACCCTCATGTCATTTCAAATCTATATGACTTGACTTTCTTCCAAATATTATTTAAAACAACATTGGTCCCCATTGACTTTCAGTGTATGGACTAAACAACACTAATGGAAATGACATGATGGTGAGTAAATGATCACAGAATTTTAATTTTCTTTGTGAACTATCCCTTTACGCCCAGTATTAGCAAGTTAATTTGTTATTCTACAGTCAGTTCACTCAAGAAATATCACTTGTTTACTCAAACCCAACCATTGTTCCTGTAATAGCTGAACGACAAAGAGAAAACAGCCATAAAACCACACCTATAGGCAAAAGCACATCCTTATCTCAATATTGGCTTAAATAAAAACAATAACTTTCAGAAAGCTCGCTAGTCAGACTAATGCACAAACCTCCAAAGCTCAAGAGGCCAATGAGGTGTTTACTTTGGAAAGACTGCATGTACACATTGTTTAAGCTGACTGTTGTAATGGGGTTGTTTTTTCTTTATTTTTCCTAAATTATTTTAGTTTAGCCTGGAATAGTTTAGTCTCAGAGTAGAGGACAGTCACATAATTCAAATCAAAATGACAAAAGCAGAGTTTTAAGACAAATTGCATTTTAGTTCTATTTTTTGGCATGTAAACACATATTAGCTTCTGCTTGTCAACAGAGATTGCGGATGTGTTTTATCATAAATAAGAAATGTGCCCAGAATCATAAAACAATCATTATTTCCTCTTATCTTGTTTGTGGAATGTCTCTGATCTGTAATTGTTCTCATGAAGTTACCTGCGCAACAGACACATTCCACTCATGTGATTAATGTCTGATGTGCTTTTGTTTTTCATAGAAGAGAGAATAGTTGGAGGGAGAAAGTAAAATACTGTTCAGAAACTAAATCAATGAGATGACACAGAAATGGAGAACAGACAGAAGTGTGGTTTTTTTACACTCACCTGGCAGAGATTCTCATAATTCCATTTTTGGAGCCATATAGTTGCACAACCGCTGTCCAAATAGCCAAAACATTTAATCTCCCATTTTCTCAGCTCTGATATTCTCATCTGCTCCTCTTATTTTTTACTTCATACTAGTCTAGACAAGTCTACAAGTTTTGGAAGGATGGACAAAACTCAAGTCTCTGGTGTGCCAGGCAGAGAGCAGGATTATGTTAAAATACAGCTGGACAGACAGATTTCTTATGTTGTTATCAGTGTTATTTTAGTATTACTTATATAGTATGTAGTATTTATTAATATATTGAATTAACTTTTATTATTGTATTTTTAGTTTTAGTAGTTTTATATGCTTTTGTCATGTTTATAAATCAAAATATATCACTCGTTGTTTTAGCATTTTCAATACTTTAGTAGCATTTATTGTTGGTTACTTTTAAAGATCTAATCTTAATTCAGCCTCATCTCAATTTCAAATATTTTGGTCATCTGCTCTTCCTCATATCGCATTGAAATTGGCCAATCATATCTGTTGACTTCTATTCCGAGTGTGTTTTTCTCTGAAATTCATTACATATGAGCTAACTGGAAGTGTTTCATAAACAACTGGTTTGTTAATTTGGAGAAACATGGGATTGAGAATTACGCAACAAAGATGTCACAGCAAAGTACTGTAATTTAAATAGTTAATCTCTATAGGCTCTAAATGTACAGCAGCCTCTGGTCATTATAAACCAATTCCAATCCCTAAAACCTACCCAGGAGTCCATCCATACTGGATTACAGTATGTGGGGCAATCGAGATTTTCACAGGGACATGTTCACAGTCATATTATGTAATATCCCTAAACTGTGCTGGAGTCATCTCATCTTTTGCTCTCTCATTAAATCAAACTTCTGATCGAAATCATGAAATGGAAGCGGTAATACTAAATTTAAAATTTCAAAGTGCTCTATTTGTGCTCAAATTATGCAACTATTTGATGAGAGGTGTTCTGATACTTTTTTAAGCAATCGGATGTTTTTCTGGTGACTGATGATGATAAAATGAACATAGACTTGCTTTGAAGGAGGTGTCTGAATCAATCATGTATACTATCTGAGTAGGTATGTATGAAGTTGAACTAACTCCTCCTTTTTCTTATCACAGGGGCCTTGCGCCGCAGAATAAACCAGAACTCCAGAAAGTGATGGAGAAGAGGAAGAGAGACCAGGTGCTGAAGGCTCAGAAAGAGGAGCAGGAGGCGCACAAGAAAAGGTCAGACCTTGAGATCGAGCTCATGAAGAGACGAGAAACACTCGAACAGGTATGTTTCCTCGCACACAGAGACAGAGATGTTTAATGGGCATATACAGAAATGATTGACTGAAATTGTCTTCTTGTTTAGCTGGAATTGGAGCAACATAAGGATGAAGAGGAGCAAGAAAACACCCCAGAGTTTGTCAAAATGAAAAGCAATCTGAGAAGAACCAAACAGGAAGTGGATGGGCAGGAGCGTGCCACCTAGAAACAGCTTCCATGGCACATTTGTTGGGAAATGGACAGGGGTTTGTGGGAATTTCCTGATTTTCCTCCCCCATGTGTCCCTGTGAAACAAGTGACTGTAGACGAACGGTTCCTGTTGCCTGCTCGCAGACACAACCAGTATTCACGCAGCCTCTTTTCCTGAACAACGATCACAAATAAAGAGGATTGAAGAATAAACGACACGCATACACACAAACTCTTGCACTTGGGCGCAGCCTCTTTGCCACTGGTTAACTGGCTTCAAAGAACATGCATGGCGGAACAAACAGAGACCACATGATTACTTTGTTGGATATTTTTTTTATTTTTCGGAAAGGGGGCGCACATTATTTTACTATTTTAGTTTAAAAACCTGAAATGGGACACTGGATGGACTCTTTTAAGCCAAAACAATTCTCTTTTATTTATGTTCAGTGTAAGCTTTTGTTTGAAAGGGCTTCTTGAGACATTGACCTCTTGGTTGATGTTTAAAGGAAACTAAATATAAAGTTCCAGCAATTCAAGTTGTGATGCATCATGCTTGGCTTTTATGAATTGTAATGTTTGTGCACTCCCTCTGCTAAATTTCATAAGCAATACTAGTTCTAGTTTTGTGAGATTTCTTTGCAAATATTTTTGTTACAACTTTTTTAATGAATACATTAGTAATAAGTTAATACACTTTAGTTCAATGTGATATTAAATGCAAGTGCATCTGTTTTCTTTCACTTGAATGATATTGTTCATTCGAAAAGTTGAAGGAGAACATGAAATGTGGTTTTGTGTAGATTTGAGCCAGTAAATAACCACTCCTTGTGTTCCCTTAAAACTTTCTTTTAATAAATATTATTTTATCATGTTGAATTCTTTGTTCATTTGATGTCTATATGAATCTCTGGGTGACCAAGAAGTGCAAGTGATCTTATAGAGGAAGGCAATTCTTTTAAAGGAATAGTTCACCCAAAAATGAAATTTTTATTAAAATTTACTCACCATCAGGCCACCAAAGATATAGTTGATTTTGATTCTTCATCTGAACAGATGTGGAGAAATTTAGCATTACATCACTTCACCACATCACCAATGGACAGTGAATGGGTGCCGTCAGAATTTATCAGTCCAAGCAGCTGATAAAACATAACAATAATCCAGTCCTTCAATTAATATCTTAAAAGGTGAAAATCTGTGTAAAAAACTATTCCATCATTAAGGTGTTTTAATTTTAAACCACTACTTCTGGTCAAAATAAGAGTCCATAATCCATAATAATGCTTCCTCCAGTAATTTCCTCTCACTTCAAAATCCACCAACTTGCTTGATATGTGCATATTTCTCTCCTGATTCACACAGGATGACTTTTTCATTGAAGAAAGCAATATTATGGATAGAGGATTCATATTTCCACCGGAAGGTACAGATTGAAGTTAAAAATGTTTTAATCTTGGATTTGTTTATTACAAACATACAGCTTTTCGCTTCACAAATGGTAATTAATTGAACTATTCTGATGGCACCCATTCACCACAGAAGGTCCAATCATGAGCAAGTGAGGTTTTCATGTAGATGAATGTCTGATTTTAGTGCACGAGTGAATAGAACAACAGCCTTGAAACCCTGCAACTTTTAACAAGAAAAGTAGGTGTGAGTCATCTGGAATTTGCACAAGGTCTACACCTCCCACGCCATAAAATGAGAATGTCCATATAAAGGGATAATCACGAGTCTAAACAATTCATAATTAACTGCTTGAGACTTCAAAAGCATTGTGACGTTTTGCTTTATTTTGTATCTGACAATCGCAGAAGACGTTAGTTAAATACAGAACCTCAGTGTTTGGAGACTAGCCCCTTAGTAACTCATAAAATGAGCAACAAAAATGAAAATATGCAAATTGTAATTCCTGGAGTGCTTATGTAACTGCTGTGTTAAAGCAGGTGTCACAGACACATCACAGCTGAAATAATGTGATATGATAACAGCCTTATCTTTTCTGAAGGTTTTGCTGAATAAAACACCATTTAGGGTATTGTGTTTTAAAGGGACTTTCCAGCAGTCTATCACACTTTACTTTGGGGACCAATTCCCACTATTAACTACCTAATAATTATGACTTTTGCCTGAGTAAACTCCTATTTTGCAGCTAAGTAGTTAAGTTTAGGTATGGGGCGGGATACACTGAGAAAAAAAAAAAAAGGGTATAGGATTTACTTTGAAACGGAAATGGCTAGTAATTGTCACAAATAATAAAAATAAATAAAAAAGGCAAGTAACACATTAAATTAAACAAGAACTTTTGAAGTAGAAAGAGTGAAATAGTATTTTCTTGTAAAACATAGCCTACTCCAGTAATATTTGCTTTACTTACACTTCGAAAAACTATTTATATAGGCCTGGGTCGATCAAAAATAAAATAAAATACAATACAATAAAACCATAACATTTACTAGCCTATATAATAGCCTAATAATAAAGGTAATACACAAATAAACATAAAAATGAATAAATAAATAAGAAATCTGACTTTGAGATACTAATGTCCTCTTGCTGGAGATAGCCTATGTATTTTGGTCAAGGAGAGCGTGTTGCTGGTAATATTTAAGTGCAGGATAGGATTAATTAGTTCATCGGGCAGTCTCCTAATTTCCCTAAAGGGCTCTGGCTGCTTCTCCAGGGGGCGCCTGGCGGCTCAGAAAACAGAATCGTCCATTGCGTCGCTTTTAAGTCTTGGGACGTTTTTGGTCTTATTGATGACATATGCATACTAACATTATAATCTTTTATTTGTAATAAATTCCGGATTCGGCCTCCGTCATACAAGTACAAGCATGGATCATGTAAAATGATTTTATGAAACGCCACAATCCTTTAAACACAAGTAACTGTGATTAGTCTGCTTTTAGAAGCGATGAATAAAGTAACAGGCCCCACGTGACAAGGTCGGAACAACAATAAATAGATAAGAACTATTATAAAATAAAATAAATATATTGTTTAGTCCAGTCGTTTCTGAACAATTATTTACAACTGTCGGTCCACTAAATTTCTTGCTTATTTCAGTAATTGATTTGCAATTCTACCCACTTCTATTTTTATGTACCCGATAACACAACAAAACCATGTTAAAAAAAAAAATCTCAACAAAGAAATAAATAACATACAAATGTGTATTTAAAATAAACACTTTACAAAAGAAACCGAAAGTTATGTTTCCACACCGGCGAGATTCGGGGCAGCCCTCTCACGCTTCAGACATGGCGACGCAGATGGCGGTAAATTCAGGTATTCATTTATAAATTCCATGTTTTAAACATACTTCATATTTTTTTTCTACAGTATAGAGTATTGACTAATGCACTAGGCATTTCAACTGTAATTCAACAGACTGAAAGTACAAATAGCTCTCCACGTTACCTTCATTAGTAAATATGCTTAAAGTGTGTAGCTTTATGCGTCACAATAACTTACACTCATTATTATCAATCTGCGGTTTTGCTATTATTAATATTATTATAGGAAATATTGCGGTAAGACCATCATCTCTGTGCGACTAACGTTAGATAGAGCAATAAACGTCTCTTTAGACTAACTCATGAAGACAATCTTTACTTGTTAAGAAGGTTAACGTATTAATGCCTCATTTAAGTTTAAAATGTTTATTTAAGAATGAGGTTTAAGGTGGTTTTATTATACAGGAACTTAAATATGAATCTTTTTTGCGGCATGGTATCTATTTTAATTAATGTTTGCCAGTGAATGTTGATATCCATGCTTCATATGTGTCTTTTGACAACCTCTGTGTTTTATAATCATGCAAAAATAATCAATCTCTACTTTTAAGTCAAGTCAATACAGCAAAGTTGCACTAAAGTAATTTTGTGACCAATTGTTTATTACAAGTTAAGCAGGAATTACCAAATCAGATAATACACTATGTATCCTTAAATCAGCCCACTACATCTCTATCCCGTTGATAATGTGTGTACAGAAAGATTGGATTTTAACAAATTTATTTTGACTTTGTGAATCTGTTTGCAGGAGCCAGTCTGTGGGGCCCGCTGAAGGAGCTCTGGGAAGCTGTGGAGGGGGCCATATGGAGACGACAGTCAGAAAGTGTTCATCTTTTAGATCTGCAGTTGAAGAAACACAAACCCTCCTTCCTCACCCTCTTTAAAAACCCAGTAGGTTTACTTTCTATAGATTCAAAACATTACATGTTGAAAACTGTAATTGTACTGTAATTAAGTTTGGTGTATTACTTGTAAAATGGTTCAGCGTTTCAAAATGCATTCTTTGTTGTAAAATACAATATTTTTTTGCAAAATAGATGAAGAGTGCTGAACAGAGAGAGAAGGTTCGGAAAGCCAGCACAGAAGGCATTGCTATTCAGGGCCAGCAGGGTGTACGACTACTTCCTGAGCAGCTTATCTCAGAAACCTTCATCCTTAGTGACATTTTTGACCTGGGAGAACTAGCTGCTCTTGAACTGCTGTTGGCAGGTGCACATACGCCTTTAGTACTTCTGCATTGCACATTGCTCATACTGTATCATTGCAGTGAAATTGCTATGCAATAATGTGATCTTCATGTGTATTTTTAGGAGAGCACCAGCAGCCTCATTTTCCCGGCCTGACTCGAGGCCTGGTAGCTGTGCTCCTTTACTGGGATGGCAAACGCTGCGTGGCAAACTCCCTCCGCTCGCTCATCCAGTCCAGACATGGGAAGACTTTCACGCTTGACTTGAGGTTTGTTGCTTTTACTTCATGCAACAAGATCTAGCTCATTCTCCCATGCTTCTTTCCTTTTTAGGAAACATTTTATCCAAGGGGTTGACAGATTATTGATTGCACACTTCAGCAACTCCCAGGATAATGGAAATTTGAACCTGCAAACTATTTTACAGACCACATGTAATGTAAATTGAAATCCTTGACTGCCTCTGTAGTCCGATTTAGCCAATTGTTAGCAACCACCTTTATCAAGGCATGTAAAAAGTTGATGTAAATGAAGTAAAAACATGTCAAAAGTAAAAAAACAATATTTTGTGTTATTGTCTTAGGTTTGTTGATTTTTAATGTAATTCTTTGGTGTTGTCATGTTTTCTTTCCTTGTAGTCCTGAATTGGTGAATCTCACTACGCGGTTCACAGATGAGCTGATGGCTCAGGGTTTAACCAAACAAATCTTGAACTTGATCTCAGATATCAGCGTGACCCGTGAGTTTGAGAGGCTTCAGAAAGAGCGGGGCCTTGGCAGTGAGAAACACAGAAAAGAGGTAAAGCATCCTGTGCAAACTGATGATAATTACATATGCAAATTATGTAAATAGCCAATTTATAAAAATTATTATTCAAATGGTACAGGTATCCGACCTCATCAAAGAGTGCCGACAATCACTAGCAGAGTGTTTGTTTGCATGGACGTGCCAGTCACCTCTAAGCAAAGAGGACACCCTGACCCTCATCGCTCACTTGGAGACGGTGACAGCCGAAGCTGATGGCTCATTGGATAGCGTTAACCTTGCTTTAGTCATGGCGTTGCTTTATTGCCTGGATGTTAGTTTTCTGGAGCAAGGAACAGAGGATAGAGAAGGTATTCATGCTTTATTGTGACCATCTTTAGTAGCTATAAATGCTTTATTATGATCCACACTCATATGTGTGTGATTAATAGAAAATGTATGTTGTTTATTTCCCAGTGCAGTAACAAATACTATGTTTTCACAAACCTGTTTTTTGTGTGTTCATTAGACTTGCTCCAGGCCTTGCCTCTACTGACGGAGAAGCAGTATGTGGCAGCGGTGCATAATCGGTTGGTGGAGGGTCAGGCCTGGAAGCTTCCTGGACTGCAGGCAGTGGTGCAGCTGGCCTGGGCTCTGTCTCTGAGAGCTGTGTCACAGCTTCCGCAGGGTGCAGGTATCAACAAGCCTTTCATAGCTCAGGCAGTTGTTAATTTCAAAATCAATTTTACTTTAGCTCTCATGATCTCTTATGATACGTCATAGGTACTGTGTCTTTGCACAATCTCTATATACAATACAATAGTTTGTTATAGTAGATACAATTAGCAACTAAACCCTGAAAATGCATTAAAACATTTAAAAATGTGTAAAAATTCGCTTTATGACTTTATAGGTTAATGTACTCTCTTGTACTTTTGTTCATTTTGTTTTCAGCTCTAGTGGAGTTCACTGAGGCAGATGAGGCTCTGGCAGACCAGGCGCTGTTGGGAGGTGTCTTCCTCTTCCTGACAGAGGGCATCCTAGGAAGCGATGGCTTCAGCCAAGAAGAATTCTACACCCGCCGACTGCATTCCCTCATTACAGATTTCCTGGCTCTCATGCCAATGAAGGTGCGAGGAGAAATGCTTTTTTCCAGGATTCTTTGATGAATAGAAAGTTCAGAAGAACAGCATTTATTTGTAACATTATAAATGACTTTACTCTCACTTTTGATTGATTCAATACAATACATCCTTATTTCTCTTTTTATACTAATTATAAATTAAATTAAATTTATACTAATTATAGCAAAATTATACTAATGCTAATGAGTGCGTATGAAGATTAGTTAAGTGTAGAGTGTTATTTGCAGGTGAAGCAGTTGCGTAACCGTGCTGATGAAGATGCTCGACTGGTCCACATGGCTCTGCAGATGGGCAGCGAGCCGCCATCATCTCTGCGCAAGGACCTGGACCACCTCATGATACTTGTGAGCTTCCCTTTACATTTATCACATACTACAGAGTCAGACATATAGAATTCTTCATCGTCACATATTGCTCCTAAAATGTAATTAATATTATTTTAATAGGTAATAGCATTGTCACTCAACAGCACTTTTGAACTGTTGTAATTAAGGCTGAAGAATGGTGTGTGTGTTTTTTATTTTGTTTCAGATTGGAGAGTTTTACAGTAAAGATCCATTTGAACTTGAGCTGGCCCTGGAGTTCTGGTGTCCATCAGAGTCTCTTCAACACACTTCACTCACCGGATCTTTTCTTGGAGTACCTCTTCAAAGACCCCCTCACAAACAGGTGTGAGAAGAAACCTCATTCTTGCTAAACCTTATTAAAAATGTATTTTTTTAAGAAAAAAGTGTTCATCCTACAATATACACTTACTAAATACATTTAAAGGGTTATGTGAAATCGTAATTAACTGTGTGAGCTGGTGAATGAAATATTACTGGTATTCAACTCCACAGTGTATTATTCATCACCACTGCTTTGAATAAAGTGTCAAATTCCAGTATATATTTGTGTGTGTTACCACAGGTGGTTCTCTCCAAGTTTGTGCGTCAGATGGGTGATCTGCTCCCTGCTACTCTCTACATCCCTTACTTGCGCATGCTGAAAGGGCTTGCTAATGGTCCTCAGTGTTCCCACTATTGCTTTAGTCTGCTTAAAACCAATGGAGCTCCACATGGTAACTGCGCCCTCAGATCTTAAAAGAGAATTGTGTGATATGAGTGCTGTGGTAAGAGTTATGTGCACTACCATATAAGTTTGTTTATATGGCTGTTTCAGGAGAGAACCGGCAGGCTGGAGTGTCGGGCAGCGTTGTGTCATGGGAGCACTTTTTCCATTCTCTCATGCTCTACCATGAGAACCTGCGACGAGATGTGCCCAGTGCCGACAGCACACAGTACCGCCACCCACCCATCAGAGGCATCACTCAGAGAGAGCTAGAAGGCCTCACAGCGTTCCTCCAGCTGCTTACCACTATCATCACCTGGGTATAGAACACATACATCACAATATAATAACTGATTGAAGTTTCAATTCTAAATTGAATTCTAAAAAATATTTCAGAGTGAGAACGCGCGTCTGGCTCTTTGTGAACACCCTCAGTGGACGCCTGTGGTGGTGATGCTGGGATTGCTGCAGTGTAGCGTTCAGCCTGTGCTGAAAGCTCAAATCTTGCATGCTCTTGCTGCCTTTGGCAAATCTCCTGAGATCGCTGCCTCCCTCTGGCAATCACTGGAGTACACACAGGTTGATTAAAACGTCATCCTATAATACCAAACTGACCTACAATAGAAGAATAAATGTTTAAATTTAATTATCTGTACTAACTTCAATAGAAACAGTGTGGATTTCCCACTTATATGCATTTTCAATTGAGTTGACTTTAATTATTATGATATTGATCATTGTTGTATTTTTCCCTCTCAGATCCTGCAGACAGTGAAAGTCCCTGGACAGAGACAGGCTGCTGGGATTGAGGTTAACTGTGTTTCTTGTTGCATATACTGGTGCTGTTAGGACTGCATTATTTAGGGGCGAAAAATAACAATAATTGTTATAAATTTTAATATTATTTTTTAAAGCTCTATATTTGCTGTGCTTACTTGTAGGGCTTTATATATATATATATATATATATATATATATATATATATATATATATATATATATATATATATATAGCATATATATATATATATATAGCATATATATATAGCATATATATCCTTTTATTTTGGCACTAATTAAATTTTTCTCTAACAGGTGGAGCTGAATGAGATTGAATCGAGCTGTGAGGAGTATCCTCTCACAAGGTCCTTTTGTCATCTGATCAGCACTCTGGTAGAGAGTGCACTTCCAGTGAATCTTGGAGCAGGACTGCGTGCACCAGGCTTTCAGCCTTATCTTGACTTCCTGCGTGACTCTGTGTTTCTGGCCTTCCCCACACGTGCCTACCGGCGGCCAGCAGAAAAGGTTTGCTGGGACCTGTTAGACTTAAGCACGTGTCTTATCTCAGTCTCGCCTCCATTTATGGTTGTGCATCTTTATTGACCGTTTTTATTTTACTCTTGTAGTGGGAGGTAGCTGAGGCAGTGCTAGAGGTGTTTCACAAACTTCTCAGAGAATATGAGCCGCAGCCAGCAGACTTCCTGCTAGAAATGGTGGAACTTCAGGGAGAGCAAGTGCCGGCCCATAAGCCCCCGGGACACAGTCTGATGTTCCACCTGCTGAATGACTCACCCACCCTCTCTCTCTGCCTCAGCCTGCTGGAGGAGGGCGCTCGCCAGCTAGACACCTACGCCCCCTTTCCTGGTCAGTATGAAAGGCCTGCTCTGTACTTTTTATATCCTGTTTTATTTTATATTGAAACTTTTAAAACAACTCTCATTAAAATTCTTTAAAACAGTGTATAATGCTAAATGGATCAGTTATTAGTAGGGCTGGGTATCGTTCAAAAATTTTCGATACCGATACCGATACCTTGAGTTCGGTACCGGTTCCTGAACGATACTTTTTTTCGATACCAGTTTTATGAAATCAGTTTTAATAAGATTACATTATCTCAAAAAATTATTTTTTTTAGCTTGTTGATATTTATACAGACTCAAAGCCTCATCTCCTGAGCCAATGCACAAAGGAACAAAATATATCCAACACAATAAATTATTTTAATAAAGTTAAAATAGTTTTCAGTTTAACCATCTGTTAGGCTACGTTTACATTAGTGTGTGTTCATTTTAAAACACATAGCTCAGACAGAATCATCATTTCTAGGTTCTTAAAGACTTTTAAGATTTTAAAATTTTAAATCTTCATCCACTTTCATAAATGGGTGTTTTATTTTCTTTCACAATATGTTTTATTGTTATTAAATTCTGGTGTAGTATGTCTAATTATTTGATTGCATAAAAACAACTTAGTTTATTTAAATTTATTCTTAAAATAGCCTAATGAAATGTTTTATTTTTCCTCAGAAATTCTGTGTTCTGTATCTGGTTTTCAAATGAAGCCATAAAACATTAATTTAATTTATCTTTAAATTATTGAAAATCAAAGTTTATTTATTTTGGCAAACAAAGGGGGGTTACTATTAAAATTAAAACATGGAATAACTGTTATGTGATCATTACTAAAAAAAAAAAAACAGTTTTAATTGTAATAGTAGCCCAGTAGTAGCAGTATGTACTGTCTGCTGAACAATATTAATATATTTCTGCCGCAGTCTTCCAAGTTAAACGGAACTTTTATTTTGACGGGTTGCCTGGAATACCTTTACAGTTCTGTGTGTATATGATATGACTCAAATTTTACTCGAATCAAACGGTAAAATGCCCATGAAGTGACTTTCAGAGCAGGTCTGGAGATGTTGTTCATGTGTTTATGTCCTCATGTAGTTAGGCGGCAGACGCTGAAATGACCGCGAGCGTCACGCGAGCTTCAGTCTGTGTATAACAAACAAACCGCGCGATATAGAGAGCGGATTGCTCCGTACGCTTTATAATCGCTCTCGCGGAGGTTAAACACTGATCAATCAGCGCCGCGTCACTTCTAGTCAAACACACCTAGTGCTGCAGGATTATTGGCTCACTGACGGTGATGAGATTAACCCCTTAGGTATCAAAATTTGGTACCGAACGACAAGACGTTTTTCGATACTCGGTGGTATCGAGGCAATTCGGTCGGTGCCTAAAAAGTATCGAACTCTATACCCAGCCCTAATTATTAGGGTTGTATTGAAATTGTGGCAGATACCAATAAGCTGATAATTCAGCACTATTTGGAATAAAAAGGTGAGTGTAAAACACTCTAAAAATAAAATGAAAACATTATAATTTATAGTGTGAAAAATGGGTGATTATTTTAAGGTTAAATTATTTGGGATTTTAACTGTTGCATTTAAGTCAGTGTTAGATGATGGCAAAAGTAATCTAAATGTAAAAATAAAAATATATTAAAATAGACACACATTAATAAATTTTGCGAGCCCTGATATAACCAATATGAAACTTGTGTGTCACTATTTCATATATGAAAACAAACTACTGTTCACAAGCTTGAGGTCATTAAGATTAAGAAAAAAAAAATCTTAATAATATTATATTAATACTTTTATTTATTTAGGGTGCATGAAATTGATTAAAAGTGACAGTAAATAATTTTTTAATATTACAAAAGATTTCTATTTCAAATAAATTGTTCTTTTGAACTTTATACATCATAGAATCCTGATTGATTTATACATCATAGAATCCTGAAAAAATGTAGCACAAAAATATTAATTAGCTATTAATAAGAAGTGTTTCTTGAGCTGCAAGTCAGCATATTAGAATGATTTCTGAAGGATCGTGTGACACTGAAGACTGGAGGAATGATGCTGTAAATCCAGCTTTGCATCACAGAAATAAATTACATTTTAAAATATATTAAAAAGAAAAACAGTCATTTTAAATTGTAATAATATTTCACAGTGTTCGTGTTTTTACTGTATGTTTGAACAAATAAATGCAGCCTCGATAAGCATAAGAGACTTCTTTCAAAAATATTAAACATTTGAATGGTAGTCTATGTATTTATAATTGTTTGACATTTCTATTTGGCTTAAAAGTTAATGTAATTAACTTTTTATTCTTTATTAACTTTATATGTAATATAATTTTTTAGCAAATTGAGACTAAATGCTGAATGATACATTTCTGGATATGGATCAGTTTGTGTGTATTTATTGATTACATTCTGCTGGTGCCGTTGTTGTAGGTAAAAAGCAGTTGGAGTCGGCAGTGCTACACTGTCTGTGTTTGTTGGAGCTGGCTCTGCAGAAGGAGGTGACCTTTATGGATCTGCTAAGAGAAAGTCAGACATCGCTACTTGTCTCTCCTGTGGAACAGCTCCTGCAGGGTGTCAGTGCTCAGAGCAGACGGGCTGATCACATCTCCAACATTGCCAGGTCTCAAAATCATGTCAGGAATGCTTCAATGTGTGTCTGATTAAGCAATACATGGGCTGATTTGACTTGTTTGGCCTTCACAGGTACCTGTACCACAGCAGCTCGAACCCTGATGCTGCTTTCCAGAGTGCCAAGATTCTGCGCCGTATCGCACGCTACCCAAACATCCAGGTCAGACTGGTTGGAGACTTCACACATGATCAGGTAAGAGACCTCACATTGTCTATTGTTAGTACAATTAATTTGGGTTGCTTTAAATGTGACAAAACTGTTTTGTAATGAGCAGACGGTGAGTGAGAAGTTGATGGCTGGTTTTGTGGAGTGTCTGGACAGTGAGGAAGCTCAGGAGGGAGTTGCCGCAGATGGTGAGTCCTTATCCTGAAAATGGCCAAATATCATCTGTAAATGGTTTAAAGCAGCATTTAAGAACCTTTTTTTTCTCTTTGTTCAGACTCAGACCCTGAGAAACGGGTGGCCAGAATTCGACATGAAACTAAGATCCACATCCTGAACCTTCTGATCACCTCTCTGGAGTTAAAGGGCCCCAATCTGGGCTTGTATCTGCTGGGCTATGAAGTGAAGAAGCCAGTTTCCTCCACTAACCTGCAGGACCCAGGTAAGATCTCAGCTTGACTCAAAATCAGATTTAGGACTCTTATGTGTACCATGCTATGCCTGAAACAGTTTGGACTTGTGACTACGTCAATAAGGTGTTCTTGGCTGTCCACGAAGCTGCCTGCATGCGATCCTCAGTCTGCTCCAGAGGGGCAGCGAGTGGCGCACTGGACCTGTGCTCACCAAAGAGGCCCCTCAACTAGCTGAACTCTGCTACCAGGTACACACAGTTGAACTAATTTGCATTCAGACATTGTGATGCCCTTTGTGTCACGTTAAAGTATCTATTTTGTGTCTCTGTGTGTGTTTGTGTACGTACCAGGTGATCTATCAGCTGTGTGCCTGTCCTGACACTTCTGGGCCCACCATGCGTTACCTCAGGACCAGTCAGGACTTCCTGTTCTCTCATCTGCAGCACCTGCCTTTCGTTCTACCAGGTATGCTGCCTGTCTGCGCTCTTTGTTTTGAGTTTGACAGACTAATGTGTCTATAACATCTGGTGTTTTTGAAGCAGTAGATCAGCATATTAGAACGTTTTCTGAAAGATCAGTGACACTGAAGAGTGAGGCTGCTGAAAATTCAGCTTTGCCATTACAGGAATACATACATTTTAAAATATATTAAAATAGAAAACGTTTATTTTAAATTGTACTTTCACAATATTAAAGTTTTTTTACTGTATTTTTGACCAAATAAATGCAGCCTTAGTGAACATTAGACACGTTTGGCAAAAATCAAAAAAAAAAAAAAAAATTCCAGACTTTTAAATGTTAGTGTAATATCCATACTGATATTGTTGACAGTGAAACAGGCGGATTTATGGATTTAGTGTGCCATCCAGACACCTTTTTACATATTTTTACCTTTCATCTGGTCTGCAACACACCAGTCATAATTTCACATAGTATTTAGGAAGGATAGCATGCAAATTAGGATCCCTCTGATTGATTCTGTCTTCATGTCCCACAGAGAATGAGATCGCTGCTCTGTCTCAGATGTCCTGGCTGATGAAGACTGCAGCCATTGAGCTCAGAGTGACCTCACTGAACCGTCAGCGCTCTCACACACAGAGACTGCTCAACCTCCTCCTCGATGACCAGCCACACACATTACATGCCGGTAATACACACATCCAGAGTTCTTCACGATGACCAGCCAGCCACATTGAAGTAAATGCATTTGAATCTGTCTTGTAGCAGATGGAGAGACAGGCATGGAAGAGGAGAGTAGATCAGTCAGTGGTTTCCTGCATTTTGGCACCGTCTCCAAAGGTAAGAGAAAGTCTGGTTACGTTGCAGTTTGTTCTGACGCTTTAGATAAAAAGGAGCCATCTCCTTGAATATAATTAGTTAATCATCCATTGCTCTTTTAGTACGCAGGAGGCTGCTGAGTGTTTTGGATGCCATAGACTTCAGTCAGGAGGCCCCGGAGCTTCTGCAGCTGGACTTCTTTGAGCGTGCTCAGATTGAACAGGTCATCATCAACTGTGAACACGTAAATGAGCAGGGACACACCGTCTGCAACGTCAAGGTATTGTGGATGGCTCACTGATCTCCTGCTTGCATTTTACCTTATACTGTCATTTATTTATTATAAGAATATATAATTAATAATTTCATTGTTTCATCATGTTTTCAGTTGCTCCATCGAGTTTTAGTTGCAGAGATCAATGCACTGCAGGGCATGGCGGCTATTGGGCAAAGACCACTGCTGTTGGAGGTGAGTGTGTCTGATATTTGCAGGCAAGCATTACAATTTTTTTTTTCATGCTGTTATATAGGGGTGACCCCGAATAGTCGATGATTCGATGCTTCGATAGGAGCAATCTGATTCGACTCAGTCGAATATTCGCGGGGTGTTATGATCATGCCATTTTGGCTAGATGGAGGTGCTCAATGTCTGATTTCACACTGAACTACCGGTTTTCTCCAAATAAATTAATATACAGCCTATTATGATAATGCTGTAAATAAGCATCTGAAAAGAAGCTTTAAATAAATATTTTAACGTCCGTGAATAAATCCAACCACCCCTATAGATTTAAGTTTCACTTTCCATAATCTGTGACGGACAGAAGCATTTAGGCGACATGGATTAAAAAAAGTAGCAAGATTCAAACTGACACAGGCAGAGTGAAAGACTGTATTTTTTTCGATCAGGTAGGGTACAAGTGATTTCAAAACATTTCAGCTGGTTTATATATATCGTGTATATATTATTTATCTCCTATAAGGTGTATAAGGTGAGTTACGCTGCAGTAAAGCGCTTCATTGTAGTACTACTGTGATTAATGTTATGTCTCAGTGCGCAGCGAGCAGGACAAACAACAATGCAGAATATTAATGACTATGACTGGGAATGTCATATACACATAACATTATAATGAGAACACTTACAATAAAACGCTGTGAATTTTTAGAGTTTAGTTGCTGTGGGACACCCCTAGTGTTATATATATATATATATATATATTACTTTAGCTTTGCAGTTTAAACTATTCATAACAATATTATGTAATATACTAATACAAAAATGTCTTTCCTGTTGCTGATTTTTTTTTTTCGGTATCAGGAGGTGAACTCAATCCTGCAGCAGGTGGTGGAGAGGAACCGCGTGCGGTGTAGTCTCAGTGCCAAGCGTCACGCTCTGCAGAGCTGGAGGAGTCTGGTGGAGACCATCCTCACGGCTTGTCCTTCAGAGCTCATCCCAGCCGACCAGCGCCAGCTGATCATCAGAGACCTGCTGCTGGATCTGCATGACAAGGTAGGAAAACTTATGAGGAGGAAGATGCTTTTATATTTTTATTTAAACGAGGAACAGCAGTTTGACTTGCTTCTCTCTTTCCTCTAGGTGTTATCAGAAGATGCTGCTGGTGAATTGATGCCAATTGTAGCTGGGACGGTCTTCACGTTAACAGCACAACTCAGCCAATCGGTGCTGTCTGAGCAGCAGGGGGCGGGGCCAGAGGGTGGATCTGGATCAGGATTTGCTTCAATCGCTAACTCCGCCCTCCACCTCATCCTAAGGAAGCTACTGGATTTTATCTTGTGTACAGGTTAGAAGGGTTGCATTTTCAGGGTTGATTAATCAGTTAACCCGGGTAAATTAATTCCACCATGTTAGAGGTTAAATGGTTAAGCTTCTTGTTTTACTCCCTGGTGTTTGTTTACATCAAGGTGGAGGTTTCCAGCGTCTACGGGCTCACCTTTATGGCGCTCTGCTCTATTACCTGCAAATTGCCCAGAAACCTGAGGAGCCAGAGACACTCCAGACAGGTACAGAAATACGGATATGACAAAGCAAGGGCAAAATGTTATTTTATTCACATACACATACTAGACAGCATTTTGTCAATTTTAAGCCTTCATTTTGCAATCTATTTTTAGAAAGGTTTTGGCAGCATTGCTCATACATTACATTGCTGTAATAATATTTTACTATTTGATTGCATGTAATGTTTAGGATTAAAATGCATATAGTAAATATCTAAAAATCTACATATACATATATATATATATATTTATTTTTTTTATTTTTTTTTATATATAAAATTAAAAGTGCAGATATATTTCATAGTTGTATCCCAGAATGTATAATAATGCTTCACTAATTTGAGTAAATATATACAGTGCCCTCCAAAAGTATTGGAACAGTAAGGCCAATTCCTTTATTTTTGCTGTAGACTGAAAACATTTGGGTTTGACATCAAAAGATGAACATGAGATGAGAGATTAACACTTCAGCTTTTATTTACAGGTATTTACATCTGGATCTGATACACAACTTAGAAGATAGCACCTTTGGTTTGAACCCACCCATTTTTCATGTTACCAAAAGTATTGGAACAGATAGAATTAACATAGATTAAAGTGAAAAAGATTTAATATTTAGTTGCAAATCCTTTGCTTTTAATAACTGCATCAAGCCTGTGACCCATTGACATCACCAAACTTTTGCATTCTTCTTTTGTGACGCTTTTCCAGGCTTTCACCGCAGCCTCTTTCAGTTTTGGGGGGTTACTCCCTTCAGTCTCTTCTTTAGCAGGTAAAATGCACACTCTTCAGGGTTTAAGTGTGGAGATAGACTTGGCCAGTCTAAAACCTTCCACTTCTTGCCCCGATGAACTCCTTTGTTGTTTTGGCACTGTTTTGGGTCATTATCTTGCTGCATGATGAAGGATCTCCCGATCGGTTTGGTTGCATCTTTCTGTAAATTGTCAGACAAAATATTTCTGTAGACTTCTGAGTTAATTTTGCTGCTGCCATCATGTGTTACATCATTAATGAAGATTAATGAGCCTGTCCCAGAAGAAGCGATGAAAGCCCAAGCCATTACATTACTTGTGTAATGTGTACTATAATGTACACCTGTGTACACTGTGTTTTTAGATGAGCTTGTATGTTTGGGATCATGAGTAGATCCTTTCTTTCTCTAAACTTTAGCCTTTCCATCACTTTGGTCCATAAAATCAGTCCATAAAACCTTGTCCCAGAATTTTTGAGGCTCGTCTCCTATTCGTCTTGCTAATGAATGGTTTGCATCTTCTGGTGTAGCCTCTGTACTTTTGTTCATGAAGTCTTCTGCGAACAGTAGATTGTGATACCTTCACTCCTGCCCTCTGGAGGTTGCTGCTGATGTCACTAACAGTTGTTTTAGGGTCTTTCTTTACAGCTGTTTCTGTCATCAACTGCAGATGTTTTCCTTGATCTACCCGTTTGAGGTGTGTTACTTAGTACACCGGTGGTTTCAACAAAACACACATGTTCCAATACTTTTGGTAACATGAAAAATGGGTGGGTTCAAACCAAAGGTGCTATCTTCTAAGTTGTGTATCAGATCCAGATGAAAATACCTGTAAATAAAAGATGAAATGTTAATCTCTCATCTCATATTCATCTTTTGATGTCAAACCCAAATTTTTACAGTCTACAGCAAAAATAGAGGAATTTGCCTTACTGTTCCAATACTTTTGGAGGGCACTGTGTGTGTGTGTGTGTATATATATATATATATATATATATATTACATTTATTGTATCATTTATAACAATTATACTTGTTAATTTATCTTATTTAATTTTCAGACATTTTTAATAATTTTTTAATATACTGTCTTTTTTTTATTGATTTTGGAAACTTGTGTAAGGAGACTCTTGTAAGGAGTGATCGTTCACAACATATCTGCCTATGAAAAGCATGTAGGCTTTAAAAACTGTTCATAATGAAATGATGTAATTATATATTAATATATAAATAGTATAATACTGAATTTACAGGTACCTCCATGTGGGAGCGTTTGACAGCCCCTGAAGATTGTTTCTCCAAGCTGCAGAGAGAGAACCTTGCCATCATCGAGAGCTACGGCACTGCACTCATGGAGGTGGTGTGCAGAGACGCTTGTGACGGCCACGAAATTGGCAGGGTAAGAGCAAACAAGTCAACATCATCTTACTGAGTTATTGAGAAATTAGATATTGAATCGAGGACATCATCTTTTTCCAGATGCTGGCTCTGGCCGTGTTGGACCGGGTGTTGTCTATAGACAGACAGTGCCAGTGGCTGGTGTACCTGTGTAACAGCGGGTACCTGCGTGTGCTGGTTGAGAGCTTGAGACAGGACGATGCTGCCCTGCAAACTCTGCTCACACCTCAGCCTCCATTGCTCAAACCACTCTACATCTACGAGTCCAAAATGGCGTTGCTGACCCGTGTGGCTAAGACAGCACAGGGTGCGATGGAGCTCCTGCGCTGTGGGCTGGTTGGTCAGCTGGTGGAGTGTCAGGTGTTTCACATGCTCCCTCAAAATGATGCACTCAGGTCTGTACTTTATAATCTAGATATTAAATATAGATGACGAAAAATGTCTCTCACTGTCATGTCATCTCACTCTCTATATTTCTCTCTTTCAGAGTGTTTGGGCAGAGAGATCCATCAGGGTTTATTCCTAGTCCTTTAGAGCGATACAGACAGATCCTGCTGCCTACTCTCAGACTGATGCAGGTCATCTTGACCTCCACCACCACGCAGCACCAGCAGGGGGCGGTACAGGTACAAACATCCATACGATGTTTCCTTTGAAACAGACTGAATCCAAATTCACAAATCTGCTATATACTAAACGAGTTTAGTTAGTTATGAGGAAAGTACATACTTTTATGTAGTGCTACATCTTACTGCATACTTAAGTATGTCAGTATTGGGACATAGGTAAAGAAAGTTTATTTACACTATTGTTTAGTGGTTTTTATGTTTTTGAAAGTGTTCTTGTGATCAAAAATACACTATTATTGTGAAATATTATTACAATTGAAAGTAATTATTTTCTACTTGAAAATATTTTAAAATGTAATTTGTGATGCAAAAAATCTTTGACTTGGCAACTTAAAAAAAAAAAAAAGGAAAATATTTAATGAACATTAAAAATTAAAAAATAAGAAAAAAGTTTTATTACTTTTGCCTAAATAAAAAAAAAAACTAAATCAAAAGATTTATTTTAGACATCAGCATCCAGTTGAAGGGAAGTAATGTGTGTGTTGATTTGTAGGTGCTGCAGTGGCTCATCGTTCACTCGGATGTCATTCAGTCCATCCTGCATGTTCAGGACATGAGTATGGGCGCTCTACAGGAGCTCTCTCTCCTCACTGCCATCATCAGCAAGACCGCACTGCCAGGTACAGACACACCACAGCTGCTCAAATACTTGATACACTGATGACTAATGCTGTGGATCTCAATTTTTTATCTTTCAGGAGCTCTGGAGATGGGACAGGAAATCAACAGTGCTGCTCTTATGGAATTACAGGGACACATTGGCAGATTCCAGGTAAAATATAGAAAAAAGTCTTCGAAAGCTTATTTTTAAAAAGACGAAAAGAATGGTTATGTGACTATAAATGGTTAAATGTAAGACATCAGACTAATCACAATTAATTATGATGACATCAGTACTGTTGATTGCAGTTTAAAAGCTGAAATTCTGTAAATATAAGTTAATGTATGAAGTTTACAAAGTGAGTGATCTCCCTCCTTCAGCGTCAGTCGTTGTCTCTGCTGGTGCGGCTGGTGGGAACCGATCGCGCTCGCTACCTGAAGCAGATCGAGGAGACTGTCTCCCCTGGTGACCTTGCAGAAAAGAGAGAGGAAATGGAGGTTGCCATGCAACAGGTGTTACTATCTTTAGCTGGAAAACACTACACCACTTTTAAAATCAAATAAAAAATAAGAACTATAGGCATATTTAAAAAAGCAAAAACAAAAATGACTAAAACTGACAAAACCATACTTAAAAAAAAAAAAAAAAAAAACTTTATTATTACCTTGAAATTACAATGAAAGTGTATATGAAAATAAAAAAATATATATCTGGATATAAATATAAAATTAAAAACCAATGAAAAAAATGAATAAAACTAATACTATATCAATAATTATAAAATAACGTCTAAAATTTGCTCGAATTATTAAAAATATTTGATCTCTGGTCATTATTATTTGATTTGATATTTGATCAACTGGATGGAAAAAGAGTGTAAGGTTAAAAATCAAAGTGCCCATCATACACTATGATTTTCTGTAAAAGTCTGTCAAGTCTGGCAGACAGGCAACGATTATTGGCAACTACTGTTAACTCCACTAGAGTAGTTTGATCACACTTTATTTTAAGATCCAGTTCTCGCTATTAACAAACCATTAACTATGACATTTGCCTCTATAAACTCCTAAATTGCTGATTATTAATAGTTAGTAAGCTGGTTGTAGTTGAGGTATTGGGTCGGATTAGGGATGTGGAATATGGTCATGCAGAATATGTTTTATAAGTACTAATAAACAGACAATATGTAAATAAAAGGCATGCTAATAAACAACTATTTAGAATTGGTCCCTATACTAAAGTGTTAGCAACAGTAGTTTATTTTAGCCTTGTTTCGCTGATATATGTATCATGTGATTTCTCAGATTTGTGCCAATATTATGGAGTACTGCCAGACGTTACTGCTGCAGAGCTCAGCTGAAGCCCAGTTCACTCTCTGCCTGTTCAGCCCGTCAGCAAGTGAACCAGCAGGTCAGTCTTTGTGATCGTCTAACGCCTGTCTCTGTCTGGCTTCTGTAACCTGACTCTGTACGTGATCATGTTGTATCAGATGTGGCTGTTCCCTCAGCGCGGGTGCCCAGTCTGGGATTGGTTCTGCTTCTGCTGAAGAACAGCACCACTGACTTCTTCCGATATCATGACAGTCACAGACAGAGCCTGAACAAGCTGGAGCGAGTGGAGCAGCTTCCCCCTGAGGAGCTGAAGGAGGTATGTCTGCCAAGATACACAGAGAACGTTGCAGTAGTACTGCCGAAAATGTATTTGTTTGATTCAAATGGTCTAATGTATCTTTTAATGTGCAAAGCTGTGCCAGGGTCTGGTGTCTGGTTCTGGGGGAGTGGAAAAGATCCCATCAGTGCAGAGAAACGTGCTTGCCAAGCGCCGACTCGTCCAGCTGGTCAACAACCGAGCCAAGCTTCTTGCCCTCTCCTCCTGTATCCTAACACACAACGATTGCTTGAGAAATCAAGAGATGTTTGTTTGCTTTTAAAAATTACGTTTCTTTTGTTTCTTTGTTTTTGAGAATTAAAATCTGAACGCTGGAAACGGTTGCATGTTTTTCTTGACGTTTCTCTGAAGATATCATCGAGACGTGCTTGTTTGTGATTTGGCGGCACCTAGAGTTCTATTTGCTGTACTGCACTCCCACTGACCCCAAAGACTCACTTCTGCCAGGTTACAGAGGTCAGCTGTCTCTCATTCTAGTCTTCTTCAAATCGCAGTCAGTTTTGGGTTGTTTTTAACTGCATGACACTTATTTAACTGCATGAGACTTATTTATTGCTTTCTGTGTAGATCCTAGCGGTAGCAGAGGTTTAAGCGTGTCAAGAGTGAGCCAGCAAGATCTTGAACAGGTACCCCCCCCCCCCCCCCCCCCCCCATTTTCTTTTTTATATTGCTGACTGTTTGGGGTCAGATATTTTGAAGAAATTAACACTTCATATTTTGAAGAAATGAACACTTTTAGTGAAAGATCATTTGACACTTATCTGGAGTAATGGCTGCTGAAAATTCAGTTCTGCCATCACAGGAATAAATTACAATTTTAAAATCTTTGTCCGCGTAAGAGACTTTTTTTAAAAGCACCAAAAAAAAAGTCTCGTTTTTGACGCTTCTCTGTGTGTGTAGTTGCAGAGTGATGTGGCGAACAGCTTCAATGAGCCGTTACAGAGGAAGCTGCTGGAGGTGGAGGGTCTGTATAGCAAAACCCGCTCCCGTCACACCTTTATCCAAGCCCTTACGCGCAGGATCCGTGGCCTAGTGCATCACGCCAAAGGCTGAGTTAAA
Source organism: Barbus barbus (assembly GCF_936440315.1). NCBI lineage: Eukaryota > Metazoa > Chordata > Actinopteri > Cypriniformes > Cyprinidae > Barbus > Barbus barbus. Next base: position 24,074,273 of record NC_136750.1, read on the forward strand.
CATTACCCTTTTGAATTAGGTGGCAAATAATTGCTTTTATTGCAACACATGAAATTTTCTTGCTCTGAAGATCTCTGTATTGGATTTCTGCTTTTTCTAATGTGGTAAATAAATGGTTTTCTAAACAGATGATGGTTATTTCTGTGAATTAAATTTTTTTCTGGTAAGTACAGTTAAGCAAATAAAGCTGTTTTGTTTCTGGTGACTTGTACAGCGAAGAGCAGAGGCACAAAACCATTGCAGAATAATCTTGTTTTATTTTACAAGGTACATTTTATAGAAGACAGTAAAGTGCGTAATCTTCAGTTTCATTTGTATGTATAAACAGGGTCTCTCTGTTTTGAAAGCTGATGTAGCTTTACTGTGGAAGAGATTCTGGGAATGAGAACAACAGACTACATTCAGATCGCATGGTAAGGATTGTTTCATATGGCAACAATGAGCACACATCCATGTTTTAATACAGAAACTCACATTTAATATACCAACCTAGTTGCTTCCATAGTTTGCCTGTAAAATGTGTGCATAGCTACAAATGTCATAGGCATGTCCCATTCAGAAAATATGGACCGTGAAATCAACAACTGGTTGACGGGGACAAAAATGACTACAATTCTTAGCTGTGATATGTTTCAAGGTCAAGCAGCTTTTGAATTGTTCCTTGTTACCACATGACAGCGTTTCTCAGAAACAGTGAACCAAATAGTGGTTTCTTTTCAAATAAAAATGTAGCTTACGATTAATGAGTGTGAAAGAAGGCCTGTAACTCACAAGCTTGAAAGTCAAGCCAAATTCATTAGTAATGCTAAGAATATGCAGCCGTAGCCTGCAGACGCAAGTTTTAACGAAATACATGATACAAAGGGATGAATAAATGGTCCAATCGAGACTGAAAAAGTAATTGTGTGCTATGTAAAATCATGCATTTCCACTATAAATTATTTTTAAATAATAAAAATTATAATTACAGTATGTAAAGAACATATACATGTGTCCCTGCTACAGCGGGCCTACTAATGGTGATTGTGCTGCCCACAGTAGATATACAGAACAAAACCACCTCCTCACACCCGTCCCCATCGGTCAACTGACAATAAAAGATCCATTACACAGATTTGATTTACAACCAGTTATTTTACTACAAATAATCTATTACCATGATTAGAGAGCTGATAATTCAATGGAATAAGTCTGTGAGTTCAGACTGCTGAGCTACTGCCACCAAAGCCACAATTTTGTTCGTTTGATTCGAATGTGCTTTTAAATGAGAAAAAGTGAAACCGCTTATGGTGAGAGAACATTATTCACATTGCCTAGACTAGGGTTGTTTCGGTTTGGGAACGAACCCGAGGTACAGCAGACTTTTTAATCTTTTAAAAGATTCATATCTGATGTGCTGAGGCACTGCAAACCAGGAAGTGGTAATGAAGCTCACTTGATTACATTCCCACGAAAGCGACATGTTACATCTGCATCCTTGGTTAGGGTTGCCTTCCCTTGAGCAAGGCACTGAACCCCCAACTGCTCCGGGTGTATGTTCACTACTGTGTGTACACTTGGATGGGTTAAATGCAGAGCACAAATTCAGAGTATGGGTCACCATACTTGGCCACACCCCTTCCCCCTCCCTCCCCTTAATATTGTCCTAGGAGGGTTGCAGTGACATTTTAACGATATGATAACCATGGCTTCGCAGCATACGGTTTTCCACACTTTGATTTAAAATCCATTTCAGCTGCACGACAATTATTCTTAACGTAAAAATTCTCCAAAATAATGGTTTAAATTAAAGACGAAAACCCTCTTGTTTGAAACATTGCTAATATTAAATAGTTATTAGGACAAATACTATACTCGCGCAAACAAAACATTGTCCTAAAAAAAAAAACATTTAAATTGCACGCAAGTTTTCATAACTTCAAACATAAATCATTATTAGCAGGGTAAAGTCCTTTCTTCAAGCTAACTATCAAACTTTCCTGAGGTAAATGTAACGTTATGTCACGTTATTCACAAGTAGTTTCATTGACTTCTTTTCGTGGTTAAAACACTGATTGGGCGATTAAGAGCTAACATTTCAAGATGTTCTAAATCTTTCAACAACTTCTGATGTTCATTCATGTTTATTTCATGGTAGTAAAGGTTAAATTATAATTTCACACCCGCTCCGCGCTATACCGCTTTATCTGCATGCAGATACAATCTGTCACACATTAAAGAGCATCAAAACGCCATTTATTATCTGGATTTTGTGCTAAAATTTACAGAATTTGAAAGCGAAGACTTTGTTTCTTGTCAAAAGTAGGTAATTGCGCAACCCAGATAGCACACACGTCTGCAAAATGTCTGTTAAAGATCACTTGATCTGGAAAGCATCTGCTGTGTACAAACATCTGACAGATATCAGTTTAACTAACATTCTAAATCATAAACATCTTAACGAGATCTAATAGACGTCTCTTTGACATCTGATAGGAAATGTCCAATAAATGTATTGCAGATGATCAAACACTCTTAAAAAATACTCTTGCAGATGTCAAAGAGATGTCTCCGTGATGTACGTGTGCTGCTATCAGGGTACAAATAACTTGAAGCTTTATTCAGCCTCACTTTTCTGCATGTGACGCGCATGCGCAGTTCAGATTCTCAGACCGGTTGCATTCCCGGTACGCTTATACTGGTATACCGCTGCAACCCAACCTAGGATCAACAACAATGACAACACATGTCTGCTGGCCATAATGAAGGAGTTTCTATTGCATGCAGAGCATTTTTTATCTGAATGCAATATATATATTTGCAGTAAATTGTAATCTTGTCATTTGAAAAGCGTTTGTCCTGCATATACAAATCTATTTTTTTTTTATGGTGTCAACACGTCTGGATTTTTGCCTCAATATACTATGCATACAACATGTAAAAGTGCTGAAATGTAAATTTTTTACATTGTGTTTAAAAGAGTGCTGCGTCAGCTGTAGTATGGTGTGAAGATGGAATAGCATGTCTTAGTTCCTCCATGTACACTTTACATGTGCCCCGTTTGCATTCTTTGTGAACTTCAATTCTGTCAGGTTAGTGTCAAGTTGATATCCATGTGCTTTAAAGCCCCATATTCTGGATGTGTTCAAATCCTAATGGAACTTTAGGACAACTGGACCAGCAGTGATGGCGCAGCAAGCGGGAGCGTCAACACTTTTCCTACTGACAGCCTTGCCACGTCAGTACAAAAAATCTTCAACAAGAGTTTGCTCTGTTTGCTCAGACGCCATTGGAGCTTGGCTCGTGGGTGATTTCTGTAGAATGGTTCTTTTCAGGCGATTCTGGGACCTCTCCTGTCACCGCCATACGGATCACTTTGAGCCAGCGCTGTTTCAGTTCCTCGCTCTCTGCTGCAAAGCTGTGGACTGATTTAGACTGAGATAGTCTGAAGCTCGCGGGAGGGTCGGTGGGTCTCAGGCTGTCCTCCACCTGGTAGCCAAGCAGAGGAATCGTGGACTGGGCCTTAACATCCTGTGAGGACAGTAAGTCTTTGTTTAGTAAAGGGAAGTGGTGTGCAGGAACAGAAATATGGCGGTTCAGTGAAATAAAAGCACACTGACCTGAGGTGCTCTGTACAAGTAGAGAACTAGAGCTTCTTTTTGAGGAATGACACACCAGGCTTTCTGCCAGGGCTTGTTCTTCTCGCAGTACTGCAGGAAGCCACATATGATACTGTTGCCCGAGAACTGAGCAGCTTCAATCTGCGAGGGAGAAGAAGTGAAGTTTAGTACTATAGTGTAGTGTAAATGCTTCAGAACTCCTGTGTGAGATGACAGCGTGAATTTCATGAAGCCTGTCAAGCCTGTCTGGGTCATATTTCACTTCAACGTGAAGTTTTTTTTAAGAATATTAAGTAAGTGTGTGTGTGTGTGTGTATATATGTGCATGTGTGGTTTGAAGTATTAGCATATATCATACCATTTTTACACTATATTTTCATAGTTTAACTTATTTCTGTCTTATTATTTCATAGTTTAAATTATTTCCAAACCAGAAGAATAATTTGCTTAAATAAACAGAAAAAATTTATAAGTTTTACTGACCTAATTATTGAAGTATTTGCTTGGAATGTGTACTAATATATATATATATATATATATATATATATATATATATATATATATATATATATATATATTCAACAAATGTACAAAATAATGACTAATGACAAATAAAAAATTCTAACTAAAAAGCAAAATAACTGGATTCAATAAAAATAAGCCTTCATTTAATTTATTCAAAATGTGTTTTTATAGTAATTTTGAGGTGAAATATGAATCTGACATTCACTGAAAGTGAGTAAAACAAAAAGAATGTCAAAGAAAAGGGTTCAGTTTTCCAGTATTTGTGATAAAGCCAGAGCACTTCATCAAAAGTCAGTTTGCTTCAATGATGCACAAAGTGACAGTTTAGAACAGGGAACAAACAAATCTATTACTTCACAAAGGTATTTTAAAAATTATTTCCATATTCAGCTTTGTAGCTTTGCTCCCTCTTCTAAAGTGTTACCAAACCAGAACGTTAAAACATCAGGGCACCAGTGGTAACACTTTATAATAAGCTTCATTAATAATATTAACAATATTGCATTACATGATGCTAAACAGATCATTAGTTCGTGTAAATTAGTTAGAAATGAAATTTGAGTTTGTATATTTTTTGTTGTTCTTGCATACTCTGATCTGTTAAGCATTACTGAATGTTTGTTAATGACTGGTTACTGCAAGTTATTATAAAGTGTTACCGACCGATCTTACCGCTGCTGAATTCACCACAACAGTTCGTGGACGTCTGATTTTCTTCCGTAACTGTATATATATATAAAGGTTATATGATGTCCTTTTTTCTGACAGTACAGCGTGTGGTAATTGATACATTATAAAATGCAGTTCTGACCCCAGGTCACATGATCCTGAACTCACCTCTAGAATGCCCTTCTTCTTGCCCTCCCTCTCCTCACTGTCTATATGGCCTGTCAGGATGGATTTACAGTCTTTGCACACCTTGTTCATCCTATTCCCATCATATTCCAGAGGGGCTTTGTAGTCTGAGCACTTCCCGCAGACCACCTGAAAGTATATAGACATTTCAGCACATGAAAAGTGCTTTAAAGCTGTGAAAACAGATCGTTTTTGATTTGCTGCTGCTTACGTATCCACAGGCCCGACAGTGATGTCTCCTACGTGTTAAGGCATTAAAGCCCTCTTTGCACCTCATACACATGGTCACCTCATTGTCTCGGATCCAGCGAGGGGCTCTTTTACCCAGTTCTGATATCTTGAGATCCTACACAGAAACATAGAAATGTGTAAACAATAAAAACAAACAAATCTGGACTACTATGACTCTATAGTCCTGCATTATGTGCACAAAACATGAACCTCGGACTTACACAATAAGTCATAGATATATATATATAGCCATAAATCACAAACTAGCATTATCATTCATATAGTACTTATTATAGAACTGAGACATGATAAAATGGCTAAATTAATATAAATAATTTTGATTGAATTATTTCTTCAAATTAATTAAAAATAATAATTAAAAAATAATAAATAGTTTTTAAAAGCTGAAAAATGTACTTAAAATAATAAAAAGTGTAATTTAATTGTTTATTTAAATAATTCAATATTCTAAATATGCTCTTCTATAACACTATAATACTGACCGTTACTTCCTCCACATCTTTGAATGCTGACTTAAAGGTCTCATTTTTCTGGAGATAGATGTGTATCGTTTCCTGGAATGCCTAGAACACAAATGAAGAAATAAAAAAAAATGGACTTCCAATGACTTGATATTAGAGCTGTCAAACGATTAATCGCATCCAAAATAAAAGTTTATGTTTACATAATATACAGTGGTGTGAAAAAGTGTTGGCTCCCGTCCTGATTTTTTTTTTTTTTTTGCATGTTTGTCACACTTTAATGTTTCAGATCATCAAACAAATTTAAATATGAAAACAAAGTGATGTAGACCGAAAGATCCTCAAAAGCTACGTATCATGTTGAGATCCAAAGAAATTCAGGAACAAATGAGAAAACGTAATTGAGATCTATCAGTCTGGAAAAGGTTATCAAGCCATTTCTAAAGCTTTGGGACTCCAGCGAACCACAGTGAGAGCCATTATCCACAAATGGAGAAAACATGGAACAGTGGTGACCAAAATTACCCCAAGAGCGCAGCGACGACTCATCCAAGAGGTCACAAAAGACCCCACAACAACATCTAAAGAACTGCAGGCCTCACTTGCCTCAGTTAAGGTCAGTGTTCATGACTCCACCATAAGAAAGAGACTGGGCAAAAATGGCCTGCATGGCAGAGTTCCAAGACAAAAACTGCTGCTGAGCAAAAAGCGCTGTAACGGACTCATTGCAAGTTATGGCAAACGCTTGATTGCAGTTGTTGCTGCTAAGGGTGGCCCAACCAGTTATTAGGTTTAGGGGGCAAGCACTTTTTCACACAGGGCCATGTGGGTTTGGATTTTGTTTTCCCTTCATAATAAAAAGCTTCATTCAAAACGTGCATGTTGTTTACTTGTGTTATCTTTGATCAATATTTAAATTTGTTTGATGATCTGAAACATTAAAGTGTGACAAACATGCAAAAATATAAAATCAGAAAGGGGGCCAACACTTTCACACCACTGTATGTGTGTGTACTGTGCATATTTATTTTGTATATATCAATACACTCACATATTTTGGAAATATTTACATATTTATATTCTTATATTAATTAAATATTTACTATATAAACAATATATTTTTCTTAAATATACATGTGTTTGTATTTACATATACATAATATATGTGTGTGTGCTGTGTATAGTTATTATGTAAACACAAACTTTTATTTTGGATGCGATTAATCGTTTGACAGCACTTACATCAACAAGCAAAACAGTTAATATTACATTTTTACCTTTATCCAGCTTTCTTTATCTGGTTCAGAGCTGTAATAAGGCAACAATTAAAACCATTTACCATAAGGCAACCATTAAAAACACCCAGTATTGAAGAATACACAATATGCAATATAAACGCAAACACAGATGGTCTAGTCTGTACCTGGCCTGCAGCTCCAGTGTCCGTTCCTTTCCAGAAACCTGAAAGGTGTGAGGATAATCATCATTGTACGTCTCCGTCACCTTCATGCCGTCAATGCCGATACGTGTGCGAACCGTAAACTTCTGTCCCACCAAGCTGAACTTTGGAACGCAGTACAACAGCATGTTGTTGAACTGGGGGAAAAGTTAATAGAGATTTATAATAATACATTGCCGAATGCTACTATAATCATGACTCATTAATGATCACCAGCATGGACTTACCAGGAAGAGATATCGGTCCATGGCTGAAGTGTTCCTTGCTGCCAGTTTCAGAATATGACCCTCTTTTATTAACTCATTTGAAGCGTTCACAATGTCCTCTTCCTCCCCCAGCATATCATAAATCTCCAGCAATTTCTTAAGGTTTTCCTGAGAGAAAGACAAAACAATCTTAAATATACTGTAGGTCTTGCCATTCAATTTCAAGAGAAAAACACTTAAAATTCAGTTGCTGGTCCCCATTGACTTCCATAGCATGGAGAAAAAAACACTATGCAAGTCAATGGGGACCAACTGAAGGCGAATTATCCCTTTAATAATACATCGTTTTAGCCTGATTTGAAGTGTCAAACATTTCTGAGAATATTTAATCAACATTTTTTGAAACTAGAGTCAGTCATTGAAGATTGTTAGACATAATCTAGATATTCATTTGCACAGCAGAAGAAGAAGACTCACTGTTTTCCTAATGGCAGTGTTGGAATGAGTGGCAGCCATGGCAATAATCTCTAAAGACTCTGCAAAGACAAAGATTACATTTAAAAATGGTCATGTTTAGCATCTGGTTTAGGAATCTGTTCACTCCTGAACTCACTTTCAGCATCCCGCTGGTCTATGTGATCCTGAGGAAGTTTCTTCAGATAGTCTTTGAGCAGCATCTCGTATCGTGGCACTCTCTGAACGGGCTCCAACATGTGGTGCTGCAGCGTTAGACTTCCACACACTTCTTGACTCTGAACACACAAACGTTAATCTACAAACACTAAAGGCAAAAACAAACAGATACTGTATATCGAGAAAGAGTAAAGAATCAGCCGTAGTTTTGAAATGATCTGTGTTAGTTCTCCCTTATATCAGTGCTACAATCTACCAACATCCTATTATTAATTACTTAATAATAAACATGTTCTGTTTTTGAGTTTTAAAAACTTTAAACATTTTTAAAATCTGGCTATTGAAAAGGACTCTCAGTGTGTAACAAACTGCAGTACATCAATGTTCACCTGGATTTCCAGAATGATGGCTTTAAATGGAGGCGATCGGTCCGTCCATTGCTTCAGCAGATCCATGGCGTGATCAAAGTTCCTCACATACTCAGCATACATCTTCAGAAAGGGGGTGAGTTTCTGTAGGATGTCCCCAATGCGAGGTGTCGACGTCCTTAAGGAAAAATCTAGCATCAAGACCATATTCCTGCTGATTAAACCAAACACAATGTCTGAAAAGAGAAGGTGTGAACGTCTTACCATTCTCCCATGCGTTTTTCCAGGTCAGGCAGAAGGAACTGGCTGTGGAAGGTATTAATGGAAGAGATGTTGGAAAAGATGTTTTTCACCACATCCATTGGGAACGTGTCTTTTCTTGCTTCTTCTAACAGCTTGGTGTAAAACACCTGCAGGGCCAGAGTAAGATGATGTATGGTCTGTGTGCATACTACTATATTTAACATGTTATGATTGAACAACAATGCTTTCCCACTCAGGGCCTTGCAAGAGTTTGGTCAGTCTTTGAAAAAGCAAAAAATGCTTTCATGAAAAACAATACGAGCCCTTACCTTATCTAACAAGTCGAGTCGTGCAACATAAGCCTTCTCTGTCTGCAGAAGTTCATTTGCTATCTTGTAGAGCTTTTGCTCATTAGTTTCCTAAATAAAAAAAGTTCAATTTTAACATAAATACTGTATGCAAATCAACATCATTTTTGATATATATTTGCTTCATGCAAATGTTGGTGTTTAAAGATCTTCGATGGTGAATAATGTCATATTTAACACCAAAAACAAATATTTGACAATTTTTTTAAAACAAACAGTACAAAAGCAGGTACAAAAAAATACTCATTTGTACACTCATTTAAATACTTTACCATTTAAATATAAAATAAATTATATAATATGAAAATAATAAATAATAAAAACAAAATAATGCCACAATTCCACTTTTTTTTTTTTTTTGCAAAATATAAAATATAAATATTTTATCAAAATATAAATTAAAAAAAATTCCCTATACATTTAGGGTGGAATTCACTTTGTTTTCAACTTTTCCTTTGCCAGCTCTTCTTGAGGCACTATAAATAATTCAGATTGTCTAAAGTTCTGAACTTTGGGCTCATTTTAATTTAAATTATGCAACACATTTTTGTTGAATTTGCTGAGAGGGAACTATAACACTACAGATGTGTCTTTGGTGTGAGACCCAGCTCAGCACAGGGCTGAACGGAAACCTAAGGGTCAATTCAGAGGTTGACTCCCACTCCACCTACATTCCTAACTTCTCCATAACATGTTTTCCCCTCTTTCTCTCTATTACACCCATTCACAAGTGAACATCCACTGGCATTCACTCTCTGTACACGCTGATGTCTGTTAAAGCAACTTCCTGATGTACACCGCCCACAAACAGTGCTGCTATCTGCCTGTCACCACTTTAAAGACACATGTCCAATCTGTTCTTATCAGAGCTCACATAAATAACCTTTGAACTATTTCAGACACCCTCCACCACTTAGCTGATGAAAGAAACAAAGCTAACTTCCAATACGTCCAGCCTTTGGCACAGCTGACTGCAATTCTAAAGAAGCTTATTGCCGAAGCGTACCTCAGAGGACAGGAAATCAAAGGATGGATAAGAGGAAACAAGTTAAGCCAATAAAAGAGGGACTGGTGTGGACAGAGGATGTTTTTGAAGCTTCACGCATGTTCACATTAACAGAAAATCTGCCCTTACATTTATAATTAATGTAAATAATTAAAACTATAAAATAACACAAATGGAATTATCAATTATATAGTGACCAACAAATATTAAACAAACAATATTATTAAAGATAAAATAAATAATTAAAAACAATAAAATTATCTAATATTTTAATTAATATTAAAATAATTAAAACGATGATATAACACAAACGGAAGTAAGTGAATTATGTACTGGCCAAAAATGTTTAAAAATGATATTAATAATAATAAAATGAGTATGTAAAACAATCAAATATCCTAAATCAAAATTTCTAAATGTAATTATTATTAAATTAATTAAAGCTATGAAATAATTCCACTTCAATTACATCTACTTGTGTTATGTAGTGACCAAAGTTTGTAAAAAAACAACAACTACTACAAAATAACACAAATAGAAGCAAGCTACTTATGTAGTGACCAAAAATGTTTTTTTTTAAATACTAAATAATTAAGAACAATAAAACATTATAATTAATATTCAAATATTTAAATAAAACTATAATACAAACGGAAGTATGGGAACTATGTAGTAACCAAAAATGTTAAAAAAAAAATTGTTTGTTTTTACAAGTTTTACAAGTTTATTCTTTTTCTACTCTAGTTTCCAGCGTTGAATATTCGCTCCACAAACTTCAGGAGGTGCATGCTGGGATGCTTTTTAAATGCCACTGAAACAGCCATTGAAAGAGTTCCAAAACAATCTATTTACCAATTTAGTGACTACATGACTAAGCATTTAAACACAAGCTTTTAGGTTTTTAAAACCATAACATACACTTCAGTCAAGCACGTCCAAGCTATTGATTGTAAACATCAGAGACGATATCTTCTAGTGGAAGAATGCCATTAAATACAGTTCATTTTGGTAATATATAGCTGTTTTTAAAAAGCAATAATGCACTCAAGGCTGTGCTGTATTGTGGCCCTTTAGCCGTGACTATACTATCAATATAAAATGGCCTTGAGTGCGTAAGTGTACCATAATGACAGATTTTGTCATCAGACTTCAGTCTACTTGATCTACATCTACGAGATTTAAAAAACAAAACAAAACAAAACTGAAAGCAGTAATCCATCTGCATTTTTTCTACAAAGGAAATGAAGGCCTGGCCTGTAAGACTAAAGGTTAAAGAAAAGAAAAAAAACAGGCTCTAATGTGAACGTCAGCATCTAAATCTGGGAGATGAGACGGCACATTGCTCAGCTGGGCCCGAGGTGTCATATAACTGTGTGACAGTGTCACTACTGAATCCAAAAACACACTCACACGGACAGACAAAATACTCCTCACCAATACTCTCTGATACCAAAAACAACTTACCTTCTGCTCTGGGATGCTGTTCATCACAACGTCATGCTGCTCTGGCGCTTTCCTCTCTTCCTCTTCGGCCTGTTCTATGTGAGCATGAGGCAGATCTACACAGTCCTCGTCTATAATATCCCTCTTAGCCACATCGCCGGCATCTCCGTTCAGCAGTCCCTGACTGTCTACCCTCACGACCAGAACCGTGTCTTGTGTAATTCCATCCATGTCCCGATTCCTGTCCTGTTCTCTCTTCTTTTGGGCTAGAAACCCATTGGGGGGTTTGAGAGCATGGCGTGGGCTGTTCGCAGGAGGGCCAGCGTCTGTGGGCTGCTCGGTCTGTCTCTGGTAGTTTTTGTGAGCCGGGCTGCAGTTAGGAGATTTGCTGACCTGCTTCAGAGGAGCGCCCTCCCTCCGACTGTCTGTGTGGCTGTTGAGAGAGAGAGAGAGAGAGAAAGTAGAGGAAGGTCACCTTCTTTAGAGTCAGAGAACTCCAAAAAACAACCAACTTTTAGAGTTGGCGAACAGAAAGAGAAAGATGTGTTTGTGTGAATGTAATGGCGTTAAAAGAAGTGTTGAACAAACTTCCACTGTCTTGTGGGGCGGCGATGTGTGCGTTTGCAGAGGATGTGTGAATGAGCGGTCATGGGAGGAGTGAAGGAAAAGAGGATTGGAGGAGGATGGGAGGAACAGGGAGGGTGAGGAGAGGTAGAACGCGGCTGCAGAATGTCCCATGAGACACGGCTGGCCTACTTCAGAATACATGCCAACATGCAAGAACACACATTTACACACTCAAGAGAGCGAGACGGACGGTCTCTTTTGAACAAAATGCTTTCAGGAACAGTGGAAGCAAGCTATAAAATATGTAAGAGATCATGAACAGTGCACCCAGACAGTCTGGTCATTCTTTTATCACCCTGGAGGGGTTTATTTTGTGATAATGACCGGATGACTGCACAGGATCCCACTTATTACATGGCTGCTTAAAGAATAAATAAATAAATGGACATGAAATATTTGAGTTGAAATAATTTGACAATAAAGGCCAGCTCTATCAATTTGAGCCGCTTTGACAAGAAAAATATTTAAAGTTTTATTCACAAACACAACTTTTAATTTTATTAATCTATTAGTAAATGTCAAAATGAACATTAAGAATACTAAATGCTTTAGAATTATTTTAATTGTTAGTTCATGGTAACTAATGTTGACAAATGTAAACTTATTGCAAAGTGTTACCAAACAATTAATATAATTAGAAAGCTGAGACTTTTATAAAAAATATCATAAGATTTTTTTCTTAGAAGTGATTCTCCACAAATGGCTCATTGCAACTCAAAATGATAGCGCGTGTCACTTATAGCGATGATCCAATCAGAATTAAGTATTTCAGAGCGCTGTGTAATAAGAATACTTTTTTGACCGATGAACAATAAATAACAGAGATGCACAATATAGAATCGTGAAAATACCAATATTAAATATTTTATACCATATAAACATGCCATATAAAGAAATAAAATAAAATATTTTGTCATATCATATAACTGATATATGACATTTGAGTTTATACATTCAAACATTTTGTTAAATTTTAAAGCCCAATTTAAGATTATTTTTGTTTCTGTATAAGCATTTTAAAAGTAAATTCAGGCATTAGAATATTATAAATGTACAACATTTTTAGCTTTAAATATGGTATAGAAAAAAATAGGGAAAAAAAAAAAAAGTCTTGATAACATTTGCTTCTTATCCAGACCAATACTGGTATAAAAAATGATAATATTGGCAACATTGGTCACGGATACATTGTGCATCCCAAATAACCATCAAAACTCCACTTAAGCAAACTGTAAAAACATGATCCATTCATAAACGTGCATAAACCGAACAAAATTAAGCCACAATATAAGGCTTTGTGGTTCATGCACACATACACACACACACACACACACACACACACACAGATATCCTGCACCTCCAGCTGTTTCCCTGTCTACGGCCCACCTGCCCTCTAGATCAGATAGGGTTTCCTGTGATATAGAGAATGGAGATATGGATCTGAGGGTACGGAGCACTACAGTGAACACTCCAGATTACAGACTGCTATTAATACACCGTTGAGCTCTGGACTGCTGAGATGGATTAATATGTGCTATCTAACATTTTGTTCAGTGCATGACTCAAAACATTTCAAAGCTGTCCCGTGCAAAGAACAAAAGCGAAGTCTTTGTAATCTGGTATGATGAAATGTAGTTACAAACAAGGCATTTCAGGAAAACTAAATTAAGCTATCAAATGAAGCCACACAAGTAGGGCAGTATGGATTTCATTGTTTTTTCCCATGAGGTTGTAAACCAACCTCCTGCAGTTGTCTGAGGTCACAGCTCTTCGGTCAGCATTTATAAGTACGCGTTGGCCCAGGCCAGACAGCTGCAGGAGTTATCAGACCCCGGTTTACTCTATCAACTTGTGCACTCTTACTTTGCTCCAGAGCTTACAGGATGAATTCCTGTACAGATTCTGACCCACACACACAACACAATGGCACTAGACCGGCAGGCAAAACAGGATAAGGGCTTGCTGGGATTTATTTTTGAGGAACTGGGGTTAATGGTCAGTCCATTTTGTTACGGTGGCCATATGGTTTCATATGACCGGACTACACCGATGCTGAGCTACAGACTTCTAGCAGATGAACGGAGTGAATATTATGCTGTAAAACAAAATGCTTCACACTGAATTCATCATGGTTAAGCGGTGTTTTTAGAGTTTAAACCCATGTAACCATGGTAAAAAAAATAATGCACTTCCTCAAGTGGCTTATTTCATAAAACAGCAGCAAAAGCAATGTGATGACACCAATGTTTAATAAATAACTAAATGCAGAAAAATGACATACAGTCAACGCCTCAAATTTAGAAAGTACTGTATGCTTTAAAAACATAAGCTATGAGTTTATGTGCTTGACAAATTAGACATATTTAGCAACTTATATTTTTTAAACCATTCATTGATTTCAAAATTCATGTTTGAGGTATGACAGTGTGTAATTTATGTTGTAGAACAAAATGTGAAAGTCTCTTCAAATAATGTGAACCGCAGATCTTATTTTACTCTTAAAAACCTATTAGAGATTCCAGAGGGAGCCCATGGTGAATTAGCCTTCCAGGTCGGCCTACAAATGACTGAACAGCTCTATCGGCAGCAGTAATAAATAAGGCATTGGCCATTACAAAGTATAAATCGTTGCACTTTGTTGAATTACACCAGCTTTAAGTACTTTCAAAATAGTTTTGCATGAGGTAACATTGAAGAATATATGGCTAGTCATAAATTGATAAATCAATCTTACCTCCTGTGTTGATGTTTTATTACACACAACAGTAAATGTCTCATACAAAACCAGTTCTGTCCACAACACTTGAGAAACACCGAACAGAACGTTAAGAGTAAAAACTAGCTTCTGCTTTTTGATCTTCTTGTGTAATGTAAGGACAGACATTCCTTTACAGCTATTTAAATCACGTTACACATCTGACTCTGATTTCACAAGATTTCTCTCTATATCATACAAACATTATTTTTTTCAAAAGAAATGAATACTATGTTCAGCAAAGACGCATTAAATTGATCAAAAGTGACAGTGAAGACAGTTACAAGAGATTTCTACTTCATAAATGCTGTTCTTTTAAACTTTCTATTCATCAAAGAATGCTGACAAAATGTATCATGGTTTCCACGCAAAAATATTAAGCAGCAAAAACTGTGAGCATAAAATCAGCATATTAGAATGATTTCTGAAGGATCATGTGACATTGAAGACTGAAAACACTACCTTTGCAAAAGTAAACAAGATCACTAAACCTATGTTAGAGAATGTCAGTATCTACATATTATCCATGAACAGAGGAAAGAGAGGGAGATATCGATCGCAAGTTTACCTGTTCTCCTCAAAGCGACTGATGAGGTTGGACACTAGGCCCTTCCCTACTGCTCCTCCTACTCCTCCTCCTCCCTCCATGTTGGGAGTGATGGGTGACGTTCCAGCAGCCAGAGGAAAGCAGACTTCTGTCACCGGACTCTGAAGGTGTGCTGGCTTAGGAGGCACTGTGGGAAAAGCCACAAAGAGGACAGAGATTATATTTAAATGCTACAAGCCAATATTTACGGTACACAATCCAAGAATATCACTACACAACCAGCGTGAGTGGAATCAAGAATTCCACAATTGTCATTGTTAAAAGGATAGTTTACCCAAAAATGAAAATTCTGTCATTAATTACTCACCCTCATGCCATTCCAAACCAGTTAAGACCTTCATTCATCTTTGCAACACAAATTAAGATATTTTTGATGAAATCCAAGAGCTTTCTGACCCTCCATACACAGCAAGGGAACTACCACGTTCAAGGCCCAGAAATGTAGTAAGGACATCATTAAAATAGTCCATGTGACATCAGTGGTTCAACCTTAATTTTATGACGCTTCCGTGTCAGTCTTTGACACACATTTGACTGCAGTACCATGAAACATGCATTCCTCTGCTTGCAAACAAGGTGTAGCCACTGATGTCACGTGGACAATTTTAACGATGTCTGGGTCAGAAAGATCTCACATTTCATCAACAATGTCTTAATTTGTGTTCCGAAGATTAACGAAGGTTTTACGGGTTTGGAATGCCATGAGAGTGAGGAATAATTTACAATTTTAATTTCTGGGTGAAATATGCCTTTAAGTTTTTTGCTTAAGGGCAAACTCGCCCTGAGCTTCCATTACAACTCAAACCGCATGCAAGGAAGTGTAAAACAAATTGCCCAAATAGAACATATATGTGGGGAAACCCCTAATAGTGAAGTTCTTTTAAAGAAGCACTTGGTTTATTGCAGGAAGGGCAACTGTCCTGCAGATTTTAGCTCTAAGCCTAATGAAACACACCTGAATCAGCTAAACAAGGTCTTCAGACTCAATAGAAACTTCCAAGAAAGTGTGTTGGAGCTAAACTCCCAAGAGAAGGCCCTCCAAGAGAAGGACTTGGTTTAGTGCTATTAAACTGGAAGCTGTAACTGTAATCATCTAAAGGTGGCAGTGTAGCTTTAGTATGTTGCAATGGAACCTGATAATACCCGGAAAGGTGAGATGAAGTACATCTGGAAGCCATAGAGTCTGTCTCTACCTGCGGTGAGCAAATCACAGCTAATCCAAGTCTGATGGGTTGGAGATATTGCAGAGCTCACGGCTCCATCCAGTCTGTCCCAATATAAATAGTGGCCGCCCCTCTCATTTCACACATCTCTAATTCAGTAAGTGTGGTCTTTGAGGTTTGTATCAGTGGGCTTTATGCCTTTAATTTTACATGAGAATACAGAGATACATAAAAAACGGTTCTATGAAGGAGGAACTCTGTTCCGGCTCAATGCCTGTCTGTGAAGCATTTTGAAACAAACAAACATATCTGCAGTCGAAGTTCAGAATACTTTTCAGCAAATATTCTGAGCAATGACATAGTAGAATTTTAGGGTCTGTAATGATAGAGCTGACCAAAAGAACTTTACAAATGTTTAACTGTTACTCTTATCACTAGGAAATCATTCACACTTTTCAAACAAGACAAGACAATCTGCTTAGTGATCGAGCTCGGGTTCAAGGGTGCTCTGAGGGTGCCGTACTTATTACAGCAGTGCTATTTCAGCATTAAGTAGCCATGCTGATTTGAATGCGTTTTATTGTAACGTTTAGTATTCACGGCCTGTTTTAAAGGGAAAGACGTGTTTATGTGTAAAATAATGTTCTAGAAAGAGGTTTAACAATAATGCCATGGAAGAACCATGTTTGGGTTCCCCAAAGTGAACAGTACTTAAAAGAACCATTTATTTCTTAGTGTGAAGAAAATGTTAATAATCTAAACAACATTTTTTCCACTATAAGGAAACTTTTGTGCAAAGGGAAGGTTCCAGGGATATTATGATGGAAGATAAGATGGAAGTCCACCATAGATGGTTTGGCATGTACTTCTCATACTTATTTAGCATGTACAGTACTTCTGTGGAATTTGGAAGGAGTTATGTGTATATTGAGTGCATATCTCCATACCTTGTGGTTTAGGGTGCAGTGGTGGCCGTCGGCCTGAAACTCTTCCATTTACTCTAGTAAGGCTCTTATTGCTGAATCTGCATCCATGACTCAACTTCTCATTGCGACGACCTTGCTCATCAGGACTGTGGCTACCAATGGCTGCAGAGGAGAAAAGAAGGATGGGAATGAAGCGGTTTCAAAAGCAGTTTGTTTTATCTAATTGCTTGGAAGCCATACTGTGTGCAAACTTCAGTAGCGAGAACATGCAAGTACTAACATGCATGGACATGCATGTACTTGTACTCTGCATAAATGACAATAAAGTTGAATCTAATCTAATCTAACAGTGTTCTGGAAAACACTGTGCAGAAGTGAAATGCAAGAGATCTGTTTTTTGTGCTCCTGATATCAGTCAGGGCTGGTATAAAAGTGACCTTGAAACTCAGTGACTTAAACTTGAAACAAAGACTAAAAGTTCCTCTGAGTCGCTTACAGAACAAATAAAGGATGTCAGATTGGTTGGATGATTAATATTCAATCTATGAGGAAGCTTTTTTGTTCGCCTCAAACAAGAAATGTTTCCTGTAAAACAGCTTTGGCAAATACTGTAAGACATGCAAAAGTTGAAAAGTTCCTTGAAGACCTTGAAAAGTTCAGCTCTAAAAATGACACAGAACTGAATTTTTCATGTGCAACACAGTGATCAGTCTTAGATGTGTAAAAAAAAAGAAAATTCCCCTTCAGATTTCCCCTTTTGTTTCCGTAATGTATTTTTATGTGAAGCAGGATATGCAACAAGAAAAATAATTAGGATGGCAACTGATTCAATCTTGAATGTTACATTCCAGCATGAAGCCAGACTAACAGCAAGTTTTCAAAGCAAATGCAAGTGCACTGTAAAAAAAAAAAAAAAAAGTTGAGCAAACTTAAAAGTTTAAGGCAACCATCTTCAGCAGATTTTTGAGTTCTCAACTTATTTTTATTTTATTTTTTTTACAGTGTATGCAGTCTCTATTAGCTAACACTATCTGCCTGTGTGGTGACGTCAACGTTAAGAAGGAAACGTTAAATTATTACATTTTGATGATTTAATACTGTATAACAATGATATAAAAAAGATGAGGAACGTGTATTGAGGAAGTAAACAGCATTAATTTTTGTCTTCTTGCTGGCATTAAACAAAGACTGTATACTGTACCGTACACTCATATTACTATGAATGAGAGAAACTGCAACACACAATACAGTCCAATAAGTCACGCTTTCTTAATAGCCATTTGCCAATTGTTTAAGTCATTGCATCACTACAGCTGCATAGATGCAGCCCACAGAAACAGTCAGTGTCCCGAAACGCACGCTTGCGACTGTTCATGTGGATTTACTTTATACCAACCTGAAATATGCGATTTTTAACTATGTTTGAATATATGGAACAACATTTATGGGAACGTTCATGTCAGATTTAGTTGCTGATTCTAAATATTTCAATGTGAGTTTGACGAAGTTTTTGACATTTCGGTATTTCCCCAATTAGTTAAGTCACTGTAGGCACATGGTCTTGCATTCCTGACATAGCTGCCCAGAGGAGTTGCAAATATGGCCATAGAATGAACTGATTATCCTCTAAAAGGACTGTGCTCTACCATCCAACAGGAAATAAAATGAATGCATAAAGTTTGCAAACAAGATAAAATGCCACTGCAAGAACTGGCCACTATTGCACATTAGAGTCAACACACACCAATGTCATAACACACATTAAGGCTATGTAGGTGCACACACACACACTGAAGGCTATGTAGGTGCAATCCTGGTTTAGATTCCTCTTGTAGGTTATTCTTCCAGTTTGACCACTTCACATACTGCATTTACCTCAAAACCAAAGGCCTATTCACACAAAAAAAATGATAGTTATAGCAATAAATATAACAATAATTAGTGTCTACACCTACAGACCATAGCATTCTGTTTATTAAAAGTGTGATTCTAACGATACCGTTCCTGCGTGTCGTTATCGTTATAGTGGTGTGGACTTCCCTATTGTCATAGAATTAAGGCCTATTCACAACAAGAACTATAAAGATAACTATATTAGCGTCCACACCAACGGATGATAATGCTCTGTTTATTATATTGCTCTACAGTTATGTCGTCTGCCGTTTTAAATGCTTAAGCTCTTTAAAGTGAGGTGGATTCTGATTGTCAATGTTTTATTATTCATCAGCATCAGAAAAAAAGTAATTCCAATGATATTGTTTCTCTGTGCCATTACCATTACAGGGCCTAGTATCAAAAAGTTCAAAAGTTTCATTTTGAGTCCATAAACGTAAAATACACACGTATACACGGCATTTAGTTATTTTGAAAGTCTGGAGCTCCTTTTCTGAGAATTCCTTATTTGGGTGCAATGAACAGGACACCCAAGTTTGTCACTTTCCTCTGTACACCATCTTGTTGCAAATGATGTCTTGCCCATGTCTTGTTGAATTAGAGCATGGGGATGTTAATGCATTAGGAAGCACAAAGAGAGGCTTTCTATGGCCTTCCCAGCTTCATCTGGCCCCCTTTTCTTAACTGCAAACATCTTAGGCCAATAGGCTGCATGGGACTGTCCATGTCTGAGGATGAATGATGCTGTTGTTCTGGAAGTAAATATATGGTGGTGGTGGTGGTGATGGTGTAACGACAGCTTCATGTGTGATTGGTCCATCTCAGTTTTGGCTCAGTTTGTAGCCAGGATTGAAACAAGCTTTCTTTTACGGACCAGAAAATGCCTCTAAATGCCTGCATTTCTCTGATATAAGAACTTTTGTGTGTCTAAAATAAATATTTTAGTAATATCCTCAAGGCCATCTAACACTTACATAGAATTTGTATTTATTGCCTGTGTGTGCATAATTACTTTTTCTGTATATGAACAAACCCCTAAGCTTATGTGTTAAACTTTGACCCCTAGCAACTATCAAAAACACCGTAACACTGTGTGAGTTTTGAATGGGCAAGCACCACTAACGTTTCCATAAATATTGGGTTTGCATTAATTTATACAATTGTAATATAAAAATGCATAAAAGTGCTACAAAAGAGACAATGATAGTACTTTCATACTAAGCATCAAAATACCTCCATAAACACGCAGAAACGGTTGGTATATAATTCTGACTAACATTAAGCGTTTTCACGCATTCACTTTTATCAGTACGTTCATCAACATTTTTCTATTTAGAGGTCCTGGGTGATGAGGGCTGGCTGTCAAAATGAAGAAGTTGCAACATTACCGGAAAAGATCTGATGCTGTGTGAGAAAAACATTGTAGAAGTATGCTGTCAAACTGTTTGAAACAAATCTCTAAAGGAGCTCCATGCCGTTTAGTTGTAAATCTGTCACACAGAGCTCGAACATTATAATAATATATGCTGTGTGGAAAAAAAAAAAAAATTAATCAAACTGGATAAATGCTGGATAAATGATAATTGCATGGATAAAGATTTTCTTTATCCATGCAAATTAAGAAATTATCCGAAAGATTACTGGTAGAGTTAAAGATTTTCTTAGTAAAATCAGACCATTTGTCTTACTGAAATTCTTTCACTATCAGTTGATTACGAGGCATTTTAACCTTTATACCAATGACTTTTCAGCTCAAAGTGTTTAAAGGCCAATTCCGTCAAATAGCAAGAGTTTTAGCAGAATTTTGGTGCTGATGTGTGAATGATACACAAATAAAAGATGGAAAGCTGCTGCAGATGTGGTAGATTTACCGGAAAAATCAGTTTGTAAATCTTGCATGAAAAAAAAAAAAAATTCGCATAAATGTGTGAATGTGGCTATTGTCTACCTCCGTGTGTTTATGTAAACATACTGCATCTGTCAATCAAAACAACGAAAACATCCTCAGGTGAATAATGCACCTCATGGCATGGCCTTGCTCAGACTATATATCTGGCCTGTGAGTTACCATGGCAACCTCTTCCCAAAAGTCTTTGGCAGATGAAATCGAAACCGTGTACATCATAACAGAGATGCACCTGCGTGCAGATCCATTAGAAATGTCTCGCTGGTTTTTTGGAGCTATAATGAGTAGAAAAGTGAGCTACGTTGATATCAAACCATGTGTGGTCTAGTGAATGTAAACTTTGATGATAATTGCTGCTAAAATGTTTGCATGGGAAAAAGTACAAATGTTCCGCATTCTCAGAGTCTAAATCACAGGCGTGTGCCAACTTTGGCATTCCTGGCTAAGTATAGAAAGGGAAAAAAAAGTCTATGGTTTGACCTGGCGTATACAGAGAGCCCAGTTCAAGATACTGGCTTAAATCAGATCAACATCTGAGTTTAATAACAGCAGTTTGTTCCAGTAGAAAAAAATTAATAAAAATTCACAAAAACCATTCTAGATGCGTTTACATTTCTATACATGGAAATTTGACACATAAAATCCAGTAACAAAATAAATCAACCTTAATTTGAATAGTACAATTTTCAGTTTATGGGAAAACTGCCATACTGTATATTTGAATATAGCTACAATTTGGTACTGTACTATCAATAAAAACCTTGTGGGAAAATACCAAAGCTTATCATGCTTTCAGAGCTTATCATGCAACAGAGGAACAAAGACAGGAATACATAAACGTGAAGGAAGTTAGAAATGCACATATGTTAAATGCATTTCCTTAAACATGCAATGGTGCCAGAAGAAAAAAGCTAACTAACAAGACTGAAAAATGTGAACTTGAATAAAGCAGACATGGTGACCAAATGTCTGACACAAATTCTTAAGATATCAAAATATCATATGAAATATTCACTAATGCATTCTGATTGCAATTATTCTATAAAACAACCTTTAATGTTCAAAGTAACCACTGTCACAGAGAAGAAAGAACTAATTTGTGTGAAAATACATAAAAGCACTTCCAGCGTCCTCCACTAATGTGCTGTTGCCAAGTTTAATTATACCGTCACATCTAAACAGACCAAGTTAAGCAATAAACAGCAGACTAGCAGTGGTAAGATTGTGATCAGTGTCAAAGTAATCTCACCTTCTGTCCGTTAAAATGAGGACAAATAATCCCAGGACAATGAGACAAAAATAAGAGCAGTTTTCTTCATTCAAGCCTTCCGGTCCTCTATAAACCACAGACCAACTGAAACTCTGCCATAAAGACATGAGGAAACAGCCCCTCCCTCCAAACACCCACACGTGCGCACACACACACACACTACAGCCTCAAGCCAAAAACTGGTGAAGTCCACTTACATTCATTGTGCAAAAAATCCACTAGATGTTACAATGTACATAGTGCTGTTAATGACATTTCTGCACCTCGAAATAATACATTCATAATTATCTTTTTATATATGTCCAACACTGTCATAACCACGAGTCTGCTAAATATTATTTGTAGTAAATATAAAAAAATAAATATATTAAATATATAAAAAATATAAATACATATATAATTCCTGCTGTAATGTCGTTATATATATATATATATTTGTTACATTGTCATTTGTTGCAAAGCCATTCTTTAAAAATTCTCCTTTTATATTCTGGAGAAGGATACATGTGAGGGTGAGTAAATAATAATACAATTTTTATTTTAGCGTTGATTATGAAACCTTCATAGCACAGTCCAGTGTGAATATTTCTGAATGGAGTAGGAATCTGAGTTTGACTGTAACAGATGTCATATGTAAGTGATGTAATAGACGTTAGTCAGAATTTTTCGTGGAAGAAAACAAGGCTGTGAGATTCTTTCCTTATAATGGCCTGCACTGTGAAAAGGTTATAGATCAGACGTCATTTTCAAAACGGTTCTGTTTTTGTCTCCTGTAAGTTTTCTGGAAAGCTGAACAATTGGCATGTTGTTAAAAAAGCAGTACAATCCATTGAACGCATTGTACTTCTATCTCTCACAACCTCATTTTCATTCCTGTAAAAATGAAATATGTCGGAACCCCGACTAAACCTTTCAACAGCCTCCAGCAGCATCAGTCTCATTCCAAACCCTCTTGGCACACAAAAACTCTCACGTTACAAAATACTGAGAGGAAAATTCTAATGGAATCAGGATAAACAGGCTAAAATTAAACGGAGCTCTTACTTGAGAGGCACAGACTGAATGGCAATCATTCAAGGGCGGGAAATGATAAATGGACACACACAAGTAGCCTGCATGCAACGCCACACCTTACAAGTTTATTAAACTGTTTACCAGATTCCACTGCAGATCTGATCTACTTTAATCTCATTTTCAACATCGAGTGCAGACAGAGAAGAGACCTGAGCATCTGGTGTTGCACAACCATCTCAGACAGCCACAACTCAACCCAAACCTGAAGTTTGTGTAAATACTAATGCCCTTTCTGTTGCATGCAGTTAATGAAATCAAATTTTCATAATCTGCTTGGAACACTTCCAGTGTTAATTTGAAGCTACTTTTTGTATTTCCCCTTTGGAGGCTCACAGACATGACATTTGAACAACCTGCCATAGCAACAGGATCTACAACATTCAATCGAGCTGTCAGCGTATAATCTGTAATGATCTAGGCAGGTCAGATGGGAATTTTCTGCTTCATCAACTTTCATCAATTTCTGAATTAAAATTGTATCTGCACTATTTTTTTTTTCCAGTGTATGATTAGTGACTTGTTGTACTAAACATACGTATATAATGTTTAGCACTATATATGAAGAGTTTATTTTGCAAAAACAGTTAACTTCGTTTTTTTACATTTTCAAAAATCACGTTTTTTATTATGTTATGAAAGCAAAAGTCGAGGCCTTTGTTTACACATAGAGACACTCACAGCACAATATGTATCCTTGTTTTTTAATTTAAACGTAATTTATTGAACCCACTTATCCAAAAAAAAAAAAAAAAAATCTTTTTTTTTTTTAATAAAATTTTGTAGATTAAATGGTTTCTATTCATGTGATGTTGTGCTGGGTAGCTCACCGTTTAAATTCATTGGTCCAGTGATCGTTCCCCACATAATTGTACATTAAACATCAAATATGGTCTGATATAACTACAAAATTCTCCAAATTATTCTTCATGTTAACCACCTTCCATTATTCAAGAGAAATAAAAGAATACAGAGAAAACAGAACAATGCTGGGTGAAAAACGAGGGTGACTAAAATCTGAGGTTGATGGATGATTGACCACATTGCATGTAGAGTAAGTGTGGCTCAGTCACGCCTATTCATTCCCATAAGCCTTAAAACTACTATTACATAACATAAAAGTAAAGATTTAATCTGACACACAATACATGCATCAACAACTCCAGTAAATGGTAGACTCCCAAGGATCAGAGAAGTCTTATCAAATGGAGAAAGGAGTACAGATTAGGAAGCAGAGGAAGAGGGTCGTTGCCCACCTTTGTTCTGAGCGATCTTCACCCCAACACAAGGCTCCTCCTCATCAGACTGTTTGGAGGGAAAGCAGCTGGGGTTGCCAGCTTTATCTGAAAGACACCAAGAGATATATTTAGTTAGTTTTAATCTCTGCACTTTTTTTTTGGTAGTTTCCAGAAAGCATTTTGATCCTAAATGATGTCGATGCAGATCGAAACTGAGTGGGATAAAGATACTGAGAAACATGTGGGTGGGATAAAAATAAGAACAGGAAGAGATCTGCAAATATTAGTTCCAAATGGATACTAAACCATTGGTATTAACAGAGAGTTGGTCCTGCTATCAGCCTCAATTCTTCTGGAAAGACTTTTCATTAGATGTTGGAAGATGCCTCGAGGATTTGATCCCACTTAGACATGAATGATATTTCATCCCAAAGGTGTTCAATGGAGTTCAAGTCTGGCTTTTCAGCAGGCCTTCTTTAACACAAGACTCTTGTAAATGATTTTGATATGAACCTCACTTATTGCACACAGAACCGTCCTGTTGGAATACAAAAGGACCTTTTGTAAAATATAAGAAGTTGGAATTTTAAAGTGCCCCGAATATGGATTTTTGAAAACATTTTTGTAACACAGCTCTAAGTGAATGAAAACATCCAGTCAAGTTTTAAATCTGAAAGTGCACCATGTATAAAGTTATTGTCTCTCAAAAGAAAGAGTGGACTCTGAATCATTGAAACAAGTCATTTTTAAAACGAATCCCAAGCCGTTTCACGGTGGCGTCAACATGAAACATTAGCATATTGCCTGTCCACTTGTTGGTCTTTTCAAGTTGGTTTGAATGAAAATGCAAATTCATTCTTTGCCATTAGATGCCGCTTTTGGATCGGTAAAAATAACAGTTTCCCTGGTAGCGGCTGCTGTTCACAAAGCAGCACTGCACTCAGTAACACTGCTTTATCATGTATCACAGGCATGATGAAATGAAAATGAATCCAATCGGGCCAATCACTGCAGTTTAGCGTCACGCAAAGGAGGGGTTTGGACAAATTAATCGTTGAATGAATCACTTGGAAGTCGTTGAGCAAAAGCTAAAACTAAATGCATATTATACAAAAATGAAAGTGTTTTTTGACCTTGCATGCATGTCAACCTGTTGTTGGGGACTCCCGAAACCAAAATAGGAACCCTTTCATTACCCATAATAGGGGCACTTTAATCTTAAAATTTCACAATGCAAACTAAATAAATAAAATACACCATGTAATTATATGAAATTCTATAGGCTAATGTATATGAAGTTGGAAGCTTCAAATTAATAATGCAAAATAATCAGAATCTGTATGTAAAATATAATTTTTCCCTTAAAAGTGAAAACAAAACCGTATGTACTGTATAATAGTATGAATGCAGAACAACTGAAGCAGATAAATGTCTTTTGGATGATAAAAACAGCAGAAGGAGCAGAAGGTCTGTGTGTGAGAACATTAATCCAGCATTTGAGCCAAAACAAAAGAAAAGTAAATCTCCAGAGACTCGCCAGTAATTAATTCTGCTGTAATATCTAGGGCATGTGAGAGCTGTGTTAATGTACTCTATTTCTAACGCACATAAAAGATGAAAGCCAATCGGTAAACAAGTGGCATGTGGTTGCCAATTGTACACACGTGTGCATGAAGGCACACACTGACACACATACAGCTTTTAAAGCACACGGCTGAAAATATCAGACCACACTAATAATGTGTAATAAACTAAAGAGCATGGGGAAGTAAAGAGAGACAAAATGCAGTGATGAATGATAGAAAACTCATTGAATAAAGTGAGAATGTGACAAAACAGTCAGTCAGTTCAACGTACAGTGAAACAAGTTTAAATTAAGTTACAATTTGAGTGGGACAGGGTGTGTGTTTTATCCTGGATGTGAGATTAAAGCAAGGCTTTTTCCTCGTACCATCTGGAGCCCTTGTGACAGAAGGATCTGGTGTCCCCCGCACACTCAAACGTGCACACATGCTCACATAATAGTCATTTTTAATAGTAGCTTTACCAAATACACATTCTGTAAGCTAACACAACAACCACAACAAACAAACTTAACGAAGATGAAAGAGGGGGCTAGTGAGACCCTATATAAAACCTTTTTATGAGCCATCAAAGATTCTAAACAAACACTGCAAAATGGGTTACTGGGATGTATAGAGCTGGATAACCATGCATAGATGTTTCCATGACACCTCAGTTAATCCGTTTCCTCGTTTAGAAACAGCCATCTTTCATCTGAACACAAAGGAGAATAGCAACGAGATGTTTTATGAGCTTATTTATGATCCTGTGTAGCATGTAATTTAGCGTTTATGTGGAGCCCTTGTTAGAGTATTAGAGGATATGCGCCATGAATCATGTTCACAGTCGAGTGGCCATAATAGTAAATATTGTGGTTTCCAATAGGCAGTGAAATATGGATCTGGTCGATGCAAGCATAAATACTTCCCTTAATCAGGCTCAATCAATTTCCAGTATGTACGCATGCATTTAATGTATTTGTAACCAACTAACAGAACAAACAGAACACTAAACTGAATTATGATGCATGAAAGCAATGGTTCATCCCATCACATCGATTTAATATTGACACAATAAACTAAGACAGCCAAAACCTTATAAATATAGTAATCAGTTTCAACCACAATACAACCGCAGCTATTGTCATTATTACTGTAAAAGCATAGTAAATTAATATGAGATCTCACCTACACAGTATAAGAAGCTTTCAGAACATTCTTGATTGTTTGGTTTATTTTTATTTATTTATTTATTTGGATGATACCGAGGATTAATCCAATTTACCACAGCTTTATTGTAGAAATATTCAATATTAATAAAGGCAGTGTTAATAACTGACCACAAACTGCAGCCTCTTATCTGTGCAAGTTATATTTCACCCAAAAATCAAAAGGAAAAACATCAATTAATTTTTGCATAGATTGTGTAATTTTAGCATTAGCCTACTTGCATGTATCATTACTCTATATATATATTTTTTCTGTATTACTAGTACAATGATTATCTTTTTCTCAATTGGCCTTGAATAAATATAAAAAAGTCTATAAAAGTCATTTATTTATTACAATATTGAGAATTTGGGGAAAATATGCTTGTGATAAAAGTAATGAATCACTGTTTTATTTGTATTTTCTTTAAGTAAAAATATAATTGCATGTTATATTTCTTTTGATTCTGGTGTGATATATTGCCTGGACACGTCTTTTGACCTGCTGTGTGAAATTCACCTGCTCATACATGCTAGAATTTACAGCAAACGCTCCACAGATTTAAAACGCATACCAACAGATATATAAATGATCTGTGTGTTATTAACAAAAAGCATCTCTCTATCTGACTGTAAAATCTGCAGAGGTAAAAAAAACAAGACTGTTACATATCATGAGTACAATGTAGGATCTTGGCACGAACATATGTGAGCTGACATGTCATTTGATGCATAAGGAAACGCACTAACAAAAAAAAAAAAAAAAAAAGAGAAAAATACCTGTTCTGCTCTTGGTTCTCCTGTGTGTCCTGGTCTGCGTTTTTCTCACATTCCTAAGATGTTTCTCCATCTTAAACAGACATCAATACGCTAAGCAACAGGGAAATGCCCACAACATGCAACTCGTCTTACAAGTGACACTCAACAAGCAGCTGCATATTAATTTTTTGTCCTTCCTGTGCTTGTGTCTCACTCCTTCCCCTCACCGGTCACAAAACCAGTTTCCCAGCCCATGTGAGAACACTGACCATGAGTGAATGTTCATTCAACAACAACAACATAGACATTATAAACATCAGCTTAGACGATGCACCATGCTACCAACATGTCCAGAGAAAAAAAATAATAAATAAAAGCAACTGCAGTAAAATCCACCCAAGTGCAGTTAAAAAGGATCCAACTATTTCCTCAATTTTTAATATACAAAATGTTGTGTGCGCATGAATGTGCTGACTGTTGGCGACTAGAGAATAATTCCAGGCATTGATAAAAGCTGTTGAGTGAGAGATCAATGAGAATAAAGTCTAAATGTATAATAATATCAACAAATCAACCCACTTTTCAGTTTTAATTGCTCTCTCTTTGTCCCAATGTGAACAGAACTATGGGAATGTGTAAAACCTTTCTTATGGGCCTCAAAAACAATTATAGCAGGAAATGAATGGATAATACACTTTCCAAACTCATAATCTTTATCTGCCACTGAATTTTCAGCATGCTGACTGAGCCTCACATAATTCTGCAACCTTTGATTAGGTACGAGCCTCTCTTCTGACCTTGTTTTTATGTAATTTTCCTTCAGCACAGTTCTGCTTTTTGCTTCTTGCATGTGCATGATTAATTTCACAACTGAAAGCAGTCACATGCTCGACATTGAGAAGCAGATAATAAAAATATTTCTGCTGAAGACCAAATAATGTTATAAGCTCTATAATTGTGTAAAATTAAACTACTGGTCAAACATTTGGAACAAACAAACATCTTTTTTTCCGCAGCTTATGTCTATATTTTATGATAAACACCTCAAAGTTGAACAAAGTTCATCCCTAAAAAGAGACAGAGAAATTGACATAAAGAGCTTGAACCGAGGTGCTAAAGCAGTCTTAGCCGTCTGTGATGGCTACTACAAGTGTGTTATTTAGCACATTAATGAGTCTTAACACTCCTGATCCTGTAAAGAGATAGTTCTCTGCTTAATCTGACAGTCGTGTGGTGTTTGCTGGAGTCTGGATACCGATCACACACCTATCACACACATACAGATCTCCACCTGCTTCCATGAAGCACCCTGACCTGTTTCCTCATCCATCTGTTTCTGCATCTGTGTCTGCGTTCACATTATGTGGCTGATTCACCCCAGGATTGCTCATCACTGTGACTTGAGCACAAAAAATGTTA
The DNA here is from genome assembly GCF_936440315.1 of Barbus barbus. Taxonomy (NCBI): domain Eukaryota; kingdom Metazoa; phylum Chordata; class Actinopteri; order Cypriniformes; family Cyprinidae; genus Barbus; species Barbus barbus. The sequence goes on from NC_136750.1 coordinate 24,104,095, forward strand.
TTGCTCTAGGTTTTACACAAAAGCACCGTTCAAATCCACCCACATACAGACACACTGCTGCTTCAGAGTCTGCAGAGTTAAATATGCATCTTCCTAGACAAAACGTCACACATAAACATGCTCTAATGTACAAAACAGCAGGTTTCTATTCAACGGTTAAAATAGTTAAGACTAAACCGTACAGTCTTCTGCAATAAACCTAAAGAGCTTCAAGAGCCACAGCCCTTCTTGAATGTGGTCAGCAGCGGCGATCTTTACATGTGAAGTAACACCACCTACCTGAGTCTTCGTCAGATTGGAAACAGCAGCTGTGTGTGTGTGAGATTTCTACTTCAGTTCAGTTCCGTCGTCCTTATCCAGAGAATCATGCCAGACTGAAGAGCCCTCTCATGAACCTTCCCTCTCAAGCCGTTTCGCCACACACTCCGCATCCTCCATCCTTCCTCCCTCTCTCTCTCTCTCTCTCTCTCTCACACTGTCTCTACACTTGCTTTACTGCTCCTCCTCCTCCTCCTCCTTCTATTCCCCCTTGCTTGCTTCCCCCGCACACTGTGTTTTCCGTTCAGCCTGTTTTTCTCTCCACTGAGGATAATCACATTCCAGAGGAGGGACGGCATATGGCAGGGAAACGCCACAAGCTCTTGTCTGTCCGTCTTTATGTGCCAATGAGTGTGTGTTGCATGTACAATTACCCCTATTTTGTTCCCGGAGGGGTGGGCCAACAAACAGGGGGTGGGGGTGGGGGGTTCAGGATAAAGGGGTGGGGTGCGGCTCAAAAGAAAAAAAAAACTTGAGGAATATTGATGAGTGGGTATGATATTTGGAGAATGCCAGCTTTTCTCCTCTGATTGGTCGGGTCACTGGAGTCCACGTATCGCTGTAATTCAGCGGAGGGGTGAAAATGAGGCTGATGCTATTGGAGGGCACGCACCGGTCATGTGATGAAAGGAAAGTGCCACATGGGAGACTGAGGAGGAATACAGATGCGTCAGTGATTTGTGGGGGAAGGGGAAGGATGGCACTGTCACCACCTACAATATTCTCACACTTTCGGATGATAAAACAAAGCCAATAGGGAAAATGTAACTCTTCTATATACAAAAACAAAGTACTGTGGTAATAAAATGGGATTTTGGATTGGATATTTTAGAATGGGTATTCTTGACATGGACCTACCATGTGAAGGTATGAATATGAATATGGTTATATATATCAAAGTATAACATTGTATTATTTTACTATGATACGTCCACAGTACATTGAATAAGGGAGTTATTACCAACACACAATTATGGTGTTCAGAATAAAAAAATCATGAAATACTGTTTGATTTTCAGAAAGTAATAATACCCATTACAGTTATTGTATATATTAGAGTATAATGCCCTTATCTCCTCATTCCATCAATACATGTTCAGTGCTCTCCTCCCCTTACGTGACTTGTTGTAAATAAAGCCTCAGGTCATGTCTTTTACACTGCCATCATTCCCTATAGATGCTTCTGAATGCTCCTTTGACATACTGCTAAAAAATGATAAAATATCCAATTAAATAATTTAGTAGGTAAAGTATTGTGTGTGTGTGTGTGTGTGTGTATGTATATATATATGCACAGTGCCCTCCAAAAGTATTGGAACAGTAAGGCCAATTCCTTTATTTTTGCTGTAAACTGTAAACATTTGGCTTTGACATCAAAATATGAATATGAGATGAGAGATTAACATTTCATCTTTTATTTACAGGTATTTTCATCTGGATCTGATACACAACTTAGAAGATAGCACCTTTGGTTTGAACCCACCCATTTTTCATGCTACCAAAAGTATTGGAACGTGTGTTTTGTTGCCCTGGTGTGTCCTATTAATTGATTATTCAAACAATGAATAGTACTGTATGTCTGCGCTCAGTTTCAGATCCGTGCAGACTGCATTTATAGTTAGTTAAACGTGTAACCAACATGAAAACCAGAGAGGTGTCTATGGGTGAAAACCGAGCAATTGTGAAGCTGAGAGAAGATGAAAAATCAATCAAACCATTGCACAAACGCTGGCAATAGCAAGTACAACCATTTGGAATCTCCTGAGGAAGAAAGAAACCACTGGTGTACTAAGTAACACCTCAACGGGTAGATCAAGGAAAACATCTGCAGTTGATGACAGAAACAGCTGTAAAGAAAGACCCTAAAACAACTGTTAGTGACATCAGCAGCAACCTCCAGAGGGCAGGAGTGAAGGTATCACAATCTACTGTTCGCAGAAGACTTCATGAACAAAAGTACAGAGGCTACACCAGAAGATGCAAACCATTCATTAGCAAGACGAATAGGAGACGAGCCTCAAAAATTCTGGGACAAGGTTTTATGGACTGATTTTATGGACCAAAGTGATGGAAAGGCTAAAGTTTGGAGAAAGAAAGGATCTACTCATGATCCCAAACATACAAGCTCATCTAAAAACACAGTGTACACAGGTGTACATTATAGTACACATTACACAAGTAATGTAATGGCTTGGGCTTTCATCGCTTCTTCTGGGACAGGCTCATTAATCTTCATTAATGATGTAACACATGATGGCAGCAGCAAAATTAACTCAGAAATCTACAGAAATATTTTGTCTGACAATTTACAGAAAGATGCAACCAAACCGATCGGGAGATCCTTCATCATGCAGCAAGATAATGACCCAAAACATAGTGCCAAAACAACAAAGGAGTTCATCAGGGGCAAGAAGTGGAAGGTTTTAGACTGGCCAAGTCAATCTCCACACTTAAACCCTGTAGAGTGTGCATTTTACCTGCTAAAGAAGAGACTGAAGGGAGTAACCCCCCAAAACTGAAAGAGGCTGCGGTGAAAGCCTGGAAAAGCGTCACAAAAGAAGAATGCAAAAGTTTGGTGATGTCAATGGGTCACAGGCTTGATGCAGTTATTAAAAGCAAAGGATTTGCAACTAAATATTAAATCTTTTTCACTTGAATATTACACACACACACACACACACACACACACACACACACACACACACACACACACACAAACACACATATGCATACACATATATATATTTTTTCTCAATATGTACACACACAACAAATGTGTCCATGCTAAGGATAAAGGATAATTAATATCAACATTATATGTCTACCAACAAATATCTAAAGTTTTTTTTTATTATTATTCAAAAGTCTATGCTCTCTACAATCCTGAGTCCATTGGAATAAGTGTCATTTACAGTACTTCCTGTTTTTCCACATTTACAGAAAATCAGATTGTGTACCGTTTCACACAACAGCATTATAAAGCAATGATGCCAAAAAAGAAACTAAACAGAGCCTTTAAAAAGTGCCAGCCACATTTTTTCACTTCTCATTTAGACTGTTTTTAAATTTGAATTATTTATTCTGGTTTCTGATTCTGACAGTTGCTCTGTGATCAGTAAAGCCAAGCCTAATAGCCTGAGGTGACAGCATCATACTGAATTCCCAACATGCCTTCAAATGTACATGCACAGAATTACACTTCAACATTTGCCTATTATAGTCAAATAATATAATAATATAATAAATAATATAGCTTATAATAAGCCTCGTAATTATTTCTGTCATATGCCTCGGTGTGATGACCCTCGTGCTAATTCGACCAGTCAGGTTAAACACTCCTGACCACTTTCAAGTCACACTTCTTCTTGTAGTCCCTCTCTGTTTTCAATCATTCGTCTGACTTCTCACTCCTCACACGCAAATGTTCGCCACCATTCTTGCCCTTTGACAACTACACTTTATTAAGGTCACATCACAGCAAACGCACACAACACATTTCCCGACTCCCCCACTCTCAGCTCCCTCACACTCCTGCCCTTATCTCCTCATTCCATCAATACATGTTCAGTACTCTCCTCCCCTTACGTGACTTGTTGTCAATGAAGCCTCAGGTCATGTCTTTTACACTGCCATCATTCCCTATAGATGCTTCTGAATGCTCCTTTGACATACTGCTCTTAGTCGACAGGATTTAGTCCACAATGAGTGTACTAATATATTCAATAGGAATCTATAAATAAAAATATATCATTTTAATAATCAAATCTTTTGAATATATTTATGTAAAATGTATATTATTATACTACTTATATTATATATAAAATGCATATAATCTAAATTTTGTATATTTTTATATATATTATTATTTGTGTTTTTGTCTATCCTTCCCTGCATCCATCCATCCATCCATCCACCCAAGATCATGCAAATGAAACCAGCAAACTGAGTTTATACCTGAGAAACTGGCTTATCTGAAGAAACATTTGGTATTTTTTAAAAATATATATTTTCCTCCTAAATGAGTCTAAACCTTTCTAGCTTCAATTCTACTGTAGCTCTCTAAATATATTCTAGCCTCCTAATCTTGTTATATATGAAACCCTGAAGGGTTGGTATTTCTCAACCATATTATTATCATATAGACAAGCAAATATATTAATACATTTTAATAAACTGCAAGTACGTATAAGAATGAACAAAAATGGGGGCAAATGTATGAACTATATGCAAGTTTAAGACCTAAAATCTTGGATTTAAGTTCAAATAACACTTTTATACCTGAGCAAACTGATTATCTGAAGAAAATACAGTAAAGAAAAAAAAAGTTTTTGACTTTTTCCACCTGGATGTGACAAATCTGGCAGGAAATGCTTGCTCAACCGCACAATATTTATATAAAGGAAACTCTGAAGGTTTGGTGTTTTTCAGCATGTAAACCCAGGAGATGAAACAGATATGTTTTCATAAAAAGTGCTTTTAAAGGTTATATAATACAGTATATCTTTCTTGCACATTTGCACATATCAATAACTCTCACTAACAGCTGCTGACTGATCATAATGATAGCATTTTGGAAGTCATGAACCTGGTATTTTCAGTTCTTTAAAGATCAAATCCAACTAAACCAATCAATCCATTCATCTATCATCTCATCTATCTGTGAAAGGCCCAGCAGAGGTTGTACTTCCTTCGCCAGCTGAGGAAGTTCAACCTGCCACAGGAGCTGCTGAAACAGTTCTACTCCGCCATCATTGAATCCATCCTCTGCACTTCAATAACTGTCTGGTTCAGCTCAGCTATCAAATCTGACCTCAGAAGACTACGGAGAGTAGTCCGGACTGCTGAGCGAATCATTGGTACAACCCTCCCCACTCTCCAAGAACTGTACTTAGCCAAAGTGAGCAAAAAGGGCTGGTAAAATCACTCTGGACCCCTCACATCCAGCACACTCCCTCTTTGAACTGTTACCGTCTGGTCGACGCTACAGAGCTCTGAGAACCAGAACAACCAGACACAGGAACAGTTTCTTCCCTCAGGCAATCCATCTCATGAACACTCAACAATAAACGTGGAACACACAACTATAATACATTATCCATTCACCACACTCACTTATTTTATTTCTCTTTTCTAATTTAATTTAGTTTAGTTTATTTATTTATATAGCACTACCATAAGAACCCCAGGGGTTACCCACAGTGCTTTACATAAAAGCAAACAACCAAAACAACTTCACACACATAAACAATCTGACAATCCCATAGTTTAACTCCCATAAGCTGCCACCCCAAAGTGAGCTTTCAGAAGTTTCTTAAACGTTGACAGAGATTTAGCAGACCTGATATATAGCGGCAACTCATTCCAGAATCTCAGGCCCCATTACTGAGAAAGCTCTAAATTACTTTACCCTTTTTAGAAGCCTCGCTGCCGCATTCTGGACTGATTGTAATCGAGCCAAGGATGCAGCGGAGATGCCCCCATACAGCGAATTGCAAAAATCAAGACGTGACAAAACAAATGTATGAATGACTCTTTCGAAGTCTGCATTTGACAAGAAATTTTTGGTTTTAGCTATGAGACGCAAATTATAAAAGCAAGCACGTACCACAGAATTTATTTGTTTTTCCATTTTTAAATTATTATCAATTTGAAAACCTAAATCTCTTACCGATGTTTTAAAATATGGTGCCAATGGGCTTACATCTAAAAATGATATAGTAGAGTCTTTTGGCTGGCCAAAAACAATAACCTCAATCGATAATTTTTTATATTGTCTAAACACGCTAAGAGGGAAGCCAAAGATTTAGTTGGGTGTTTAAGTGGCAGGTAAAATTGGGTGTCATCAGCAAAGCAATGGAATGATACTCCATGCTTTCTAAAAATGCTAAGGGGAGTAGATATAAAGAAAACAATGTGGGAGTGAGAATTGATCCCTGTGGGACCCCCCATGATAATAGTCTTTTCTTTGAAATTGCATCCCCATAATTAACTGAGAAATATCTATCGCTTAAAAAAAGATTGAAACCATGTCAAGACCGTGCCTTTCAGGCCTACCAGATTTTCAAGGTGCCGGATGAGAATTTCATGATCTATCACGTCGAAAGCCGCACTAAGATCCAATAATACTAGAATAACACAGTCTCCCTTATCTAACGCTAAGAAAATATCGTTGAAAACTTTCAGTAGTGCCGACTCTGTACTGTGAGCCACCTTAAACCCAGATTGAAACATTTCTAAAATATAATTTTAATATACAAATGCAAGTAATTGCTGTAAAACCACTTTTTCTAAATTTCCAATTTGCACATACTTGACCTGTACATACATAGTTGTCTATATTATATATTGTGTTTTTGCTGCTTTGTACATTGCCTATTTGGATATTTGTATATTATTCTTTTATTATCTGTGTCCAGTCCTGTTGCTGTCTTTCTGTTGCACTGTGGAGCTTCTGTCACAACAACAAATTCCTTGTATGTGTAAACATACCTGGCCAATAAAGCTCGTTCTCATTCTGATTCTGATTCTGTGTTCATGGTATTGATACAGATAAGAAATGACTTGGGTCACTGAGTTGAGTCACTGAATCTGTAAACTGTACACTGTACAGATTTAATGAGGGCAGGTGTGGGTGTTTGTGTTCTTAAAACGGGTGCATTATTATTGAGAAAAAAGCCCTTCCTGTCCTTGTTATAAACTCACAGCACCACCAAAATACCATCTCAGTGTGCATAACAACACAAACAGGCTAGTTCAGATTTCCTGTCAAACTGTTTTGTGTGGGTGTGAGTGCCGAAAGCTGATGAAAATGTTCCTCATTGCCGTCCAACTTGGCTCAGAAAAAACCAGGGAAAACAGAGCTGACACTCGCAATATAGCTAGTCTCCTCTTTAAGAAATAGTGTAATAATACACAAATCTCATTTGTACTAGTCACACACACATGCATACAATATACTACACACTTGGAGAACAAGTAGCCTACACACAGACAAAGCAGCACACACTTGTCACTTATTTTGGGCACTGAGTTTTGTGAAGCATTCTTTTATAATGATTATGTGAATAGCAGTGCAGTGAGTGAGTTATTGAAGACTTCACAGGCTTCTGTACATGAGTGTCAAAGCAACACTGTCCCCTGCTGGACAATCAGGCTCATTTGTTTATTTTCATATTTTATATAACAGTAATAAAATGAGACTGTATATAGTAAGTATTAAATAAGTATTAGGTTTTAAAAGTATAAAAAAATAAAAACGTATATGAACTATGCATATAAAAAGTTAAACAAAATGAGAATAAGTGAAATAATAGACACATCAAGCAAGTATATAAATGTAAAAATCTATAGAAAATGATTGCAAAAAGAAAATGATTGCTGAAAAAAAAAGAAAGAAAAAAGACTTCATTCCAGAAGGGACTTCCACATGCATATTGCGCTTCAGCACAAATGCCATTACAAAAACAAACTAACAAACACTAAAAACAGTGTAACAATGAAATAGAAGGAAAATGTCAGAAAATGGGGTGTCATCATGGCTCAGGAACTATGAAGGGAAGTTGTATGGGAAGGATGTGATGTAATTATTCAGGTGCATGAAAGCATTTAATAACAAGTTTTCAAAAAGCAGAGAGCAGGCCTCTCCTCCAGCAAAACATTTGCATTTGTGGTTGACCAAACATTTAAAAGCATCCTAAACAGAGCAACAGAGCATACTGACCATCAATCTTTTTAAACAGCATTGGAGCCATTTCTTTTCTCTAAAGACTAAGCCTCGTCAAGCCAACCAACAGGATGATTTAATATTTGATTTAAAGCTAAAAGGTATTTAAAAATCAGGACTGATATGACTACAAATGTATTCAGTAAAGGGAAAGAACTACTAATCCCAGGAACCACTGGGGATGATGTAATAGGATTAGTAATGATGGTACAATATAATACTTCGTAAATTAAATTTTTAATCAACTACATTGCAAAATATTTAAATACAAACAGATATCGAAATATAATACTACACAAGCTGTTTGAAAGTCTAGCAAGTCTCTGTTTACATAATTCACAATGCTTTAGGTGTGGATAGAGTGGATTCCATTTTAACGGTCACTTCTCTGATTGGTGGATCTATTTAAATGAATAGTTGCCGAAAATGAAAATTTGCTTAAAAGTTACTCACTTTCAGGCTATCCAAGATGTAGATGAGTTTGTTTTTCATCTTGACAGTTTTGGAAAAAAAATAGCATTAGCTCACAAGCCCATTAATTGATCCTCTGCAGTGAATGGGTGCCGTCAGCAAGAGAGTCCAAACATCTGATAAAACCATCACAATAATCCACAAGTAATCCATGTCACTTCAGTCCATCAGCTAAAGTTAAAATCTGTGTTTGTAAGAAGCAAATCCATTATTCACGAGTTCGCACAAACATATAATATGATTGAACAATAAGTAAGCATATTTGGCGTGCTGTCCGGAGGAGTCAGGGAGGGCCCAGAGATTTTATTCCCAGAACCCTCTAAAAAGGTTTATAAGATCATGCATTAATTAATCAATATGAAAAGCTCTCATGTTTTTAGTGTAAAAGCATTCTAAATAAATAAATACTTTAACAGTTTCTTCCTTCCTAACAGATGAGAGAGAGAGAGAAAATAAACTGTGGTTCTTAAAATAGGCCATGACCAGTCCTTTACAAACCCACAACACAATATAAACACGCAAAATAATGGGCCAGTAGTTCCTGCCAAGCAGAACAGTTGGAGGACTCATGAGTGTTGTTTCCCAGATCTCAAGAGACGTGTGCTTTTCTTCTGCTTGGGTTGGTAACTGATTTTGGACACAATCCTCATATGAACAGTCTAACATATGTGCCACCATCCTACCATTATGCAAAGGAATATTAGACCTGCAAATTCAAGTATGTGCTGTACTAGTAATGATGAAATTATTATAAACAAGGCAGCAGTGCATTCACTCGCATAAACACTTAAACAGTGGTGTTTATGTAGGTCACATAAACATCTGTGAGTGGTTTCCACTTGATGATGTTGAGGACACTAAAGTCTGACAACTACATAAACACCCTCATTCCTACTTTATACTCCTCATCTGTGAACATAAATTGAGGTCATGTTAAGCCTTATTTGTACAAACCTACCAAAGTTTATTATTGCAAACATAGTGAGAAGTTTTGTCTATAATATGGCTGAAAAAATAAACCAGACAACTGATGTCTGGGCCCCCAGCCAGCAATAAGTCAATGGAGGTTTAGATTAGTGGAAAGAAGCTTATGAGTTAGTTTAGGGGGGCGGGACAAGATGGTGTGCAAGAGAGAGAATGGGGTGCCTGGATTAGCCCTGAAACAGCTGCAGGCATTATTTCAACAAAAAACTGAGTTTCAGTACAAACCAGCCAGCGGAAAACAGCTCGGATTACCGTGTAACTATTAAGAAACACTGATGAACACATCTGTTGCATGCATGCAATACTCCTCTCACAATTGCATGACCAGAAATTCACACATTCACTGTACAGTCAACCATCAGATCCTCTTGTCAACCCTATTGAGAAAGGGCATCTCAAGAACCGCACTCCAGTGGTTTGAGTCTTACCTCTCTGATAGGTCCTTCAAAGTATCTTGGAGAGGTGAGGTATCCAAGTCGCAACATCTAGCTACTGGGGTGCCTCAGGGCTCAGTTCTTGGACTACTTCTCTTTTCTGTCTACCTGGCATCACTAGGTTCTGTCATTCAGAAACATAGCTTTTCATATCACTGCTATGCTGATGACACTCAACTCTACCTCTCATTCCATCCTGATGATCCGACGATAGCTGCTCGCATCTCAGCGTGTCTAACAGACATTTCTTGCTGGATGATGGACCATCACCTTCAACTCAACCTAGCTAAGACAGAACTGCTTGTAGTTTCAGCTAACCCATCGCTTCATCACAATCTCACCTTCCAGTTAGGCTCATCTACCATAACTCCTTCAAAAACAGCCAGAAACCTTGGAGTTGTGATTGTTGATAAACTGAATTTCTCAGACCACATTGCTAAAACTGCCCGGTCCTGCAGATTTGCATTATACAATATTAAGAAGATCAGGCCCTTTCTATCAGAACATGCAACACAACTCCTTGTTCAGGCTCTTGTTCTGTCCAGACTTGACTATTGCAATGCTCTCTTGGCAGGTCTTCCAGCCTATTCTATTAAACCTCTACAATTAATCCAAAATGCCGCTGCAAGATTAATCTTTAATGAGCTGAAAAGAACGCACTTCACACCTCTGTTCATCAATTTGCACTGGCTACCAATAGCTGCTCGCATTAAATTCAAGGAATTAAAGTTTGCCTACAGAACCACCACTGGCTCTGCACCCCTTTACCTAAATGCATTACTTCAGACTTATGTGCCCTCTAGAAGCTTGTGTTCTTCAAGTGAACGACGCATTATTGTACCATCCCAAAGACACACAAAAACACTTTCACAGACTTTTTCATTAACTGTTCCCATCTGGTGGAATGACCTGCCCAACTCAATCCGAGCAGCCGAATCCTTACCCATCATCAAGAAACGGCTAAAAACTCATCTGTTCCATCTTTACTTGACCCTCTAAATCTAGCACTCTCTATTCTAATTTTATTTTCTCTATATGTCTTTTTATTTAAAAAATAAAATAATAATAATAATTATCTGTACTGCGTTAGGCTAATCAAGACTTGTAATAGCACTTGCACGTTGTTGCTCTTTTGTTGGTTTTGATTGCTTCTTATGTCCTCATTTGTAAGTCGCTTTGGATAAAAGCGTCTGCTAAATGACTAAATAAATAAATAATATTGTTTCTAAAATGGATTAGTTCCATTTCTGAAAAGACTTTCCTTGATGTCACCAATCCCTTATACGTTTAACCCTCTCACAATCCAATAAATATTTATTTATTTTTTACTTTATATGCTGATTCACTCAAAAATGTGGACTAAAATGGGTAGAAAATTAACACATTTTGTGGATCTATTCTGCTTTTTTTGTTCACAATCTTTCTGTGATAGATCTTTCTGTTCACAATTTTTCTTCTCCAGACAGGTGGCACACTTTCTTTACATGCACCAATTTAAAAAGATACAGGTAGTTCACCTAAAAATAGATTAGCCTTATGTCATTTCATACCTGTAGGACTTTCTTTCTTCTGCAGAAGACAAAAGATATTTTGAAGAATGTTTAAGAGTTTTGTCCATACAATGAAAGTCAAAAATGTAAGAAGGAAAAAAAAGTAATTTATCAAAACATGCTTCTTTGCATTTTGAAACAACATGAGTAAATAAATGACAGTATTTTATTTTATTGGTGAACTATCCCTTTAACACAGATTCACTCCCCAAATGTAACATCATACTATGTTGACAACCAACTCGTGAACAATTACTGAAACTGAACATTACCTTTAGTTGGCCAAAACCAATACTTCCGACGATGCTTCATTTTTCTCAATCCATTCCCCATGATATGCTGTTTTGTGATTACATGAATGCAGCTTTCCTACTCATCAACAGATTAATTTTTAGATCTCAACTGGGTGAGAATCAGAGTTTGTTCAACAGCCTCCTCTCCATTCTCTGACAAACAACCGCTACTTTCTTTCCAAGAGTCACGGTGAAACTTCTCATTGCTGGCATGCTGAAGCTCATTAAAGTGAGAACCGTTGGATCACCTACCGGAGGCAGTGCGGTGGAGGAGAGCTTTCCTGAGGCCAGAGCCCAGACAATCCATCACTGTCCATCAGCGACATTTTCAACAGAGAAAATGAGTTAAAGACACTGATGGAAGTGCAGGGCAGAATCCAGGGGTTCCACAAAAAGACTGACGAGAAAGCAGGGGGAGAAAGTGAAGCCCGGCTTCCTGTAGATGAAGAATGGACAAAAATATCCACTGTATTGCCACTTCCTCTCTCATTCCCTCCCACACAAAAAAAGTCAGGAAACTCCAAACCTTTGCAGTGTTTGCCAAGTTGATCAAGAGGAAAAGGGAATGTGCAGGACTGCCCGGGGTGGAGAAGTGTGTTACCTAATGCTCCATTACTATTACTGCCACAGTAATTCTCATAGGTAAACAATGCAGAGATCTGACCTGCAGACTTGAGTCAACTAAGGGTGAAATCAATCATCTAGGGTCTTGAAGTCTCTATGGTCAGGAAGACAAATTAAGCGAAGGGAATTATAGAGAGTTGGATTTTAAAATCCTACACCCTTTAAAGTATGTTCCTGATTTCTCACCACCAGACCTAGACAATCTTTTAAACCAAATTACCAAACTACTGTCTGATATGACTAACACAAGACCTTGCAACACCCCTGTCTGCTGTGCATTGTGTTCATCACAATAGGCAAGATAGGACTTCACCCTCCCATCATCAGAGCCAGTAGAAATTTTCCCTCTCTGACAGGAAGTGCGTCATTTCGGATTGACCTTGCCTACAGGACATTCTCATGCATGTAAATAAACCCTTAACCCCTCCCCTGAACATTAACATGGGAAATATGGAGTTATTTCTAATTTTGTCTTTCTTAAAACTACACTTTTTGGATGGCCGTGTTCAAGTGAATGCCAAGTAAATTATCTTAAATTAACTTATTTATCTCTATACACTACAGTACGATAGCACAGAATTTTCAGTAGCCATTACTCTAGTCTTCAGTTTCACATGATCCTTCATTTTAAATAAATTTAAGGCATCATTTGTTAGAAAATCTCACTGACATCTCTGTGTATATTGTGTTTGTGTGTATATATATATATATATATATATATATATATATATATATATATATATATATAAGACCTACTGTGTAACATCAACACACACAGCAGAAGCTACACTAAACACAAAGTCTTTAATGTGTCAATTTAGATCAGGGCTGTCCAAATTACATTACCGGTGTCCTGCAGAGTTTAGCTCCAGCTTGCTTCAACACACTTTAATGGAAGTTTCTAGTATGCCTAGTAAGAGCTTGATTAGCTGCTTCAGGTGTGTTTAATTAGGGTTGGGGCTAAACTCTGCAGGACACCGGCCCTCCAGGACCGAGTTTGGACAGCCCTGCTCTAGGCAAAGTGATGAGAAGTTGCACATCCTTTTTTTTGGTGTTATACTGCCATCTGCTGGATATTTCTACATGTACAGTATATCTGCATCGAAAAAGCCCGTTAGAGTAACATACCTAAAGATAAAGTATTAATGTCAATTCCTTGTTGATATGACAGTAGGTTAATTATTTTAGACTAGATCCCAGTGTTATAGTTTAAATTATGTCTCATTTCCTGTGGCTGGATCACGATGCCCTCAAATATTTACTAGAGGACAATGGAAGGTGTGTCTCGTGAATTATTTATAGGCCCTCTCTCTCACATCACAAACTACAACCCTACTAGTGCAGAATACACCAATCACAACCAAATAAAGTCTGATAAGCTCTGATGATGTTACGATAACAGGTCCATCTCACCTGACTCTGAACTCAGTGTCACAGAGGAAGCATGGGATTCAGCGATGCATCACAGAAAATTAATAGTTAACTTTAATAACAGCACACACTTGTGTTAGTGCACTCCAAAAATAGTTCTGTTATTCAAATTCCAAAAGTTTAAAGAGGAAAGCATTTCTAGTTTCTATCGATTATAATTTTATTTATATTTATTTATTTATTTTGCAGGAAATAGCTCCCAAGGGTCCCAGTTCTTTTTCCTGTTCATGTGCACTATCAACTCTAAATAAACTGAATATGAGAGCAGCCTGATACTTTCTTCAGATTTATTTAATGTTTTATGAAAATGCAAAGGCATGGTTGGCATTTTCAAATTCAAATAGACAAAACCACACACACTAGTTGATAAAACATTAAAAAGTACACACTTTCCTTGATTCTGTTTTATTAATAAACAAAGAGCAAAAGAAAAACTGGATTTTCTTTTCCTGTCAGTTGGTGGTGATTCCATATGTAACAGCAAAGGTGTTTTTCCCATTTCCCTAAATTACCATCTGCCTCCAGAGATTACCACGATTAAACCAAATTACAATGATTACAACACAACATTAAAAAATCTTTGGAGCCTGATTTCTTGAGGTTTGAGAATGTAGACAATAATGTCAACAAAAAGAAGCCTAAGAAACATATCTAAAGAGAGACCAAATAAATAATATATATATATCAAAGATCAAATTTTGGTGTCTGCTGCATCCAATAAAATTTACAAAAGTGATATATATATATATAGAATATATATACACACTAAAAAAAAGAAAGATTCTATATAGCACTAAAAGTGGTTCTTGGCTCGTAATAATAGGGGAACCACTTTTGGTGCTATATAATACCATATCGTTAAAGCACCATTGTCAAATGGTGCTATGTAGAGTCATAAGAGGTGCCATATTGCATTGTATTTCTTCAACAAAAATAGTGCTAAACAGCACCAACAGTGGTTCTTTGGCTCATAAAGAACCTTTAAAGGGGCTTAACAGGTTCTTTGTACGGCAGTGGTGCTATATAGCACTTTAAGCACCCTGAAGAACCGCTGAAGAACCATACAGGAGCTTAACAGGTTCTGTATATGGTAGCGGTGCTATATACCACCTCAGTCATGCCAAAGAACCGCTGTAGAACCACTGAATCACATAAACAACAAAGTAACTCAGTCTGCTCATTCTGAATGACTCAGTCAAGCTCACAGGCATAGAAAGTGGAACTTCATGGATAAATGAGACCCACTGCAGCCTCATTAATAAGAGTTCTCTGGACTGACAATAGTGAATAGCCAGCCGCAAGGATAAATACTGTATTATAGAGAAAATAAATGGTTGATTTTTTTTTTACTTTTTGCTTAATCTAAGCAACATAAACATATAACCTTAAAACTGCATTGCTATGTAACATTATCCAAAGAACCACAATGTTTTGCTGTCATTGAAAGGCAAAATCTGCATTGGCATTCACCCAGTAACAGACACACTGGACTCTATGGCACCAATTGACTTTTTTTTACACAAGTGGCTGTGTTGTGCCATATAGAGTAGTCTTATTATTATTCCTAAACACATACTGACTAATAGATTTAAAATATATCTAATAGACTCTTCAGTATGACAGCAATACTACTGTACATTCCTTATCCTTTAGCTACAGAATTATGCAGGCCAGTTCATACCGAGTCAGAGATGAGACATGTCACTATTGCAAACACTATAACACAACTCGTTGGGACTTGTTCACGCTCATATCCTGAGATTTCAGTACAAACAGAGCTTTCTTCCCAGGAAGAAAATGGAGTCTGGCATGTATTCCAATGCATTTTCCAGGTTTTGCCAAATCTCTTGTGTGCTGTCAGAGATTAAGGCAACCCACGATGATGAATTTGAGCATGAAAAGTTTGTCAGTCCTGTTTTTATATTAAAACTAAGAAATGAAAAGAACCATCAGGATTAGGACCAAAGGATTCATGGCTTTAATTTGCACCATTCTTTCCAAAAGGACCTCCTCCATAACTTTACAGTGTTTACGCATCATGTAGGCTATATGTTTATCAGAATGTGAAGTGTTTATCAAATAGTAATACAATAAATTAAATATGCAAATATTTTGCAGGTATAAAACCATGGGTTGATGATGTGACGATATAGGCTATACTATATCGTAGAAGAGCTATGTGTCAATCGATAGAGATTTTGTAACATGTTGCCACTTCTAATATTTCCAGGTTGACTATGTTCCAAAACTATGTTTTTTAAGTTGCGTAGAAACACTCAAACACAAAATTATCCCTGAAACAAATGCACCCAGTGTTTTGGACGTTTGTCATGAGGAGGAATAAGCCCATGAGCGGACTATCCGCTCTCACCTGACCGCTTCACTCACCTGAGGATTCCGGCCATTCCTCCGCCGACGAACCTGCTGTCTGCTTCGGTTTGGACTTCCTCCGGATAGCGTTTCTCCTCAATTCACTCATGTTTTCATTAGTTCGTTCCAACATTTAAAATACTTGATTTACAAATTTAATCCTTTGTACGTAAATAACGGGTGTTTTACGTCCACGCAGCATTTCGGGCTAAGTCCACATCTTAAGCCGTAGGAACTTTGTAGTGTTACGCAAAAGTAAAGCGAGACGCTTGTGTTAGTGTTTTCCTCTGAATCGTTGGCTCTTACAGTAGCACACAGTCATTATCGCTTTATCAGCCCATATCACCGCCCTCTAAGATCTCTGATAACACGATTGGTCCAGTCATTTCCTCTGTGCTCTGAACTTCTACTGTATTTTATCAAAACATTAGTTATTGATTCATCTCAGTGAGTCGAATCGTTTGAATCCGTTACCTAAACTGCTTAGCCAATGAAATTAGAAAAGCGGTGTTGTGGCGAATTTTGACTCCTTGCCAGGGGATTGCCATTGAAGAACTGTAACTATGGGAAGATTCCCCGATTCACTCGTTGCATCGGTTTAAAAAGTGTGCATCGGCTACAAGTTGGCATTTGTATCGCGATGTATCGTTTCTAACATATTTGCATAGGTAAAAACTAATTTATTTATATATAATTACTAGTGGATGCTGATAAACTCGAAACTGTTTAACTCTAGGGAAGTTGTAAAATGAGCCTATTTAAAAAAAAAAGTGGAGTGTTCCCTTAATCGATCATGGATCAAATCGATCCACCATGCCAAACAGCGAATATATTTGTGCTGTTTAATGCATTTGAGACGTTTTGTTTTCCCCAGTGCACAACTGACATGTCCCATCATGCAGTGTTGGGGAAAGTTACTTTTAAAAGTAATGCATTACAATATTACCTTAATTTGCGTCTGTAAAGTAGAACGCAGGAGAAGAAGGTTCAACACTCTTCAGCAATTAAAAAAACAATGGAGCACAATTGTTAGTTTATCTAAAGTTATTTTTGCTTATTAGTATGGTTGAACTGGATCATCAAAGGTCAGCAGCAAAGACATTGGTTAATAAAATGGGATTAGATATATTGGTGTTATTTAACATATTTAATTATTGCAGGTTTGCGTCATATTCTGAGTTTGCATTTCACTGTTTTAATTCATTTTGATGAATAATAAATCTTTTTTTGCGAGTGGGATGAATTAATGCACATTCACATTTAGTCTAGAACTACAGTAACATGTTCACACAGCTTACTGTCAGTCAATAAATGGGGAAAAAAGCAACTGGCATTACTTTTTTGAAAAAGTAACTCAGATATGTTCTTGTAAATTAAAAAGTAATGCGTTACTTTACTAGTTACTTGAAAAAAGTAATATTATTACGTAACTCACGTTACTTGTAATGCGTTACCCCCAACACTGGTCACCAGTATATTTTTCATCTGTAAATGTTAGAAAGTCATGCAAATATATCCATTTTGCTGTCAGGAGTGGGCTTACGCGAGTGGACGAGCGCTGCTGATGGAACGAAAACAGATGGAGCGCAATAAATATGCATTTTATGATAGCAGTAACTGTAACGGGACTATTGTAATGCGTAAATAAAATGTAAGCTAATACAGTCCTAATTACTAAGCTCAGATGAGTTAATGTGTGTTTCTTATAGCAGTTAAAATGTAGTTCTAATTTAGTGATTTTAACTTTTAGTTTAGTGATTGTTAATGCTTTAAAGAGCAATGTTAGATTGTAATGTTCTAATGCTATCTGTTCTAACTATAAAATATACAGCTGTTATAAAACCAGAGAGAAAGGCTGCATGGCTATGACAGTATGTGAGAGAGTCCGTGATGATATCATTGCATTCCTATTGGTCAGTGAGCTCAGCTTAGCCTGACAGTTAGCCTGCCCTTAACCAGGTTAGCTTTCCAGAATAAGTAGCCACAGTGACTGAGGTTGATCTTTGTTAAATTTGTTTTATGGAAATGGAACCAAATCATTTGACAGTGAGTCAGACTAATTGAAATAAGCCTGGCCTATTTGGTAAACTTGTTTTATAAAACAGGCCTCGAGGCGTTAGAATTCAGAAGACACTGTCTGTCTGAACCAAAGAAATAAAAGCGATCATATTTTTTCCATTGCATCGAAATGGGGGTGTATCGTATCGCATCGCTACCTGCTTCATATGTATCTTCAATGTATCGTATCGTTGGCTATGCATCGAGATGCGTATCGCATCGGCCTCAGTTATGGAGATGCACATCCCGTAACTATACAAAAACTACAAAGGTTATGAAATAAAATAACTATGAATAAGTACATTAAGTAGGGTTAGCCAGTGTTCTGACATCCTACTGTATTTTGACTTGAAGACACTATTGATGATCCAATTAGCCTAACTGTTGCATAATGTATTTGGGATTATCGGAATTGAACAACTTTACAGTAACTAGACAAAATTGCAACAAGCAAAATTATATTATTTAATAAATAATACAGATGATTGATTCACTTAAGTGATTGTAATCTTTTGAACCTGTTCACCTAAACACCTATTATTAAAAATTGAAGTGCAACAAAATTAAAAATAAATTGCCAAATACATTTTAAAGACGACAAATTACAATACGCGTTTTATTGGTTGGACAAGACCAAAGTGCAAACACAAATGTGATATACTACAGTGTGCACAGCTTCTCTCAAATAATCAGGACAGGACTCAACAAATGCAGTTTTAAAATTTTATTTCACAAAAACGTATGTGGCTTATGACTGTACACACACAAAAAAATATCCTGCGGCAAGATCATGCTTTCACCAGTACACACCATGTGACGTTGTGGGTGTTATTCAGTAAATTTCAATTCAGAGGCAACAAATATACCACAATGTGTAGTCAATAAAACTGAAACTGCACTTGTCTCATTGAAAATACTCAGTAAGAAATTAATATAGTCTAAAACACCAAATGAATGGGTTAGACTGAACAGAAACTGAGAACTGGGAGATTGTGAATGAAACCATTGATCTTATATCCTTCTTTGCATGTCATTATCCATTGTGGAACTAGAACAAAGCTTAGTCTGTTTACAGTTATACTTTGTGACGCGTCTGATGGATTCTTCATCTAGGCCCATCAATAACCTTTCAGTCAATCAATGAGACTAAAAATGTGTTTTTGTGGTTTGCTGCTGTATAAAAACAATGACATCTGGAATTTCTCCTTGTCCTGCTGGTACAATGACAGTGTGATTTGGAGGACAGATGACCAAATGTGACCCTGGACCACAAAACCAGTCTTAAGTCGCTGGGGTATATTTGTAGCAATAGCCAAAAATACATTGTGTGGGTCAAAATTTTAGATTGTTATTTTATGTCAAAAATCATTAGGATATTAAGTAAAGATCATGTTCCATGAAGATATTTTGTATTTTTTTTTTTACCGTAAATATATCAAAACTTCATTTTTGATTAGTAATATGCTTTGCTAAGAACTTAATTTGGACAACTTTAAAGGTGATTTTCTCAATATTTTTTTTTTTTTTTGCACCCTCATATTCCAGATTTTCAAATAGTTGTATCTCAGACAAATATTGTCCGATCCTAACAAACCATACATCAATGGAAAGCTATTATTCAGCTTTCAGATGATGTATAAATCTCAATTTCGAAAAATTTACACTTAAGACTGGTTTTGTGGTCCAGGGTCACAAAGGACATGAAAACGATCTTGTGCCTGTTTGAAAATGTATAGATAAATGTGTCTGTGCTTTTTATACAGGGTAAAGGTTAGATACAACTTCAATAGAAAATGAAAATGAGAGATTCTATAGTGAATATGGGATACAGTAAATAGGGCTTGTATGCTGTTTTTGGAGCAGATCTGAGAATAATAAACCCACTCCATGTTCAAATTTAGCAGCGCACTGGGATCAAGCCTCACTCAAGCTATAACTCCACTCCCTCAAACATGATTTTTGCCCAGCGGGCACTGAACTAGGCCTACATGTCCACTCAGTCCTCAAAGACTTATCTGACATCACTTCGGCAATAAAAAAGAGAATTCAGGTATAAAATATAATCTTTATGCATTGCAATAAACTGTTAAAAAAAGGACAAAGAAACAAATTCCATGTGCAATGACATTAGAAAAGCTGAGATTTGCAAAACTCAATCGTAGTACCACTGTGTGTTTGTAGGTCAAAATCAAAGTCACTCAAATGTTATAATGAAAATTGTTTCTACTTCTTGAAAATTGTGTACATGTCTCTCAATAATTCATTTACCTCTGTTCAACTTTTCAAACACATCTTTCTATCAAACTTTTTTGTGCATCAAAGATTGAAAATATTAGTTTTGAGACAGATAGAAAGTCACCTTGCGTACCATAATACTCCTGGGTAGATGTAATTAATACACATTTTTAAGAAAAACTGCATTCATATCCAAAATTATATTAAAATAAAGAAGAAAGAAAAAAGTGAAGTGACATACGGCCAAGTATGGTGACCCATACTCGGAATTCGTGCTCTGCATTTAACCCATCCAACGTGCACACACACAGCAGTGAACACACACACACACACCGTGAACACACACCCGGAGCAGTGGGCAGCCATTTATGCTGCAGCGCCCAGGGAGCAGTTGGGGGTTCGGTGCCTTGCTCAAGGGAACCTCAGTCGTGGTATTGAGGGTGGAGAGAGCGCTGGACATTCACTACTCCCACCTACAATCCCTGCCGGCCGGAGACTCGAACCCGCAACCTTTGGAGTACGAGTCCGACTCGCTAACCATTAGGCCACGACTTCCAAAAAACAGACACAACACGCATTGCATATTTTAAAATAAACAAACAAAAACACATAATGTAATAAATAGATAAATAAGTATACATCAGTCCACTTCCGTTTGCTCTCATCTCACTCAGGATGATAATTAGTGCGTTCACAATAGGCATCACTGAATAATTCATCCAATTTCAGTAACTGGGTGGGAAATTAGGGCGGGCCCCTCTGGGATCACACATAGAGAGGAGCGTCTGATTGACTGATATGCCCCATCTCTGTGAGGGTTGGTCACTGTTAGAATCCAATGACAGGAGGCTAAGGGCCAAAAAGATGAGAATGATGGGCCAGACAGTTGAAAGGATCACATGGAAGTCTGGAGTTAGCTGCAGTCATCTGGTCCTCTTGAAGAGCTAACAACACTTTCGGCCTACCAAGAAACAAAGGACACAGCCAGAAGGGAGAGAAAACAGAAACAGTGGCCATGAGTAGGTGTAAAATGAAATCGCCATATCCTGTTTCCTATTATACTGGAGCGACTGTTACTGAGAAAAAACACAATTAACTAATTCAGACATAAACATTAATAACTAACTTTTGACAGACACACAGAGGCACATGCAAAAGCAAGTCGCTTTTAAGAGGCAAATTTGTATGGGACGAAAGGAATGTCTATAATTGACAACTCGGGATGAGAGGGTGATGAAAGGATGCTGGGCATCTCAGTTTTTTGTATGCCTTACTGGTCAAAAGTTTAGAATAATTATCAGTTTTAAATGTTTTTGAAACCAAGACTGCATTTATTTGATAAAAAATACAATAGAAACAGTATTATTGTGAAATATTATTAAAACTGTTCAAAATTCCAATGTATTTTAAAGCATAATTTATTCCCGTAATGGCAAAGCTGCATTTTCAGCAGCTATTATTTCAGCCATCAGTGTCACATGATTCAGAAATTATTCTAATATGCTGATTTGGTGCTTAAGAAACATTTCTCATTAATAACAATATTGAAAACAATAGTTTTTGTGGAAACCATGATACACTACCATTCAAAAGGTAAGTAGGATGTAAAAAAAAGAGAAGGAAAAGAAATGAATACTTGAATTCAGGAAGGAAATGTTAAAACTGTTTAAAAGTGACATTAAACCCATTTATAATGTTACAAAAGATTTATATTTCAAAGAAATGCTGAAATAAATGCTAAATAACGGAGCAGCAATAATAATTGAACCAAATCAGCAAACTAAAATGATTTCTGAAGAATCATGTGACACTGAAGAATGGAGTAATGAAGATTCACGGGAATAAATTACATTTTAATATACGTACATAAATAAAAAGTTATTTTAAATTGAAATAATATTTCACTACTACTTTTTGATCAAATAAATGCAGCATTGGTGAGCATAAGAGACCTTATTTAAATACAAGAAAAACACTAATTATTACAAGCTTATGTCTGGTGGTAGTGTACATCAATTGTATTGTAAAAGTGTGAGCAAGTGGGTGGCTGTTGTTAACAATACATTGACCCTACATGTGACATCTTTTTCTGTTAGAAATAGAGTGAGGAAGGAAGTAGTAGAGCGCGAGTTCCTCCAAAGGACGGGTTACCTGTGGCCCGTGGATGCCCTCCCGCGCCTCATTTGTGGGGAGGTTGGCGGTATTGAGGCAGCAGGCTGCTGACAATCTAAGAGAGACTGATAAATTAGACAGATATACAGAGGTGTGACAGTCAGGGTTAATGACACAAACACAGACAGAGACGAGAAGGAAATGGCTGCAATGGTCTAAGTGTTCATCTCATGCAGAATCACACTTAAAATGAACAAAGAGAGCATGTAGAATGAGAGAAAAATTATTACAAACATTCAACTGCATATATTTGTGTACATTCATGAAGAGTGGCAGGTATAACGATGGGAGGAAAGCAAGATGGAATCACCTTCTGTTTGTTAAACAGAGATACACTACTGATCAAAGGTTTGGGGCCAGATTTTTTACATGTTTTTGAAAAGTTCTTATGCTCACCAAGGCTGCATTTATGTGATCAAAAATACAGTAATATTGTGAAATATTATTACAATTGAAAATACCAGTTTTATGTTTTAAAATAAAAATAAGTGTAAGTTGTGATTTATATTTAGCATCATTACTTCAGTCTTCAGGGTCACATGCAGTGTTGGGGAAAGTTACTTTTAAAAGTAATGCATTACAGTATTGCGTTACTCCCTAAAAAAAATAACTAATTACGTTACTTAGTTACTTTTTATGGAAAGTAATGCGTTATGTTACTTTTGTACTACTATCGTATTACTTTTTATATATGAGCAGGGCTTGATTGTTTGTTTTTAATATAAGAAATTCTATTTACAGCAAATGTAAAAGCCCTTTCACACCAAAAAGTGTAATAAACCTCAAGCTGGAGGAACAATATTCATGTCTGTGCAGTAGAACGAACGCAGGAGAAAAATGTTCAACACTCTTCAGCAATTAAAAAAACAATGAAGCACAATTGTTAGTTTATCTAAAGTTATTTTTGCTTATTCGTATGGTTGAACTGGATCATCAAAGGTCAGCATCAGTTAATAAAATGGGATTAGATACATTTCTGTTATTTAACATTTAATTATTGCAGGTTTGCGCCATATTCTGAGTTTGCATTTCACTGATTTAATTCATTTTGATGAATACTAAATCTGTTTTGTTTTGTTTTTGCGCGCGAGATTAATGCACGTTCACACTTAGTGTAGAACTACAGTAACATGTTCACACAGAGCACACAACGCCTCTGTTTTCCCATTTGTTGACTGACAAGTCTCCTGTCCCCATGTTGGGAGAAATCGTAAATATAAAGTAACTGGTGTTGCTTTTTTGAAAAAGTAACTCAGATATTTTCTTGTAAATTAAAAAGTAATGCGTTACTTTACTAGTTACTTGAAAAAAAGTAATCTGATTACGTAACTCGGGTTACTTGTAATGCGTTACCCCCAACACTGGTCACATCATCCTTCAGAAATCGTTCTAATATGCTGCTTTGGTGCTCACATTAATTATTATTATTAGTTGCACTGCTTAATATTTCTGTAGAAAAAAAATCATTGTTTTTCTTTGAAAAAAAGTTTATATTCAATAGCATTTTTTTTAAATAGAAATATTTTGTAACATTATAAATGTCCTTACTGTCATTTTGATCAATGTAACACGTCCATGCTGAATAAAGCATTAATTTCTTTAAAAAAATATTTCTGAGCTCAAATTTGAAACAGTAGTGTATGTGTCCAGTGCAAATGATATGCAGTGTTGCTGCTTTGTTAATGAGAGCGTGCAAACACACATACATTTACACATTTGACAAGACAAAAAGTAATATCTAAAACATTGACGCTGCCTAGCTAAGAGCACATATAAGAGCACAAGACATTTTTAAAAATAAGATTTGTTTTTCTTTTTCCCATTCACACTCCAGTGTGAGTAGTTCTTGTGCAAAATTGATTGTCGTAATTCTGGGGTGTCGTGGGTGGTTATCTGGGAGTTGCTATCTGCAGCCAATCTATGTGTTTTGGGTGTACTGGGCGGTTGGTTGTATAAATGCATTAGTAACCATCTCTATATTGTAAACAATTGCATCTAAATTTTATTTTATTTTAATCAGAAGGAAACTACTGCTGTTGTTGGGATATGTTTTGATTACCATGGGCAAAACAGCATTTGACACATTCTGTAATAATTGTGAAATCTAGAAACACTGACAACTACAGGCAGAAAATGGACACATCCACTGCTCTGTTATGGACATAATCAGGAAAAGAGTTTTTTTTTAGGATTCTGGGTACTGTCACTAATGTAAAAAAAAAAAAAACTGTTTCAACACAACTATCAGAAACTATAACTGTTACACCTCATGAATGTGATGCATTTATTTGATCTAAATTATGTCATATTATGACATATTACAATTTTGTTAAACCTTTCCTTACATATAGGGGAAAAATGGTCAACTGCTATTTTATTTCTTAATGCTGGGCCCTGGTGACACTGGTGAAGTGGATCAGACTGGTTTCCATTACACTACAGTAGAACTCCATGATTTACAAATGTATCAACTGAGTCACATCATACACCTTTAAGCAAGGCACAGGAAACGGCAATATTACAAAGCTAAACTCGAACTGAAATCTCTGATTACTCCTAGAAGAAGAAGAAAAAAACACCTCTGATTTGCAGAGGCTTGTCTATGCATGTGATGTAACCGCTGTCTATCAGATCTGTATGAACTGCATCTCGGTCAATCTTGCATGAGCAATGCTAACATAATGTTCTGTACAACCTTCAACTGCTGACCTTGTCAAATGCTTTTTGGCCCACAGCTTCTTAAATGAACATCATTCTAAAAAACGAGTGCCTTTTTTGTATTAAATACTGTACATATTATATATTATATACACTTAAACAATGACTGTAAGATGTAAAAGTTGTCATCTGTTTTTTGTTAATTTTTAATTTTTTTTGCCATTCTCCTTGCTAAATTACCAAATATTTATATTTTCATTAAAAAAATATATGTGAATAAAAAGTTGCAGTACTTTCTCTATGTTTAAGTGGAGCAAAATCAATAGTTTTTAGTCGAGTAAGTAAATAAAATAAATTAATATAATAAAATAAAATAAAATATGGTCTGTTATGTTTGTCAGTATGGGCCAATCTTAAATTCTTACACTTATTTTCTATAAAAAACGGATCATTTGCAAACAAAAATAGGAATATTAATATATATATTATATACTGTGTAATAATACAGAACAATTACCATTAAATGATCTAATACACACCTTCCAATTTTACATCTACAAGCAAAGGGATTAAAATGTCATATTAAAATGTGACAAAACTGTCCATCCTGTTATCCACTGTATATTAACATTTTAACCCTGTTAAAATGCATTAAAAATCATAAATCTAATTTGATGGAACTATACAATAGATAAAAACTTAAACACATTATGTTGATTCAGAAATGTATTAAAAACAATCAGATATCACAAAATATGGTCCCTATCAAACTGGAAAGGCACCGGTTCCATAGAATGACTCATGGTATAATGAATGACACATTTGATGTGGCTCTGAAGCTCATTGAAATGCAGTAGCTGGGCAGCAGGCAGCATGTGCAAGAACACGTCCCTGCATTTGCATATGGCAGATCCTGCATTGCCATATGCTGTGTCCATGAATAAACAGCTCTCACTGGCACATTTTATCATACAGGGTGCGTTAGGATCAACTGAGAATTTTCTGTTAGCTAGTAAAGTAGTTTGAATTTACCTTTAAAATAGGTTTAATGTGATTATACATGAGCTAATACTCATGATTTCAGTTTTCAGCACTTTGAAGAATAGAACATTTACTTTGGCCTTAATATAATCATCAAGCCTTGTGAGTCTTTCAGTGCACACTGTTGCCAGTGGATGGAGCTGTAGTTATGTCAGATGTGCTGTTTGCCAATGCAAAAATAACTGAAAACTCCATCACACAAACTAACTGCTTTGCATGCAGTATGCAGCACCCATTTCTTCAAGTCATAAAATGGAAGCGCACATGCAGAAATTATATTCTAAAAGAGACATGCACCAATCAATACCTGTTTTGCTTTATAGAATAATTCTTCCAGCATGATCCAAATACTGATGCAGATTCCAAAAACTGTGTTTACCAAAAACAGTTTTCTTACCCAGGCCGCAAAAAGGAACATTAAGCGTAGTGCAATTCTTTTTTATTATTATTTAATCTTATTTTTATACCCAGACAACATTATCTCACAAAGCCATGTGACTCGAGTACACTATCGGTCAAAAGTTTGGAATAATTATGATTTTGTAATGTTTTTGAAAGAAGTCAGAAAACATTCTAATGTGCTGATTTGCTGCTCAGGAAAAAAAATCTTAATATTAGTGTTAAAAACGTCTGCTTAATATTTTTTGGTGAATTCTGTGATACTTTTTTTTCCAGGATTCTTTGATGAATACAAAGTTTGAAAGAACAGTATTTATTTGAAACAAATTTATTTTGTAACATTGTAAATTGAATGTGTTCTTGCTGGATAAAAGTATTCATTTAATCTATTACTTTTTTTTTTTTTATCATACTGCTTACCCCAAACTTTTGAATGGTAGTGTTTCCATGAAAATATTAAGCGGCACAATTTTTCTCAACATTGATAATAATACGAAATGCTTCTTGAGCCGCAACTCAGCATATTAGAATGATTTCTGAAGGATCATGTGACACTGAAGACTGAAAATTCAGGTCTGCCATCTCAGAAATAAATTACATTTAAAAATATATTAAAATAATAATAAAAAAATTATATCATAATATTATTTCAAATAAAAGCAGCCTTGGTGAGCATAAGAAAATTATTTCAAAAACAAAAAAAAAATGATTCCTACATTTTGACTGATAGTGTATTTCTAGAGTTGGCAAAACATAATTCTGTTCAGAATGAATTAGTTAAAATTTCAAGTAGTAATAAAGTCTCTAAATCTATCCCTGAGTTGAATCATATGCTCCAAGCAGTCATATCAGATGGAAACCAGTCTGTCCTTAAACCGTCACCTACTGAGAGTCACCATTAGGAATTCTGGGAGTCCCAGGCTGGACTAGAGAGGTTCTTGAAGCAGCCGAAGGCCGAGTCACATTGGAGCGCATGCGAGATCTCACAGAACGTGGCGACGCCTGCCGAGAGCCCAGGACAGGAGAACGGTAGGGGGAAGTAGGAGCAGATCTGGGAACGTGAGCATCAGAGTCTCCGCTATGAATAACATGACAAAACTCCATATTTAGCATCTCTGGGTCTAAAACTAAAGTCTGAGTGCCCAGTTTCCACAGCGACTGGCCGAGGAAAAACGGCTGGGCTGAGGAGGTCCAGGAGGAGGATGGAGCAGGGACATCCAGTGAAGGAGAGCTACTGGCTGATGCAACCATATTGTTTTGGAATAGACAGGAAGGGGGTTTTGAAACCGATGCAGTGGGACTAGGGGGAGCAGTGAGTGCAGTTCGATGACTTACTTTTTGAGGGCTGCTCTTAATTTTTGGCACTTTCCCTCCACGGCCACAGTGCGACTGCTCGTGGTCAAACTCTAGGTCCTCAAGGCGCTGGGTGAGGGCCAGTTTCTGCTGAATAGCCATTCGCAGGAGAGAGTTCAGAGTCTTCTTTTCATCTTCTGCAGCAGCCAGCTGCCTCTGCATCTCATCCAGCTGAATTACATACTCATCACACCTGGACAAAGAGGATGAGAGAACATAAAACATCAGAACACTGTATTATCTTGAATAATTACAAATTTTACTTCCATAATGTATTTCTGTGTGAAACTGAATATTCAGCCTTAAAAATAAAGTGAAGAACTTGATTTTGTCCATCTTAAGTCATTAGATTCCTGAACAAATGGCTCTAAAATGTCAGTTCTTTTTAGTAAAAAAAATTCATTAAGTAAGATAAATATTATGCATTTTAGTTGTATTTTTACAAATATTCAAAAATTAAATGTTGCCTCTTTTTTTAGTTTTTTTGTTGTTGTTGTTGTTTTATATACTGTATAATTAAGGCCAATTATTGTATTGCATTTATTTCCATTTATTTATTTATCAATTTCTATTACACCATTTTCTATTTTTTTTTTTTTTTTAATTAAAACTTTAATTTTTAAAAATGTTATTCCCCAGCTGACAAAAATATGTACTAAGGACATTTTGCTAACGTTTCATTAAGTTACAAAAACATTCTGAATGCTCTCTGAACGTTTAAACCGTTCAGTTTTTTAAATGTTTAAAACCATTTTTCTTTGTTATACAAACATTATGGAACATGCAAACATAGAAAAGTTACTTTTGAAAGTACTCATTTTGGAACAAATGAAAGTATTTTAAAAATTCAGTCACATCCAGTTTAAAAGTTCTAAAAGGATCTTTATTGAAATTAAGGAACCAGAATCTGGTTAAACTAAATGGCTATTTAGCTGTAGGCTTACACTATTTCCAACCTAGGTGAGATCAGCCAAAAAGTAAAAGTTTCAAGCAGGTACATTTTGATGAAAGATTACAAATACAGAACATTTAGTTAAATCACAAATGTTATTTAAAGAAAGAAACCAGTTTGGATGTCCTCAATAATAACAAATGCCGATAAAGACTGATAAACACACCTTGTGGCAAACATTGCCCTCATTGAGGAAAAGGTGGCTGCATCTTCTTTGAGGGCCTTTAGTTCATTTCTAAGCTTCATCATTGTCTCCGTCACCATGGATTTCTCATTTTCATATTTGCTCTTCAGGTTCGCAAGGGCCACCTCGGCAGTCTAGAAACACAAATGAAAAACATAATGCTCTGTGTTATATGCTTCTTTTTGAGACCGAACACAACTGGAGATATTGGGATTTGCATGGCCTTCTTACCTGTTTATTGGCTTTCAGGACTAGACGCAATGTGGCGATCTGCTCTCTCTTGGTGCTCAAGAGGGATTTGAGTTTCAGGATCTCCTCCATGCAGACCTCTTTGTCCTTATCTAGGATGGGTGCCAATTCTCGTGCCGCAGCCCTCTGCCTGGAGAGCTGCAGTGAGCGGTCCACAGCCTTCTGCAGGTGCTTGATCTGGTCACGGATGATGGCGTTGAGGTTATAGATGTTCATGGGTTCCCGGCGGAGATCACCTGTTTCTGGAACTGGGGAGGATGAGAGAGATGAACCATTGATTGGTGAACCAAAGGGGGTTTTGTTGGGACTTCCTCCTTCCCCTTTAGTTCCTTCTCCAAGGGGTTCCTTTGATGGAGAGTCTTGAGGACTCTTGCACACGTCTGAGGTGTTAGCAGCCGCAATACGGCGAGCTAAACGTGGAGAAAGCAGTGCTCTTGGGTCCTCGGGGCCTTTGAGACTGCCGTTCCGCGTAACCCGGCTCTGACGGTAGTAGTCCAGCATGACTCGGTTTGGCGTTTCGTTGTTGCACAAGCAGACGTGGTGGTAGAGCTGAGCAAGTTCCTCACTAAATGTAACCAGCTCGTCCTGAGCTGTGTTCAGCATGCCATTACTTTCGCTAGCCATAACGGAAGCACACCGGAGCTCCACTTCCAGACTACTAACCCGCTCGCGGCCCTCACGGCAGGCTTTCTCCAACCGTTTCACCTGCTCTTCGAGAGTCTGGACCTTCCCTTCGCTGTGGTTGCTATCTTCTGATTGGTTCTCCACAGACTGGTTATATTTTTCCTTCAAAGCTTTAAGCTCCGCCTTCAAGTCAATAACCTCAGTCACGGCAACTCTGTATTTGCACTCCAGAAGCTCCATTCCATTGATGTCTGCCTCATAATCGCAGCAACCGCTAATGGGCACGTCGTTCTTCTCAGACTCTTCTGTGTCAATCTCCTTGTCACTGTAGAGGCGCTTCATAGTGTTGAAGCGCTCTGTAAGGCGATGAACGCGTTTGTGTTGCTCAGTTAAAGCACCCTGCGTGTGCTGCAGTTGAGTTTGAGACTCCTGCAGGTTGGAAAGTAGAACCGCCTTCTCTCGCTCAACCTAGTGTGCAATATGATACACAGTTTAGCAAAAACCAAAAACACTATATGTTAGCCTTGCCATTCATTTACACAACTGGGGTCAGTACACTTAAAAAATATATAACTTTCATTCATAAAGGACACATTAAATTGATCAAAAGTAACAGTAAAGACATTTAAAATGTTACAAACGATTTCACACTTCAAATGAAATATGTTCTTTTCAACATTCTATTCATCAAAGAATCCTGAAAACAAGTATTAAAGGGATAGTTCACCCAAAAATGAAAATTCTGTCATTAATTACCTGTAAGACCTTTGTTAATTTTCGGAACACAAATTAAGATATTTTTTATGAAATCCGAGCGCTTTCTGACCCTACATAGACAGCAATGAAACTACAATATTCAAAGCCCATAAAGGTAGTAAGGACGTAACACACACACAGTTTCACCCAATCTCATGTTAATCTAGAGTACCTATAGGGCAGTACTGCATCCTTCATATCTCCAAAAAGTCTTTGGAGCTAAGAGTGACGAGCACTTGCGCCGATCACCAACAAAACACAGACATTTGATACCGTCTGCAGTTCTGAATCATGACTGGGATCTTTTATAGCTGGGACTGCTCCATCTTTCAGTATTAAATGATGTGCAAATCCAGCATCGAACTGGGCCTTGTTTATAAAACATTCGTCAACAAACACACTTGAGAAACTTCGTTGCTGCCCTGAAAAACAAACTTCATCCACTGTTCACGTAACGCTGGGTTCTTTTGGGAAGCTGAACAAGGTTATATTTCCCTCACAACCAAAAACACACTTCTTTAGAGACATTCTTCCCGAGCGAGTCCCATGCAGTGCTGCCGAATGAAGCACGTTGATGGGCGCGCTCTTGCTCTGGTCGATGCGTGCACGGACGCATTCTTCCGGGAGAAATACCCATATCAGGAGTTCCACCGTCATTAAGGTTAAACCACTGATGTCACATGGACTATTTAAACAAAGTCCTTACGATCTTTCTGGGCCTTGAACGTGGTAGTTGCGTTGTTGTCTATGAAGAGTCAGAAAGCTCTCAGATTTCATCAAATATATCTTAATTTGTGTTCCGAAGATAAACAAAGGTCTTACGGGTTTGGAATGACATGAGGGTGAGTAATTAATGACATAATTTTCATTTTTGAGTGAAGGTTTCAACAAAAATAGAAATAGTTAAGAAAGGAAAGTTCATCAAGCACAAAAATGTCAACAACAACAACAAAATGAACTGAATTACATGATACATGATTCTAGTTTTTTGCATTCAGTTTCTCTAGTAAAAGCCTAACCTTCAATACTTTTGTTAGAAAACATGGAATATATTCACTCTATGTGCTTATAAAATTCCACTCAATAGATATTTTTGATAGCTAGGTGTGTTAGCTTGCTTGTCACAAATTTAGCATAACCGCATGTGATTCCTATCATTGAACTCAAGAGCTGCTTAATAGCTTTTTGATCACTCATTGTATCAGAAGCGTCAGCCATCTAATGCTTGAGGCTGAGATGGTGAAACCCCATCGATTCCTTTCTGGCAATGAGCCAAGAACGACACAAGGAAATACATTTAAAAAGTGAACAGAGGTAGATGGGAAAACACTTTTTTTCTGGATAAATGCCAGGCAATTACAGTAGCTTGAAGAGTGAGAAAAAAAGTTATTATAACCAAGCAAAGATATAAATGAGTAAACTGCACATCTAAATAGCAAAAAATACTACAGCAACTACTTTGTGCAATAGGATGCTGAAATAACAGGTTCTTGGCTATGCATTTGATGGAAATCCCACACAGCAAGAGAAAACATTAGTACAGCCACAGAGGAGTCCCCAGAGGAGACCCTTAGATGCAAACATGTTACTGTATATAATGATTTTCATAAAATTGATCGGTTTAGACTACTTGGATGAATTTATGTGTGGTCACATTGCTTTTTTAAAAATCATACAAGGCCAAATGGCCCTAGTGTTCAATATATACGTATACTGTATAGATATTTTAATAAATTAATTGTATTTATAAATTTTATTTTAATGATTTCATATTAAATATTTGTAAGTGTGAAAAAAATCATTATATATATATATATATATATATATATATATATATATACATTTATATCATTATATATATATATATATATATATATATATATATATATATATATATACAGTCGTGGACAGAATTATTGGCACCCTTGGTAAATATGATCAAAGAAGGCTCTGAAAATAAACCTGCATTGTTAATCCTTTTGATCTTTTATTTTTTTTTAAATCACAAAAATCTAACCTTTCATTGAACTAAAACAATTGAAAATGGTGGAAAATCTAATTAGGAAATGTTTTTCTCAAATACACGTTGGACACAATTATTAGTACCCCTAGAAATTCTTATGAGTAAAATATCTCTGAAGTATATTCCCATTCATATTCACAATTTTGAGCACTCCAGGGTGATTATGAACATGAAATTATCCAGCCATGGCTTCCTGTGTCACAGAAATATAAATAGGAGGGAAAACAAAGTCCAAATTCCCTTAATCATCCATCACAATGAGAAAAACCAAAGAATATATTTCTGATGTGCAGCACAAGATAATTGAGCTTCACAAATTAATGAAGTGGCTTTAAGAAAAGAGCT
This sequence comes from Barbus barbus, assembly GCF_936440315.1. Taxonomy (NCBI): domain Eukaryota; kingdom Metazoa; phylum Chordata; class Actinopteri; order Cypriniformes; family Cyprinidae; genus Barbus; species Barbus barbus. The sequence goes on from NC_136750.1 coordinate 24,137,342, forward strand.
AGAGCAGTGAAAATTCCTATTTCCAACATCAGGGCAATAATCAAGAATTTCCAATCAACAGAAAATGTTACGAAACTGCCTGGAAGAGGACGTGTGTCTATATCGTCCTAATGCGCGGTGAGGAGGAGAGTTTGAGTGGCTAAAGACTCTCCAAGGACCACAGCTGGTGAATTGCAGAAAATAGTTGACAATAGTCTCGGGGTCAGAAAACCTTAAAAAAAAAAAATTGACAAACAGCACCTACATCACCACATGCTGTTTGGGAGGGTTTCAAGAAAAATTCTCCTAGCTCATCCAAACATAATCTCAGTTATCAGCATATTCAGTTATCAGACACGACTGGAACTTCAAATGGGGCTGGCTTCTATGGTCAGATGAAACTAAAAAATGAGCTTTTTAGCAGCAAACACTCAAGATGGGTTTGGTGAACACAGGGATAAAAAAGTACCCCATGTGTACGATGAAATATACTGCTGTTTTTTTAATGTTGTGGGCCTATATTTCTGCTGGAGGTCCTGGACATCTTGTTTAGACACATGGCATCATGGATTCTATCAAATACCAACAGATAAAAAATAAGTGACTGACTCTGTTAGAAATCTTATAATGGGCCATGCTTGGATCTTCCAGCCGGACAATAATCCAAACACAAACCTCAAAATCAACACAAAAATGGGTCACTGAGCACAAAACCAAGCTTCTGCTATGGCCATTCCAGTCCTCTGACCTGAACCCTGTAGAAAATGAGTGAGGTGAACTGAAGAGAAGAAGCACCGTCATGGAGCTGGGAATCTAAAGGGTCTGGAAAGATTCTGAATGAAGGAATGGTCTCTGATCTCTTGTCAGGTGTTCTCTAACCTCATCAGGCATTATAGGAGAAAATTTACAGCTAATGGAGGTTTAAAAAAATATTGAATAAAAGGGTGCCATTGTGGCCAATGTGTATTAGAGAAAAACATTTATTTCATACTGATATTTCCCCCCATTTTAAATTCTTATTATCCAATGAAAGGTTAGATTTTTGTGAATTTTTAAAGTAAAAGATTAAAAGGATTAACAATGCAGGTAAATTTTCACAGCCTTCTTTGATCATATTTACCAAGGGTGCCAATTCTGACCATGACTGTATATATATATATACATATACACACACACTGGGTTTTTGTTTTTTTAACATTTACACTGACACCAAGCTACATTCACTGCAATTATCATGTCATTTTTTCGTCTGATTTGCTTTGTATGCTTCTGTGTCCGCACTGGCAGATTTTCTATTCTTGTCCCATGCTGTCTCTCTTGCTGAATATGCCTGTGGCACACGCACATTACTGTGTCCTGCTTTTACAGAGGCAGGCACAAAGCACTCCCTCATAATGGTAATCAACCTGACAGTAGCCTCAAAAGCACAAAATAGATTATTGCACTTACAGCAATCAACTTTCCTTCACTCAAATTTACACTTAAGCTCTTAATACCTAAAGTGTTTTACCAGTCATTGCAAATACAGCATACCTATGCCAAAGTGTCAAGGGCATGAAAATGTGTCAATAAAGGCATCCTTTGATGTCCATTGAGGCTGACTGGATACATAATTGTTAAAGTCTGTTAAAGGGTTTAAGGCATATATGTTTGCTTATAAAGTAGAAGTAGATGCATTAAATCTCTAATGAAAGCTCTTCACTCAACAGGAGTCAATAGGTGCATCATTAATGCACTGGAAAACAGCTGTTTTTCACCAAAGTATCCCTCAGTGATTTATGTGCTATGAGTATCTGAGCAAAAACAGATGGACTAAAAATTAAGGAAAAGTTAACTAAAACAAAAAAATCTGTTTTTGTTAATTGAAAATAAAACAGACATTAACTAAAATAAAATTAAATATTTAAAAAGTGCATTTATCTAATTTCCATTTAGTTTAACTTGAAGTTATAAAATAACTAAAACTAAATAATAGCAAACAAATAAATAAATAATTTTGATATATATATAATATATGGACATTAAAAAACTAATAAAAATGCCAAAAACACACAACAAAAATGACTAAACATTTAATTAAAATTAAAGTGAAAACAAAATACTTGTACTTTTTTGGGTGTTTAGTAATTTCTTAATTAAAATCTAATTCTAAATCTAGTTTATCAATGACACTAAAATAAAACTGATATGAATTAATTAACAAATAAATAGTTGTTCTGATAGATAAACCAAAATATAGAATAAATTACTAAGAAAAACGTTTAGAGGGTATATCAATGTGATACTTAAATGAGATCTAGTAGAATTTTTTAAAATAAGTTCTTATAATTTTATTTTTGTCTTTTTTTATTTTTTATTATTTTTATGATTCAAACATGTCTCCTACATGAGCATGATCCACTAAGCTAAAGCTCAAGATTAAGTTTAGCTAAAATTAATCAAACTAAATAAATATTGCTCTCCAGTCTCATTTCATACTCTGGTTTTGCCACAATCCCTGCATATTCTATACCTTAGGTGTCATGTGACTAACCTGTAGGAGCTGTTGTTTGAGTTTCTGTATCTCAGACAGGTTGAGTTCGCTGAAGAGATCAGACACTGGGTGCAGCACCTCTCCCTTCCTGCCTCCCGGTCGGTGATATTCTCTGTTCACCTTTGGTCCATGCCCATTGCACTCATTACAGCGGTTACGGTCCTCATTGTTGGGGCTGGACCCAGAAGTGCCATTGGTCGCCGCTTCCTCTGCGAACTTCAAACCCTCCACGGCAGAGATGGCCAGGTGGGTGCTGGCTCCGTACACACTGTCCGTCAGGCTGAGATGATGGGACAGCTCCTTTCTCAGATTGTTCTTCTGTTCTCTCTCACTTTTAAGAGCATCCAACACCTCTTCTAACTGGCCTTCAGAAATGTCTTTCAAACGCAAAGCATCTTCCAGCTGGCTGTTGAGTAGAACCGTCTCTTCCTCAAGCACTTTGATTTCATGCTTTAGACCCTCATATTCCACCTGTAAATTTTAAGGAGATTAAAGAGAATGTGAACAGGCATATTTTTGGACACTTGACTGTGTAATATAAGAATAAGACAGAATAAGAACAAGAATAATATTGTGTGTATATTATATATTTATACATATTAATTTCAGGCAAATGTTTTCCCTGTAATATATATTAACATATGGCATAATCTTACAGGTGTGCATAATGTGATTCAAGTAGGACATGTTCATAAGTGAACATTCTATACCATCATCAAATCATCCCATAAAATCACAATCCTAACTCTTACCTACTACTAAAATCATTGGTTTATGAAAATGTTGTTGAAACCAAACCCCAACCTTAAATATGATTGGTTAAAAGGAATGTTGATCCAGGATCCAGGATCCAGGATCATCAAGGATATTGATCCAGTAATGTGTCCTAATGGGTTAAATCATGTTAAGCTTGAAAGTACAGCAGGGAAATTTAATTATGAGCACAAAATTAAATTTTTGGTGGAAGAAACCTAACATTTTAAATGTGAAGAAAAACTTCTGGATGTCAAAAGGTCACTAGAGCCACTAAATTAAAGTGACTATGCATATAATTCGACTCTATAGTGGTTTTAACACTGTGCTTCACAATTATTGTGTGTGTGTGTGTGTGTGTGTGTGTGTGCATACCTGATTCTGTTTGAGTGTTGACACTAGTTTCTGTAGGGTGATGTTCTCCTCCTCCAGTTCAGTGTAGTCCTGCAGCAGTCTGGTCTCTCTGAACTTATACTCTCTGATTTCCTCTCTCATCCTGTTCCTCTGTAGCTCTAACATCTCATTATTCTGAAAGAGAGAAAGGGAAGGACAATAGAAAAAAAACATGAGTCACTTGGCTGTTTATTCATTTACCCCATTTCAGAACAAAGAGTGATTGACAAAATCCACTTGTTAAAGAGGTAAGAACAGCATCGATGTTCTGGACAGCATAGTTTGAAGGTTCTGTCTTCTCCAAAGAGACAAAGAAAGTTTTTTGCCAGTTCAGACAGTTTTTAGTAACGATTTAGCTTGGTTAAATTAAAAGTCAACCTCTGTATCTGTGATAAACACAACACAGAGGATTTTATGACTAATGGTCCAAAAAGAAGATGGCAATAAAATAAAATAAAAAAGCAGCAGTAACCCTATATATCTACTGTGGGGCTCCTTACTGTCATTATACTGGTGATATGAGAAATGATAATAAAATAAAATAAGCAATAAACACATATTTATTAAGAGCCTCCTGTTTGTCATTATATTGGTGTTATGTGTGAGTATGTCATGATGAATCTTTGTAAGGAATCTATAAAAATCCATTAGCCTTACACATAATAGCTTTGTATCTCTGTGAGTCAGAGTCTACAGATGCATCTCAATAAATTAGAATGTCGTGGAAAAGTTCATTTCAGTAATTAAACTCTAATTTTGAAACTTGTGTATTAAATAAATTCAATGCACACAGACTGAAGTAGTTTAAGTCTTTGGTTCTTTTAATTGTGATGATTTAGACTCACATTTAACAAAAACCCACCAATTCACTATCTCAACAAATTAGAATACTTCATAAGACCAATAAAAAAGAAAACATTTTTAGTGAATTGTTGACCTTCTGGAAAGTATGTTCATTTACTGTATATGTACTCAATACTTGGTTGGGCCTCCTTTTGCTTTAATTACTGCCTCAATTCGGCGTGGCATGGAGGTGATCAGTTTGTGGCACTGCTCAGGTGTAATGGAAGCCCAGGTTGCTTTGATAGCGGCCTTCGGGTCATCTGCATTGTTGGGTCTGGTGTCTCATCTTCCTCTTGACAATACCCAATAGATTCTCTATGGGGTTCAGGTCAGGCGAGTTTGCTGGCCAATCAAGCACAGTAACACCATGGTCATTGAACCAGCTTATGGTACCTTTGGCAGTGTGGGCAGGTGCCAAGTCCTGCTGGAAAATGAAGTCAGCATCTCCATAAAGCTTGTCAGCAGAAGGAAGCATGAAGTGCTCTAAAATGTCCTGGTAGATAGCTGCGTTGACTGTGGACTTCAGAAAACACAGTGGACCAACACCAGCAGATGACATGGCAGCCCAAATCATCTCTGACTGTGGAAACTTCACACTGGACTTCAAGCAACATGGATTCTGTGCCTCTCCAGTCTTCCTCCAGACTCTGGGACCTTGATTTCCAAATGAAATGCAAAATTTACTTTCATCTGAAAAGAGGACTTTGGACCACTGAGCAACAGTCCAGTTCTTTTTCTCCTTACCCCAGGTAAGATGCTTCTGACGTTGTCTCTGGTTCAGAAGTGGCTTGGTAGCCCTTTTCCTGAAGATGTCTGAGCGTGGGGACTCTTGATGCACTGACTCCAGCTACGGTCCACTCCTTGTGAAGCTCTCCCAAGTGTTTGAATCAGCTTTGCTTGACAGTATTTTCAAGCTTGCAGTCATCCCTGTTGCTTGTGCACCTTTTCCTACCCAAATTCTTCCTTCCAGTCAACTTTGCATTTAATATGTTTTGATACAGCACTCCTTGAACAGCCACTCCTTTCAGTAACGACCCTCTGTGACTTGCCCTCTTTGTGGAGGGTGTCAATGTTTGTCTTCTGGATCATTGCTAAGTCAGCAATCTTCTCCATTATTGTGGTTTCAAACAACAAGAGATACACAGAATTTATACTGTAGGGATGGTCATTAATTGAAACTCAAATGTAAATATTCTAATATTTTGAGATGCTGATTTTTGACTTTCATCAGCTGTAAGCTCTAATCATCAAAATTAAAACAAAAAAAAAACTTTTTAAATGTTTTACTTTGCAATGAATCTAAAATATATGAAAGTTTCACTTTTTGAAATAACTTACAAGAAAAAATGAACTTTTTCACGACATTCTTATTTATTGAGATGCACCTGTAAGATGATACTGAGCATGTCAACACTTGAGCTGACAGGAATGCTGGGTAACAAATTGTTTTCCGTCAGAGGAAAACCTCAAGTCAGCACTTTCTTCCTCGCAGTTCAATCTATATGGGAATGCCGAAACAAAGGCTTCTTTAACAGCTGAAACAGAATGTTACAAGCAAGATGACAAAATGTTCCATACATCTTAATGTGTCTGATAATGTAGCATTAATCTATATAACAGGTACCTCTTAACGGCTTTCTACCAAGGTACCAACCCTGATCTTCAATCACAATGCCTCGTACACCTGTTTGTGCCAGAATTCACAGTGTAGTAAAACTTTGGAATACTTTAACTATTCCTCAAGAGCAGATTGCTGGAAAATCACAATAGCTGAGAGAGAAAACCCCCACCGTTGCACAAACTGGGCAGAACTGCTGATGAAGAGTCAAAGGTGTGGAACAGAAATGGGAACGGAGCCAACCTTGGGAGAAACCTAGATGCTGACTGGGCAGTAAGACAAACGTGTAGCGCACAGCATATTTTAATAATCTCAAGACCACCTGTTTTATTTAGAGTTACATATATTATTTACACTAGAAGTTTGGGATCAGTACACTTTTTTTTCTAAAATAAATTAATACTTTAAATTGACAGTAAAAATTATATTTTGTTTTATACTTTCTATACATTAAAGAATGCTTAAAAACATAATTTCCACAAATATTTTAAGCAGCACAACTGTTTTCAATGACACTTTGGGCCCAATTTGGACATTTTCACTTAGGGGTGTACTCACTTTTGTGGCCAGCGGTTTAGACATTAATGGCTGTGTCTTATTATTTTGAGGGGACAGCAAATTTACACTGTTATACAAGCTGTACACTCACTACTTTACATTGTAGCAAAGTGTAATTTCTTCAGTGTTGTCACATGAAAAGATAAAATAAAATATTTACAAAAATGTGAGTGGTGTACTCACTTCTGTGAGATACTGTATACAGTATCTCACAAAAGTGAGTACACCCCTCACATTTCAGCAAAAATTTAGTATATCTTCTCAAGGGACAATACCACACAAATGAAACTTGGATAAATTTTAGAGTAGTCACTGTGCAGCTTGTATAGAAGTACAAATTTACTGTCCTCTAAATATAACTCAACATATAGCCATTATTGTCCAAATAACTGGCAACAAAAATGAGTACACCCTAAGTGAACATGTCAAAACTGTGTCCAAAGAGTAAATATTTTGTAGGGGCACCATTGTTATCTAGCACTGCCTTAATCCTCCTGGGCATGGAATTCACCAGAGCTGCACAGGTTGTTGCTGGCATCCTCTTCCACTCCTCCACAATGACATCACAGAGCTGCTGGATGTTAGACACATGGTGCTTCTCCACATTCCACTTGAGGATGCCCCACATGTGCTCAATAGGGTTCAGGTCTGGAGACATTCTAGGCCACTCCATCACCTTCACCTTCAGCTTCATCAGCAAGGCAGTGTCATCTTGGTGGTGTGTTTGGGGTGGTTATTATGCTGGAAAACTGCTGTTCAGCACAGTGTCTGAAGGGAGGGCATCATCTTCTGCTTCAGAATGTCACAGTACATGTTGGAATCCATGTTTCCCTCAATGAACAGGAGCTCGCCAGTACCTCGCCAGGACATGGTTCCAGTAATTCATGCTCTAGGCCAGGTTATCTTCAGCAAACTGTTTGCAGGGTTTTTTGTGAGCCAGCTTCAGAAGAGGCTTCCTTCTGGGACGATGGCCATGCAAACCGACTTGTTGCAGTGTGTGCCGTATACATTTACATTTACATTTATTCATTTAGCTGACGCTTTTATCCAAAGCGACTTACAATTGCTATATGTGTCAGAGGTCGCACGCCTCTGGAGCAACTAGGGGTTAAGTGTCTTGCTCAGGGACACATTGGTGTCTCACAGTGGATTCGAACCCGGGTCTCTCACACCAAAGGCATGTGTCTTATCCACTGCGCCATCACCACCCCGTATGGTCTGAAAACTGACAAGCTGACCGCTAAAGCAATGCTGGCAGCACTCATGTGTCTGTTTTTTGAAGCCAGCTTCTGCACCTGACGAACAGCACAAGGACTCAACTTCTTTGATTAACCCTTGCGAGGCCTGTTCCGAGTGAAACCCGTCTTGGAAAACCTCTGTATGGCCCTGGCCACTGTACTGTAACTGTAGGCTTAGGGCTGTATACCTTGGAGAACCTGGCGATACGATACATACCTCGATACACAGGTCACGATTCGATACGTACCTCGATACGATTTGATACAATGTGACACGATTCGATACGATTCAATAAAAATACATGGGCCAGAGCCAATTAGTTAATGCTGAACACATTTAATCAACAAACAGAACTCTGCATTTTTCTTCAATTTATTGAAGACAAAAGTGCATTATAACAAAGTGCATTTTGCTTAAATATTTGCAACTTTAAGTGTTCTGATTAATTGTACACAAATTGTATTAATCTGGAAATTACCACAAGTCAACATTTAACTTTCCAAGGGTACAGTCTTTTTTTCTCATGTCGTCTCATGTCGTGACGTATTGTCAAGTATGGTGACCCATACTCGAAATTGGTGCTCTGCCTTTAACCCATCCAAGTGCACACACACAGCAGTGAGTAGTGAACAAATCCACACACACACACGCACGCACGCACGCACGCACGCACGCACGCACGCACGCACGCACACACACACACACACACACACACACACACACACACCCGGAGCAGTGGGCAGCCATGCTGCGGCGCCCGGGGAGCAGTTGGGGGTTCGGTGCCTTGCTCAAGGGCACCTCAGTCGTGGTACTGAGGGTGGAGAGAGCGCTGGACGTTCCCTCCCCCCACTTACAATTCCTGCCGGCCGGGGGCTCAAACTCGCAACCTTTCGATTACGAGTCCGACTCTCTAACCATTAGGCCACGACTTCCCCAGTCTGAGCTCACACAAGCACAAAATCTTCTTCTGACACCATGTACTGCCATAACATATTTCACTATGAAATCACTTAAATGCTACATCTTGCTTTAACATTTTCCATGAGCTTTTTTAAACTCGCGGGCGCCGCTGCGCCCCCTAATGGCTGGGCGGAGTATCGATACTAAGGGCTAGAATATCGATACTGTATCTTTTTTTATTATATCGGTATGTATCTAAGAATCGATATTTTGAGCACACCCCTATGTAGGCTGTTACCAAACTTCTTATAGCCTAGGCCATCTTTGTGGAGAGCAACAATTCTAATTCTCAAATCCTCATAGAGTTCTTTGCCATGAGGTGTCATGTTGAACATCCAGTGGTCAGTATGAGAGAATTGTACTCAAAGCACCAAATTTTAACTGCTCTAAAACAAGATACACAAATTTGTCCTGTCAAGCAGACAAAGACATGAACATGATGAATAGGACATGTGGCTTTGCACGGTTAAACGATGTATAGCTGTTATCACTTAGGGTGTACTCACTTTTGTTGCCAGCTTTTTTGACAATAATGGCTGTATGTTGAGTTATTTTCAGAGGACAGTGCATCTTTACTGCTATACAAGTTGCACATTGACTACTCTAAAATATATACAAGTTTCATTTCTAGTGTTGTCCCTTGAAAATATATACTAAAATGATTGTCGAAATGTGAGGGGTGTACTCACTTTTGTGAGATACTGTGTGTGTGTATAATATGCATACATATAAATGTACACCAGGGGTCACCAGACACGGTCCTGGAGGGCCGGTGTTCTGCAGAGTTTTTTGTTGTGGCAAGTTGGAGCTAAACTCTGCAGGACACAGGCCCTCCAGGATCAAGTTTGGTGACCCCTGATATATACAGTCAAACCAAAAATTATTCAGACACCATATAGAATTTTTTATATTTTTTACTCGTGGGTGTAGGACACTATAGTTTATTTATGTAAGTGTCTGTGACATATTATACCCCAAAATTCTTCATACAGTGGATTACCAGTAAAATTGATAAATATATGGGACCAAAAATTATTCAGACACTTTGACCTGTCCATGTTTTGCTTAAGTGTTTTTTCTTTAATTGCTAATGCGACCTTTTTACACCACAGACTGAACAAAATTAAGCATTGCTTGGTAATTGGTTGAATTTGTTCTGACACAGTTTATATATGTAAAGTTAGGTTTTATAACCTAGTGTCTATTAAAAAAAACCCTGTGTCTAGACGTTCACTGAAGCTGCAACAAAATCCATCCAAATTGAACTAAAGCTGTTGCCAACAAATCCTCCATAACTGGAATAAGAGGATCAAACACTGTAATGGCGTGAGATATTTTGCACACCCTGACAGATGACCTTCCCCTGAGCTGAGATATTGATTACTGCACACAATACCACAGCTCTCCCAGAAGATGTGATGTCTCATTGCATATTCCAAGCGCTGCCGTGCCAGTTCAAATGAGCTGGGCATGAACTCCAGGGGATTACTGAATAATTATCTCCCAGTACAGCTCTATTGTAGCAGTGGTAATCATGGGCTTCACACACTCAGGGGTCAGGAGCAGTGCAGTAGCCTACAGTACAGGAGCAAACCTAGTACATGCCGTGCCAAAATCCGCTAACCAGTAAAGCTGGTTATAAGACTTAAATGCTTCACCTGTATTATGAAGTACACAAAGGACAAAATTACACTAGTGTACGGTGGCCGAGAGAGCTCAATGCGCTGCAACTTCAGAAAACACATGCAAATAGAACAAGCACCAGCAAATCAAGAAAACATCTTCATCAATTTGACAGCAGGTGCTGCAAATGTTCACAACACAACCAAATAAAGAATTTTATTTGCAGCGCGTTTCTTTGTTTGGTTGTGTTGTGAGTATTTGCAGCGCGTCTCTTTATTTGGTTGTGTTGTGAGCATTTGCAGCGCGTGTGCTGTCAAATTGACTAAGTTGTTTTCTTAATTTGCAGGTGTTTTTTCTATTTAAAGTAAAGCAATTTTTAATATAACTCCGATTAGATTCGTCTTAAAGAAGAAAGTCATATACACCTAGGATGGCTTGAGGGTGAGTAAATAACAGGATAATTGTCATTTTTGGGTGAACTAACCCTTTAGCTATAATAACCCTGCATATGTTTTTAAAATTATATCAACAGACTGATATCACTTACTTGATATATGATTTGTCTTGATAATTAAATGAAGAAAAAAACAAAAAATGCAGGGTAAAAATTTCCGCTAATGTAATATATATATATATATATTTTTTTTTTGTAGTGTAAAACATTCTAAAAACCTTTGCACAATAAAATTAGCATGACATTTCAGTGATTATTATTTGATTATTTGAGTAAAAATGATAATTTTAATGTAATCTAGCCTGTCAGAGTACCTGGATGTACTGTAGTAATTAAGCTATTCGAAAAGTGAGGTATATGACCCCGGTGTGAAATTCTTAGTGAAGTTCCCTGTCTCAAAGGGCTGCAGTGGTCGTGTGTGTGTACAGTGTGTCTTTGTGCCGACCTCAGGGCATTTCTCTTATGCCCCAGCTTAGCCATGGATTTGCCCCCTACAATGCACTATGGCGACAGTCTCTGACCCTGACACCACCCTCTGCCTCCAATGACTGCTGACACACTACACACATTCTGACTGCCCTCAAAATAACCATTTGACCCAAGATGAAGTTTCATAGTCTTGTAAAATTAATTATATTGAGAAAGGGAGAGCTACCATTAAGATGTGTATACAGTACTTGGATATGTTTTATATGGATATGTAATGTGACAGCAGTTTCAAAAGTAAAAGAAAATACACAACTCACCTCTCTGAATTCCTGCACCAGGGCGCTGAGACGTTCGCCCTCCGCTTGGGCGTTGGAGGCCACAGAGCTGCTCACGTTGAGCTGGCTTTGAAGGTCCACCAGACATCCCATGTAATAGGCCTCTTTGGAGGCAGATTCCCGTAGCAGCGTCTCTTCGTTTGTCTCACCATCCTCGGCGACTTTACGCTGGTTGGTGTACACCTGACCAAATGCCTAGAAATTAATGACAGAGAGAGAAAAATATTTTGTGTTCAACAGAAGAAAGAAACTCACACAGGTTTGAAACAACTTGAGAGTGAGTAAATGATGACAGGTTTTTGGATGAACTATCCCTTTAAGTATACTGAGCCTGTGCATATTTTAACATTGCATAACAACACACTAATTTATTACGAAAGATCAAGCAATTAACACATTGATGGATATGTGCCATTAGCAAGTGTCAAGAACAATTAAATGATTCACATGAATAGACTAATATGCTAAATGACAGCAAACGAACAAAATCAATGTGATCTGATATGACAAAGCGACAAGGCATTAAAATACAACATATTTGATGTTGCTCAGATTTGATTGAGCTCTCACCATGAAAAATTCAACAACAAGGTGTGTATTAGATGCCATATATGTGATGTGTTTGTTAATGTAAGTCTAATGTATTTTGAATTTAAATCACACTTCCGCACACATTTCAGCAAAACTGAACCACCTTTTCACTCTCAACACCTGCCCAGGCAAAGTGCTGCATGCACTTCAAGGTAACTGAGATAATATTTCAGCTGCTCACTCGGATCAATAGAAACACTGTTCCGATTCCCCTGACACAGGTTTTCACACCATGCAGATCCGACGTTTCATGACTTAAGCATCCTGTCTTGATTGGAAGATGACAGTAGATGGTAAACAGGAAGGAGCGATGAGCCAGAGTTAACATTCTGACCTGCTCTGAAAAGTTATCACAAGGCTAATCAGTATGCTTTAGTGACACTACATGTACACTATTGCACATGTGCATTATGGTGCATTTTAAGCAATAAGTCAGTAAAGCAATAATGACTGGTGCAGGTTTTATGGTGTCTCTGAGATGCCCACAATACCTGAGCCATTATGAGAGAAGCATATCTGGGATGTGTACCAGCAGAGACCGCCCATCTGAAGAGAAAATCAATTAAAGACGCACTAAAAAGTGGAAGAGATGTGTATATGGATGTGGGGAAAAAATCAATAGGAGTACCGGTAGATGGCACCTTACAGCAAATCTGACTGAAGAGTGAAGGTGGTTAAAAAGTTGCTGACGTGGAAACAGAAAATGTCAAATACTGGAATGGCTTTCCAAGCACTGAATCATTTCCAGTCATACTGTGTCTTAAGAAAGAAAGATTTTTAAATAAATACAATATTTCAAAACAAAAGGTTGCTTGGGTAAATGCAAAAATGGATTTACATGTAAAGATATTTACACATATTTCAAAATAAAACAAAACAATATTCTATAAAAATAAAATAAAATAAAATGTATGACAGTAATGAGAATGTAGTTTTTATTTGTGATGAAAATGTCAGTAGTATGCAAAAAATTGTAATGGTCCAAAAATCCCTTGCATAAATAAATGAATGCACAATAATATATTATTTATCATATCAACAGTAACTGTTTAGTTTTATGTGCAGTTATTACCCATGTATATGAGTGTAAACACAACAGATTGCTTTTTAGTGCCTATAGTGGACAAGAGTATATTGTCTGTTGTGACCACAGGACATTCATCATACTTGCTCACTTCATGAACATGAACAATGAGGATATTGCTACTACATTAATTTTTTATTAATGTCAGGAACTTGATTTACGATGCACTTTGCAGTATATTTGATCCAATTCTCAAGTTCTACTTAATAATCAGGTTTCAGTGGTTAACAGGCCACTGCCACAAGGACCAGCAGTTCAGTATACTTCTTAGACAAAAGCTACTGCACGGCTTCTGAAGACTAGTCGATAAAAGTCCTTTCAATCATTTTTGGGTGTACTAACCCTTTAACACGCATTTTTTTTCTTTCCTTTTGATTGCTGAACTCTGGGGAGAAGGCACAAAAGCGAATGGATACGCCGCTTTGATTAATTCAGTGACAGAAGTGTGAATAAGCTCTCATTGTGATTTAAAATGAGGGCCTGTCAATGTCCCAGAATCCCTGCTGAAGGCCCTCTGCCTCCCAGCTGCGCTCTGAGAGAGAACAAGAGAGAGATGTATGGACTCACGTATCGGACGTTGCTGTGACCACAGAGACTAGATCTTTGCTGTATAATGTAGGAGGCAGATGGTTTGTGGAGGAAGCGTGTCCATAATGCCGACTTTCTCCATCTGGTTCCTGTTATTTAGAGCAGGCAGTCACTCTACGATGCCCACTCAATAATCAGTCTAACTAGTTTCTGAATGGTAATTTTGTGAGGCTGATGGCATAGTCAAAATTTTGGAAGATTTTGAGCACAGTCTCTCTTGGGTGAAGCTCAGAAAAGACGTCAGAGCCATATTTCTTTCAAAATAAAAAACATTTATACAAAATAATGTAAAACAAAATTGTATTATATATTTTTTGTGTTTAATACATCTTTTTCTAGTGTTTTATATTTATGTTTCACTAAAAAATATAATACAATAAAAAAAACATTATTTTGTATAAATGCTTATACATGTATATGTATGATGAATTTTTTTATAAAATAGTCAAACAAATAAGTAAACAGAAATAAACTATTAAACTAAATATAGCATCTTATTTTTGTTTAATTATATTTTTCATTATACTTAAAAATGTATTTTTATTTTATAATTATATTTATATTACAATTATGCAATATGTTTAATATTTATATCACACACACACACACATACACATATATAAACACTTTATTTTTATTATAGAAAATGTGACATAAAATATAAATATGATATTAAATTATGAAATTGATGGGAATTTTTTTTTATAAAATAGTAGACCAATATAAAATATAATTCTTACACATCTTACTATCTCCTGCATATTGCAAGCATCACTGTGACTGTGTCTGCGAACAGATAGTATGTTTTACATTGGCTGCAACAACAGGAAGTATCTGAAAGCACAAGTGTCAACAGCAACAGCTGCGATAACATTAAACACCATACTGTGCAAACATTTATGTGAATTCGGCTCTTTCACATGAACATACGTGTGTATAGGAAACAGAAAGAAAAAAGAGAAAGAGAGTGCTCACTCAGAGCAGACATCAGTCAGGGCTGTCAGTGATTTGTTCCAGACAGTCGCGGTGGCAGCGCCTGCGTGTCTGTGACAGCAGGGCAGGAGTCTGTTCTGTACCGCTGCCAGCACAACCCAGAAAATCCTTGTTATTCCCATAACTGGGCTGCAGTCAAACCTTGCTTCGTCTGTCTCATTCATTCAAGGGTATTGGCGGTTAATATGCATCTTGCATCAGCAATATGCTATGGTATCAGTTCAGTTCGCAAGATATTTCAAAATTACTATATATATATACGAGTAAAACTTATTGATCCAAGTATGCTGACAATATTTAACTGCATACAAGAAACCTTGGAAAGAGAGAGAATAATTGGCACAACAAATTTCTGCACACTCCTAACAAAGCTCCTCACGACTCCACCAAAGATTATGCAAGCAAAAATGAATCCTAACATAAATCACACACTGATTTGAACCCTGACATCAGCACATATTGCCAAAACAATGTTTTATGCAAAGTTATAAGCAAAAGCGAGCTCGTCACATTCATTTTGACTGATGCATTTAGTAGTTATAGTGTACATAGTACATATTTCAGATAAGTTGTAGAGTATGTGGGTGTAAACTGACTTTTGCTGCATGAAATCTGCCAAGAAAATATCACATAACTTTCAGTTTATGTAAGTAAAGTAAAGATCATGTTCCATGAAGATATTTTGTAAATTTCTTAAAATTTTATTTCGTACACTCTTTCTATTTCCTCATTATTAATTGTTAGTTTCACTTTATTGTTACTTTGTCAATTACTAAATATTATAAACTTTGTTTTACTTCAATTCTGTGAAAATCTGTTATCATCAAACCATTTTTTGAAAACCCTCAATTCTATTTCCACTGTATTCAGAAGCTGTTCCAAACTTTTCCCAGAACAATATAAATTAGTATCATCAGCAAACAAAACCTTTTTTTAATACTTTAGACACTTTACAAATATCATTTATGTACAGTACAAACAACTTAGGGCCTAGCACCGAACCTTGCGGCACACCACAAGTAACTTTCATTAAATCTGATTTAACATTATTAATTTGTACAAATTGTAATAATTTGTAACTTTTTATCCAAGCAAAAGCTTTTCCCTCCTTACCATAAATATCAAAACTATTAGTAATATACATTGATAAGGACTTAATTTGGACAACTTTAAAGGCGATTTTCTCTGTATTTAGATTTTTTTGCACCCTCATATTCCAGATTTTCAAATAGTTGTATCTCAGCCAAATATTGTCCGATCCTAAAAAACCATACATCAATGGAAAGCTTATTTATTCTCGTAGCGTCGCAAAACTGAAGTTGAGCCACTGATGTCACATGGACTGTTTTAACGATGTATTTACTACGTTTCTGAACCTGGGATCATTTCAGTTGTGTTGCTGTCTATGGAGGGCCAGATAGTTCTCTGATTTAATTAAAAATATCTTAATTTTTGTTCCGAAGATGAACGAAGGTCTTACGGGTTTGGAACGAAATGAAGGTGAGTAATTTTTTAATAATAATAATAATTTTATTCTGGTTCTCACAAACAAATTTTCACAAAATAAATTAAATACATTGTTACCGAAAAAGGAGTAGGCAGAAGCCTTGCTTATTATGCCTACCCTTCATACATAATTAACTGAATGGGCGACACTTTTCACTAAGTTAATTAACACAAAATATATATACAATATAACAAAATATTATATAACATACAAAATACAATATAACAAAAACATTTCCCAAAATGTACAAACATAATTCAAAACAAACAAAAATAAACACTTTTTTAAACAATACAACCACAATTTATTTATACTGAGTCATATAATTATTTTTCACCTTGTTTTTATACATTTTCTTAAATAAGCAAAGTGAATAACATACTTTTAGTTCCTTATCACATTTATTCCATAGATTTACCCCTTTAACAGATAAACACCTACTTTTTGCATTAGTTCTTGCCCTTACTTTTTTGAACATATACAATCCTCTTAAATTATACTGACTTTCTCTTATTTTGAACAACCTCTGAATACAATTTGGAAGTAAATTATTATAAACTTTGTACATTTACTGTAAAGTATATAGATCAACTAAATCGAGAAATTTTAATGCATGTAAATGAATAAACAATTTATTTGTTGGTTCGTAATAATCAACCTTTTTAACAATCCTAATAGCTTTATTTTGCAACTTATATATTGAATTTAAGTTGGTTTTATATGTGTGACCCCACACCTCCACACAATAAGTAATGTATGTAACTATGAGCGCACAATACAATATATATATAGCATCATAAGCACTATTAGGATATTTACTTGCATAAACTTCGCTCCAATTTTGATTCTTTAAGTCCTCACTGAGAGCTATATTAATACACTCATACAGAATATATTTGGAAATATTTACATATATTTACATGTATATATTTATATTTATATAATTTATATTATATATAAATATATTTGATATACAAATATAAGATATTTTTCTTAAAAATATACATGCATGTGTGTGTATTTATATACGTATACATAATAAATATACACAGTACACACATATATAATGTAAACTAATTTTTCTACTGAGTAAAAAAAGTTTAAATCAGATAATTCTCTGACAGATTATCTATTTTTCATGATCTCAACACACAAATGTATGCTATATACAGAGCCAGAGGAATTGAGAAAACAATTGTTCAACTCTAGTCTCACCTTCATCTGTATCTTTTAATTTAACACATTTGTCTGAATTACCTCAAGGCAAAGTCCTAGAGAAAAAGACACAAGAGGGCTTGTGGTCATGCTGCCAGTTCACAGATTCATCATCATGACTCAGACAGAGAGTGTGTGAGAGTTTCACAGGCTTCCTGTAAGTGTGCAGAAATAGGCTATAGATGGAACTAGACACATTAGCAAGCCAGCATTATGGAGTCTCACAGCACAGTATATGTGCAACGGAGTCACATAGAAAACAGTAAGCTTAACTAGTAAAAGCTTTGCAGTGAAGCCTCATAAAACAAAATAACCAATTGCACTGATATGCAATGCTTGACAAATCCAGCATTATTATTATGACAACAGAACAAATAATTTAATTTAATTGGCTTCAGTACTGGCCAACATTATGAGTAATGAGCACAAACAGTAGCTACAGTTCACAACCTGTGTGATGCTACACCTGGAGCTTGTTGAGTTTTGGTGGGGTTTTCATCCCACACGCAAGGTCATTTCCTGTTATTGTTTTTTTATCAGGTACCTCCAGGGTCCATTTTGAGGTTTTAACAATGTGTGGAGAAAAACAGGAGAACCAGGGAGGTTCTCAGAGTCTCAGGAGGCTTATGCATGCAGGGTGGAGTTTGGCTAGACTGCTTTCCTCAGCAATGAGAGAAACCAAACAATACAATCTTCATTCCAGAACACCATAGACCTGCATAGATGTCCACAGATTAGTGCTGATTTGGTGCTGGTCTAGCAGGTGGACCAACATAGAAAACAACAACACTGAAGCTGCTGACCAGTTTGAACTCTCTATTTAAGCTGGGTGACCAAGAAAGTGCTGGTTAAGCTAGTTAACAAGTCTATTGGGGATACCAACATATTTTTGGTATTTTCAGTGAGTTAGCGTGATTAGTTATAAATAAAAGATGCTCAGATGCAACATAATAAATATGCTTTTCAAAAGTTTGGGGTTGGGAGGACTTTTTAATGTCTTTGTCTCTTTTGCTTACCAAGGTTGCATATATTTGCTAAAAATAATCAGCAATATTGTGAAATATTATTATAAAACAAAATAGCTGTTTTCTGTTTTGTTATGTCATTTATTCCTGTGATGTCAAAGCTGAATTTTTAGCATCATTACGCCAATCTTCAGTGTCACATGATCCTTTAGAAATCATTACAGTATGCTTTTGGTGCTCCAGAAACAATGAAATAGAAATCATTTGTAACATTATACATGTCTTTACCATCACTTTGAATCATTTAATGCATCCTTGCTGAATAGCAGTATTAATTTCTTACAGAAAAACTAAACTACTGACCCCAAACTGTTGAACAATATTACATCAAATGAAATGACATAAAATAAAAAATGTATTTTATATAAAATTGTTTTTTATTTGATCAAAACTACAAATTATTTGATTCAAGTCAACAATATTTAACTACTCCTAATGAAGCATCTAAAACATTGGTCTTTTTTAGCAAGAACATTTCATGTCATGCTCATATACTACATAATATTATTTTGTGGAAAATTAGATGTTAGCTATTTGTATGGCACATCATACAGACACACTAAACTACCACTTCCTGGTAAGTGTGTTTATAAAGTCAAAGAGAGGAGGAGGATATACTAAACTTCTTCAGTCTGGAGGAAACTGATTTCTTTCAATGTATAGAGAGTCATTCTCATTTATAGGTGGTGTGAGAGGACGCTGGCGCAATGTGGTTGCCGCTTCTCCATCAGTGCATTAAATTAATTGTTTCTATGTTTAATGTGTTTTTGATTCTGATGTTGGATTGGCTGATGTTTCTCGAGTGGTGACCTTGCAGGCTCTTGACGCTTGGATTTTTACCTATTCGTCTTTTGGCATATAGCCTACCCGCTGCTAATATGCGGCCTTCCTGGATTTTACTTGTTTTAGTTCTGGTTTTATTTTGAGTTTACGGCAAGATTTACTTTGATCACCCGGACTTCATCATGCTAAAATACTCTGCTCCAGAACTTTTTCAGTTTGATCACTCTGCGCCTCCTGCTACATGTGTTCTGGATACACTGCGCTTGTTCCATCTCCTTCGCTGGCCAAAATACGTTCATCGAGGCTCCCGCCGGAATTTGCAAGCAAGCGGTGCCGGTATAAGGTCAGTTTGGACTCAGAGGCGCTTGGATTGTCGCCATCTATCTCCGCGTCGTGTTTGTTCTGTGAAATTCTCCTACCTTCAGAAGTCTACTGCATCTAGTGGAGGTGTCCACCTTGACACAATCAGGTTTGCGCATCTAAACGCTCGCTCTATAAACAACAAAGCGGCTTCAATTTGTGACATTGTTGTGGACAAAGAAGACTTTTTCTGCCTTTGTGAAACATGGCATCAGACAAATGACTATCTTATTCTAGATATATGTGCTCCTGCTGGTTACACCTATATAGACTGGCCGCGTTCCATCGGTAGAGGTGGCGGTCTTGCTGTCATTTATCGATCTGATGTTGCTTTAACTGAAGTCTCATTGCCTTGTTTTTCATAATTTGAATGCTTGGCATTTAAATCGAATGGTCTCTCACCAGTTTTGGTGTTAAATATTTATCGTTCTCCCAAACCTAACTCTGTGTTTTTCTTAGAATTTACTGAGTTTCTGACGCTTGCCAATGCAATCTGTCCAGTTGTTCTCTTAACTGGTGATTTAAACATTCATGTTGATAACGTGGATTGCACTAACACAGTGAGCTTTATGGACATTTTAGAATGTTTTAACCTCACTTAGTATGTTAACTTTCCAACGCATAAACACGGTCACACATTAGATCTGGTTTGCACTGTAGGAGTAATCATTAAACAACTTGATTATACTGATGTATGTATAAGTGACCACAATCTTCTCACGTTCTATCTGATTCCTCCTTCCCTGCAGACTGTGAAAGAGCGTGTTATCTGTTTTAGGAAAATCTGTGATATTGATCTTGACCATCTTAGTCTTACTATTGGTGACTTACCGGTTGTGGCCTCTGTTGACCAGTATAACGCTGTTTTTACTTGTATTCTGGATGAATTTTGAAAAAACGTGTTATTTCTTTCAAGAGATCAGCTCCATGGTATACATCTGAGTTACGTCGAATGACGTAATGACGTATTCTACAATTATTAGTAGTGACATCTCTAATCCCAGAGTCCTGTTTAGAACAGTCAACAATCTTATTAAACCTTCTAGTAACATTAACTGTTCCACTACCGAGCAGTGTAACGAGTTTCTCAATTACTTTTCATCTAAAATTGACAATATCTATAGTTCTATTGCCTGTGATCATGTGTCTGAATTTGTTGAGTTGCATCCTCAAAATCTCTCTGATCATGTTCTCTCAAGTTTTAAGGTTGTTGATTTTGATTTCATTTCTAAACTTTTGTCAATGAATTCAACTACTTACTACGTATATTGGATCCTTTCCCTACTACTGTATTGAAAAACTGTTTGTCTGTTATTGTACCCCACATTACTGCTATTGTCAATGCCTCACTCAGTGAAGGGATTGTTTCACCTGCTTTAAAAATGGCAGCAGTTACACCGATTCTAAAAAAGCCTGGGAGTGATATCGCTGTGATGTCCAATTATCGGCCAATTTCTAATTTACCATTCCTGGCAAAAGTCCTTGAGCGAGTGGTTGTTAGCCAACTCCAAACTCATCTTTACACAAACAGCCTACTGGAGCCTTTTTCAATCTGGTTCAATCTGGTTTAGGTCTGGACACAGCACGGAGACTGCTTTAGTTAGGGTCTTAAATGACCTTCTTATTATAGTCGATTCTGGGGCTTGTGGCATTTTGTTCTGTTAGATCTTAGTGCTGCATTCGATACGATATGTCACAGCTTATTATTGGACAGACTACATAGATGGATTGGTCTTTCTGGAACTGTGTTGAACTGGTTTAAATCGTATCTTTCACAACATTCTCAGTTTGTTTACCTGGGTACTAACAGATCTCAAACTTTGTGTAAGGGGGTCCCTCAGGGGTCAGTTCTGGGTCCTGTTTTATTTAATGTTTACATGCTACCTCTTGGGCAGATTATTCAGAAGTACGGCCTGGGTTATCATTGTTATGCAGACGACACCCAGATTTATTTTAGCACTCAGCCTGATTCCACTACGTCCTCTTTGACTCTTTCTGCCTGTTTGCTGGAAATCAAGGCATGGATGAAACACAACTTTCTAAAGCTAAATGGTTCTAAAACTGAAATTGTATTAATTGGCACTCCATCTAATGTTAATAAGTGCAGTAATTTTAAACTTTAGTTGACAATACTCAAATATCTCCTCATGACCAGGTGCGTAATTTAGGCGTGATTTTTGATGCTCAGCAGACTTTTAATTCTCATTTCAAAAACATAACTAAAGTTGATTTTTTCCATCTTCGTAACATTGCTCGGTTTCTTTCCAGGCCTGATGCTGAGAGGCTTATTCATGCCTTCATCACATCACGGCTCAATTATTGTAATTCTCTCTTTGGGGGTTTACCAGCAAGTTCTGTTAAAAGATTACAATATATACAAAACTCAGCTGCGTGAGTTTTGACTTATACATCTGCACGCCATCACATTACCCCAGTGCTCCAGCAACTTGGGCTGGCTCCAGATTACATATGTGATTTGGTCACTCTTTCTACTCCTTCTCGCTCTCTTCGCTCTGCTGGTTGTCTCTCCTTGTATCAGCCTCGTTGTAAATTAAAAACCATGGGGGGAGCGCTTTTTCTTATAATGGGCCTAAGCTATGGAACGCATTACCTGCGTTCATTAAGAATGCTGCTTCCTTGGATTGTTTTAAGAAACTTCTTAAGACGCATCTTTTTAGTAAAGCTTTTAATTTGTGGTTATTTACTGTGATTTTATTTTGATATTATGTAGTTTTGGTTGATTTGTTATTTTGTTTGTACATGTTGTAGCGCTTTGAGTTTAAGAAAGGCGCATTACAAATAAAATGTATTATTATTATTATTATTCAGCTACACACATCTGCAGCAATGCAGCACTTCTTCTTTACTGCAACACATGTTCAGCTGACAGGGGAATGCAGGGTGAGAATAATATAAGACTGTATTACTCGAAATCACCTTTGGGGCAGAAGATGCTTGGGAATTAGGAGCCCGGAGCAAGAAAAGAGGCTTTTCTTCTTCATTACACCTTGTTGAAAGAGATTTGATTCTGTTTGAAATTGAAATTCACAGCATGCACGCACCAAAACAGACTATGAAAACAGCTTCATCTTTAGTTGAACAGAGCCACTTAAATTGCTTATTTTGAGTAAGCATTAATGCACATCAGCACTGCGCGCAGCCAGTTGATGTGAAAATTATCTGCAACTTGAACAGCGGTTCACTTCAATGATAAATGCGTAACTCATCGTACTAATACATCATTAAATAGTCAACAATGAATTTACTGCACCTCACAAGGCACTGTAAACCAGTCCATTCATAACAGTGAAAAAGATATGATTGGATTTTATATGGTATTGCTCTCGCTGTCTCTTCTTCTTTGTCTCTTTTTTGGAGTGCCGTCGGTCATAAGCACAGGCTAGGCCAGGTCTGGAGTATTTTAGGGCAGTAAATTGCCCCGTATAGAGAGATTGTATTCCAGTCCTTTGCCTCAAGCATCTTATACAACATCACTTATTAGACATCCTTAGAGAGCGAGCGTCCTACATACATGCTGGGAAGGGAACTGAGACTGGGCAGGGGTCCCGTTTAATTAGCACACAGGTCAGGAGCCATGGGCCACTACCACCTGAACACAAACACTGAAGGACAGGGAACTGTGCCACTGGGCATCATCTTAACAGGATGTAATGGATGCTGAGTCTGCTTTTAACATGCTAGCATGGAAATAAATTGGTGGTGGGGATATTAGATTTAGCGGAGGATTATATTGATATAATCATACGCGTCTGATGTCTAACATTGTGTCTACAATGTAAGTGTCAGAGGTGCAAGTTGTCTTAGAATGTTTGTATACCTCAAATTAAAGAAATTAAAATGAAAATCAATTTTCTTAAATTATAACAAAATGGACTATTTTATATAAACAGAAATAGACTTCTAAAAAATGGGATGTTTTAAAATGTTGGCATGAACAGTTGTATTTTAGGAAAGCAGATCCAAATCAATTGATTCCCACATATAATAGGTATATATTTATTAAATATATAAATGATATGGCTCAAAATATGCAAATATTGATCAAATCTTAATTGGAAAATTAAACAACATTTTATTAAACTTTTATTATTGCCTTAATCTTTTAAACAACCGAGAAGACTGTGATCAAACTACATTTATAAAAATCGCCTGTCAAGTTCTTGAATCTATGTATCAGCATATGAGAGTGTATTGTGCATGTTTTTTTTGACAGATATCATTGCTGAAATATTCAAGTGATGTGGATTTGAAAACAGATGGATCATGAGGTAATAATTATTTATTCTTAGCCTGCAAGTATTCAGTAAAGTGATTGATGCTCATGTTATGTTGCTCTTTTTAGTTCTAATATTCTAAATCTAAGTTTTTAACATGATAATGTGCATGGGGTATTATTACACACACACACACATATATATAAAGATAGCAATACTAAGTAGAGATACTTGTAAAAAATACTCTACAAAGAGAGAGAGAAGTACAGGAAATGTGCTGATAACCGTGATACAGTCCATAAGGCAGCAAATGGATGTGTCACACTTAGAGGGAGAACAAATGAGAGATATAGAGTCTATAGTCTACAATTGGCTGAAACAGTCATAACCGCTCTGTAAGAGCAGAGTACAGACTTTATTCATTTCATTGTCAGAGCCCACAGTTTCTTTTACTGCAGCCAGTGAAGTTGCAGTCTAGAAAGCTGAAGTAAAGCAACAATCAATACACATACCCCTGGGTAAAGCAGACGGGCTCTTTCCCAAAGTCTCATTGCAGCAGAAATAAACAGTGAAAAACTGTGCAGGGTTCTAGGCAGTTTCTGCACTGAGAGATGTAAAAGGTACAGGCCTGAATCCACACCAGTTCTGTAGAACCACTGCTGTTTGATATTTTCAGATCCACCCAGAACTCTGAAAATCACCGGAGACAGCAAAGCAGCAAAATTAACTTACATCTTACACAGTCAAGCTTTCTAGCCTTACAAAGTTTACTCCATTGATCACAAGATTGTACAGACATACATATTGATTGCTTTGCAACACTTTACCTGACCTGCAGAGGACAGCACTGTTTTTACATGACACTTTTTAAACAACAGTTCCTTGATTGTCTATTGTTGTTGTTTTCACCTTTATTTTCAGTTATTTTTGCTGGCAGGCTGCAGATTCTTATTTGGTTAGTTCTTAATTGTGGCCCGACGGCCCAAATATGAGTGTTGCCAACCAAGTCGATGCATCAATTTGTGTCAATTAGACTCAATTCCAGCAGGGACTTAGGGAATTGTTGCTTGGTGGTTGTTATGCGGCTTTCTTACCGGCCCAAGTCAAAAGACCCAATCCATAATTCATCCTTCATCATGCAAAAAACATTACCAAACAACCAGATGCATAATTAGAGGTATCATTATGTGCCACCAAAGTTTATATTCATAGGGTCCTGTGGTTTTAGTGAGGCAGAAAACACAGATGGAATGATGGAATCCTGTCATACACACAGAAGCTCAAAGGTCTTCAGAACAACTGTGAACATAAAATTATGACAGATATATATCAATATTGTACAGTATAATGTATACTTCTTATAGTAGTAATAATAATATTAATAATACATTTAGAATAAAATAATTCCTTGCATGTTTTAATTTTAACAGTAATACTCTATTGTGCAGCACTTTGAATGCTTTGAATGGTAAAAGGAATTGTTACATTTTCAATTGATTATGTTTGAAAACATGAATTAAAATAGATTAAAATATTTCATGCATTCATTTGATTATCATTTTTTACTATTAATTTGTATTAAATCACAAATGCAGAAAAACTGGACAGACAATACAGAATTTCCATAAAAATAAATAAAGTCCTATAATAATAATAATAATAAATAAAAAAAATTAAAAAAAAAGATATTTATATAATTAAAGTTTCATGAATTAAATTGAATAGACTTTTTGAATTATAAAAAAAAATCTGGAAAAATTAAAACGGAAAACATAGAATTTGAGGAAAAATAAAAGAGATTTCATAGGGCCCTAAAAAAAATATTTTTGTTGAATTTTCAATAAATTGTTCTTAAATTGTATATACTGTATTTCATGATTTAAAATAATTGTATGCGCTTTTTGATTACTAGAACATTTATCCAGAAAAATTACAATTGAAAAAAAAAAAAAAAAAGAATTTGAGAAGAAATAAAACAGATTTCATAGGGCCCCATATTTACAGCTTTTATCTAAATCCTTAATCCTAAGAATGAGCGATGAAATAGTGATGCTCCCCTATAAGTATATAATTAATTAGGCCTTCTCTCTGTAGTAACACTGAAAATGCTGTTTATTGGTATTAATTTGGAGTGTGGTGCGGGCTCACAATGCAAAAATAATTTGCATCAGAGACTAAAATCAATATCTCTGACCACTGGGGAATCTTGAGAGATGAGGTCCTTTGTGCCAAGAGGTTAGACTATGGGGGATGGGCAGAAAAACTAGGACCTGTACAACCCATCTTTATCGATCAGCTTCTTGAACCCCTGCTGATGTTGTGAGGGGGAGGCAGGCAGGAGTCCTACGAGGCTTCCTTTCTACTGCATCCTTCTCTCTGTCTCTTACGACATCACTTTCCCTTTTCTTTCTCAGTCTAGGACAGGCAGATTTATGACTCCATATGGATGACCTAGAAATGCTCTATGCCCTTTTGTGAGTATTTAAAAGAGGCCCAACAGTTACTAAGGACGAGACTCTAGATTTCATCAGAGTTCCTACCATATTTCCACCCTACCTTACACAGTACTACTTACACTCTTACTTTGTTTACTGCCAAGTTATGAAGCTCAAAGAGTAAAGCAAAGTGCCAGCAACACCAAGGTCATGGGTTTGAACTTGAATGCTTTGCTAAAAGTATAAATGCACAGGTATAGCCTAGAACACTTTGACCCATTTGTACCAACTGTAAAGACCAAACCAGTGTAACAGCTTAGATATGAGATGTTCAGCATCTTCCAAAAATCATAAAGATTTTCCTGTCTTATCACTGTAGATCAAGTCACATCAAGAGCATTTCAGTGGAAACAGAACTGTAGGGCATTACTGTTCAAGTAGACACACCCTCCATTTATAACCATAAAACACTCAACAGTCTATTTCCTCCGTTTCCTGAGGGACCGAAAAACATTTTGAGCTCTATTTGCTGTTTACCACAAATAGATTAAAAAACAAATGCATAACAGTGAATCATTTACTCATTTAGTTAACTGCTGATTTATTCTTTGTAACAAGTAAACAAAAAGAGAAAATTCTGTCATAATTTACTCACCCTCATGTTGTTCAAAAAGACTTTTTGTCTCTTTTTTTTTTAAAAAAGGGTGTTTTTCTAATATTTGTTTTGGACCCCATTGACTTTCATTATATGAACAAAACAGTTCAAACATTTAAAATATCTTCTGTGTTCTGCAGAAACAAGACAGTCTTACAGGTTTGGAAGGACATGTCCTTTTAAGCTTGGTTTTGGGTTAATACCATTGTAGTATTTCCTTTTTGGCAACATTTAATAAACTAATGGCATTGACCTGTTTTCCAATGGCCAAATTCTAACAATTACCTCATTCTTCATGTTCCATTTAACAAGATTAACAATGGATTGATGAATTCTAATAACAATTCCGACTTTATAAATGGAACAACTTACCAACACAGAAATGTGTGCTAACTAATATATTCACCATAGAAATCAAACATACCCACAGTTATGCTTAACACACAACACTGTACTGGGATATATTATACAACTTCTAAATACAAACAAAAAGGTGTGTATACGGTGAAGGCGTCTCTTAAAAAGATTTCATATGGCATTTCCTTCCTCTTGCACATTCAGGAAATCTGATTTGCAAGTAAATTCTGGCAAAACTCTCCAAGGAATTGAGCTGGGAGCCCAAGGCAAATAGTGCAGTGCGGTCTTTCACATTCTGTTTAACATTCATCAGAATAAAGGAGAAATGTAGACAGATAAGGAGAAAAGAGAACAAATACAGCAAGCCAGTCCTTGAGAGGAAATATCACCTCCAGGACTCGTGCCCTTCACGAGACTATCAGCCGCAGACAGACTCCATAACAAACAGCACAGATGCTTTGAACATAAACAGAGATACAGATACTATCCGAAAGGCAAGCAGCAAAACAGATGTGTATTATTGATTGTACTCTGAATGTTTGAAGATAAATCAACTGCCTGCACTGTCTGTACTTAAAGGTTTTCTAAATAAACATGAAATATGCATTTCTAATTTTTCTGAAATTAAATCTGAAAAGATTAAATACAATATACTGCATTGCAAATAACTAACAGATGCTGCACAGTTCTATGCAATTCCAAACTAATTGATACAATGAAAGCAAATTATGTCACACTGACCCCAATTTTTGGGCTGGCTTTGAACGTCGAGCTATATCATAGAGTTAATTAAAGACAAGCCCACAAGGTAGACTGCCTGATCTAGGGGGATCTGCCATGAAAAAGTGCAATTACTGACACGATTTCATGACAATTATTTACTGCAAATGACTCACTGCTGTCTGTGAACTATAAAAGTCTGAGATAAGCATTCATACATATTGTGAAGCTAAACAAAGACCCATTAGTCACAGTCTTTGGCCTTCTAGTGTGCTTTACTTCAGGAGAATTTAGGGGTCATTAGGGAACACATGGGCAATCGTAAAATAATTAAGACACATTCTTTGAAATAAGACTTTGAAAAATGGTCCAAGTAACATTAAATCATATTTGTACGTGTCATTTCTCGTTAATATATTGTTTAAAAGTATTATTTAAAAGTATTAATATTTTTATTCAGTAGTGTTTATTCTAGTTTAAATAAATGCTTTCAGGAATTTTCAATTAATCAAAAAAATCCTTAAAAAATGTACATAAGAATAAAAAAATGTGATAATAATTAAAGTTTCTTGAGCATATTAGAATGATTTTTAAAGGATCATGTGACACTAAAGACCAGAGTAATGGCTGCTGAAAATACAGCTTTGCCATCACAGGTATAAATTATATTTTAAAACAAATAAAAATAGAAAACAGTTATTTTAAATTGTAACAGTGTTTCAAAATATTACTGTTTTTATTGTCATTTTAATAAATAAATGCAGCCTTGGTGAGTATAAGAGACTTTAAAAACATTAAAACCTTCCGGGCCTCAAACTTTTGCATGGTAGTGTGGCTTAATACAAACACCCACCAGTTATGACATATTATGAGGAACTTTCAGATTTATCAATTCAACATGCTACCATACCCCTCTATGTCATCTTTAACACTGACCATCAACATTGATGGATAAATAAATGCAACCATGGTTCCTGGATCACTGCAGCAGTAAGAAAGTATCTCGTTCCATCTCTTTTAGTCTCATTTTCCACTGTCTTTCATCCCTATCTGTTCATCATTTCACGTCTCTAAAAGAGTCAATCTGTCCCAGATATGTTACACTGTGGTCGATCGAATACAGTAACAAAACAGCAACGGGTGTCCACTTTGGAAGGTTACTGTGTGCTCCATTTGACTCACCGTACTTATAATTTAGGATGTAAGGATGTTTTATGATGTTTTAAAAAATTTAAGTGTATTATAACAATACAAAAGATTCATACAAGCTTCACACATTACATGCATCTGAATAAACAAGCCAACATCTGCTTAGTTCTGTCTGAGTTTTAAACATACCAATAAACACACTGTAAAAAGAAATCCGTAAAATTTACGGTAAAAAAACAGCAGCTGTAGTTGCCGGAATTGCCGGAAGAACATTTTAGGTTTACGGTTTTATCTTAAATTTACAGTTAAATACCGTAATTTCATTAACTGATATAGTGTTAATATACCAACCTATTGAAGTACTGAAATCTGTTTTGTACCTTTGAAATACACTGATAACCACCAAATGCAGGTGGTGATGAGAAAGTCACATGTTGACCCAAAGCCCATCACAAGCAGCTTTTAAATAATAACATATGTAGAAGGTGCACAGTGTCATTCACACAAGCACTAAACACCATCATGGTGAGACTTATTAAACTGAAATATGCAATAAACATTAATTTAATAACATTAGATGTAACATACAACCCTAATAAACATAATTGATAAGAAAAAACAAAACAAAATTTGAAATGCAACACAGAGAATTCTGGGAACGTCAGTTTACGTTTTTTCCCCTGTAAATTTTACAGGAACTTACCGTTAACCATTTTACAGGTTTTTACTGTAGCAATTTCACAGTTTTTTACCGTTAAAATCACAGACATTTTTTTTACAGTGCAGACAATAAAATGTAGCTTATATATGCAAAATTGAGTAAACATCTTGCTGACATTTAGACAGAGATGCACAGGGAGAAGACAAAAATTCCCAGCAGGGATGGACAATATGGGCCAACAGCCCAGAAAACTTCCTGACACGCCAAAGATGCTTCAGAAACCTGTGATCCCCACTTGAGCATGAATGAAACTCTATTTAATTTAACAATATGTGACCCTGGACCACAAAACCAGTCTTAAGTCACACGGGTATATTTGTAGCAATAATCAAAGATACATTGTATGAGTCAAAATTATCCATGAAGATATTCTGTAATTTTCCTACCGTAAATATATCAAAACTACATTTTTGATTAGTAATACGTTTGCTAAGGACTTCATTTGGACAACTTTAAAGGCGATTTTCTCAATATATAGATTTTTTTGCACCCTCAGATTCCAGATTTTCAAATAGTTGTATCTCGGCCAAATATTGTCCGATCCTAACAAACCATACATCAATGGAAAGTGCATTCATTCATCTTTCAGGTGTTGTATAAATCAAAATTTCAGAAAATTGACCCATATGACTGGTTTTGTGGTCCAGGGTCACATATTTTAAAATATACTTAAAAAACAGTACCATGAAAATACCATGGTACTGTTAGTGAAAGACAGGTTAAAATACATGAAATATTATACATGTATGCGTGTATAAATATACAAAATGAAATACATCTTCCTCATTTCTATAAATATTGTACACTTACACACATGCATAAGCACATAGGCCTACTGTATAGCAGACCACCCGAGCTGTGTTTACCTCCTGCAGCTGCTCTAGCTCCTGTTTGAGAGCCTCCTGCTCGGTCTCGAGCTCGGCGTACTGCTGCTTGAGCGTCTGGTTCTCCTCCAGCACCACCAGACCGCATTCCGCAGCCCGGATCTTCTCCCGGTTCGCCTCTGCGAGCTCTCGGGTCAGCCTCTCCACCTCGGCCCGGTAATGATCCACCGATTCCCCGCATCCTCCATCGGCTGCCATAGCCTCCGGTGTCCGGTCGGGTGTAATCTCTCAGAGAGGCGGAGGCTGAGGAGGAGATTCAGGTGGATGCTGCAGTCCGTCCGTCCACACGATGCGCTGATGTTTGCTGATGCTTAAATTATGTTTACACGAGCGGCATATGAACTAGACTCGATTTCTTCATTGTGTATAGTGTTGTGATAAACTGCACTAATATTCCAACCATCAAAGAAATATTTTTTTCGTGTCCAACTTATAATTTTATGAGGAAAAGCAGCGCCATCTATCCGGAATGCAAAGTGAGCAGAAGTTGATCCTGTCTCTCAATATGTGACGTCACTCCATACCCCCACCCTCATCGTTAACGCCTTCTTATTACTGTAGGCCTATACTATTATGAAATTGTATATGTAAAGTTCAATAGAATAATGCTAATTACAATTTGTTACATCATATGTAATATGTAAATTCTAATTAGGCTATACATTCAAATAGTGACAGAGGTATTATTATTTTTACTATTATTATTAAACAGACACACACACACACACACACACACACACACACACACACAACACTGTAAATGTGGTAATTTCAGAAATTTCAGAAATTCTCAGATACATAAATCTGCAACACATTATTATTATTATTACATTATTATTACTTATTATGATACATTATTATTAGGGTTATCCTGAATGTTATTATGGATGAAAACATGCATTACTTAAATACTTTTTCGCCACCTGCTGGACAAATACAAAAAATCCATTCTTAAAGAGCAGTTGTGAGCAAAAAAAATAAATAAATAATGATAATAATTATATATATATATATATATATATATATATATATATATATATATATATATATATATATATATATATATATATATATTTATATATATATATAATTATTACAATTGTACACTTACACACACACACACACACATATATATATATATATATATATATATATATATATATACACTTATTTGAAGAGACAATTTCACTGTTTAATTATGCATTGTTTAAATATGTTTGCATGAAGTATCATGCATATTCATTGTTTAAAGGTGTGTGCAGGTTGTAAATCTTGACTATTAAAATCTGAGCTATAATCCTGAAAGTTATGAAGTTACCATCAACTTGAAGACCACTAACACTACAGGTCCCAGTTCCAAAAAGGCTATAAACTATACAAGTTTCCATAATTGAGGCATGAATCTGGTCTAAAGAACAAATAGCTATAACTATTAATAGGTGTGCAATTGTAATTCACTGTGTTTCAACTGCCACTGAGATGAAATATTTGACAGTGATTGCTTCCTTTAGTCTCTGCCGCACTTCAGCTGAATGTAACATTAAATGTGACACATTCCTTATCCAGAATGCATTTGAATGAAGCATGTCTAAGTACATTATAAGGATGAAGAAGCGAACAGGCTGAGAAAAAGACCTCATGACACACTGTACTTCTGAATGTCAGATTTCACCAGCCTGCATGTGATTTGTGACAGTATGGCTGGTCTCAAGTTTTCGAACATGATAATTTGATTGGCCAGGAAGGTCAAAGTTCACATGTGCTTTATCTGGAGAGTGTCTTTCACAATCATTAATTACAGGATGGGACCTTCATAACAGTGAGATTCATATCACCCAAAGAATGTCCATTAAGGTAAGTACATGGCATGTCTTAATATTTTCTAATGGTCTATTGAAAGAAATGTTCACAGGATGATTTGATCTCTAAAAGTAGCAGGCCAAATGGATATACAATGGGTGGATCTGATGAAAGAATGATTGGATGATTAGGTTTGTCCCGTCACTATCTCGAATAAATCTACTAAATGAGAGACATGTGATACATAGATATTCGGGAAGTCCTGGTTTAGAACATGTTCATTATTCTCTGCAGTACATTCAGTAAGCATACTAAATAATTTATGCAAGGAAGAAAATGGCTGTTTGTCACACGTTTTACTCTAGTAAATGTTTCTCATACTAGAATTATTTTTGAAGGTACATAACTTAAAGACAAAACAACAACTTTATATTACATTTACACGTTGTCAGGTCATATGGGGTCAATTGAGAGCCACTGCAGTAATACTGACAGTACAGTATTACAAATTATAACATTCCATAAAAACAAATACAATTACCACATAACTGGTATAAAAAAGGAGAATAGAATGATCATATGTTATTTGTTCTGTGGATGTTTGGATTTTTTATTCCAATAAATTTACTGTAATTTAAATTTGAAAATAAATTTTTATATTTTGTTTCCATTTTAATTTTACTTAAAGATTCAGTTATTTTTGTGTTTGTCATTTAAATATATATATATATATATATATATATATATATATATATATATATATATATATATATATATATATATATATATATATATATATATATATATATATATGTCAGTGTTTTTATTATTATTTTACTTTTAATTTGTTCACGTAGTTTGAACTATTTTATTACTTTAAGTTACTAACTAAAGGAAAATGGAAAATGTTGCTTTGGCAAATAGCTAAAATAAAATAAGTTAATTTCAATTTATGTTTAAAGGAACTAAAATGTTACTTTAACTTTTTTTTTTTTTTTTAAGTTATATATTTTAGTTAACTATATTAAACCTGCAGCCAAGTTAACATATAAACCCGGCAGTCAACAATATACAAGGACCCTTGCCCTAAAATAAGCAATAAATTATACTCTGCTTTTTTGAATGAGGAATGAAAGAGAGAAACATAGAAAGGAAAAAAGGGAAAAAAAGAAAGAAAGAAAGAAAAAAAGAAAGAAAGAAAGAAAGAAAGAAAGAAACAAAGAAAGAAAGAAAGAAAAGAAAGGCTGACTTTGAAGATGCATTGCATGGTGATTAACATGCATGCAAATGGACTGGTGCACATGCACACATTGTGTGTGTTAGTGTGTATTCCTAAGCCAGAATCCAGAGCAGCACGTGGCTCTGGTCAGCTGCCTGCTAGTTGTGGTGTAATTGAGTTCACATGAGCTGCTGATGGGTTCCATAGCATTTACAATCAGCAGCAGCATCCCCAAACCCTGTCCCGTGTCTCCGTTTTTGCCCCTCCTTTCTCTTCTCTCTTGTCTCTTCTTTTTATGCTATTCTTAACTAGCTCTTGCCCTCGCTCTTATTAGAGACCCATTGAGAATTCTACACTGTCTCCTGCCTCCACACTCATGGCTCCAGAGAAAACTAGTGACGGATTGGACAACTATGCATTTACTGTGAGTAACCTCAATTAATAGACATACATTTTAGGTAGAATTACTAATTTCTTTGTTAAATTAGCGTTAGAGCTTCTGGAAGTATACAGATTGAATATAGGAACATCAATTTTGAATGTACTGTGATCATGGGTGCGTAATGGGTCTTGTTTTCACTGTGTAAATCTAAGTTACTTCAGACTGCATTCAAGTAATAAGATCTTTAAATTCACAGGGTTATAAAAATCTATGGCATGTGATCATTTCTATGATCGGTGTTGTAACCAAAGATTCTCATCACTCTCGATAATGCATGTTTACTCATGTGTTTGTTATTGTGGTCATGCTCAATGTTTTAGTAACTGGAATGTGGACTGGAGCAGAGTGTGTGTGTGTGTGTGTGTGTGTGTGTGTGTGTGTATGTGTGTGTTTTAGAGCTCATGCTTATGTAATATTTAATTAACAAAAAGTATGAAAGAAATTGTTATTATTGCATATTGATCAATCACAAAACATATATATATATATATATATATATATATATATATGTTTAACTCTTTATCCTAAAAAAAAAACAACACTCTTGAGAATGAGAGGGGTTATTGGTCTTTTTTCTCGTACAAAGCCAATTAAATGGATAGGCCAACAAATTATATTTATTTGTGGTTTATATGTGAAATTATTTTTATTTATTAACATGAAATTGATTGAAAACTGCTAGGTCAGAAACTGGATTTGAGTGCTTTTTTTGTTTTCTTTTTTACTTTAGGTTGATGGTGTAGACCATTTCTGTGAGTTACCAGAGAATAAAAATGGAAGTGATAATTTCTCAAAGGAGGGAGACAGTAGCAAGCTGGCATATTGTGTCACTGATATTCCACCATGGTACCTTTGCATCTTTTTGGGGATTCAGGTAAGTGGCATACACATCAAGATGTTGAACATGTCAGATTTGTATGATAGAATTTATCATCAGAATTTCAAAATGTTACCGTTTTTGCTGTACTTTGGATCAAATAAAGCCAGGCTTGGTGAGCAGAAGAGACTTATTTGCATAAATTGCATATACAGTAAACATCAATTGCCACATCTCTCCCAATAATCTGATTTAGTAAGATGGTATTTAAATATTTAACTTTGCAGCAATGTTTTGATCATGTTCAAAGGTCTTGATAAGTTAATGCATCAAATAAGATATGCTAGGCTCTAGGGTTAAGATTCTGTATATTCATTCAGAGTTCATGGACCCGAGAGCTACTGGCATTACATCAAAAGGGGAACATATAAAATCCATTCTACAATCATTTTTCACTTCGATTTATTGCTATACTGATAGTATAATGTCTATAAATTATGCAAAATAAAAGCATTTTCACTGGAGAGTTTATACTTTTAGACTTTACTGTATATAATGTGTGTAGTGGGTCACAGAAAGAGTGTACATAATTGCTCTCCATCTCTCTGACAGCACTATCTTACAGCTTTTGGTGGCATTATAGCCATTCCCCTGATACTGTCTCAGGGCCTCTGTCTACAACATGACAGCCTCACGCAAAGTCACCTTATCAGCACCATCTTCTTCGTGTCTGGGGTGTGCTCTTTACTGCAGGTTACTTTCGGAGTGAGGTACGGTTACTTATTATTATCACTCTTGGCAAAGTTATATGTTTCACAGGGAAACAACTGAATTCAGAAAAAGTGCTAGAACCAAGGCCAAGGTCAGTGCACTGACTGGAAGATATGTCATGACTTGTTAAAAATATTTTAAGGATGAGGTGTAGTTAAACAATGAAACACTGTTTGTGTTTTGATCTTCTTCATGAATCGGGCTTGTGTCAATTATTTAACCATGCGTGTTTCATTATAGAAAGGTTGTTTGATTATAAGTTCACCTTAATTTTCTGAGGCAGGGTTTGCTTTGAATTTATCCAATTTCTTGTTGTAAGATCAATTTTATATGATTAAAAGGGTCATTTATATGTAGATACTACAACAACTATTTATTTGGAAGTATATTATTATATATAGTATTTTATTATATTACAATTATATTAAGTATTGCATATACAGTCATGGCCAAAAATATTGGCACCCTTGGTAAATGTGATCAAAGAAGACTGTGAAAATTAATCTGCATTGTGTAATGAGGACTGGAGCGTGACAACAGGGATAAGATCCAAACGCAAGCTTTATTATACAGATCGTGGTCAAGGCAGGCAGGGTCGATCACCAGCAAACAATAATATCCAGGGCAAGGCAAGAGAGTAGACAAAAACACAGGCAATGGTCAAGGCAGGCGGCAAACAATCAAAAACCAGAAAAACAATCCAGAGTCCGAAACACAGGCAAGGCAAAAACAAGGCAATGAAAACGCTCAGTAATGTCCAAACACAGGGAAACAAGACTTCGCAAAGGCCTGTTTGGCATGGCCCTCTTTATATGGCCGCCAAACAGGAAGTAACCATAGAAGCAGAGGGAGCAGTAACAGTCTGTACTAGGGCAAGAGCTCCCTCTGCTGGTGTGGCGTTACAGAATCCCCCCCTCAAGGAGCGACTCCTGGCGCTCAAAAATAAACAGTCCAGGAGGGTGGTGGGAATGAAGTAGACCAGGGGGTGGGACGGAGGGCCAGGTCCATGCAGAGGGAGTGGACCTGGATCATGGAGCAATGGAGGACCTGGATCATGGAACAAAGGCAAACTGTAGTACAGTGGAGCATGTGTCCATGGTGGAGTCGACAGGTTAAGCCATAGCAGAGCTGGTAGGGTAGGAAGCCATGGTGGAGACGATGGGACTGGAGCCCACCAGGGCGAAGCAGACGGGACCAAATCCCAGCAGGGCGGATCAGACGGGGTCAGAGCCCACCAGGGTTGAGCAGAAGACCACCATGGCGGAGCAGATGACCAGACCGGAGCAGAGGACCGCCACGGCGGAGCAGAGGACCACCAGACCCGAGCATAAGACCACCACGGCGGGGCAGACAACCACCAGACTCGAGCAGGAACCCATGACAGAGACTGGGATCTGGGGAGAACAAGGACAGACAACACAGAGAGAGCAGAGACAGACAACACTGGGAGAGTCCTTGTTGCAGGGCAGGACGGGACCAGAGCCCACCTGGGCGGAGCAGGAGACCCCCAGAGCCAGACAGCTGACCACCACGGCGGAGTAAACGGAGCCGGAGCCCACCAGTGTGGCGTAGACTGGGTAGAGTATCTCCACGGTAGAGCGGACTGGTCAGGAAGCCATGGCAGGATCAGGGATCTAGGGAGAACAGAGACAGACACCACAGGGAGAACAGAGACAGACAACACAGAGAGAGTCCCCATGGTCCCAGGGGCCGTGACAGGGCAGGTCGAGAGTTCGTAGACGGTCTCAATGGCCGTGGCAGGACAGGACAAGGATTCAAAGGCAGCTTCCATAGCCGTGACTGGGCAGGACGTGGATTCACAGACGGCCTCCATAGCCGTGACTGGGCAGGACAAGGATTCACAGACGGCCTCCTTGGCCGTGACAGGACAGGGCGTGAGCTCACAGACGGCCTCTTTAGCCGTGACAGGACAGGGCGTGAGCTCACAGGCGGCCTCTTTAGCCGTGACAGGACAGGGCGAGAGCTCAGGAACGATCTCCATGGCCGTGACAGGGCAGACAGTGAGTTCAGAAACGGCCTCCGTGGCAGGGTAGACAGTGAGTTCGGGAATGGCCTCCATGACCGTGACAGGGCAGACAGTGAGTTCAGGAACGGTCTCCGTGGCCGTGACGGGGCAGACAGCGAGTTCAGGAACGGTCTCCGTGGCCGTGACGGGGCAGACAGCGAGTTCAGGAACAGCCTCCGTGGCCGTGACAGGGTAGACCGTGAGTTCAGGAGGAGCGGGCACTTGAGGGCGCTCTGGAAGAGCGGGCACTTGTGGGCGCTCTTGCAGCGCGGACACTTGAGGATCAGGAACGGCACTCCTGGCCGTGACTGGAGAACAGGATTCTCGGGGATCTGGATCAGCACTCCTGGCCGTGACTTGAGAACTGGATTCTCGGGATACGGGTGTAGGTACCACCACTTCGGGAGGTTCTGCAGCCGAAGCCGCCACCTCTGGTGGTACTGGAACAGGCTCATGGACCGGAGAGGCCTCAGGAGCACAGTGTGCAGCCCACACACTCAGAACGGCGA
Organism: Barbus barbus; assembly: GCF_936440315.1. Classification (NCBI taxonomy): domain Eukaryota; kingdom Metazoa; phylum Chordata; class Actinopteri; order Cypriniformes; family Cyprinidae; genus Barbus; species Barbus barbus. The sequence continues at coordinate 24,175,945 of NC_136750.1, forward strand.
CCGCCATAACGGGAAGCACTGAGGTCAGGGGAACAGTCTCGGTAACAGCCAGAGTTGAGACCTTGGGAATGCCTGCTTCTCGCACCGACATCAGTGGTGGGTCCATCACACTGGATATCAGAACTCGAAGGACTGACCTAGAATCTGTGGTAACAGCCTTTGTCAGTTCGGCGGAGGCGTGAAGAGACTCTGGCTGAGGAGCTGAGGCGTGAAGAGACTCTGGCTGAGGAGCTGAGGCGTGAAGAGACTCTGGCTGAGGAGCTGAGGCGTGAAGAGACTCTGGCTGAGGAGCTGAGGCGTGAAGAGACTCTGGCTGAGGAGCTGAGGCGTGAAGAGACTCTGGCTGAGGAGCTGAGGCGTGAAGAGACTCTGGCTGAGGAGCTGAGGCGTGAAGAGACTCTGGCTGAGGAGCTGAGGCGTGAAGAGACTCTGGCTGAGGAGCTGAGGCGTGAAGAGACTCTGGCTGAGGAGCTGAGGCGTGAAGAGACTCTGGCTGAGGAGCTGAGGCGTGAAGAGACTCTGGCTGAGGAGCTGAGGCGTGAAGAGACTCTGGCTGAGGAGCTGAGGCGTGAAGAGACTCTGGCTGAGGAGCTGAGGCGTGAAGAGACTCTGGCTGAGGAGCTGAGGCGTGAAGAGACTCTGGCTGAGGAGCTGAGGCGTGAAGAGACTCTGGCTGAGGAGCTGAGGCGTGAAGAGACTCTGGCTGAGGAGCTGAGGCGTGAAGAGACTCTGGCTGAGGAGCTGAGGCGTGAAGAGACTCTGGCTGAGGAGCTGAGGCGTGAAGAGTTGTGCCTTGGCTGGACTCGCGAGGATCAACTGTGGCTTTACTTGCCTCATGGCAATCAATTGTGGCTTGGCTTGTTTTGGGATGATCAACTGGGACTTGGCTTGACTCCAGACGATCAATTGTGGCTTGGCTTGACTCGTGATGATCAATTGTGGCTTGGCTTGATTTGTGATGATCAGCTGTGGCTAGGCTTGGCTTGTTGGTAGCAGTTATGACTTGACTCGGTTCTTTCACATCAGCTGTGATTTGATAAGACTGTGGAAAATCGTCTGAGATGTGATGTGACTCTTGTATGGTGGCCATTTTGTACACAGTTTTTGGATTGAGAGCTGTGACATGGCGAGGCACAGGCATGGTGGCCATCCTGGCAGAGGACTCAGGCATGGTGGCCATCTTGGCCAGGTATTCCGGCGTGATGGGAGTAGGCCCTGTAGACTCTGGCTGGGCAGGCATGCCGTGAGCAGGCATGACGCGAGCAGGCTCTGGCTGGGCAGGCATGACGCGAGCAGGCTCTGGCTGGGCAGGCATGACGCGAGCAGGCTCTGGCTGGGCAGGCATGACGCGAGCAGACTCTAAAACTGCGGCCATTTTCCCGAGAGACTCTTGTGTAGCAGCTATCTTACGATGGAGCTCTTGAATAGCGGCCATGTTATGGAGAATCTCCTGAGTAGCCAGCATAACGTGAGCAGGCCCTGGGGTAGCAGACATGACGTTATCAGACTCTGGGTTGGTAGATATGTAATCAGACAGTGACGGGTTTAACATGACAGGAGTAAACTGTGACTTAACTGGCATGACGCGAGTAGGTCCTGGTGTAGCAGACATGACATTAGCAAGCTGGGGCGTGGCAGGCGTGATGTTGGGAGGTTTCGGGTTAGTAGGCATGATGTTAGCAGGATTTGCCTTGACAGAGGTGACGCGAGTAAGTCCTGGCTTGACAGACGCAACATTTGCAGGCTGTGGCTTAGCAGACGTGAAGAAAGCAGACTGTGGCTTGGTAGGCATGACATGAATAGACTTAGGCTTGACGTGAGTTCGCCTTGGCTTGGCAGGAATGACATGAGCAGGCTGTGTAGACTCTGACGTGACGTGAATAATTCCAGACATGACGTTCGAATACTCTGGTGTAGAGGATGCCGGAGGGTAGCCGGGTTCCTCATCAGCAGTCCCCACAGTAAGTGCAGAGCCACTCAAACACAAAGCAAAATCAATATAACGAGTAAGAGTCCAGTGATGGGTATTTCGTGGCATTAAGTTTGATATTTCTTTACTTAGTCCAAACCGAAAAATGTCTTTCAAGAAGCTTTCCTTAAAGTCTGTCTGGTAGGAAAGTTCACAAAACTTAGCCACATAATCTTCAATGGGCAGCTCACCTTGACGGAGGCGCACGAGACAATCCTCAGGATTCATGGTTGATGGTAAAGCTGCTGGATCTGTGGTAGGCGAAGTCTTCTGTAATGAGGACTGGAGCGTGACAACAGGGATAAGATCCAAACGCAAGCTTTATTATACAGATCGTGGTCAAGGCAGGCAGGGTCGATCACCAGCAAACAATAATATCCAGGGCAAGGCAAGAGAGTAGACAAAAACACAGGCAATGGTCAAGGCAGGCGGCAAACAATCAAAAACCAGAAAAACAATCCAGAGTCCGAAACACAGGCAAGGCAAAAACAAGGCAATGAAAACGCTCAGTAATGTCCAAACACAGGGAAACAAGACTTCGCAAAGGCCTGTTTGGCATGGCCCTCTTTATATGGCCGCCAAACAGGAAGTAACCATAGAAGCAGAGGGAGCAGTAACAGTCTGTACTAGGGCAAGAGCTCCCTCTGCTGGTGTGGCGTTACACATTGTTAATCCTTTTGATCTTTTATTTAAAAAAAATCCCAAAAATCTAACCTTTCATTGGATAATAAGAATTTAAAATGGGGGGAAATATCATTATGAAATAAATGTTTTTCTCTAATACACATTGGCCACAATTAAAAAGGGTGCCGATATTTTTGGCCATGACTGTACATATAATTTAAAATACTATATAAAAATGATATATGTAAATGATTATGTAAATATACATATATATTTTTTTTGTGTTCCTCTCCTAAATAAAATGATAAAAAACCTGTTACTTTCATTCAAGATAAACAATGTCCCAGGACAACAATCCATTCCAAACATTCAATCCAAGGGTTCATTGACCTAAGAAAGTGTGAATAATGTAGGCTTAGCAATGTTTTCACCGTCTGATAAGCCTCTGCTTGTTTAAGGCTGAAGACCTATTGCGCTCTTATTAGGGCTACTTGACCTGAATAACATTAGAAGAAATCCTAAATGTACCTCTACAGATCTTCAAGAGCATTAGCTTTTATAATCAAACATAATCAATCTAAATCAGTCTGTTACTGATGTACAGCAGAAATATGTTGGACTTTGGTCAGAGTGATTACTGCAAAAGCTAAAGGCCATAATAGGATTATGAATTTTCCATCTTATTACCATGAAGTTCAGCACATTTTAAATCCACATTCCTCAGGCCTCTCAGTTGTGGAGCTCCCTTTTGTGTAAAGCAGTAAAATTGTTGTATTAGTTTCAAAAAATATGTCTTAATACTCCCAAAACCACCTAAATTGCTTTTTGTAGGTGTAACTGATTACACATAAATGACCTGTTAACTTGTACAATAAAATCATTATCTACTATAACAGTGCCATACATCTGATCTATTAAAAACATACAACAATGCTTTACCTTGTTTATGGCCTGACTTGGCTTTTAGTAAGGAATCAGGAAGGGAGGGTTGAGAATGAGATACTAAACTTGACAAGTTGACAAGGGGAAAGACACGTTTCAACATTAAAAGTCGGAAGAACCTGTGTACTCATTGAACAAAAACAACAACAAGAATTATACATTTGGTGACAAGGCTCTTCTTTTTCCTAATGCAAGGTTACCCATTCTCCAGGGTGGCACTTTTACACTCCTGTCGCCCACCATGGCTTTGCTATCGATGCCTGAATGGACCTGTCCAGCTTGGACACAGAACGCCAGCCTGGTCAACACCTCCTCACCTGAGTTCATTAATGTTTGGCAAAGTCGAATGCAAATGGTGAGTATCTCAGTAACTGATAGTCTATGTAAGGACTCATGAACATATGTAGAGTGGTTCTAAATACATTTCGACACTTAAACCACACTTTAAAATGTGGCAGTCATTGCAATGATAAAGCTCAACCAAAAAAATCAGCAAAAATAAAATGGCTAGATGGACATTAATTTGGCTAAATTGGACACTTGAAGGTCACCATGTGAACTTGAAGGAAACTGACTGCATGTAGTCATTAAAAATTACCTTGGAAACAGCTGGCAATTGCAAAAATAGTGAGAATAGCATCACTAATTTACAAGTTGTGCCATAACATGGCTTAATATTTTATATTCTAACCCACTGAAATTCATAATTTTTGGGGCACTGCATATTTGGATGGATGGAAAGTTAATTAACCATAGATTTCCAATATTACCTTTTTAGATCAAAACAACATATATAATAGTATCTTTATTGTATTTTGTCATCTCTGCACAGCTCCAAGGCTCGATCATGGTGGGTTCCCTATTCCAAGTGCTAGTGGGATTCTCCGGTCTAATTGGCCTCATCATGCGTTTCATTGGCCCTTTGACCATCGCACCAACTATTTCACTAATCGGTCTATCACTGTTTGACTCCGCTGGCATGAACGCAGGACACCACTGGGGCATCTCTTCCATGTGTGTACTTCTTAAAATTAATCATCATTAATGAACATTTGAAGTAGGTAGACTATAGTAAAGAATAACATTTAGGAAAAAAAAAAATTATAATTATATATATATATATATATATGGTAGATAACAACATCAAATTACTAAAAAGGGCATAGTTAATACCATATAAGTTTTTATTTAAAAAAAAATTATATATATATATATATATATATACTATATATACGTATTTTGTAATATGCACTTCACTGCACATATTTTGCAGATTTTGAACAAACAATCAATCACATTTATGGCAACAGAAAATAAAACACGCCAATATGATGCAACTGAGTCAAAAACACAGTAGTAGTATATAAACTGACTCAAACCTGTGAATAATTTTTTGGTGAATTGGTTCATTTATATGAATCATCTACTAGAACTGATTCACTAGAAAGAATAAGACTACAAGTTCTACAAGGACTGTTTACACCACCCAGGCACTTTACGATTTTAGCCTTGACTTTCTGCTCACCAGCTGAATATAGTAGTTAAGCTTGAAGCCTTTTGACTTTTAGGTGGTTACTCCCCAATACTGTTCCCACAACAGTAGCCAATATGAAACATGGGAGTTTAAGTCCAGCTCTCATGTTCAGTATCTCTGGACATGTAATGCTCTTTTAAACTTCATCTGACACAGAGCCGTAACACAGTTTCCTTTTCCTCCACAGGACGACATGCTTGATTGTCATTTTCTCGCAGTATCTTCGCCATATTTCCATTCCCTTCCCCAAATATAGCAAAGCCAAGAAGTTTCACACCAGCAGGATTTACATATTTCAGATTCTGCCCGTGAGTCTTGTTAATCTGTTTTCTAAACATTAATGCTCCATAAAACTACTTTTATAAACAAGGTGTGTTTCCTCAGGTCCTGCTAGGAATCACTCTGTCTTGGTTGATTTGCTACCTGCTGACGATCTACAATGTCCTGCCCTCAGATCCTGATAAATATGGTTATCTAGCTCGGACTGACATTAAAGGAGATGTTATGGGCAGGGCGCCTTGGTTCAGATTTCCTTATCCGGGTATTTTATCCAGAACAATTAAGACCTATAAAGTATATTATATGGTCATTGCTGTATTTTACAGGAACCATAATCTACTATATTGAATCATAATCCATATTATGGTTTATTTATGGCTATATAACTGTATTCCCAGGTCAATGGGGAGTGCCAACTGTTAGTCTGGCAGGAGTTTTTGGAATCCTGGCAGGAGTCATATCCTCCATGATAGAGTCAGTGGGGGATTATCATGCTTGTGCCAGGTTATCTGGCGCCCCACCACCTCCAAGACATGCCGTCAACAGAGGTATTGGCATTGAAGGCATCGGGTGTCTGCTGGCAGGTGCCTGGGGAACAGGCAACGGAACCACATCCTACAGTGAGAACATAGGAGCCTTGGGTATCACTAAGGTACAAAGTTTCCCAATAAGTTTTATTAGCCAAAATGTAATTTGATTTTACTTCACAATGATTGCATATAGGCTTACAACACTACTTTTTTGAGAGAGAGATTGTTTAGCATGTTTTCTGTGAAACTATGACACTAATCGAGAGAAACATTTCATCTTTTGCAGGTTGGCAGTCGCATGGTTATTGTTTGCAGTGGCTTTGTAATGATTATAATGGGAATGTTTGGGAAAATTGGAGCCATATTTACTACAATACCGACACCTGTTATTGGAGGAATGTTTCTGGTCATGTTCGGGGTCATTATGGCTGCTGGTGTTTCAAATCTTCAGGTAAAAACAGTATGGTTAATGCAAAAAGTAATACATTAGCAAAAACTATAATTTTTTTTTTTTTATCAGGATTCTTTGATTAATAGAAAGTTCAATAGAGCAGAATTTATTTGAAATATTTTGTAACATTATTACATTCTAACATTATATTACATGTATCATTAACATTCTTAAAAAAATAAAATCTTACTGACATCAGATGTTTGAATCAATACTGTTCTTCATATAAAATATTATTAATATGACTGATTTCCATTATGAATAGTATACAGACATGAACTCTTCACGCAACATCTTCATCTTTGGCTTCTCCATGTTTACTGGGCTTGCTATTCCCAACTGGATAATTAAAAACCCTACATCCATAGCAACAGGTGTGTAAACTATAATCTGTATTGGAAAAGCACACGCTACAGACTCTTTATAGATACAAATACATCTGCTGTCAACACACTGCATCCACTCCAAGTATGAATATTTCTGCTTTCTTACTTCTTGTATTAGGAGTTGTTGAACTGGACCATGTACTTCAAGTGCTACTGACAACCAGTATGTTTGTTGGAGGATTCTTTGGATTTCTCCTTGATAACACAATACCCGGTGAGTTCTGCTAATAATCTGCTTCAATAAATATGCCTATTCCTAATACACACATATGAAGACATTTACTGATATTCAAACCAAAAATGTTCAATTTAGAGTATTACTCCTTTTACCCAAAAGCATTGTTTTAATATGGCTTCACTTTACTCCATGTTTCTCTCCTTTGCTTTATGTAGGCAAATGTAACAAATAAAACCTTGTAAATTAATAAATCTGACTCATCAAGTAACTTTTGAGACCGTGCAATAACAGTCTGTTTATTATTCCGGCAGGAACAAAACGTGAACGAGGCATTATTGCATGGAACAAGGCCCACCAAAATGAGTCAGACAACACCTTAGAAAGTGATGATGTGTATGGGCTGCCCTTTGGAATTAATAACTGCCTCTCCTCCTTCACATGGACCAAATATGTGCCCTTCTGCCCTACACACAAAGTCAGCAGACAGAATAACACACCGTCCAGTTTGGATTCTTTGGACACCAAAACAGAGCCTAACAAAGATGATACACACATTATAGCAGGGGTGGCACTATAGTCTGTGATGGGGACTTCCATTTTAAATAGGTGACAATTAGTTCAATGTAGAAAAGGCTCTTAATACTGTGACTCTTATGTCACATCCTGAGGTATGGACTGAACTGAGAAGGCAGCTACCCCATGTAGGCTACTTAATTTAACTTTTTATCTGAGGCACTGTGCAAATATATCTCTCTATTTTCATCTAGACCTATCCATATGAATGATATCTGTCAACATAATGTTAATTTGAATGATTTTACTTCAGTTGTTATTTTCATCACTACTTCTTTTCACTGTAAATAGTAGCCCTGCTGAAAAAAAAAAACAATAGAACCCTGCCCAAAACACAATAGAAAATGTAATGGATTTAATGGTTATAATGGGAATTGTATTGGTTTTAATGAAAACTATAATGGTGTCTACTGTTATGTGATGGATTCTATTGGTGGGATGTTAAATCCTATTGGAAAAATGCCCAAAACACACTACAAAAAGGAATTTTGTAATGGTTTTACTGGAAAAATTTAATGGTTTATAATGTTATTTTAATGGAAACCATTGGAATTTCTGTGATGGTTTCTATTGGGCTTCTATTTTTTTTATTTTTTTTTAGCAGGGAGATATCTGTAACCCATCATCTCAACTTTTTATAAATAAACAATCACCATCAACGATGCCAATTCTTCATTTAGTAAGAGCAATTTACCATTCATGGACTCAAACCCGGTCAAAAGGATCAGGAGACAGGACAGAAACAGAAGCACAAAAACATTCAAATTATGATGCACAGCCATGCTTTTAATATGTCTGTTATTTAGTGTAATTAAAACATTAAACTGACATTGACTGCCATACTGGAGCATAGAAAACGCAACAGTAGCTACAGTAGGCTCATTTGGGAAAGTAACTAGCTAAAACTACCACTGCTTAACTACCACTGTTCATCAACATTACAGCAGCTTAACTGTTTTCCAGTAACGAGATACTATTTCTAACCTCCTCGATTCAAATCAATTGTGAATCGATTCGTTTGGACGCTTATTCATAATAAACCCGGAACAAATAACTTCGATTCATTTGACTCCCCAAACTCCTCTGTTTTAATGGCGATATACAAACATGATAAATGAAAAGGTAAAAACACAATTTTTACATAATAAATTCAGTTTTAAAATTCACGCGATAAATCTAATGATGCCATTGTTTTTTGTTTTTTATTAGACAAGCTTTAAGGAACACACAGTTTATAGATAATAAATCCGTTCAGGTCTGAGGAGATCTTTAAAACACACCTCATGGACACATGCTGGAGTATTATCTGTTATTAAAGGGTCCTCAGAGGTTCTAAAACCCAAATAATGAGCCCATATGAATGAAATAACTTCTGTTGCAGTGTTGGATTGACCGTGTTGAGGTGGAAGTGACCAAAGCGTCAAAAAAAAATAAATTAAAAAATGAAACAGCACAGCAATAACATTAAGGTTTTAAGAAAGCCATTTGAGACAAGATTGTAGTTTTAATTCAACGGAATACAACTCATTCTCCATCCGTGTTTTAATCCACAAGATGGGGCTAAATAACAATAGTTGACACTCCTCTAGTCAACTCAGTTTAGAGCTACATTTTGTTCTAAAGACTGGTCCATTGTCAATGTCCTACGAAATTCACACCTTTGCAAATAGATTAATCATCATTGACACTCTGTGCTTAATTCTAAACATTTTATATCACTTTACAACCTTTTAAGACAGCCCTCTCCCTTTGAATCAATTTCCCTTTGAGGTGTAACACAGATGCATGCTGTAAGCGCTTGCTACAAAAGACACCTAATTTATCTAACTGTTAAAATCAAGCCTCAGTTCATCAGCAGCAGATGTTCCTCTGCATTCCGACTGAAGGCGTTGCTGTTACAAGTGCTCTCATAAGTAAAACAGTGTGAAACACACCCAAGGTGCATAGAAGTTGATTTAGTGTTATGTAGCTTAGAGTGGAAAGCAGTGGTAGGTCTGCTAAGTGCAATATTATATATTGCATTTGAAAATTCTGGTGTGTCCTGTATAAGAATCTGTGAAATATCGAGCTAAACACGCATATACCTGTACATAAATAAAGGTCTCTTTCTGCAGATGTGTAAAAACTCAAAAAGATCTTCATTATGTAAAGGTCAACATTCAGTGAAGCTTTTTTCAGGCCTGAATGCACACTTTTCCCACAATATTAGCTAATACTTTAAATGATCAAGATTAACAAATCAAATAAATATGATTGTCAATCAGTGTTGGTGTTCATTTACCGTCATGATTTTTAAATATACAATTTTTAATGTGTATATCTGTTTATTGAACAATAATATCAATAACATCAACCTGTGTGGCGACCTACATCTAATTTATTTATTTCTGTCAATTATTCTTTTATGCATTTTTTATTTAGGCTTACATATCTATTATATTGGCGAATATGTTTTGTTCTTTAAAATGGTTTTCACAATGACGTCCATCAGTTCAAAGTCGGCTATAAGGGAAAAGGAATGAAAATCATTTTTTTTTGTTCATCTTTCATCCTGCTGAGTGCATGATTCTTGGCACCTGTATATATCAGTTTCCATTGAGGACAGAATCCTGGGGAAGCCATCTGTTGTAATCTCTCCATCCTCAGGCTTCTGCTCTGAGGTTCCTCCCTTTCCTTAAATCACTAATAAATGAGTGTTTGTGATTAGGGTTGGTGAAGCTGACCGTCCTAACCACAACAGAGCTAATTAATTAATTTTTTATAATAATACTGGTTCAAATCCTGCTGGTTCTGATTGTTTGCTAGTCGGTGGCCTAATCTACTTTCTACTACTATTTAATCTTACTTTAAAGGCCAGAGTGAGAAATGTGTTCTTTCATTATTTGCCATATTTGCACTTTATATATTACTGCAAAAATAATAATAATAATAAAAACTTTAGGAAGATCTTCAAGTTGAATTGAATACACTGATTGAGCAAGAATTTTCTTTTACTATCATTTTGCATGGGTTAATTATTGCATATCACATATGGCTCTGGGTTAAAGAAATATAAACACTTTTCTAAAGCAAATTGCAAATATGTATCACATAATAGGCTACATATTCGTGTCTTTTCACATTATATCACTTTTGTTTATTATAACTCTAGCATCATTATAGCATATTGTAGAATTCCTGACAGTTTGTACCCCTCATATTGTATTTAGGAGAAAATATTGATCATTTTTAACATTATTTTTAAAATGATTATTTATAGATATCATTTGTATTAATTCAGCTAAGATCCCTGCAGTATACTTGAAAATATTTTTCAAAGTAAATAAAGGTTATTGGAGTTTTACAAGAAAACACTATTACAGTTTTTCTATTTAAAAATCTCACAAAATAATTCAGTGTGTTACTATCTGTTTCTTAGTAATAGTTTATGGAATTTACTAGCAATTTCTGAGTGAAAATTATTTCTACACCGTTTTTGTTCAGTGTAATTTTGCATAGAAATGAAAGGTTTCTTTACTACTAACCTTCGTGGGAATGAAACGTTCAATTTCGCAGATGATGCTTGAGAACTACGTATTGCTTCCTTGCTTCTGATATTCAGAAGCATCTGGGGCTTGCGATGGTGATCCCTGTGGAGAAGATGATTCTAGTAAAGTCTGCTGGACATCCTGGTCTCCTCGCTCTGGCCTCAAGGCTGTGTCCCAGGAGTGTTTGATGAGGCTGCTCTGGTGCCAAAGGCCCCAGTCTGGATCTCTCTAAAGCAGACCTTGGACATAAGCACTCAATGTGGGCTTATAATCCTGCTTATCATCACAGGCCAAAAAAACATTCTTCATCTACCGCTTCCAATGGAACTAGTTTTATGTCCACTCCATTGCGTGGATAGGAAAGTATTGATGAACAGAAAGGAAAAGGTCACGAAGACAACAGGGTGTAGAAAGACCAAAAACACATGTATTTGAGAATTGTCCAATAGTTCATCCTTTAAAAGTGTCAGGATTGAAAAGGCATGGCTTGTGCTGATATGCAGCTGTCACAAAGTGAGCACATTGTGAACATATCAGTTGAGGTGAAGGCTGAGGTTAAGTTGAAACTAAAACCATTTGTAAAGTGTTTGGAGGCATGTACTCTCCTGATTTTAGTAGCTATGAATGTCGCTCAAATCAATGTGTGCATGGGCTCACCCAAAAAGGGTAGATAGCAGGTAAAACAGTCATATTTTAAACTAAGGTATTGGGTCGGATTAGGGATGTGGAATATGGTCATGCAGAATTTGTGCTTTATCAGTAATAATAAACAGCCAATTTATTAATAATAGGCATGCTAATAAGAATGTCTTATTAGCGGTTTAGACATTAATGGCTGTGTGTTGAGTTATTTTGAGGGGACAGGAAATTTACACTGTTATATAAGCTGTACACTCACTACTTTACATTGTAGCAGCTTGAATAACAGTGTAAATTTGCTGTCCCCTCTAAATAACTCAACACACAGCCATTAATGTGTGTGTATGTGTGTGTGTATGTATGGTTTATATGTGTATGTATGTATATATATATATTTATATTGGCAAAATGGGTAAAATGCCCCTACACATCGACTTTAATACAATATATAACACACCTCAATTTTTTAAAGTTGGAAATGGCGTTTGATGTCAACGGCTGATCTTTCCACAGAGGACCTCCGTCACTGCTCTTTTCTTTCCCATTTTAAGGCTACGATGTCTTTATTTACCATTATTCTTTGATAGAAAGATGCTGAGCTTGACCACTCAGTGTTTGGCTGCAAGGATACAGTCAAGCACAGAGTTGTAAGGATACAGCTCTTGTTCTGATTTTATCTCCTGCTGGGTTCCTGGCCACAGGCCCATCACCAGGCGCACTGACCTGAAAGGAAATCCCTCATTTAATAGCCTCCTGGAGAACTATCACATAACACTGGGCCAATACATTCAGCCACAGAACAGTCACACCTAACCAAGGGTCATCTATCCCACAGAGCTTTGCATTCATTAGCAAAAACTTCTCCCAAGAGATGTTGGTTTTGCAAAAGCTCTGCTCATAATAATTCTTTCAGTTTAGTTCCATATACTGATTATCCACCTTAGATTCGGTATATGTAATAAGTTGCACCATGAACACTGACGCACATCATGCTGTGGCAATGATATTGTTGATATTTAGTATTGGATGAAGAGATTTGCAGACACATGCTGCATTCAGCTGCATGCATGACTACATGCACTAAAGAAAGAGGCTCTGCTGTTTCCTTCTAAGAAACACATCAAGTCTAAATGAATGAGATGTGATGTTTTGGGCATGTTTGTGCCATTTTTTGACTGATTGAATCGGTGCTGAAACAAGCAGACATTGCATACAAATAAAGAAAGATATTGTTCTTAGTAGGGACTCAGTGTCTTTTTAATTTAAACATACAGTATTATGAATATTATGTAGAGTTTTAAGCCAGAATTAGTATTTCTGTTACTGAATTCAACTTTTTGCTACTTTGCAAAAAGCTTAATCTCATTTTTTAGTATGAATTAGTTCACCCAAAAATTAAAATTTACTCACCCTCAGATGTGTTTGTTTCGTCATCATTTGCTTATCAATGACTCCTCTGCAGTGAATGGTTGCTGTCAGAACAACTGATAAAAACATAACGATAATCCAAAAGTAATCCACATGACAAGTCCATCAATTAAAGGGGTCATCGGATGCGACATGCACTTTTACAAGTTGTTTGAACTGAAATGTGTGTTGGCAGTGTGTGTACACAACCACACTATAATGATTTTTTTAATCTTGCTAAATCATTTCCCCTTTCTCAAACTGATCTCAGATGCCTGCAGCGTGACGTCACACGGACCCAGGTTCCTCCCACAATTGTTTGATTGACAGTAGCGTTTCAGCACAGACTGGACTGGTGTCTTACCTTAGACCTGCCCTGAGTGAGCTGTCATCAGTCCACCATTGTTTCACCTCCGGAGCAGATGTCTCCTAAGCGATTGAGGTGTTTTGTTATTGGATGTAATAATGAATATAGCAGTCGTCATTTACTCCCAACATCTGAGCCGCTGAAGACACAGTGGATTACCTTTGTTTTTGAAGGGAATGCTCCCCTGATCTACCTAAAAGCGCAAAATCTATCTTTGTGCAAATCATTCGTGATCCAGCTTCACCTCCAGAAGAAGTGAGTGTAAGTTTTTTAATGAATCTTTGCAAATCGTCTTTCCTAATAATGTGCTAGCTAGCAAGTTTCACGATAAATGCAGATAAAGTTTACCATCTCTCAGAGAGTGGCTCGGAAGAGAGGGGTGGGGTCAGCAGAGCTCATTTGCATTTAAAGCGACATGCAATAAAACTGCTTGCTGTAGACAGAGCTGTTTTTGACAGGGTAAAAACGGTGTTGTTTTACACTATCATTGAGAAATTTTAACCAAACTATGTAACAGACTTTTTATTAAGACCTTAAAGAATCATATCAACTTGTAGAAAATCGGCATCCGATGACCCCTTTAATGTCTTGGGAAGTGAAAAGCATCAACAAACCCATCATAAAGCCATTTTAACTTTAATCTGTCACTTCTGGCCTATACACCAGTATATAACATTTACATTTATTCATTTAGCTGACGCTTTTATCCAAAGCGACTTACAATTGCTATATATGTCAGAGGTCGCACGCCTCTGGAGCAACTAGGGGTTAAGTGTCTTGCTCAGGGACACATTGGTGTCTCACAGTGGATTCGAACCCGGGTCTCTCACACCAAAGGCATGTGTCTTATCCACTGCGCCACCACCACCCCTGGTTATATAATCCATAACAAAGCTTCTTCTAGAGAAAAAGTCCATCCTTTGTTGTCCTCTAACATCAAAATCCATAAACATATTGGTTAGAACTATGTTGGACTGTTTTTGCTTGTAAATGGGGCTTGATCTGTACATATTTCTCCATTAATTCAGATGAGATAAGCTTTCCACTGGAGAAAACAATATTATGGATAAACGATTCATATTTTATCTAGAAGCAATGTTCTGAAGTTAAAAATTTTAATGACAGATTTGTTTCTTACACACACACACACACACACACACACACACACACACACACACACACACACACACACACACACTCTAAAAAATGCTGGGTTAATGCAGTGCTGGGTAAATATTGGACAGAACACATGCTGGGTTGTTTTCAACCAATAGTTGGGTTAAATGTTTAACCCAACCTTCTGGGCAGTAACCCAACCGCTGGGTCTAAACAACCCAATCGCTGGTTTCGTCCATATTATACCCAGCGCTGGGTTGTATTTAATCCAACATTTTTTAGAGTGCAGGTTTACACAAGATCACTATTCCTTCCTATTCCAAAAAAAAGTACTGCCTAAAGCAGGGTGATTTGGAAGAATCAACCCAAACTGGGCAATTCATTTCAGAGCTGATTATGATTATACTGCACAATATTAGAATAAAGCAATAAGTTACTTGAGGCCAGAGATTTTATTAGTGTGTGTTCTTAGGCACACGTGGCTGTTTTATAAAAGGTTGGCATAAGCAAAATGATAAAAAAAACAAATGTCATATAATGATAATAATCAGAATAATTCTAATGATAAGTAATATAGTTAATTAGACAGTTTGTGGTTGCCAAACAACGTAGCAATTTGCTGCTTTAATATAGAACCTACGGCTTCAGATCCAACTCATCCAATCAGAATTTAGATTTTTCATTAGATTTCTCACTGCAGAAAGCTTGCTTTCCAAAAATATATATAAATATCATAAGAACAAGCTACATTTACCTGAGAAAAAAAAAAACATGAGAGATTAAGATTTGCTTTCATAGATTTTGGCTAATAAATTATTATGAATTATTTTAAGAAAATAAACGATTTTGCCTTATGGCACAGGCATTTTTGCTTATACAAGTTTATACATTTATATTTAAATTTATATTTAAGTATAAATAAATGTATCTAATTTCAGGATTTTAGATATTTTTTTGGAAAACAAAGCCAACCCTTACAGGATTTGAAGTACTGTTTAAAGCATTTACATGCTGTGTCTGGTAATCTATTTTAAGTGGTATTATGAAATGGGAAACTGCTTGCAGGGTACAAAACCATAATTTGACTATTATGCTCTGAGCTTCACCCAACTGGCAATAGTTTATCATACTTCTATCTTTACTGGAAGAAAAGTAATTTTCATAGCAGACCTAATAATATTAATCTTATTTAGGCTTTAGACAAGAAAATATACTTTCTGCACTGCCAATTAACTCTTTCTGTCCTGTGTATATTAGCAGGGTTCACAACTTCAGAAGAGCATCTCAAGGGTTTGCTCTTTCACTTCTTAGCTCCAGCAGAACAGACCTTTCATCTGTCTATCTGGTTCGCTTCCAGTGAAATGCTGGCACAAACATACACACAGATTCACATGCACTCACAGACGTACATACACAAGCAGGTGTGAGAAATATGAAATGATTTTCCGCTGCAAATTGTGAAATCCACTTAAACGGACTGTTTTCACAGCTGTGTGATAGGCGCCAGTACTTAGGGCCAGACGGAGCAGGACATTAAAAAAAAAAAAAAAAATATGTCAAGCCTCAGGGAAAGATACACTCTTTAAGAATGTTTTATATTGCAATGCTTCATTATGGTGGCTGAGACAGCGACCAGTAAGGAAGTGGCATGTTTTGTGGTTGTTGCAGATGCATTATTTCCATTGCACTGGTTGCCCATAGCTATGTAAAGTACACATAGCTCATGTATACTTTTAGGGAAGCAGCAAAACTTGTAAATAAGTCTAAAAGAAGCCAAGATTAGGTCGCAATGAACTGGCTGAACTGGCTGACTATACATTATCCCGTTAATACTCGAAAATAAATAAATAAATAAATAAGTGGACATTAAATATTGAATTTTAATTATTTTGTAATTTCACTTGTTTGTTATTTCAGTGACTCTGTTAAAAAGTAACAACAATGTAATTAACCCAGCAAGACAACGTTGCAACATTATAGTAATATCAACATAAAAATGAATGTAACACTGTTTCCATAGACAATGGTGATAGACAGACAGACAGACAGATATACAGACAGACAGATTCTTTTTTAGGAAATTTCTCGACTTTTTGTTGTATAAACTATATAAACTGTATAAAAGACAAGATGTTGAGAAAACTCAAAAATCTGCTGAAGCTGGTTGCCTTAAAATTTTAAGTTGGCTCAACCTTTTATTTGTTTTTTTTACAGTGTTGCAAGATGAAGGGATTGATTCACTTTCTCATTTACTCCGTGTCTGCTATTGGTCCAGTCAACATGTCAGCGATGCCCAGGTTTACCGGCTGAAGTAAGTCACGGTGTGGTCTACCCCTGCTGACTCAGAGGAACAAAAGGGAAATAAATCATGAAGCCACATCTTACAGTGCTGCCCACCCAGAGAGAGGGGTTCAGACCAATGCAACAAAGATCTACACATACCCATTCTACAGCAACACTCATATCCCATGAGTCTCAGTGAGTTAGACTGGGCAAAACCAATGTTTGGAATGAATAATTGGTTGGTTAGTCAACGATCTTTCCTTAGGACTGCACAAAGTTGAATGGTTTCTGTGTTTATTATAGTCAGAAGTGTTGTACAGTGGAGGAAATGTTTATGTTTTACATGTGGTTTGTTTTTCAATGCCACACACAAAAAATTATAAATGAGAAAATTGTTTATTTAAAATAGTCTAGGCGTTAAACAGTACAGTCAGCCGGTCATTATTACAAGATATATCCAGACAGGGTTTATTTTGTAAAAATGTCTTATATTATCTTGTTTATTAAATCGCTGGAGACTTACCAAATAAATAAATACGTTACATATTCTGTATATCCTAACTAAACACTTTTATACATGCATGTGCATAGAACTATAGACATTTTACCTTATTATTTGTGTAACTAACTTTTAACATCTTAATTTTATTAAAGTGCAAAATGTTTTCTTACCATTTGAAGTTGTTGCAGTTCAGTGGATTGAGCTCATTGTCTTGTAAACAGGACAGAAAGTCTCTTTTTGCACATGACATTTTAACTGTTTTCTTTCTACTACAGCTATTTTTATTGGGTAACATCTGTTCATAAGTTAAAAGGACAATTTTCTTCCAGAAAGACCAAATGAGGAGCATATTATTAGTAAACTTAAGATAGACGTGTATTAATAATAGAAGGGTGTCTGTATATATTTATGTGTCTGTATGTTCTTGTGCTCTTGTGACACACATCGAAAATTGATTGAAATGTAACAGAACTGTAACGGGCACTACTTTATTAAACTCAGACCGTACCCAGTCTTTATGAGGCCGATATCAAAATTTACACATTCGCAAACATGACAAAGACTTTTCCACTGTCAGCACAGTTCAGCGATGTCTGGAGTTCATATAATGGGATGACATAATGGAAGTCTTCCATGAAGGGTGGAAACATCACAGCAAAGATCTCTGGAACTCTCTGGTTCTGCATTTAATGTAGATGTGGTGTGACAGGGTTTTTAAAGAAATAAACGCCCCTAAACATAAGAGGTAACACTTTATTTTGATAGTACACTTTAGACATTCTAACAGTAAGTAACTTTGCAACTACATGCAAACTAGCAGTCATTAGAGTATTAGTAGACTGTCTGCTTAATATCTTCTAATACTTTATTTTGATGGGTCCACAACATACAACATACTGAGTATGAGAAACTTTGCAAGTCTGTCAACTTATTCTACTAACCCTAAACCTACCCTACTGAGAGTTAGTAGACATGTAGTTGTAATTTAATGAGAATTAGTTGACATGTATTTACAAAGTTACTTATAGTTAGTAGAATGTCTAAAGTGGACTATCAAAATAAAGTGTAAGTATCGAAATAAAGTACAGTTCCTCCAGATGCATCAATAGCATTCAGACTCTGTAGGCCTAAAAAGTATATAAACCATTCAAATTAGTTTGCAGGAAATGAATGTGCTTAACAACACTTCATAAGAGAAACTTTGATATGTCCGCAGTTATCCTGAAAAAGACCATTCGTGTCCTGGATGAACTGGCAAAAGCTAACAAGATTTCACTCAATTTGGGGAAAATAACTCTTAAGTGCTTCTTGAAAGCTCTTCAAAGGTCTATGTTAGTTAGGCGATGTAAGTAATGGATCCCAATTCTGAATGTTTTTGGGCTAAATGCCTCTGAGGGGGAAAATGATGAAGGTTGAACGTTCCAAGTTCTTGAGAGACGGAAGGTTGTTATTCTTAAATAAACAGAGTGCGTATTAATCACTTTATCCTCACGGTGGTTTTCATAATTAATACGTGCACTAAATACATTTGAATTAAACACACAGCAGCAGGCATAATTTGGTATGCATGAAGAGCTTAGAGTTAGCAAGTTCTGATGAAGGTTGAATGTTTAAAGAATATAGATGTACCACTTTGTTGTATATATTTGAATCAAGAGTTTTCTTATAACATTTTTATCCAAATTTAATGCTGCCATAATCAAAAGAAAATGTATAAAAAGCGATTTTAAATAAAATTTTGTTTGGCCAACATCAATTTTGCAAGGTCTGTTTTGTGAACAAGATACAATCTATAATTTACATTAAAAGCAGCAATTTTTTTAATTTAATTTGTTTTATGTTAGCACATGCATACATTGTCTGTGGGTGATTATAGTCAATAAAATGCAGATTTTTATTTTCAAATACCGCACACAAAAGTGTTTAGTCAATTCGCCTCAAAAGCAGCTCCACGTTTAAACACATCGAAAAGCTCTTTCTCTCTTCTAAATATGGTCATATTAAGATTGACCTGAGAAAAACAGAAAATCTTGCTTTGAATCTTGTTTAACACATCTGTCAGTCAAGTGATTCAGAACATGCAGCAATTTTGCAGCACAGAATTGTGGGATTAGCAGTGATCCTTCTTTCTATAACCTAATAATCCAGCAGAGCTTTCGTCCACTTAGTTGCATCATCCATTTTACACTCATCAGTGGCATAACGAAAGCATCTATTTCTAGCAAATTAGAAATCTATCAAGACAAACTATAAGTGAGAGCTATCTTTATTTGATATTTACAGCAGGATGCCAATCTAAATTAAATTTGCATCATATGAATGCAGTGGGTGAAACACGAGTAAAGTGAAATCCTCTTTTTTTTCTCCACACGTTACTGTATTTCTCGTATCCTGGAAATGAACTCGAACACTTCTGTCCCACCGGCCTGCTTACACTCCCCAGACTCAGCAGGCTCCTGATAGCAGCACATTTATCTTCATTAAACAAATTATTTCACGTCCTAACAAAGATCTCTACCCTTTAGGACCACCAGAGAGCCCATCAGAGTTCATCTGAAGAAGCTGAGACAGTAGAGTAATTTCACCTATAACCAAACCACTTAGACACCATCGTAGACACCAGATGATCAATAATATGTGATAATTTATTTGATAATTATAAGTTATATTAGATCCATTTTCTCAGTGATGCATGTCATAAGTAGAATTCAATATGTTAGCTGCAATTTTTCTGTTTCTGTGTTTGCAATAAAAGTCTTTGCAACACATATGTCATCCCTCACACACTCCAGTGACTTACTAGGAGTTACGGGTTATACAATATCTCAGAATCCGGGAAGACCTCTATTTTTGGCTGGCAGACTAGAATGGAGATTGTTTCTGGTTTATGTTCAACACTTGCAGTTGTTCGGATTCAGATTTTCCCCAGACCTTTTCAGAAGGTGTTTGATTGCTGTGTCACTTCACAGGACAGTTTGATTTCATACGAGCAAACGCAGCTCATCTCACTGGAATGTATCACCACTGCGCATGGTGAATCTGACCTGTTTAGTCCCACAGAGGAAAATCCATAGAAAGCGTCATGCATCTGATCCAGGTGATCTGATTCTCCTCATTCACTTGCCAATGAATAGAGTCTGGCCTGATCTGGTCTGGTCCACAATTACCTGCTAATTTGAACATCTATCATTTAAAAACATGCATGCTTAGCAGAAACTGACAGCATTCTTTATGATCCATGAAGTCTCAGCAGAAATATTTTCTAAACGAAACAACAAAACAATTGAGCACTTATATAACTTATGTCATCCCCAAAATGAAAATTCTGTCATTTACTCTCTTTCATGCCATTGCAAACAGCTCCAAAAAAAAAAAAAAAAAAAAAAACCTGTAGTAACGCTTACCTGTAGTTCTCAAATCTTTTGCTAACATGCTAAAATGTTTAGTATCAGTGATGGGAAAGGCTGTTTAACAAACGAAAATGCTGTTTTTCCATGTGATCAAAAGTAGCCCAGCTGGCATAAAACTGGGAATGAGTGTAAAGTAATCAAGCTAACACTTCCCACATTTTGTCTTTTGGATGTTTCACGTTATATCTTCCTAAAATGCCTCTCAAATTGTAGATTTACTGTTCATAATATATGCTGTGCCAAGACCCAGCATGCATTTTCCCTCTTAAAATTCCCCAAACTTTTTGTTTTCTGAGTGTTTATGAGGTATGGAAAACCGTATACAGCGGTGGGGGACAAACATCTGTTGCAGTCAAACATCCCACTGGAGACATTTAATTTTGCCATGAATGGAGGGGGTTGACAGAAAATTATAGCTTCTTACGGAGTGTTATGTCCCTTTTGTTCTATTTCTGTGTGTTGTCTTTTGTTTGGGAGGTGTTTGTGTGTGTTTCTGTGCAGGAGGATGTCTGATTGGTTCCTGAAGTCCAATTGGCGCCACACCCTGCCTGGCCAGCTGACTCCTGGATGCCTATAAGAGACTTCGTCATCTCTTCCTGCTTTAGCTTCGTGCTCGCTTGATGTTTGCTCTGCTAGTTACATGGTTAGTTAGCATGAGAATCTGTGTGTGTTTGACCGTGAGAGAGTTCAATTGTTGTTTGATAGTTTGTTTTGCCCAATTGTTTGTACTATTGACTACCGCCTGTTCTCTGACCTAGATTCTGGATTGCCCCAGTTTGGATTTGTTTGCTAACCACTGTATAATTGTATATAAAAACCTTTTGGGGAGGTAGGGAGACTGACGCTGTTTTTGTTGGAATTTCTTTTGTTGATTGTTTTGGATAGGGAGTTAGGTAAGTAATCTGTATTTTATTTTTGTTTTGTGAACTAGGGAATTTAGAGGGATAAAATTAGTTGGCTTTTGTTTGTTATTTTGGCCTTGTCGGCTCCTGAAGCTAAATTACCCCATTGTACAGTTGAAACCATTGTTCTCATTTAAAATACTGATCATTTGCTTTTCAAAACTACTGTGTTCTCATACTCCTTTCATGTTGCGCCTTTACCCCTAGACGGGGCGTAACACTGAGACAGGGACAAAATACCAATTTCCAATTTTGACCCAAACCACAAGCTGACAAGAAAAATACAGCAAACTCTGTGAATTTATAACTTTTAATGAGAGAGTTGCAGTTAGGTATATAGATGGAGTATGGGATTAATAGCATTAGTATTGGCTTTGAGTTATGCACTGTGCATACATCATACAAGGTCAATGGGCTTTGCATATCAACGCTCATCATATGCGTAAAATGTTGCTCTGTCTGTCTCAACTCTCTCCTTTTCTAGCTCTACCCAGCCAGCACAGCAGCTGTTTGCTCTGTGATGCCATCTGGACTTTGTCAAGGTGGAACGATACAGAAACCGATAGAGAGACAAGGGCCAGAAGCCCGGAGAGCCAAGCTACTTTATCAAACTGTGCATGCCTTTTATATTTATAGTAAACAAAGTGTTCAGAAGGATTAATGATCTGTGATGTTAGATTCAGACCATATTCACACAAAAGCCTACCTTAGAAAAATGGTTAGCATTGTTCTACCTACAATACTAGAAAATAGTACACTGGCAGAAGATATTAATTGAATAAATGACTTGTATTTTCAAAAATGGGCTAAAACAGGGCAAAAAGCCTCTTGGGGTAAAAGACCATTTCGATTTTCTACAAAAGAAAAAAACAGCTGTTTTGGCTGCATACTGTGAAATTACCTGGATTCATGAGGTCAAGAGGTCACCATAACGTCATAGTGATATAAAAATAAAAATATTTGATTTTTACTCGAAACAAACTTTATTCAAATTAATATTAAATGTTAAAAATAAAATAATATTTCAGGATCATGAATTTTAAGACCAGAAAAAAATCAGTAGGTCTGTTTTCCTTGTTGTACCCTGTATGTTCGAAATTTGCAGAAGTCTTTGTGGAAAGCATTTTTATTTTACGACACGCTGTTTGAGAGAGATTATACCAGCGGGGTGGTTGACATTTCAAGATTGCACAGCCGTTAGGTTTTACAAAAGTTTTAGACAAAAGCCTTGTTTTCTAGCGGTCGAAAATCTCTACCACTGGAGATGGCGACAACTGTAATTACGGTGATATTCAATTCCATTATGTAAAGCTTTGTTCCATATTATTAGCTGTGTGAGAATGAAATATACTGCATTTTTCTGCCTCCCTGAAAGCTCTGTCACACTTTTAGTTTGACAGGAAAACAAGAAAAATCCAAATGATGATAAATTAGTCAGTCCTGTCGTTTTTATGTCATCATCATATTTGCCATTTAAAGCCTCTTCTGAAGACCATTTACATTGTCATGTCTAGATTACAAAACACACAGAAAACATTGCTTGTAAAGAATTCATACGATGCTATGTTGGGATCCCGTTCTGTTTTTATTATAGTATCATACAAGTAAAATTAATTAATTTAATAACTGAAATAAAAACAAAAAAAAGGGGCATTTATGTCAATACAACAAAAGAACTGCCAATGAAACATGAAAATATATCACAAGATCTAACTGCATATCTTAAGAAACAGTGAGCACTCAGGAGTGCTTCTCTGCAAGAGTCTTCTGGCTGGTGAGTTATACATTTCATAAATTATGGATCAGAGAGTCTTTGCTTCAGTCTGGAATACAGAATAAGAGAGTGGAGGATGGAGCGGCAACCTGGAGTGGATTATTCTTAGGCCAACCAAATAATAAAGCACATTTTAACGTTTAGAAATGGGTAGAAATGGTAGAAATGGGATCAAAATGTTGATATATCAGTAACATGTCCATGTGTAAGTAAGATATTGAGGGTAAAGAGTAAAATAATATGCCAAAAGGGAAACTAAAAAGGAATATGAACTGTTTTCAAGTTGCATCATTTACATTTATTCAGCAAATGTTTTATCCAAAGAGACTCACTTTAAAAAGAAATGAATAATACTATTGACAAATTACACATTCACATTCACATGAGATAAAAACAACTTTGCATTATTGATGGAGATTTTGAAATGTCTGTCTTTATAAAGGAGTCATTGAGTCATCCTTCAATGGATTTGTTTGAAGAAGAAAAAAGCAAGAAAGTATAGAAGAGTATAGAAGTATATAACTTTTTTCCTCACAATTCAGTCTTTTTTCGAACAATTATGAGAATTTTGAGAACTGCGAGATATAATTGTGAGATGCAAACTTGGAATTGTGAGAAAAAGTCAGGATCCTGAGTTTAGATCCTATTCTGAATTTATATTGGTAATTTTACATATTCATCTGACAATTCTGTCTTTTCCTCTCTGAATTGCGAGATGAAAATATAAAATTACCATTTTTATTCTGTGGCAGGAAAAATTCTGAATTTAGAGAAAAAAAAGTCAGAACTGTAAGATGCTAACTCAGAATTCTGAGAAAAACGAGAAATAAACTCCGAATTGTGAAATAAAAAGTTGCAATTAGCCTGTTTTACTTTTTTCATTTTTATTTTGTGGAAATGGGCTTACATAAGAATGCAAAATGAAAAACGTCAGTATAAAACATGAAAATGATTTCTAGACTGTCCACACACAGCACATTCATAAAACCTGACAAGTGTCTTTTTCAAGTCAAAATGGAATTGATTTTCAGACATTTATACTCCAAAAAAGATTATTTTTGTGTTTGTGATAAAAAGAACTTGACTTTAGCTATACGTACACTTCACATCTGTCCAAGATTCAACACTACTGAAGTAAAATCAACTCTGCAACCTGTACTTACAATAAACTACTGTCTCATGAATGATACACAGACTGCCTATCCTAACCGCTGAGAATTTACAAAAAGGCAGGGCCAGAGGACATACAGCATAGTCTTCTGTAGAATTAACTATATTTATATCCTTCTCAGGGTAACATTCCCATTTCCCATTACTTTTCCACCACACTGAGTAGAAACATGTTGGCGGAATTTTCCACATTCTTGTTAGCATCCTAGTTTCTTTGGTCAAAACCCGCAAATATTCTCATTTTGCCAGAAGGTTGTCTAGTCCTGTTTAAGCTTTATCCATATTTCTTTTTTCTTTCTTAAATTAAATGACTGTTTCTTGCCCTTAAAGGGACTGCGGTTGGAAGCTATGTATTCGTCACGTTTGGCTTCCCAAATTAAATCCTTTGTGATGTTGTGCATATCAAAATGACACTATGGTAATTTATTGAGAAGAAGTATCATGTAGTCGCCAGGAAAAGCAGCCAAATGAAGGGGACCATGCTCGGGTGGGTTCCATAATTGAAAACAGACATCTTAGTGGCATGCTGGAGACTTAAAAATGGCCTTTTTTCAACAATTTCATCTCTAGTCTTTTGTCCAGACAGTCTGGAATGGCTTCTCAGACAAGATTTACAGTAGCATCCAGAGGTCTTTCTCTGAATGCCATTTCTGACTCCTCAACCAGAAACATCTTTGCTCATTCTAACTGAGGGGCACAAACACATATTAACTAAAAAATAAAAAAATCATTTATTATATACACAAATATATACAATAAATTCATAATATATTTATGTAATTTATAATATATATTTAGAATACAATTTCGCCATTTTTGTATATTTTAAAATCCAAATATAGTATATATCCAAAATCTATAACAAATTCCAAAAGAACATTTTTTTTATTGTTTATAGTAAATACATTTACTATAAACTCACTGCTCATGTTTGGAAAACCGATTTTGTTCAAGTCATATTTGCATGTATCTAAAATGCATTTGCTGTGGACAGGTAAGTGTGATTAAAGATTAAAAACAAAAGTTTCAAAAATATTTCTGTCAGCTGTGAATTTTACAACAAATTCAAGGATATATTTCTAATTCCTAAACATATTTTAGGAAGAAAAATATTGTAGTGCTACATAGTTTTTTTTTTGGTATGAAGCGTTTTAATGCATATTTAGACAAAGTAGAGCACTTTAATTTTTCTCCTAAAAAGTTAACTCCTAAAACTTATATCACAAGCATATATTGTTCTATGGCTCAGCTGCCCGCTGTGAAACGTTTCTCTGCCAGTATAGATACATCTGGCAGTGAAAAAGCATAGGATTAAAAGTTCAAAAGACTTACTGGTTTTATCCAGCTGCCTTTGCTTGCCTTGTACGGCGAGTAAGCACAGTCAAAACACATTGTTTCCATGATAAGGTAACTGACAGCAAGGTCAGAGCATGATAAATCTTGGCTGAGAAAACCTGGCGTAAACCTTTTGACTTGGCCTACTATGTTGCCCTATGTGCTACACAGTATCTGGTACTAATGTGGTGCAGTCACAGCTCTAAAGCACATGACACTGAACGAAGTTTGAACTTTGATAAATATATGAAATTCTGTTCACGCTACTGAATGACTGCTTTCTTTTCAGCCAGGGCTGTTTTTTTCTTTAAGAGTCAAACTCAGTATCACCCGACACCATAAAAGTGACAGATCATACCAAGGCCAAAACAGAATCTGAAGATTTTTTAGCCTTTTCTTTGATGTTTTGGAGATTCTCTGAGATTCTGTGTGAGCCTGATCACACACAAACTTCACACAGCGGACATTCACTTCTCATTACATTGCTGGACCTCTCCCTAAATATCATCATGCATATAAAATATGCAGAAAATTGTGTGTAAACCAAACAGGAATAATAAACGGGTCCAAGAACAAGTCACTTAGCAAAGCCTCAAATCATTTAACAGAATCAAACAGGAAGTTTTCCCTCATTTTATTTGACTTTTATAGGACTGTAAACATTTTTACTTTTGAGTTTAAAAAAATATGTGTTGCAACTTGCAACGTGAAAGCCACATGAAAGTTCCATATGGAACAAAATGTGTTTGGATTCTATAGCAACCAAAGACCTTGCGCCATAAATGTTATTTATCTTTCATCTATTTATTTACTTATAAAAATAAAAGAAGTTTGCAAATTTTCCTTAGGGCTTTGACATAATTTCCAAGAGTCAAGTTCATTCCAGTAAGTTACATGTATAAAATCAAGTGCTGTCAAACCATTAATCGCGATTAATCACACCCAAAATAAAAGTTTTTGTTTGCATAATATATGTGTGTGTTTTGTGTATATTTATTATGTATTTATAAATACACACACACATACAGCATATATTTTGAAAATATGTACATGTATTTACATGTCTATATTTATATTCATATAAATTATATTATAAATAAATGTATTTAATTTATAAAAATAATTTTTTTTTCTGAAATATATACATGCATGTGTGTGCATTTATATGTACATAATAAATATACACAGTACACACACATATATCATGTCAACAAAAACTTTTATTTTGGATGTGATTAATCGCGATTAATCATTTGACAGCACTAATAAAATCACAAAAATGCATATAAAAAGCAACATTCCGGGCCAATTTAAAACACACTTTACACTAAAGAACACTAAACATCTGCGTTTCCATTACCCTTCAAATTGTGAAAATACACCCAATGGAAACACATCAATTTCGCAAAAACTCCCACATATCACAAAAAAAGTTTTAGCGCTTGTGTGAGATGGCAATTCGAAAAAGAAATATTTACGGAAAACTGCAATGGAAATTTTTTTTTTTCGCATTCAAAGGGTCACCTGGCTTATGTAAAAGTACAACGCTATCTCACGACCAATTCGTATGTGTTTTATGAAGTGGCTAATTCGTACAACCTCGGGGTTAGGTGTGGTCCTTCATACAAATTCCTACGAATTTGCCGCCTCGTAAAATATGTACGAATTGCCGTGAGATTGGGTCGAAAAGTCACATGATCATTCTTTAAAAAACCTCCAAGAAACACCTCATAAGTGGCCACTCTCAAGTATAAGAAGCTTTCCTTGTCATTAACGCTTGGATAACCCCTTATTTACACTACACACGTCTGCAGCACATCACGGTTCTGACACAGCCACCGGAGCTGATCACGGCCATTCTAGTCAATGCTTGTGTTTACACCAGCCAAGCAACAGCAGATTTCAGAAGCATCCCAGAAGTGGCTCTGTGCGCTACTTCACTAAATATACATGCCTATGTCTCCTTCGATTAAAAAACATGGCTATTGCAGTGGCTGCGATATAAGTAAACCTACATCCATTGCCATGGCTTATCGCGAGAGGAAATAATATACATTTTAGTTGCATAACATCAGTTAATGGAAACGCTGTCAGTTTGCAATAGTTTTTATCTACATTTGTAAAATATTGCAAACGTTTTGAGCAAATCTGTAATGGAAACCAGGCTTACAGCATGACTAAAAGCAACAAAAATAAGCATACAGAATATATAGAAGGCACAATTAAAGCATTGTGATAAAACTAAAGATAAAACCGAATGTAGTTCTTGAGAATTCAAATTTAGTAATTTGCTGTGGTCACTGTTGGTTAAAGTATAGTTAACCCAAAAAATATTTATTTGCTGAAAATGTACTTCTTTATCAGAACAGATTTGGAGAAATTTAGCATTACGTCACTTGCTCACCAATTGATCCTATGCAGTTAATGGGTGTCCAAACATACCTCACGTGACTCCAGTTCATCAAATAATGACTTGTGAAGCGAAAAGTTGCAAGCTTGTAATAAACTAATTAATCATCAAGATGTTTTTAACTTCAAACCATTGTTTCCTGCTAAAATCTCTCTCCAAAATATTGCTTTCTTCAGCATAAAAGTCATCTCAGGAGAGAAATATGCACAGATCAAGCACCATTTAGTGAAAACAGTCCAAAATATTTTGGTGGATTTTGATGTGAAAGAACAACAGGAGATGGACTTTTTATTGGAGGAAGCAATTGTATGGATTTTGGACTCGTTTTTAAGTTAAAAACATCTTAATAATGGATTATTTTTTTAATAAACGAAACTTTCTGCTTCATAAGACAGTTTGAACTCTCATTCTGACGGCACCCATTCACTGCATTGGTGAGCAAGTGATGTAATGCTAAATTTCTCCAAATCAGTTCAGATGAAGAAACAAACTCATCTATATCTTGCATAGCCTTAGGGTGAGTACATTTAATTTTTTTGGTGAATTATTCCTTTAATAAAGGACACATGTACCTTATATGTTACAGAGCATGAAGAGCCAAGGACCAATTAATGTGCTAGGTGCAGGTTAGTTGGTCAGGTAGGACACATTCCAGGCCTTTTAACATCTGTGGATAACCCTGTAACCTTTCAAAGAGATGGAAAAACTGAACCGGGGAGATCATGGCCAAAAGGACGAGAGGTCTTATTGGAGCTGAGCATGAAGTGATGAGCTGCCATCTAAATGTCAGAGCATCCGTGATCTTAAAGGTTGAGAATGTTGAAGGTTATGAGTTTTGAAATGTTGAGTTGAGGTTTGCATGCATTTACAAATAAAAGCAGGAGAGGGTTTTCTATGCCATATGGATTCAGTATAACTCCAGTCATTAATCACCTCATTGGTATGGCCACAGTATAAGGCTTTTATTTGTGTTCAATGTTGTGTGCGCAATGTCAGTGCTAAATAGATGGTACTTGATTGCGTCTGGTACGTCCAGCGGCTTTATGGTCACGGTGGCCATGTGAGATCAATGCTGTAGCCAGCATGTTATGGGGTTTGAGGTGGACCATAAATGTGGCTGAAGCTTCCTCTTTCCCTGTTCCTTCCTTAATTGAGGCAGCTGGATTAAATTATGCTTTTAAGAAGCAGAAATTTCTCAGCTGGCTCGTGTTTTTTGAGTTCAGCACACAATATAAGAGGAACAACTTGCCTGCCAAACAAGTAAGAACTCTGTGAATCATTTGATCTATGTGGTTAAAACACATTGTAAAGGTCATAGATTGGTTGAATTTTTCATCCCGAGATAATATGGCAGTTATCAAAGTTTGCATGCAATACTGGATGTAAAGTGGATGTATTTTTAAAGGCAGCAGTTGAATCATTTGGTAAGGCTCTGTTCCCAGTCTGCACAATGTCAGGGAGCGCTTGACAAATGGCCCTATTTCATTAATTATCCTTTCATAATCCCAGAGTTTCCCCATAATCTTATCCTGTATTCGTCCCAAAAAGGCCCGGCTTTCTTTTAGTTGGCATGGTGGGCGAACAGCTGCTTGGAGTGGAATGGCCACCAAAGAGCAATTACCATGACAAAAAAGGCACACAACCATTTTCCCATCAGTCTGTGCTGCTTAGACATCAAACAACGCCATTAAGGTTCTTGTGAAAGTGAAGATTCATGTGCCGTTTAAAACCCAGTGAGTAATAAGTCTGCCGTTTCTTTCTGTGAAAAGTTTTCTCGGCCCCTGAGGGGTGCCTCAGACAGGATATCCTGGGAGCTGGGCTCTAGAAATAGTCCATGGTTCCCCTTTCTGAAAATGAGTAGTTTTAACAGCACAAGTCATTAAGATGAATAATGAGGCAGATATGACAGCAGGGGGTGTTCGCTTCACCTACACTTTTTTTGCCCATGGGTCCTCGCTCTGTGTTTCCATTGCACCGTGTGTCTGTTCAAAAGCGCATGTTCTGTTGTCTAAAGTAACAGGTCTACACTTATGGTATAATCCTTTGCTATTAATTAATCCTCAATGAATAATAAAAAAGTCCCCTTACAGCTAAAAATTTTTTTTTTAACTATTTTATATGTTCTTTTAATGGTTAAAATGTAAAAGGAATATATTTAGACTACAATTCAAAAGTTTAGGGTCAGTCAATCTTTTAATGTCTTTGAAATTATTTTTATGTTCACCAAGGCTACATTTATTTGATCAAAATTGGTATATTGTTGGAAGGGAACGAGGAGACAATGAGTTCTTCATAAACAGTAGTCTTTTAATGACCAACTTCTTGAGACGTAGTACAGGCAAGACGAACACAGAATGACACTTTCAGACAGCACACAGAGGCAGGGAAACACAGGGCTTATAAGGGACAGACTAAACTAGATAATTAACACACCAGGAACTAATGAACTGATAATTAAAGGGAACGAGGACAGGAACACCAAATATGGGCACGAGAGGAGGGGAAGCACGAGACACAGAGAGACAAAGTCTGATATTACGCCCCCCTCCTGAAGGACGCGTGCCATACGCCATCCAATGGGAGGGTCAGGGGGTAGGGCTACCGGCCTCCAGAGCGGCGCCCGTTCCGGGAGCCATGGCGGGACAGGGGACTCGGGAGGCCACGGTGGGACTGGAGACTCGGGAGTCCACGGCTGGACTGGAGACTCGGGAGTCCATGGCCTTATTTTTTTTCGGGCAGCCAAGGCGGGTAAAGGGGTTCTGTGGCCTTGGACCTTGGCCCGGCCACACAGGCCGTGACCCTATAGCCCCCCCAAAAAAAAATTATTGGGGAAGTTCCCCTCTGGGAGGCATTAAGGAGGAGCGGGCACTAGGGGTTGCTCTGATGGTGAGGTCACTTGGGGGCGCTCTGGAGGCGCGGGGCTGGACGGAACCAGCGAAGATGCAGGAGAGCTGGACGGGACCAGCGGAGAGGCAGGAGAGCTGGACGGGACCAGCGGAGACGCAGGAGAGCTGGACGGGACCAGCGGAGACGCAGGAGAGCACCTGCGAGGAGCAGGCACTGGAGGGCGCTCGCGAGGAGCAGGCACTGGAGGGTGCTCGGGCAGTGCGGATTCACGGGGGCTCTTTGGGCTGAGGACAGAGGCGGTGCTGGGAAGAGTTTGGTGGTCGGAACATTTGGTTGGGTATGTGGAGGGTCCTGGCGAGAGGTGAGCTGGTGAGGCCTGGTGGTTTTCGGGTGGGGTTGGATGACGATCATTCTGACAAACTTTAACTTCGAGATTAATGCCATTTACATTGAGGACATGATTGACCAGCTCGATCAGGGAAAAACTGGACGTGGGAAGATTGCAGCTGATGACATCATCCAACCCAAACTGAAAACAGACACCGAGCGATGCATCAATCCAACTCACCTGGTTGGTAAGGTCTAGGAACTCCTCTACATACTTCACCAACTCCCGGCCATCCTGCCGCAGGCACCAAAGCCTGTCTTCAGCCATGGTCATGTTTCTGGGTGCTGTCTTCTGTCACGCTTCGTCGGAGGAAGGGAACGAGGAGACAAGGAGTTCTTCATAAACAGTAGTCTTTTAATGACCAACTTCTTGAGACATGTAGTACAGGCAAGACGAACACAGAATGACACTTTCAGACAGCACACAGAGGCTGTGTCCAAATTCAGGGTCTGTATCCTCCTTAGGATCCTTCCTACCCGGTTGAAGGAGGAGGGATCCTCCGACGTCCGCAAAACCCGGAAGTCGGTGTTTGTGAATTTGGACAGCCTACCCTTCTTTCTGTTCCCTCCCTTACCCGTTGCTCGTATCCTGTCGCCTAGCAACCGTGACAGCACCAAGCAAGAAGCGGGAAAATGGACAAACAAAGAGTTATTCTCCTCATTTTAATTCTTTTGGAAGAAATAAAGCAATTAAATAAATTAAATACTTTCTTTGCTCGTGTCGGGGAGTTTTTTATATCAGACTACAAGACAGTCACATCCAGGTAAGCCATTATAGCCTATTTTTATTTGTTTTTAAGTATTCTACTAATTTCTCCTACACATTCATTGAGCCGAAGCATAAACTTTAGCTTGTTTTGTCAGAGAAACTCCTCTCCCACTCCGCTACCGCTCGCTTCGTCCGCCATTACGCTCTGCCGAAAAGAATTATGGGATAGGTAGGACGGGAAAGGATCCACCACACCCATCCTTCCAATTCGGGGAAAAGGAGGACGTATTTGTGGGCCGCATTTGAAGGATCCTACGAATTTGGACAGCCTTCGTCGCGGCGCTGTGACGTAACATCCTTCAAATGAGTACTCCGAAGGATGCAGACCCTGAATTTGGACACAGCCAGAGGCAGGGAAACACAGGGCTTATAAGGGACAGACTAAACTAGATAATTAACAACACACCTGGAACTAATGAACTGATGATTAAAGGGAACGAGGACAGGAACAGGGACACCAAATATGGGCACGAGAGGAGGGGAAACACGAGACACAGAGAGACAAAGTCTGACAATTGTAAAATAGTATTACAATGTCAAATAACTGTTTTCTATTTTAATATTTAATAAAATATATTACTTAAAATATCATCATTTGTTTGAAATAGAATAGAAATAGAATTTTGCTGTAACAGTTATTTTCATCTGAATGCAATTTGATAAATTTTATTTTAGTTAATTTAATTTTAATTTATAATTTCAATTCATTTTAAATTTAATTTAAGTTACATTTAATGGATATGCTCACATAAAGAGCTTCTAAAATGTATTTTTACATGTTCATAAAGTACATTTGAAGAATTAAATAAAATATATTTTCACTTTGATTTTCAAATAGGACTTTAAAATATTTTTTCCTTTTTTTTTTTACATTTATTTAATTTTTTTGCTGTATGGGTCCGTTAACATATATTCATTCATATATTTTGATAAAGTAGAGTCTTTTATTACAATATTTCTTCAGGCCGAACTTAATGGAGCACTACAACATGATCTAACCTCATTCCCACAAGTCTTTCCAGCTTCGGCTACACCACACTTCCATGCCATACATGCAAAAGTGCATTTCCTTTAGACTATTGCCACAGCTGCTACCGATTTCCTCCCTCTGGATTCTGCCAGCACAGTATCAGTCCCTCTCCCTGGCACATTTGGATCTGCATTGGCTACAAAGGTAATACAGTGGAGAAAGCAACAGTTTTGCCAATACAAGCACTTTGTTGGGGTAACAGAAAAACATATTTTTCAGCGAGAACCGCTGATTTACACACACGCCACGCCAGCGGTGGAAGAGAGCGTGCAGAAAATGTATTTAGGATATATTCGCAGTCTTTTAAACATGTGTGCGCAGCTAGGGGTGAATATTAAAATACTCCAGCAAAACGCCCCAATGCAATCCCGCTGCTTTATTTGACTGTATTGTTTCACCAACTCTTTCAGTGAACTGTATGCTGTTCACTACATAACCTCAGGGTGTGCAAGTGCTGAATAGCTCATTAATCATGTAGATGAATCTATTATACCCATTCTGATGGCACATGCTGTGGAGATGTCTGTAAACTGACGGACATTTGGCTGAAAAAATCTGTTGAGGTCTCATGACTTCACAGTGAGGTTTGTGGCTGAGTTTAACCCTCTGAGTCCTCACACTGGTTCTTTGATTAGTGGCACTGGTGTGTTGTTGCCATGTGTCATTGCAGGCCCGCTGTGCCCCGTACGAGACAGATGGTACTAATGCGGTTAACATCTGTGTGTGCCCAGTCCTGCTGTTGATCTGAGGGTTTTGAGAGATGGCGTTGTCCGCAGCAAGTTTTTATTGGTGTACTTGAACATCTGTGAAGGCCATCAAGACTTTCTGCGGTATTAGGATGATTTTAATTACATAGAAAAGTGGGTGGGCTGACATTTAGGATGGGCCATAATGCTGCTCTGGTTTTCTACACCAGAATCTGGAAATGCACAGTCAAGCTAAGACTTTGTGCCAAGGAGAATGAAACATGATGAAACCAAGCATACTACAAGTGTAAACAAAGCTGCTGTAGGACCCTGTCCAAAAATGTAACTCTGTGGTATCATAAAAAATTAAATTTGATTGGTTGTGCTTGCTATTTGAACAAACCCCTTATGGTACTGTATGTATTAAATTGAGGGAGAGGTGTGCTGTACTTTTCTAAGTGGTCAGACAGTTTTTTGTTTAGCAGATGAAAAAAAAAAAAAAAAAAAAAAAAAAAAAAAAAAATCCCAAATATTTCATAAACTGAGAGACTTGAATCATATCTGGAGACTATAGCATTATAGAAACCAATGTAAGTGTATATACATTATGTATGATACTGTATATGTGAGTTTATATATGTATGTGTGAGTCTGTGTATACTGTATATATATATATATATATATATATACTGTATATATATATATATATATATATATACTGTATATATGAGATATATATGAGATAAACATGCACACATAATCATGCAATATGTAAATAAGTAGATCTATAAAACAGGACATATTAGCACTATTCTGTAACCTCACTGTTGTTTTTTGCACAGTATTATATATTCCTCTCACAGTTTTGGTCTGTCTCCTACAATGATTTCATAGAGTCTTCCATGTATCCATAAAAACCACTTGGCTGTGTTTGTTACCTCAGATATTTTATGTTTCCATATACGATTCAGTTGATTCCTCTTTGTCTGGTTTCAGTGGATTGCTGGCCTTTGTTAAATGAAAAAATGACTGACAGCGCTCTCTACACAAGTAGCTGGAAGAAACCCACTCTTAAAGATCTGAAAACAATAAGCCACCGGTGGCTGAACATGGTCCAATGTGAAGCCAATGGAGACCATTGGAAAACAAGTTCAGTGCTACGAGTGAGGTTTGAACACATTGCCCTCATCACAATAGCTGAAGAAAAGAGCAGACTCGCTAACTAACATTCCAACTGTCAATCATCAGCCTCGAGCAATGGCCTATGTGTGTTTTATGTCAGCTTCGTTCTAAATTATATTTTGCTCACAAGGATATGCACACTTTGCTAAGAGTATGTGTTTGTCTCATGCGACTCATATGCGCACTTTACAATCTGGAATAAGATATTATACTTCCCAACGTGACACTACATCTTTTAAAAGTGTGCTATTCAGTTATATTAATTCAAGCCGATATT
Organism: Barbus barbus; assembly: GCF_936440315.1. Taxonomy (NCBI): domain Eukaryota; kingdom Metazoa; phylum Chordata; class Actinopteri; order Cypriniformes; family Cyprinidae; genus Barbus; species Barbus barbus. The sequence continues at coordinate 24,211,431 of NC_136750.1, forward strand.
GTTACATTATGTGTAACGATTCAACTGACTCATTTGAAAACATTGATTCAGACAAGCGACTGTCTGTATGAGCGAGTCACTAAATCATTTACTCAACCGATTCGTTCAAAAACACTGATCCATTCAGCAGTGAAACAGGAGGGAGGCGATTGCTTGATATTTTTCTATTTTTGTGGCTGACAAAAATCCACAAATTAAATGTATGAATTGTAAATGACATTTTTGTGTTATTTTTGAGGTATTTGTTTGGATTATTATATGGTTGGAAGATCCAAACATGGCCCATTATAAGATTTCTAACAGTGTCAGTCACTTATTGATTTTTTATCTGTTGGTATTTGATAGAATCCATGATGCCATGTGTCTAAACAAGATGTCCAGGACCAGCAGAAATATAGGCCCACAACACAAAAATACGACAACTGAATATGCTGGAGTTTGTTTTTGGATGAGTGAGGAGAATTTTTCTTGAAACCCTCCCAAACAACATGTTGTGATATAGATGCTGTTTGACTATTTTTTTAAAGGTTTTCTGATCCCGAGACTCAACTATTTTCTGCAATTCTCCAGCTGTGGTCCTTGGAGAGTCTTTAGCCACTCAAACTCTCCTTCTCACCATGCGTTAGGATGATATAGACACATGTCCTCTTCCAGGCAGTTTCGTAACATTTTATGTTGATTGAAAATTCTTAATTATTGCCCTGATGGTGGAAATGGGAATTTTCACTGCTCTAGCTCTTTTCTTAAAGCCACTTCATTAATTTGTGAAGCTCAATTATATTTTGCTGCACATCAGAAATATATTCTTTGTTTTATCTCATTGTAATGGATGATTAAGGGAATTTGGGCTTTGTTTTCGCTCCTATTTATAGTTCTGTGAAACAGGAAGCCATGGCTGGATAATTTCATGTTCATAATCACCCTGGAGTGCTCAAAATTGGGAATATGAATGGGAATATACTTCAGAGATATTTTACTCATAAGAATTTCTAGGGGTGTCAATAATTGTGTCCAAATTTGAGAAAAACATTTATTTCATAATGATATTTTCCCCCATTTTAAATTCTTATTATCCAATGAAAGGTTAGATTTTTGTGAATTTTTCAAAATAAAAGATCAAAAGGATTAACAATGCAGATTAATTTTCACAGCCTTCTTTGATCATATTTACCAAGGGTGCTGATATTTTTGGCCATGACTGTACATGCGAAAGAAGGCAAAAATGTTTTTTAATTTTTTTTTATTCAGAAAGCATACAGTGACAGAAAGCAAATTTTATTAAGCCTCAGAGCTTTTTGCCTTTTTCAGCCACATTTTGAATGGAATCTAACGACATTGCGTCAATTGAATATGCATTCTGATTAATTAATTTTCTTAAAGACAGAAGCATTGTGCAGTTAGCCTTCTTTCACATTCGTGCCGTGGTTAAATCTATCTATCCTGTGTTACTGTGTTATGAAAGAACAATAAATGTATAAAATATATAAATATAAATGCTGGAACTGAATCTGGAATTCTTATTCATATCGTTGACTCATTTAGATTTTTAATTTTTGTTGTTGTTGTAAAATTCACATATAAATTCAGTGCTTCCTTGTTAGGGTAATTAAAATGGGTATAATGGGTAAAGATATAGCATTCTTTTTAGCCTTTCCAAGGAAATATCACCAGTAGCAGTGAAATGAAGGTTATCTCCATCCAGCTGGCTAATAATGAAACTGATTTAGGCCATGCAACAAACTCAACAAGCCTCAGAGGAACCATAACTCCATAAATGAGCTGATGTACTGAACTTGAAACGCTTTTTACAACTCAGTATTATTTTGCATCCAAGTTTAGATGAGCAGAAAATGATGTGTGTTTGCATGCTATGAACCAAGACCGTTTAATAAAGTACTGAGTTGTTTATTGCTGTAAGAGAAAAAGAAAGAGCCCAAATTCATTTGATGTGGATTTAATCTGACTCGGACCTAAAAGTCCAAGTTTCCCTTAAACTACTGTAACATTAATTACACTGTACATAAATATTCATATTGAGCCATTCAGACATTTTCCCTGTCATCATTCCTGTTACAGTCAATGTGTAATTTTATAGTGCAAAACTCCTGGCATTCCTTTTAAATATCGCACAGAAATCATTTAGCTGAGTTATTCATAACCCCTGACCTGTCCGGTGAGAGGAGATGGCACTGAGGCGTGCTAAAACAGGATGTGAGTGCATGAAGGAAATGAGCTGTGCTGGTTGGTCAAAAGCTTCAGGATATAATGGATTTACAGGATGTGATAGTCCTTTGGTCAAGTGCTTGGCCATCTCTGGTGACACTTCACACAAAATGCAATGGATGAGAAAAAGTTTTATAGTGGCCAGTATGATGTTTTTAATAAGGCATAAACTGAACTGAATGTTTAAAGGAATAGTACACACAAAAAATGTCTTCAGTTAACGTATCGCTTTCTTTCAGCAACATTTTGCGAAACATAATTTGTCTTTTGTAAAGAAATAAGGTCATACAGGCTTGGAATAACATGAAGGTGAATAAATGATGGCAGAGGTTTTATTTTTGGGTGAACTATCCCTTTAAATATTAAACTGGGCATCAAAGTAAAAGACACTTAAAAATAAATTTCAGCATTTATTTGTTTTCTTTATGTGTCTAGATAAAGCCAAAGCTTGTACAAAGATTTTAGTGCAGACTGCAGAGTTATACTTTTTTGAGGCAGAAAGAGGCCACTGGTGTGCTTTACAGTTTCCTCATCAGTCTCTGTCATTCTTTTCATCTTCTCCCAATGCTCAGGCTCTATGACCTTACAGACTCGCAGGATGCAGATAACCACAGATGTGCGTGAAAGGACTGAGTCCCTTCTTTTTTTATTGGTCAAAGCAGCATCCCATCTTGCAGACTGAATTAAACTTTGCCAAAGCAAGATAACAGATGTTTTCATATTTCTTTAAAATAGAACATACTAAAAAACACATGCATATCAGACATATTACACCAATTGTTCAGCCCATTCTCACAATGTTAAAATAATAGATACTGTTTATATGTGTTTATACTGCGTATATATACAGTATCTATTATTATTTATTATTAAAAAATAGCTAGGTTTAATATTGTTAGAAGTTGAGTACTAGGCTACATAATATTAAGTTCCCCTTCAGGAACTCGAGCTGCGTCAGATATGCTTTGGGAACGCCTTCAGCGTGACCGTGCTCTGAATTATCTGTACAATCAGTCCAATGGAAGGGCGAGGCGTCACGGGCGGGTGACGTCACGACCAGGAAGCTTTAAAAGCACGTGAGGTGGAGACGGCTTCAGCTTTCTGTCATTCAGCAAGTGCTCTGTGTGTCTGTCAGTCCGATATTTGTTTTGTGAGTCTTATTTGGTGTTGTTTGTCAAAATAAAGCACTATGTCCAAGGCCACAAGTAAATCAAAGCATAAGGGCAATCTCGGATCACGCTTCAAGCTGTGTGTTCCTCCCTGCTCTCGCTACAGTCACGAGCGGGGATACACACAGTTTGTGCGCTGTCTGCCTGGACGCGAAGCATGCGGAGTCGGCTCTCGAGGGAACTGCTCACACTGTGAGCGGCTTCCGCTACGCACGCTTCGCTCCTGGAGGGCTCTCTTCGAGAAGGGAGCCTTTGCGAGTGTTCCTCACGGTGCTGGCCCCGCGGCTGCTGAGGCAAAGCAGCGGCTGCCCTCGTAGGGCTCGCACATGGATCATCAGATCCAGCTCCCGCTCTCTGTGTTCCGAAGCCCGCCCCACGGTTTCTTCCCCCTAGAGAGATGGCTCGACGCTCCGCTTGTCTTCCTCCGAGGAGGTGGACGTGAAAGACGTCGATGAGCTTTGTAAAGCTGCAGTGTTTGCACAAGCATATTATGAATGACGACATCATTATATTCACGCTGTCAGCTCTAAGATATAGGGCTGATTGTGCTTTTCCCCATCATAAGATCTCGCGGTTCCAGTCCGCCACTGCTGGGTTGGAGACGGGTTCACCCTATCTCCACCTGCATTCCCCAGATCTAGCACTCTCGCTTGGGGCTGGAAGCCCGCGGTGCGATTCTTCCCCCTTTTAGTGAGAACTCGCTGTTGCAGCGCGAGTTGCCAAGGCGACCGCGTGCATTACGTCATTCTCGTTTTTATTATGAATCCTTTTCATATCAGACCGTGTTTACTCGTCTGGTTGTCTTTCTACATTTCATTTCTGAGGAATTAAATGATGTATTTCATCTAACTAGGAGAAGTTAGATGTGTATATATGTATACACATACATATGTGTATATTAGGAGCCTCTTGGGACTTTTCTCGAGTGAGAGCACGATGCTTTAGCTTTCTTCCTCTGAGGAGGTTGAGGTGATCAGCAGGGGCTGCTGGGCGGAGCAGCCCTAACCATGGTCCAGCTCCTCATTTAGGGAGCATCACCTCTCGTACTCCCGATAATATTGGAGTCAGAGTCGCGCTCCCGGGCCAAAGGCTTCTAGCAGAAGGCGGATCGTCATTCTCGCTGGATAGTCTTTCGCTAAAACGTCCTGCTGCCTATGACCCAGGACTTCTGAGGGCCGGCCCCTCTGAGGAAGAGCGGTGTACATCGCATTACATGGTGCCCGTCTCTCCTCAGTGCCCTCGGGAGATCGCTCTGCCAACCCTGCCAGTGTTCCAGGGTGCAGCGGTCTCCAGCGAGCGCTTCTCTAAGTTACTTCCACCCGGAAACGTAGCGGAACTGAGAGGCTCGCCACCCCTTCAGGGGTCTCTAGAGCAGCTAGTTCGGCCTTCTCCTACCTGTGTGCCATTCCAGGACACCGAGCTAGCAGCTCTAAGCAGACCAGAGGCCAGTCTCAAGAAACTAGTTCCCTCAGTAGGTACCTGGCGGTGAGGGAGCCCCTGCTAAGCGTGTCTCATTGGGTCCTGCCTGAGCAGGCTCTGGTTCTATCAGTCTAGTCTTCCTATAAATGATGCGGGTCTGAGGACCGTCGTCTCAATAGGAGACTTCAGCTGAGGCAGTCCTGAGGCTATGTTCCAGGACTCATGAGGGCAGGCCCCTCTGGGGAAGTTCGGCATACACCGTGGTACACGGTGCCCGTCTTTCCTCAGTGCCCTCGGGAGATCGGTCTGCCAACCCTGCCAGTGTTCCAGGGCGCAGCGGTCTCCAGCGAGCGCTTCTGTTACTTCCGGCCGGAAACGTAGCGGAACTGAGAAGCTCGCCACCCCTCCGGGGGTCTCTAGAGCAGCTAGTTCGGCCGTCTCCTGCCGGTGTGTCGTTCCAGGACACCGAGCTAGCCGCTCTGGGTACACCAGAAGCCAGTTTCGAGAGACTGGTTCCCTTAGTAGACTATTTGGCTACTCCCAAATGTGTCTCCATAGGTCCTGCATACTGTAGGGAGAGGCTACAGAATCCAGTTTGGTTCTCCTCCACCTTAATTCAACGGGGTGAATCCCACTCAGGTGGGCCCTGAGCAGGCTCTGGTAATGGAAAGAGAAGTAGAGTACTCTCTTGAGGAAGGAGGCCATTGAGGTGGTCCCTCGTCACTAAAGAGAGTCCAAGTTCTACAGCCGGTACCTCATAGTTCCCAAGAAGGATGGAGGATTGTGTCCCATTTTAGATCTGCATGAGTTGAACCGCTCAGTCAGCAGACTGAAGTTCAAGATGATCAAAACTCAAACAGGTAAGTATCTCAGATCAAGTCCGAGGACTGGTTTGTCACGTTAGATCTAAAAGACGCATACTCAAGCTGCTCAATCGGAGCGAATGTCGTTCAAATGTCGTTCTCGCCCAGATGAAAGACCTGGGGTTAAGACTAAACGCCAAGAAAAGTGTGCTTTCTCCATTACAGAGGACCACTTATCTGGGCGTGGTGTGGGATTTGACCACGATGCAGGCACGTCTGTCTCCTGCTTGTAACGAGTCGATCCTCACAGTCAAGAGAGTGAAAGAAGGCCAGACACTCACTGTCAAGCAGCTTCAGAGACTGCTGGGTCTGAGGGCAGCTGCGTCCAACGTGATACCTTTTGGCCTGCTGTACATGAGACCCCTACAGTGGTGGCTCAAGACCAAGGGGTTCTCCCCAAGGGGAAAACCACTCTGCACTTTCAAGGTCATGAGACGTTGCATACGTGCCTTAGACATGTGGAGGAAACCTTGGTTCTTGTCCCAGGGCCCGGTGTTGGGAGCTCCTTGTCGCCGTGTAACACTAGCTTCTCATAGCTTCCGGTCTCTCAACCGAGGTTGCTAAACCATCCTCAAATCCAGAGCTCCCTCTACGAGGAAACTATACACCCTGAAGTGGAAGCTCTTCACTTCATGGTGCGGAGGTTGCCAGCTCGACCCAGCTAACTGCCCGATTGGTACAGTTCTGGAGTTCGTGCAGGCCCATCTCTCCGCAGGGTTAACCCACTCCACTATTAAGGTGTACGTGGTGGCCATTGCGGCCTACCACGTTCCTGTCAGTGGTCAGTCAGTGGGTAGACACCCCCTAGTTACACGTTTCCTCCGCGGTGCGCTGAGGCCGCCGGTACATTCACGTGTCCCCACGTGGGACCTGGCTGTGGTACTAGAGGTTCTTTGCAAGGCTCCCTTTGAGCCCATTGAGGAGATATCTGATTGACTCCTCACCATTAAGACTGCCTTCCTTCTGGCTATTTCCTCTCTAAAGAGAGTTGGTGATCTACAGGCCCTTTCAGTGGCCCCTTCCTATCTTGACTTTACGCCCGGTATGGCCAAAATTTTTCTCTACCCCCGAGCGGGGTATGTACCTAAAGTTCCCTCTATGATGCCACAGCCCGTCGTACTTCAGGCCTTCTGTCCTCCTCCCTTCCGGGAGCCCGACCAGCAGAAGCTTGGATAGTGGATGCTATTAATACTGCCTATGAGTTCTCTCAGCTCCCCTTGCCGATGGGAGTCAGAGCTCACTCAACCCGAGGTGCGGCGGCCTCCAAGGCCTTCCTAGCAGGCGTGTCTATGCAGGACATCTGCAACGCTGCTGGGTGGTCCACGCCCCTCACTTTTGTAAGGTTTTAGGACCTCGACATTCGAGCCACTCCGGGCTCTTCTGTCCTCTCGTCCTAGTCACACTAGGCAGGGACTTGTCAGTCTGGCGGCGTGGGTATCTCGTTCCCAAAGCGTATCTGACGCAGCTCGAGTTCCTCAAGGGGAACGTCCAAGGTTACGCATGTAACCATGGTTCCCCGAAGGGAACGAGACGCTGCGTCTCGAGGCCATTCCTCCGGCATCCCTTCCAGCGCTTGCTTCATTCTTAGAAGCTGAAGCCGGCTCCACCTCACGTGCTTTTAAAGCTTCCTGGTCGTGACGTCACCCGCCCGTGACGCCTCGCCCTTCCATTGGACTGATTGTACAGATAATTCAGAGCACGGTGACGCTGAAGGCGTTCCCAAAGCGTATCTGACGTCTCGTTCCTTTCGGGGAACCATGGTTACATGCGTGACCTGAGACGCTACTTTTTATAATAATAATAATAATAACACATGTAGTTTTATATTAAAAACACTATCTTAAATCGTCAACCTGCTATTTTGATACACTTCCCACATCTTTTTTCAAAAGTGTGCTTAACTGTTTAGAAGCAGATCTCTTAGAAGTGGTGAACGCCTCACTTTTTTCTGGGACTTTCACAAACTCCCTGAAAATTGCAGTTGTTAAGCGCCTTCTGAAAAAGCGCAATCTTGATAACACCATGCTGAGCAACTATAGACCAATATCAAATCTTCCTTTCATAGGTAAGATTATTGAAAAGGTAGTTTTTAAACAGCTGAACAACTACTTAAACTCAAATGGATACCTGGACAATTTTCAATCTGGTTTCCGAGTGCATCACAGCACAGAGACCACGCTTATTAAGATAGTAAATTATATTCACTTCAATTCAGATTCTGGCAAAATATCAGTGCTGGCACTATTAGATCTTAGCGCTGTGTTTGACAATGTCGATCATAACATCTAGAGAGACTGGACAACTGGGTTGGGCTTTCTGGAGTGGTAATCAAATGGTTCAGGTCATACTTAGAAGGGAGAGGTTATTATGTGAGTATAGGAGAGCATAAGTATAAGTGGACGTCCATGACATTCGGAGTACCACAAGGCTCAATTCTTGCACCACTCTTGTTTTGCCTGTATATGCTCCCAATAAGTCAAATAATGAGAAAGAACCAAATTGCAAATTGCTATGCTGTTGATACCCAGATTTTCCTAGCCTTATCTCCAAATGACTATAGCCCCATTGACTCCCTCTGACAATACACTGATGAAATTAACAGTTGGATGTGCCAGAACTTTCCTCAGTTAAACAAGGAGAAAGACCTTAGTTTTAGTAGTCATGTCAAAGCAGTAACTAAATCAGCATAGTGTCATCTCAAAAACATTGCAAGAATTAGATGTTTTGCTTCCAGTCAAGACTTGGAGAAACTTGTTCATGCCTTTAACACCAGCAGGGCGGATTATTGTAATGGTCTCCTCACTGGCCTTCCAAAGAAGACAGCTGCAGCTCATCCAGAACGCTGCTGCCAGGATTCTGACTAGAACCAGAAAATCTGAGCATATCACACCAGTCCTCAGGTCCTTACACTGGCTTCCAGTTACATTTAGGATTGATTTTAAAGTACTTTTACTCGTTTATAAATCACTCAATGGCCTAGGATCTAAATCCATGGCAGATATGCTCACTGAATATAAACCTAACAGACCATTCAGATGATTAGGATCCAGTCAGTTAGAAATACCAAGAGTTCACACAAAACAAGGGGAGTCCGCTTTTAGCTATTATGCCGCCCGCAGTTGGAACCAGCTTCCAGAAGAGATCAGATGTGCTAAAACATTAGCCACATTTAAATCAGACTCAAAACTCATCTGTTTAGCTGTGCATTTGTTGAATGAACACTGTGCTACGTCAGAACTGATAGCACTATGTAAAAGAATTTTTTTATTCTTAACTGTTTTAAATTCTTTTTAAATATTTTTTTTATAATTTCGTATTTATTGTTGTGATTATTATTATTACTTTTTTAATTCCTTGTTTTTATTGTTGTGATTATTATTATTTTTAATGACTACTTCACATCCTTTTATGTAAAGCACTTTGAATTACCATTGTGTATGAAATGTGCTATATAAACAAACTTGCCTTGCCTTGCCTATATATTATTATAAAGAGCTTGGTTTTATATTGTGTGGTCTTATTCAGTGACATTCATACATTTTAAAATGTGTTTTAAATGCAAATTACTTTTGGTGGGGTGCTGGATTTCATTGTTATTCAACAATTTCAGCATCAAATTCATATATTCAAGTTCATGGTAGGATACGACCAATGTGTGGTCAGGCAGATAAGACACACCTGAAGCTCTGGCAATGTCTCAAAAAACGTATTCTGCAAAATGTGGCCATTTTTACATCCCCAGGTGTGCTAAGAACATTACAGAACAGAAATGCAACACAGCTCTGAGCTGGCATCTGAGGCCAGTGGAACAGAAATAAAAAAAAATTCTTTCAGCTTTGGGAATTCTAGGAATATTTAAAGACAGGTGTGCCAAGCCTTTTAACTCACAAAAACTCACATAATTACAGACCTTAGTGTACTTTAATTATTCCTTAAATCCCAGAAGCACCATTTTCATTAAAATGCTAATTTGTACAAACAAATTAAAGGCTGACATAGTGGTGAAAAAAAATGGGCAAGTCTCGTACCCACTTACCACTGTATGCTGTGCACTTTCATAGCTTGCAGTAAAAACAACACAAATTTAATGCAACACAGATTTAAAGCACATGGGAAAGGGTGTAGTGTTAAACAATAAAATAACTTAGAGAGGAATTTTACTTTTCAGAACACCAAAAAGTCAGTTGGATCCTGCAATGCAAACTAATATTCATCATTTAAAATTATGAATGTAGAATGCGCTGAAAATGATCGCATTAAATTTGGTGCATGAATTAAATCAACAGCCCATAACATCAACGGATCCATAAAAGCGTACATTAACAAGTCGAAAAACAATACTCCACGCATTGTATTGCAAGTCTAATATATCCTATCAGACTTGGTATCATGGGTAATCTTTAAAGAAATGTCTTTTACAGTGTAAAAAGCATGTTTCAATTGGCATTTGACATGCTGAGCTAATGCATTTAGTTCAAGGGCTAAATCAGGAAATACAAGCGCTGTGCAGAATTAAATGGAAACTATCCGCTGTTGGAGAGAGTCAGACCACTCTTAGTGGCCACTGACGGAGCCAATGAAAACATGTATCTCTGTCTCAGCTTGACTGTGAGACCACTGCTGTGGAAACCTGAGGAAACACAATAGTTCTCTGAAATTCATTATACTGTGATCTGTCACCATGGAATGGTGTGAAGTGCTCTGTGTTATACAAAGGGATTTCAGTCAGCTCTTACAGTACTTGCCGCAAACACAAAACATTATCACTGAGAATTAGAACTGTACTTAAAGGGATAGGTCACCCAAAAAAAATGAAAATTCTGTCATTTATTCACCTTCATGCAATTCCAAACCCGACTTTCTTTTTTTCTGCAGAATACATATCAGAATGCATATCAGACTCAAGGAGAAGAAAAAAAAAACACTTCGGTTTTATGCATAGGCCCAAACTGAGAACAAAATATGCAATTTGGTGCAGTTGCTGATATTTATATGGCCATTACATTCTGATGGATTGTGATGCAAATGAACGAGATCTTTACTTACATAAAATGCATATAAATATCAGTTATCATTCTATATCTTCCAATAAATGCTTACATTCTTAAATGTTAAAGTCTTAAATGCTTAGCTTTATGATCAAAGCTCTGTAATTCTTTTATAAAAGCAAAACATAAAATACAATGCAATACAATGATGAACTAATAAACTTTCCTCAAAAGCCAGATGAGTCATTTGATGCTGACATATTATGATATTTCTAAAAAAATATGTATGAATAATCAAGAAAACCTAAGTTGCTTCAGTCCACATGTACCAATTATGCTACAAGGCCTTTTATTTGCTAAAAACATATAAACTACCAATCAGATTACAGAAAGCATGAAGAAGATTTGATCATGTTTTATAATTTTGGAAATATGAATATGATACAGTAGGCTTTACAGGGTTAAGATGCATGCTCACTGGCTTATGCTAAGATTGTCATTGCTATGTAAATACAATCTGACAAAAACTCTCTGTAACAAGTGATCTGAAACAAAAGCTGAATCTAAATTTAAGCTTGATAATGGAAAATGGGGTTGATGTTGTCACTTTCAGTTCCCATCATATCTTGTAAATTGTCTATGCTCATTAAATGGATTCTCCTGGGCAAGCATGAATTTACAGTGTGCCTTCAGCTCTGAGAGAGCTCACGGTGAAGGTAGCGGTTCCTCTGCTAGGAATTCTTTATCTTAATGGATGCTCGGAACTAGCAGCAAACAAACTGCTAGGACTGGATTTGCATAACTGGGTCATTAACTGTCAGCTGTTGTTCTCTCTTTGGGGAATAACTGTCAGTAGGCGGGTGAGCCTTCCTTTGCTGCCTTGCAAAAAGTGTGGGAAAGATAACTTAATTCACAGAGAGGAAATAACACTTCTTTCTATTTCTGTTGTAAATGATAAAGCATTAGGGGAGACTGGGGCTTGTTGTCACATGGAGAAGATGTCATATATAACAAGATTTCTATGACTCTATAACAAGGTATAACTTAACTCAGCAACTATAAGGTTATTTAGTCTTAAAGGGATAGTTCATCCCACTGTTATTCTAGTTAACTTAACAGGGAAGAATCTAAATAAACATGAACTGATTTTTTTATTTATATATATATATATATATATATATATATATATATATATATATATATATAAAAATCTAGGAAAGCTTAAGGACCAGATGGTATTTCACCTGGCTGTCTAAAAGTCTGTGCTGACCAACTGATTCCCATCTTTACACAGATCTTCAACAGATCTCTGGAGCTGTGCGAAGTTCCCTGCTGCTTCAAATGCTCCATCATCATTCCCGTCCCCAAAAAGCCCAAAATCACTGGCCTTAACGACTACAGACCTGTCGCTCTCTCGTCTGTGGTCATGTAGTCATTTGAGCGACTGGTCCTGGCCGACCTGAAGGACATCACTGGACCCTTGCTGATTCAGTTTGCCTACAGAGCAAACAGGTCTGTGGATGACGTTGTCAATATGGGACTGCATTACCCCTCAACCCCTCACACCCAGCTCACTCTCTCTTTGAACTGTTGCCCTCTGGGCGGCGCTACAGATCACTGAGCACCAAAACAGCCAGACACAAGAATAGTTTCCCCCCCCAGGCCATATCCCACCTGAACAACACATAACACACCCCAGTACTGTACCTGTAAATAACTCATCAAACCTTCATCCGTACATAAGACATATGCACATTCACAGTTCTGTCTATGGACATTTTTTTATTTTCTGTATATTTTTATTTCTGGTGTTATTTATAATTGTCTATTCTCTTCATTACTAGTGTACCTTAATTATGTTGTCTGCACTATGTTTGTACTTCTGTACTGGAAGCTCCTAACACCAAGACAAATTCCTTGTATATATATATATATATATATATATATATATATATATATAATTACAAAATTACAAATTTCTATTTAATGGAAATCAAATTGCTAAAACTTTAACCAACATTAAAATGAAGATGAATAATACACAAATAAATACTAGTTTAAAATCTGAATAAAAACTACTAGTACTGTGGAAACAGAATAAAGTCAAACAGGTTGGAAAAACATGAGACTTTGTAGACATGAACCAGGGTCCTAAATTGCCAACTTAACCTAACAGCTTTATTTTCAGTGGAGTAAAAAGCGTATCCAGTTACCCCTTTTTTTTTTTTTTAAATAATAACTTTTTATTACAGCTTTATGGATGTATTCAGGATACACAATGACTACAAATTAAACATAAGGTCAAATTTTTATTCAGGGAATTCAGAAGATTTCCTGTGTACACTCATAAGCAATATTCTAACTTAATTGCACTGAACCAAAAAGCTTTGATACTGTAGTCTTTGACCTGAATTACCTCAACAATTTGCCTGCCCTCTGATGCTTTTCATTCCAGCAAAAGCTGTTCCGCTAAACATTGACACACTGTAATAAATCAGAGTGATTTTGTTGTCAAAACTGATGGCGAACTGGAAAGTAGTCAAGTCCCGCTATCAAGATTTTTCAGAATCATCCCATTAAGATCCATTTATGCAACAGTTTCCTTAATTTTAGAAAGGATCACAGACCTTTAGAGACTGATGCAGATGAAATTACATATGTTGCTCCAGCACATCTGAAACTCACACGCATATTCAGTGATGATGATGTCACTCAGGCCAGGTGCAATTATTAGGCATCAGAACAGTTCAAAAGACCTAAAACCAAAGATGACAGACAAATAGGAACATAAAAATCATTTTCATTTGAGCACAAGGTTAAATACTGTTCTTGTAAATAGTTGTCAATGGAATTGTGACAGACATCAGTTTGCCAGTATAATGTGCCAATCTAATGTAAACATAAGGCAGTATAATGTACTTTATTACATACTTTATGGTAGTGATAAGGGATAGTCAACGTGAACTTTACAAAAATTTTGAGATGTAATTTTTGAGCATAACAGAATTCTGTATAGACAAATAGACTATGTAAAACTTTTATAATGAATAATATGGCATTTTCACCTACTCTGCACAGTTAATATCTTGGATTCAAGTGCTTAATGCCATCTATGACTAAAGCCACTTGGAATGGTTGGACATATCCGTGTGGAAACACACTTAAAGGTCTTGGTTTTGCTGATATTTCACTGGTATTTAACCACCCATGTACAGACTGACATTAGCTAAACCTTTCTTACAAAACACTTGGAGTATGATTAATTTCACATCATTTCCTATGTTATGAAATGTGCCAGTATAGTAGTGACTGACATGAAGACAATGACAAATGTAGTTTCTTCAATCACTCTCTCCCATGTAATTTAACCATCTGTATTTATAAATCATCTGTACTTATAGATATAAAAATGCATGTAGAAATAGATGTACATAGAGTGGAGTCCAAAAGTCTGAGACCACCAGTATTATATAAAAATGCTTCTGTATTGCTTTTTTTATAATATAATATAATATAGAATTCCATGATATATTACATTATATTATATTATACTATACATAATTCCATTAATTATGTTTCTGTTAAGTTTAGTTAGCTAAAACATTGCTTATTTTTTCATTCCTTACATAATTAGCATCCTTGTTAAATATTAGTTTGACAGATGGAAGTTTGGTATGAACAAGATTTAAAGTGGCTTGTTGTTTTGAATTTGTGTGTCAGCATGCAGTGCCAATTTCAGATTTAATACTCTGCGTGATGATTGGTCAGTGTCCTCTGGGAGATTTCACTGCGGTTTGTGTCAGTTACCTCACCGCTGTACATCAGGGCCAGCAGCCACATCCATAAAGCTTTTATATATCCAAAAATCTGCCAGACAACTCACATGCATATTCAGTGATGATGAGTCACAGATTTGTATACAACATTTCTGTAGGCATACAGTTTCAAAATAATCAGAGGCATTTATGATATTAGTAAAACATATGATCTAATTTTCATGTGCTTGATGCATGTTTTGGTCATTCAACTGTTTCAATGCTGAGGCAGATCTCGTGGAGAATTAATCTAATGCAGTTTTCATGAAGGTAAAAATAAAATATTGATAAATCTTCAGTTTAATGTCATGCTCCACTGTATATGCAATAAATATGCATATGCAAAATTAAAAGTAAATAAAGGTTGTGTAAAATAAAATAAAATTTTGCAATTGTCTTGATCCCATTCAACCTTTCTCCTCTTCAATTTAATGTCATGCTCCACTGTACATGCACTAAAACGTACAGTAACTATCAAAATAAATAAAAAAGTTGTGTAAAATAAAATAAATAAAATATTTTTAATTGTCATGATCCCATTTCCTCTTTCTTCTCTTTAATTTAATGTCATGCTTTACTGTATGCACTGATAAAACGTATGAATACCAGCCTCTCCATGGAAACAATGACTCATTTATTTTTAGCTTTGAGCTGTTTTTCTTTTATATTCTTTTATGCAACTCCTCTGGGTTACACACAGCGCACCTCTCAGCATTCTCCACCTTCAGGCTGTATCCTCAGACAAATGGCTTTGCAAAGCGAATAACAATTACTTTAATTTGAAATAAATAATTTAACAACCTATTAGAATACTGATATATGCACTGACATTACAAATAAAATAATAATGAAATCTAAATCTGAAACATAATCAGTGCATGAAAGACATCATTAGGCTTGTAGTACAAGTTAGCAGATTTTCTTCAGATGTTCGGCTCAACCATCCTCTCAGAGATTGTAAGTAAATATTTACTGACAGTTCAGCAGTAAATAAGATTCAGTATATTCAGGATATTTTTTTAATTTCCGAAGACATGAGACTTTGATGGTAAACATTCAAATAAACTTCAAACCCATGCAGTAACTGCTTAAGAGACTCTTGATATTTATGCATTATCAAATATGAGCCAAAAATTCAAACTATGCAGAATTTATGAATGAAATCGTGGGCTGTTGTTTTTAGCAAGTGGTGCCCACATGTTTCAGTCATTGTCAGTACTAATGTGCCTTCCATGTGTGAAACAAGTCTTTGGCCTAATGAGGCTTTATGGTACACAGATGTGTGTTTGGAGGGTCATTTGCTGTGGTTGTAGTATTAACTCAAGTGATTTAAGTAACTGACCTCTCAATCATTTACAATTCTGTGACTTCCGAGAAATGAGGACTCTGTATAATAAAAGGGAAACTTTAGTTCCAGTTGTAAACACACATGCACAGACTATGATATGGATATTTCAGAGGGCATATCACAATCACAATAAAGGAAAAACAAACAAACAAACAAAACAAAAAACAGATAATAAAAAAAAATATTAAGTTTTCATGATACATTTTCATGTCATTTGCAATTACAAGCTACAAAACTCTGTTACATTAATTACATTACATTTAAATTTAGCACTCTTTTATCCAAAGCAATAGAAGCAATCAAAACGAACAAAAGAGCAATAATATGTAAGTGCTGTGAAAATTATCGGGTTAATTACATTAACATTAAGTTAATTACATTTAATCTGTTGCTAATTACATTAAATACATTTAAATGTATAATGCAATACATTAAACTACCCTAAAAACTCAAATCATTTAGACTTCAGTACATCTGTTCTATGAAAATATGATTTCTATGAATGTATTTATTTAATTATTTGTTTGTTTATTTTAGGACATACATTTAAAAATGTCTTGCTGGTGTAACTGGTGTACATTTGTCACCTGTTCTATAAATAACACAAAATAATCGTAATAACTGAAATATTATTTCTTTAAAGATAATCAACGAAGCAAATTTGTTTTACAAAATTTGAAAAATGGTGTAGTGTAGCCAGCTTACATGACACCATTTTTGTTATGTGTCAAGAGAACTATAAAACACAGACCCCATTAGATCCCTCATGACTGTTTTTTTTTTTTTTACACAATTTGATTCACTATATTGCCATTGATTTACTTCTGCAGCTAATCTTTTATGAGTGTGTGTGGATGTGTTTCACCTGGTTCTTGTGAAGTCTTTGTACTCAGCCGCCTTACTGAGCCCTCAGAAGGATGTAGAGAGTCTTTGATGTAGATCAAACCAGCCTGTATGATTTTATGTTCCCACACCACTTCTTTCAGGTGTCAGATCTGTTACATGACAATCATATTTCAAGTAAATGATTAGCCTACAAACAGAAACATCAAGGCTAATGAAGCACAGCACTTATTATTATTCAGCCCAAACGAGCATATTCTTTGCACTTTGAAGAACGACAACAAATAATTTGAAGAAAAACACTTTATAAAGTAAAAAAACTCCAAAATAAGAGTACCACATTGCACTCACCTCATAGAGCTGTTCTAGCAAATCCACATGCCTTAGCTTCTGTAATGTAATGCATTCAAGAGCAGATTCAGACTGTTGACAAGGAACGTTGAAGGAGCCATCACAGAAATATACTGCCTTTATTAACACATGGCTGAGTGCTTCTGATGTTCAGCCATCGCAGGTGAAAAAAAGACTCCTGCTGTGCAAGCAAAACACAAGTTAAGTTTATACCTTCAAAACCTGTGTGGAATTTATATGCACTGTAATTCAATTGCAGACATAAAACATAGAACATGTTTTCGCAGATATTATTCTTCAGATGTCTTGTCTGTTATGAATTTCACTACAGCTGCGTAGAAGTGGAATATTTCAGCATGTATAACTCAAGTCGGAGAATGTATTATTTGAGAAGACTGGTAAACAGATGACGCCAGTGCAGCATACTGACTAAATTCTGAGATATCATTGACAGTGAATTACCACTGCATTTTGTCGTAAATTAATAAGTGTTAATGTTTATAATATCTGTGAATTCCATTATTCACATAGAACTGAAATTAAAATATACAGTATATCATGTTGCTACATTGCTGTTTCGTTGTGAAATATAAATTTTGGAAAACTTCTGCAGATATCTGGCTTAGTTTCGACATGAAGAAACAAACCATATAGTGTTGCGGCTTGAACAGTAGGTCAGATGTTTGACAACTGCTATTAGTGGTCGGTCATATTTTATTTTTTTCTGTGGGAGCCAAGCATTAGCAGGCACAAATGTGTGACTGTATTCTGGAAATAAGCCTAAAAAATGCAACCCACGCCTGCCTGCATTAATAAAGCATTTTATAAAGAAAGAAGTTGCTTATAATAAGTGGGTAACAGCAATTATTTCTTTCCTCCCGTCACCTATTTATAATTATTTTGAGTGGCAAGCCACTTTCAGGCTTGTTCTGTCAGATCAAGCGGTTTGATCGTCTCGAAAGATTTGGCAACCTCTTGAGTGGAGCAGGAGGAACAATCTTTGGTGGGCCTTTTTAATGACATTGAAAGCCTGTTTAAGCATACAGCTGATATATGTGCCAAACATTTGATTGATGGGTGTAAAATTAGGGAATTTATGTTCTGCTCGAGGTCAATACTGTTCTTCAGGTTGTTTTTTAGTCACCATAAGGCTGCTTTGGTATCTGCTAATGGTATGGGATCTTATTGTTATTGCATATGAGTCAAATAATAGTTCGATATAAAATTATAATGAAGGTATGTGGTCTGCTGGTCTCTGAGACAATTTTGAGTTTGGTTTGTATGATTTATAGTTAAATAGGCTCCTAATACCCAACAGAATTTCCCAATCTAATAAAGAAAAATGGCTGGTTTTACATTGACAATTTAATGGTTAGCTAAGTAGGCCACCAAATTTAAACTATGCGATTTAATAAAGGAAATGAATCCAGATATTATTTTTACGAACACAATGCTCATAGATACTCAGATAGCTTCCATCATGAAATGATTAAATTAATAATTTAATATTTGTTTACAGCCACATACAGCATTCAAAATTTGATATTTGGTGAATAAGTAAAAGAGACATTCTGAAGAGGGATAAAAAACAGTAACATGAACGTCATCTTAGATTTAACAACAGTACAGTGTCAGTTATGGTAGGGATATTTGACTGAACAACAATATTTGACTTAATATTTCATTATACAAAAAAAGTAAATGATTTTTAAATTGGTCTGTTTATCCTAAATCAACTTTTAGACTTTTATCAACTTTTATCAACTTTTATCAAATCTAAAGCAAAATTTGGTAGTTCTATGTGTTGTTTCAGGGTTGGCATCCTCTGAGGTCCTCTGAGGGGTTGGCATCATCTCTTCTCATGTGTTCGGTCATCTCAGATTTTTTAAGGGTTGGATCCAGACTGAAGCTTATGTAATGCCTAGTTACCCCATGGCAGCAACAAAGAAACAAATAGAGACATAATTAGCATGGCTGCTGTTCCAACCAAGCAAAAATGATTGTTCAACCCAAGCTAAAGAATAATGTGATTCAAAAATGATTCAAACCACAAACAGTACATAATAAAGAAAAGTGTTTGATTATTCCCAGTTTGCTTGTGTGCAATCCTAGCATTTTGTTTTGCTAAAACACAACTTGTGCTGAAAAAATATAGTTAGTTACTCCCCAACGGTGATAATATATTGGTTTTAATAAATATGCACTGCTCTTTGTGTATACATTTGGATCATTGTTTAAATGTTCATCCAAAAAGATGTCACATGAGTGTTGAACACCAACT
This sequence comes from Barbus barbus, assembly GCF_936440315.1. Taxonomy (NCBI): domain Eukaryota; kingdom Metazoa; phylum Chordata; class Actinopteri; order Cypriniformes; family Cyprinidae; genus Barbus; species Barbus barbus. The sequence goes on from NC_136750.1 coordinate 24,230,731, forward strand.
GTTGCTTCACATCTGAAGAAGTGCTGCACTTCTTCACTGCTCCAAATGTTTAGAGAGCCGAACCTTTGGCACATTAATCAAATGCTAATGGTACTTAAAGTCTATTGTGTTTGAGACAAATGGCAAAATAGCTTCTAGGTGAAAGATTATTCAAGTTTATGTCCAAACAATACATTTAAGAATCCAAATCGGGGGGAAAAAAGGTCCAAATAAAGCAGACATTCATGTCAATTTGAAGACACTTTAGCAGGGTTAAGAATGTCAACAACTTAGGTGGTTTCTTCCCTTGCATTTTTAAAATCCATTCAAATCTTTGGGAAAATATTCACTTTCATATCAGTCAGAAATCACTCTAAACCACTAACCTTCTAAAACTTTTTGGTAGTCTTCCAAACCGCAAGTCTGAGCACCTTCCATCGGGATTCGTATCATAACTGTCAAAAACTTCAAAAACACACTGGCCTCCTCTCTCTGCAACCCATTTGTAAATAGGGTCCCTAACCCTAGAAAAGTATCAAATTACCGGAGAGAGCCTGCCAGGATGAGAACTACACAGGTCAGCTACTGCAGAGGACCTGTGTGCGCTGAGCAAAGCCAACATTGTCAAAACAAGGTAAGACAAACCTCTCCAAGATAGGTTGTGTCGCGCCTATGCATCCACCCACCGGTGTCCCATTTCTAACGTTTGAATTTTTGTCCCCTATGAGCGTCCAAACCTATTAGCAACATTTTGCACTCCCTTTCGTCACCTCACCGCAGCGCCACAGATTCTGTGGGACCTACAGACGGTGCACACAGCCTGCCAGTGCTCCAGTTTTGCATGATGGATGAATCCGGTGACTGGTTGGGACAGATCGTCTGCTGTAATGGCTCCCTAAGGACCCCAATCAGCAACGACTGGAGCTCATTGGATAAATAATGAGCCACAGGGCCCTGCTAGACCCACTCTGGGGGTCCGACAAGGTACCAGCAGCACCTTGTGGTACAGAGTCAGCAGTCTGTTTTCAGCAAGATGATATTCAAAGCATTCAGAGAGGGAAAGTAAGTTATATATACTCCAAACATATGCTCTGTTCTGGAAATAGAGGCCTACCTGTCATTCCGTACACACTCGGCAGGTAGCAAAATCCATCCTGAAGGGTAATGTAAGGTGTGCTGGCTTCACTTCAAACATCACGTTGAAATTCTGATGGTTTGTGTGGCTCCAAAAGCCTCTGAAGGCTCCACTGAGACGTTTTTGTAAGGTAAGAAATCAGTTCTGTGCCATGAGGCATTGAGTGTTACGCTGACATGTTCCTTCAGTCTAAAAAACACAGGTGTTAGAAGCTAAAAGTTGGCATGAAATGGAAATTCATCCTATCTATTATCTAAAGGCCCGTTCACCCCAAAGACGATAAGTATAAAGATAACGATAAAGATATAGTTCTAAAAATCTTTCTCCCTATTAAAAAATAGCAGAGTTCACACCACAGCTATAACGATAAAGGCACCGAGAAACTATATCGTTGGAATCACTTTCAGAACATTTTTTTCCAGCTGATGAACGATAAAAACATTCACACCCAATCAGAATCCATATTGCTATAACGAGCTCGAGAATTTAAAGCGGCAGACGAGCGTGCGCTTAGAATAACAGATATCGTTCGCTGTTGTGGGCGCTAATATCGTTATATTTATAGTTATCTTTCTTGGTGTGAACGGTGCTTAAGGCTACGTCTACTGTACATTAATCTGGAATTATATGCGAAAACAGCGTTTTCAAATGGACTTCTTCAAAAAGCTTGACCAAAAAAAAAAGGCCAAATCATAGACAAAAATATGTGATTTCATTTTTATCCAGATTAATGTGGATGTAGCCTCAACGAATCTGAATTTGGTTCATCCATACATGTTTAATTTGAAAAATATATTTTTTGGACTTTTTTTTTAAACAAAACATCATAACTCAATCTTCTGGTATATAGTCCCATTTAAATCACGCCCCTTTCTAACAACCGACCAATTGCAAACTTGTGTTAAGATCTGCCTCCATCCAATCAACAACCAATGACTTCAAGTCCCCACCCTAAAGATTTTCTTTTTCGATAATCTATTTACGTCACGATAAGGAAGATCTGTTGATACATCTTTTACAACACATTTTTGGACGGTAGCTGTGTTTTGGAACATTGTAGCTGGTCATTCTCTGGTGCAAACTGTTTATTTGACTAGCCAACTTGCATGTTCCCAAAACCAGTCGAACCACCTGAAGCTGGTCTACCAGCTACCACATTTCAAAACACAGTTACCATCTCAAGCTGGATTTTCCAGCAGGGTAACTAATTTTAAATGGAGTGACGATGGCAGAAGGATGAATTTCACATTTACATTTGGTGTAAGCACATTTCTTGTGGCCATTCAGGAAATGAGTCTGATTCCTATACAGTACATCTTGGCAAAAGATTCAATTATTACATTTAACAGATGGTTGGGAATGAAAGGAACCAACCAAAGCGGCTGATGATGCCAGCATCCACATGCCAGTATTCCTCTGAGCAACCATCATGAAATGGAGCATGAAAACCAACAATATTTAGAGGAAAAAAAGCAATTCTAAGCATATTCGGTTGGTGACTGACAAAATGGAGCTAAATGCTAAGTGTTGAAACGCTAATGCTCCTTTTTTCATTAAAAAGTTGTTGCAGAGCTTCTTTTCTAAAATCTTTGTAAAAATTATTTTATTGTTATTTGTTTATCTATCAATATTAATTCATATGTGTTTATTATTATTATTATTATGTTATTTTAATTTTTTATTATTATTTTTTTATTTTTTAAGTCTACCAAGGGGTGGGATGGGCTTTACATTTGTACAGCTGATTTTTGTTTTGTACTACTGTTCCACAAAATAAAACTCAATAAACAGTAAAAAAGCTGTTGCAGAGCATAATGCATGACAAAATTCTTAGCTGTGCTGTCTTGTTAAAAAAAGATCTTGCAATAATCCATCTTTTTTCAAGGGTTGCTAATAGTCTTTCTGTCTGAGACGTTAAACATCACAGCACAAGAAAAATGACTCTTCCTACTATCATTATTTTGAGTAAGCCTACATTTTACCATTAACACAAGTGCATTTCATATTCACCATTTTTCATTTCATAAATGAACTCAAATTCAAACCCTATAAAGAATGTTTTGTTTCCTAACAAGCCTAGCGCCCAGAGCTACTCACTGAGAAAATGGATAATAGTGCTTTACAGTGTGATCACATAAACAGTGATTACTCCTCGATGAAGCTTTGACCAGGAAAAAAAAAAAAAAAGAAAATCCATTCACATGCATGTCAAGTCAGATGATAAATAATGCTTTACTGCAAGATATTATAGCTCTCAGAATGGGTGTACATTTAAAGTAGGAACATTATGTAGAAATATGTGACGAGAAAGTCCTTTCTTGTCAAAAGTGGGACATTTAAAGGTCAGGAGAATCATGATAGAAATGAGAAGCCGTATTATGATGCACAGGGGATTCATATACCTTCTTGACACCTACATTTTAATATTTTATAGCAACATAATGAATCATTGTTATGGGAGATATGACTACATACAGTAGTAATCTAGTTTATGCACTGTAACCTGTTTTACAGTAATTTATAAATACTTTATTCACTGTGTACAGTAACTCTAAATATTGCAGATTTACAAACTAATTGTTAGTTTGATGAGGGAGACCATATATTATATTTTTATATATGTACCTAATCAGTCAAGCTGCAGCCCCATAGGTATAAATTACATTTTAAAATCTAGAAAAATAGAAAACAATTATTTTCAATTGCAACAATATTTCACAAAAGTCCTGTTTTTACTGCATTTTTGATCAAATATATATGCAGCTTTGGTGAGGGACCTCTTAAATTTGTACTATTACACATCACTAATTCCTATTCAGAAATTTTTACAAATGTGTAATATGTGAAACATGGATATTAATGTAAAATATTACCACAATAAAAAATATATTACTCTGTTTCGCAAGACATCGATCTCGTGTTTTTCCTTATTCTAATTTCTATATATAACTTGTTTCTGAATAAATCTAACCTTGAAAACAGATGCTACAGCTCTCTACCTTATTTTTATCCAATTTACTGTCAACCTCATTATATTGTGCACCGAGTTTGGATTGAAAGGCTAATAAGCAGCGTGTGTCTGGGGACAAATCCATCTCAGCAGTGTCCCTGGACTACGTCCAATTTTTCTTTGAATTGATCTCCACCTGTCTTGTTGAGATATCTGCATCCGTTTGTGGGCCCGTAACCAATTAAACCCAAAAACATGCACAGCATACCCACCTGCCCACACAAACACTGCGCTGAACAGATGCAAAGCATCCCAGCTGTGAGACCCAGAGATAACATGACACAGAAAGAGTGTGAGGCTGCAAACAGCAATTTAGTTTGACAAGGTTGTCATTCCTCCTTTTTTGTCCTTGCCCACTATGTCAACTGATTATAACTTATTAAATAAGAGTCTCCAGTTTTGGCTGGGTGGCTGTTTCCTAATTTAGATGGACGCTATGGGATGACAGTGGTCTGGGTTATATCGCTCACTCCTCATTTCACACCCAGTGTGATTACACCGTCCAACACCATTCAGGCTGACTGCCAGTGTGGGGCATTAAGATGTGACATATAGCCATTCCACCCTTGGGATATTCAGTTTGTTACCTTAATAGGGTGCTAGACAAGCCTTACTGACAGCTGAGACATGCTCTACAGCAGTATCTCTCAGAATCACCTGTGCGGTACAACTTAGTCAAGTCTTGGCCATCATAACCATCACATCACATCTCAAGAGTGTGTTAAGGTTTAGAAATCAAAGCAGAAGTTAAAGGGATAGTTGACCCCAAAATTAAAAAGGTGATCATTTGCTCTTTATAATCTTTATATCTTTCCAAACCTGTAACCATTTTGTCCATACAATGAAAGTCAATGAGCTCAAACATTTGACAATTGGGTTTGGACCCAAACATTCCTCAAAATATCTTTTCATTTGCTTTCCATCAAAGAAATCAACTAGATTTAAAATGACATGAGAATGAATAAATGAAACAACACTCTTAAAAATAAAGGTGCTTCAAAGGTTCTTCACAACAATACCAAAGAAGAACCATTTTTGGTTCCACAAAGAATCATTCAGTCAAAGGTTCTTTAAAGAAGCATCTCGTTCTTACCTTTTTATAATCTGAAGAACCTTCTTTCGCCACAAAGAACCGTTTGTGGAACAGAAAGGTTCTTCAGACGTTAAAGGTTCTTTATAGAACCATTTAGACAAAAAAGGTTCTTCTTTCTATGGCATTATAAAGCACCTTTATTTTTAAGAGTGAATGTTTAATTTTTAGGCAAACTATCCCTTTAAAGCAAAGTCATAACACAATAGACTCTGAGGGGGACCTTCATAGATATATATACATAGATGCCTCATCAGGGGCTGTTTTTATGGGACGTTATACTTAAGCTATCCACCATATTGGAAAGGTCAAAACAGGTCCATAGCATGTATGAATATCTGCATCTGGAAGAGACTTCAACTGATGATTTTGCTATATTAACACAATATAACAAGAAGACAAGGGCTTTAGCTAGCAAGATACCATCGTTTAACAGCCTGCAATGACGAGTTAATACAAAAAACACACACATAAAAACCAACACACTGTCACCTGTGGAAGGTTATCCCATTTCTTTCAGAATTCTTCAACCAGATGCTGCACAATGTTGTGACATTTTGGAAAACTCACTGATATTTCTCAAAGAAATGGGATGACCTTTCACAGGTGACAGTGTTTTAGTTTGTGCTAAAGCCTTTGTCTTGTTGTATTTTGGTAGTTTAGTGTGAGTGACGAAACTTTGACTGTTCCAAGATGGCGAACGTGTCGAATGTGGTATCTACAGTATTTAAACATATCTATGGGGAGCCTCCAAAAATTACAAATGCTTTGCTGTAAACCAATCGTGAATTTCAGCACAGCGCTTCAGTTTTTAACGGTGAAAGAGTGCAAGGTCAAATTTACGATATGTTAAACAACCAACTGTAATATCCAATGATGCATACTACTCAAAATTTCTGTGCTTTGAATTGAAAATACAGATTGTTATTTATGTAATTTATGTAATTAAGGATTATTGGGTGCATATTATTTACAAACAGTTAATTGATTACTTTTTATTCTTGTTATTTTACTGTTCTTCTTTCTTTTTATTTATTCTCCTAAATCAATTTAAACCATTTATTTATTCAATTTCTTTAAATGAATATAATTACCTTTGGGGTCTGTTCTTTAATTACATCCTTGCCTTTAAGAGAGGTTTCAAATGATATTTTGTGCACTTTGGAAGGTCATACAGCCCCAAACATTTCCAATTCTTTACAAAAAATATTACAACACCTGAATCAATATTCTATTGGCCACCAAACTTGGACATTTTTGCCAAACTGTATTTAATATGTGGAGATTAAGCTTGTATTCTTTTCGAAATACTTGTGTGGATCAAGTTTATTATTAATACTGGTGCACAGGAGAAAACATTATCATACAGTCGAATCAGATTAGCATTATTGTGCTGTTGCTTGCTCAAATGTTGCATCATATATTCAGTTGGGGAGGAAAATTACATGCGCATCAAGACGTCAACATGATGAATTGCAGGCCACTCGAGCTGCTTATGTGTCTTCCATGTTAAACATGTGGTCATCTTTACACTTATGAGCTGCAAAAATAAATTAAAAAGACAAGCTGCTTTGAAATAATTTATATTTATAAAGCGCTATAAAAATGTAATAAACCAACAGAAAACATGCAATATTTGCTGTGCTTAGCCTTAGATTTGAGTCTGTGTCTGGATGACTGGTTTCCATGGAGCTAAATTACACTGTCATCTCAGTAAGTATGATTGATTCCTCTGGCAAAATGAACATCCCTGTGATTAGAATTCATAACTGGGGTATTTGGTTTGATAGCTGTAATTTTTTATTTTTGGTACATATAATGTAAACAAGTGCTGGTTTATTTAATGCAGAGGGAAATAGATTGAAAATGTGAATGATACAGACCAAAAATTATTTTGTCTCAAACACAACGCAAAGTTTTTTATTTTTTTCAAGATCACAACTTTGTTTATTTAAAAAAATACTAATTAAATACATATAGAGCAAACTAAACTATTTCATAATTATTCTTTTTATTTAATGTTTTACAATCAATAATAAAATACTATAAATATGGAAATTTAGTGTACACACACACACACACACACAGAGTATATTTGGCCTGCAACATAATATGTAATATGTGATAATATGTGAAGATCTTGAGGAAAAAAACGAAGAATAAGCAATAATAATAGTCATGCTTGCTTCAGCCACTTATCTATGTATGGAACCTGGATGCAATCTAATGCACAATGAATAGCTTTCCTATTTTCTTGTATTATGAGATTGTATGTATACTATCAGTCACACCTTGACTCTTCCAATATACAGCTCCACTACTACATACCTGTCATCTCCAACAGAAAGTGAAGAAAAATCGAATTTCCTTCACGCTTCATGAAAAGCCTGAAGGAGCTGATACCACTTTGTTGAGTTTAGCATTTTGTGCACAATCCCTTTCCTAATACCCCATCTGTCATGCAATAACATCAGCTATTGGGTCCAGAGGCGAAGACTTCCACGTGTCACGCACCGCATTGCCCTCAAAAGATACACGCGGTCTGCCCGAGGCTGCTGAAACCGGCCAGCCAGATCAAAGGCCCAATAGGTTGTCTGCACATTCCTAACAGTATTTGCTTGATAACAGCTGGCAGATTTTCTATATAACAACATAATAAGAAAAAGGTGCTCATAAGGAAACAGTAAGCTCCTCTCCTTTACCAAAGAGTTCTCTTTATGCGAAAGGCAATATTGTAATGATGAAGTGGGTCATGAAAACAAGATACAGATGTTTTGATTTCCTCCATCGCTGGACATGGTGGATCTGAGACTTAATGCCTAATCAAAGAGATCAAAATGTGCACTTATTGATAGAGAGGCAGGAAATCATATCGCGTGTGATGGATGCCTGTGTCGTATGAGATTTTGGGTGAGATTTATCCCAATATTAAGATCTCTGAACCTTGGGTTAAGGCTACGAGCCAGATGAACTGTTGAAACAGGTGAATGCTCACAGTCGCTCTTTTATCGGTGTGGATGGCAAAGGAGGGACAATTATTCGTATTTTAACTGCAATTAGATGAAAATTACAGTTTAAGTTTATATTAAACATAATTAGCTAAATTTTAGTATGCTTTTTTTTTACTCAAAGGAGGACGTATAAGAAGTGTGTCTTATTAAGTATATACATTTTGAACATCTTTGAAATATAGTAAAAGAGAACTGTTGAATGTACTGACAAGCATTTATAATAAACTAAAATATACTTTGTCATTTTGTAACTTGTTTGTCACATATTTTTGCAATTTCGCACGCATATTAGTAAAAAGAGTAAAAGTAACTTCCAAACTTCATTCATTAATATGTAATCAGCCAGTATAGTTTTTTAAAACACATAAATGTGTTCGACTGTGCTCAAGGCTGTCTAGAACATACTTGCAACATTCCCACAGTTTATAAATAGACGAGTAACATATAAATGCATGCTGCAAAACAGCTCCATGCATGCTTTCATGAGGCTTGTTCTGACTGCAAGCAGAAACATTTATATTCATTTGTGTCATGAATATCACACAGACTTCCCTTTAATGAATCTTATTAGTACATTAATTGCAGCTGGATCATGGCTAATTATTACAATGATTAGTTGAGCAGGCACAGCTGCAAAACAAAAGCCTGCAGAGGAATTATGGAAAGTCAAAACTAAATCTGCAAACCCTTTAAGCAGAAAAACATACTAACTACTATTTCTGCAGAGTACATCACGTATACTACACAGTATTTCGTTTTTTCCCCCACGATTTATATTAAATAGCCCACTTGCTGCATTTGACAATGTCTATAAAGTGAAAAATTGGTGTAAAAACAAGTTTCATTCAAATACACAGAAATATTAACATGGAAATATGTAAAATGTGGTAACTTAATAGTGACTTTTGCATAACAGCAGTATTAAAACAGAAATATGTGCCGACTTTACAAAATGTTTTTGATAGTGACTTTTGCATACTAAAATAGCACGCTACACTATTGTCACATAACCATTACAAGAGAATTTAATAATCTCGGATCATTTTTTATCCATGTAAAAATGTGCCAACTTTCCAATAGTGTGACTTTTGCATAGTAATGGTGTTATACATAACGTTTTAAACCATAGCATGCTACAATGTTGTCACATAACCATTACGAGTCAAGTTAAAGAAAAAAGTTATCTGAAAAAGTGTTATTTTGCATTTTTAATCCAAGTTTCTGTAAAGAAATGTGCTAAATTTCCAATAAAATGGTGTTGAAAATTGCAGCTGACATTAATTTGGGTTTATTAGTCACCCTGGACATGGAAGGTCAAGTTCAGTATGTTGCATTGCAGGAAAAAGTACCTATATGCAAAGTTTCTATAAGCAGAATATGTATATGTTGTATGTAGCATGTTTAGTATACTGTACATATATTGCAGAAATATTAGAAGTATGCTATTCTCAACATAGCTTTAATTTTAAGACTACATCCCTCATAAGATATGTTTTAAATGCTTCAGAACACAGAGCGAGACTGCTGAGTAAATGCATTAAATATATATCTTGTATACATCATTGGCTTTCTGGAAAAGTCCTGAAATCCTGGCTGGAAAGAAAAGCCATGTGTAAGAAAACACAGTTGTGCGGTTCAAAGACTGTACTGTTTCAGTTGAAGCACTTTTCACACCAATCTTCTGTCTGACTGTCACTCGCTGAGATACGAGACACCTGTGTTTTGTAAAGGAGATGAGAAACATGTAGCGGACATGCACACAAACGCCTCACACATTTTAAATCAACAAGGCCCCATAGTGTGATCAGACGTGAGAAAGGGCCACGGAGAAGAACATGTGAGATACAACACATGGCTTAGTTTCTTTCCAGGGTGGACGGCTTCTGGCTGTCAACAGGATAGTGTGTGTGGAGGAGGGGCGAAACACACTTCCCAGATGTGAATGTGAATATTTACATCACATAGTTGTGCAGTGAGACCAAAAGAGCACATATGAGCGACACATCTAATAAATTTGCAGGTTAAACTTCTAACTACCTTCACATTTTCAGAAACAAATTGTGAAGGGATCTTTGGTTGCTCAAAGTAAAGAGAAAATTGTAAGTGTGATCACTTTAAGCAGCACAGAATGAGATATTTACATCTGCAGCACAAACAACGTTGAATATGTATAGTTATCTGAACAACACAAATTGTAAAATATGAGCAACAATAACAATGTAACTTGTGCAAACACCACCAATAAAGACCACAACTCTGAATACACTATTGGTTGGTTATGAAGAGAATTACAATTGCATTTCTGGATTTTGTGCATCAAGACACAAACGTGACAGAACAACCTGAAAACTAAATATTGAAAAAGTTATTAATATTTAAGTAAATACACAACCATTCAAAAGTTTTGGCTCAGTATTTTTTTTTTAATGTTTGTGGAAAAATAATTAGAGTTTAAAATATCTATTTTAATATATTTTAAAATGTAATTTATTCCTGTGATGGTAAAGCTGAATTTTCCAAACCAAACCACTGATTTGGTGCTTAGGAACATTTCTTTTTATTATCAGTGTTGACAAAAAGTTGTGCTGATTAATATTTGTGTGTAAATCCTGATACTCATGATTTTCTGATAAAAAGAAAGTAAAAGAAAAGCATTTATCTGAAATATATATATTTATTTGGTAATGTTTTTACTGTCACATTTGATCATTATTACCACTTTTGAAGTATCATTGCTGAATAAAATTATTTTTTTTTACATAATTATGATAAAACTTACTGACCCAAAATATTTGAATGACAGTGCAAGTCTGTAACATGCATTAAATACCATAAACTAAAAACCAACAATATGTTTTACAGCATTTATTAATGTAGGTTAATGTAACTTTGTACATATATTAACAAATTTTTTAACATTTCTAGTTGTTTAATTTAACATTAATGTGTAATGAGCAAACACAAGTTAATAATTAACAAAAATATATTTATAAATGAACACTAACCTAGATTAACTGAGATACTGATGCAGCAGCTAAGAAATGGACCTTTTTTTAAAGTGATGCCAATAATTTCTTAATTTCCTACATAAAACACACACTTCAAGATCGTTTCCATGGAGATCATGAATTCTTGGTTCTATTTTAAAGTATTTATATAACCATAAGATTTGCAGCCGCAAGACTCAATGCTACCTGGTATAGTCTTTGTACAAAGCACCACCGGAGCCCAACATTTAAGTTAAATGACACTAAACGAAAACAAAATGAAAGGGAATGGATCACAGACCTTAGAAATGTTTGCATTTCAATGATACAGAGTCTGGAGAAGAGAGCAGAACACCGGGTACTTTATTATGGAAAAACGTGACATTGGGAAAAGTCTTATCTGGCACATAAGTCAGTCTTTATACAAAAACAGAAGAAAGAAAGGCTACAAATCTTGATAATTTATACAAATGCAACATTGTTCAAAAAAAAAAACTTTTTAAAGTAAACTCTTTCTCTGCTCTGAGAGCACCAACCTCGATATCACCACCTCTCCAAATCCCTGAGGAAAGACTTCAACACTCATGCCTACAGTACGGGTGCAGGTGTCTTAGTCATGTAAGTCTGCATTGTGAGTGTGAGTCGATGTGAAAACTGTCATCTTAACAGACACACTGGGTACAGCTAAGGACAGCACAGTATCGATGCAGTAGCAACTAATACCACTAGAAACTACGCCGATTACTTACACTGTGGAGAACAGACAAGACACAATCACGTTACGACTGAGACCGAAAAAAATTACAAATGGTTTACTATGGTAATGTGCTAACTATGAGGAACTTGCGTCCTTTGACGACATGGGAGTTCTGTTATTCCAATCTTATGCTACTGCAGTGGTGTTTTTGTGCATTAAAGGAATATTTCAGTTTATATTTTACTGAATATTTATTTGTTTTGAAGTTAAAAACATCTTAATGATGGATTTGCTTATTACACACATGCAACTTTTTGCTTCACGAGACATTAAATGATGGACTGTGGATTTCTTGTGGATTACTTGTGATGTTTTTGTCATTCTTCAGTTCATTCTGAAGTGCTGTAATGCTAAATTTCTCCAAATCCATTCTGTTGAAGAAACAAACTACATCTTGGATGGCCTGAGTGAGAGTACATTTTCAGCAAATTTTCATTTAAAGGGACTGTTCATCTAAAATGAAAATGTTTTCATCATTTACTCACTCTCATGTTATCACAAAGTTTTTCTGCAGATAAAAAAAGTCAGCTTTTGTGAGTAAATAATTACAGGATTTTAAATTGGATGAACTATACTTTTAATATACTGCATGATTATGTCAATGTCCAGTACTAGTTTAGAAATGCTCTTTTCTAATCAGTATAACATTAGAAAGATCAGACTATTGACTATTATTTGAATTTTGATTCATTAACTTAAGAGAAGACAATGGAAGTACACTCTAAAAAAATGCTGGGTTAAATGCATCCCAGCGCTGGGTAAAATATGGACAAATCCAGCGATTGGGCTGTTTTCAACCAACAGTTGGGTTAAATGTCTAACCCAACCTTCTGAGCAGTAACCCAACTGCTGGGTCAAAACAAACCAATCGCTGGGTTTGTCCATATTTTACCCAGCATTTTTTAGATACAGAAATGTGAAGAAACAGGTTTGTCTGAGAGACCGTCTAGACAAATGCATCACAAATTCTGTGTTTATTCCCTTGAAAATGCTCCCATTACATGTCTCATTGAAACAATGGATGAATTAGTTCAGCTTAAAAATATATTTAAAGCTGCAGTCCGCAACTTTTGGCACTCTAGCGGTTAATAAACAATTGCGTGCGTCTTGCGAAAAAACATTGTAGCCGGAGTTACTTTTCTCTGTTTATGTCTATGACAAATCACGCAGGTACCGGGGGGTTACTCCGCAGCGGTACCTACCTGAACCAGTCTAAAATAGTCCCAATATAAACACTTATTATAGGTGTACCGTAGTGATTCGGGACAATCCAAAAACAGGGATTGGAAAATGGATTCATGGTGAACTCGCTTATTATATAAATTTAGAACACAAAAAAAGTTACAGACTGCAGCTTTAAAAAAGGGCATCTTGAATCAGAAATATTTCACACACTTTTGACATATAACACAGAGCCAGCTGCTTTTTTTCTCTTTTCCTTTTTTTTCATTAAGACGACACAAAAGGGAATAAGTTAATACTGACTCAACTGTCCGACATGACATTTGCTAGAGCTGTAAAGGGATCGTTCACCCGAAAATTTAAATTCTGTTATTTATTCACCCTCATGTCATTCCAAATACATTTGGTTGCTCATTTCCATACTATTGCAACGAATGGGGGACTGAAATTATGCAAAAGCATAAAATAAGATGTTTATAAGACGAATTTAATCACACAAAGCTAGTACAGCTTCAGAAAATGTGGAATATAGTACATGATAGACAGGTTTATTATAGTTAACTAAAACCTAAACTTAAAATAATAACCACTATGAATTAATTGAAATAAAATAAAACTAACTTTTATGGTGCTTTTCGTCGTTTTTAAAGATAGAAAGCTTCCACTGTAATTGAATTGAAAAGATCCACTATTTTTTCTTAATTTCTCATTTTTTCTTGTGTTCAACAGAAAGGGTTTGAGGGTGAGAAAAAACAGAATTTATTTTTTTGGGGTCCAAATTTTCACTTCATTTTTTTTTAATGTGATAGTGAGAAAGGCTCATATCACAAAAATATCCTTCGTAAAAAAATTGGTGGGATCACCGATTATTCGTACTCACTACATATACAAAGTTGGAAATCAGAAACAAGGATGAACAAAGACAATTATGAAACAAAGTAACTGCAGAATGAACTAAACAATTCTAAACAAGTAATTGTATAATGTTTCTGGCTTACTGTTTTCCGTGTTTGAGCAACAACGTCACACTGTGTAACGTGTCATTTTATATATTAGGTTCCATTTATACACTCAAGAAAAATATTAAACCAACATTACATATAAACAATCCCTTACAAATCTATGGCTGTATATTGTTAGATGAGTGCAACAAGTGGATTTGTTTTTGGTTAGGAGTTACCAGTCAAAGCTTTGCAGTTAAACTACCGGCCTGTTGAACCAATTCAGTCAAAGTACACTGCTAGCAGAACTTATCAATGTCCACAATCTTAATGTTCAGATGTAATAAACACTACCTTTCCAAGTTTGGGATTTATTTTTATTTTTTTACGTCTCCTGTGCTCACAAAGGCTGCATTTATTTGATCAAATAAAAACACAGTAATATTGTGAAATATTATTAAAATGTACAATAAATTAATTCCAATATACATGTATATGTATTTTTAAATGCAATTTATTTCTGTGATGGCAAAGCTGAATTTTCAGCATCATTACTCCAGTCTTCAGTGTCACATGATCCTTCAGAAATCATTCTAAAACGATGATTTGGTGCATTTCTTATTAAAAATCTTGAAAATGGTTATATATATTTTATTTCTATGAAAACAGTGATACATTTTTAATGACCCTTTGATGAATAGAAAGCTCAAAAGAACAGCATTTATTTTTAAAGAAATCTTTTAAGTCTTTACTGTCATTTTCAATCAATGTAATGCACCTTGTTGAATAAAATAATAATAATAATAATAAAAAAAAAACGTATTGACCCCAAACTTTTGAACGGTAGTGTAACTGAATTAACACACTGCTGAATGTGATTTTATAACAAGTGAACATTTTCCATTCCCATTTTATATTACTAATGCAACAAGTAAATAAACCCCACTGGATCCTTCTGTTACAGAACTGATTTTCGCAAAAAGGCAAAGAGAGCTCGCAAGTTCAATTTCTAACATTTCCTTCAGGCTATATAAGCGTATCGAATGTTTCTTTCCTGTTTTTCTGTCATTTTTGGCAAGATTAATCAAATGGATCCAATTTCTTGAACCCAGAAGTTATCGAGTGCCGTGGGCAGGCGTGTCTGGATCGATGGAACGTTGATGGAACGTGAAAATGCATTCGCTAAAAATTCCGCAAACTTCACATATCATCCGTGCTTCTATGTACAGTGTCAGTAAGTCTACAACCTCACAAATCGATCATTTTGACACAATGAATGTTTGTTTTTTACAGTGAGAAACGTTTATGGCGTGTTTGGTCTATTTATCTCATTATTTTGTTGATATTACGATTTTTTTCGCATTTCCATCAGCCATGATGTGCTCATTAAATATTAATGATTCCAAATGAAGAAATGTACTGTACATGCAGAGTATAGCCTCATGGGGATTGTGGCACTCTCATTCCTTCTCAATTTCACATAGCCTCAGGGCAAATATTGCCCTTCAAGACTATTAAGCATCGACTAACTAATTAAAATCTAATTTATCATGAGACTTCAAGTATGTATCTATGGGCCACTTCAAGTTATTAACTCCCGACACGTCTGGGGAGCTCCGCAGTTCTAGATTGTTCCAGAATGTCTTGGTTTTACCAGACGTGGCACCTCTCATATGTTCAAGCGTCCCATGAGGTAACCCAGGACTGAAGCCCTAGGATGTCGATTATCTCATTAGTGAGAGCTCTGAGAGAACATCTCCTTTACAACCTCAGTGAAGGTGTTCCATCAAATATGTCCAAGTCAAGGAGCCATGGTCCTCAAGCCCTGTTTTTCCATAATGTTCCACAGCTTCCGCAGGTTGGACTGAGTGATGGTATCATCCGGCTTCAGCTGCAAGGCTCGCAGATAATTGGCCTCCGCCTCTTGGAGTTTGCCGTTGAGATGGAGAATGGCTCCGAGGTTCATGAGAGCTGCGGGATACTGTGGAAGAAAACACCAAATAGTCACTTTAAGGAAGCAAATAATGTCCTTTGCATGTTTTTTCACTGGCATTTCTGAAATGTTTTCAGGTTCACATGTCCATAAATTTGACCAGAATCTCTGTTATTCTACAGTCTATAACTCTCCTGGACGCACATCATCTGTTTTACTTATGTCAGGGTTACATGAGTAATGTTGAATGCATCAGGCTTCAATGGAAACAATATGTTGACTATGCTGATTCTTCTCACATAAGGAGATTTCAATAGATGTGTAAATCAACCTGAACCTAAACTAAACCCAACATTCCAAGAGTCCCGACATGGACGTACAAAAACATATTTGTTGCAGCACTTGGGGCTAAAATACAGGCTGGCATGACTAAATTTAATATGTCAAAAATATTTAATTGCAAGAAGGTGATATGATTTAAATTAAAAACCATTTTTGGACATGCTTCACTTGCCACCTCTGAAGGGAGAGAGTCGTATATTATCTAACACTCAGGAGAGTAAAACTAATACTAACTGACTTTTTAGGCCAGCTGCCATGGTTTTCCACACGGAAACGTAGAAGGAGACGATCGTTGTAGAATTACACAACGCATAAGTAATATATTAGCACTATTTGACCCAACGCAGAGATGTCAAACCTCAAAACGAGACTGAGGGACAAATGAACTGCAAACTGTGGTATTAACTGCACTCGAGTGACACATATACCTTCCTCTCAAAACCAAATATATTCTAAGCCATATTCAGCAAAATTTTCACTAGCTTCAAGTATTCAAGTAAAAAAATCCATAGAAAAATGGAAAATGTACTTATGTCAGGACATCTTCAGTTCAAAATCTACAGATTTTTTCTTTAACCCTAAACACAACACATAACAACATATAATTCAAAATAGCAAACACCTGTGAAAAATCAATTCAGAAAATTCCTTCATATCAACAATACACTGGACCCTAATTTTACAGACTTTTTTTTTTTGTATTTATATGAAAAATTGGAGTTTGATATGACCAAAAAAGTCCAAAAATCATGGTATGATTTATTTTAAATCACTAAAGTGATACTGTAAATCATTATATAGGTATTTTTTCCTCCATAAATAAATAAACGAATAAATGCATTGGTTTAAATTGTAATCCAGCTAAATTCTTTAATGAAAGTAACTACATTTTATATTATTTTTATATAAAATTTTAAAAATAATAAAATGAAAAAGCTGCTTCGAAAAGATTTACATAATATTCATAAAAAGTCTGGCATCAGTGTAAAAACAGCTTCATATTACAGCATGTAACACCTGAATTAACAAATACCCCTAATTTTAGTTTAAAACTATATTGAAAAGTCAAGCCCTGCAATTAATATTTATATATGCATATTTGTGTTAGTATACTATTCAGAAGGGTGTAATGTTTAAATTGTTGTTCAGATGTTTAGAGACCCACCACTTGTGCCTTTACCAGCCAAAAACTATGAATAACTGACACCACAACATAGAGCCTTTTAGATACTGTCAGGTAAGAGGAAGTAAGCAGCGGAGGAGAATCTGTCCCGCTGTGTCCTCAAGAAGTTTCCTGACCTCCCTGCTTCCCCTTCACCCTACAATCTAACCGCACAGTATCCCTCACAACACCATCCTGGGATGCAGACACAGCATCAGTGGTACCAGATGTGGAAAATATCGTGGGACTTTTGTTGAAACAGCTGCTAAGTAGACAAACATCCCTGAAGACAAAAAGTCCAGACACTGTACAACACTGAAATAAAGGCAGCATTTAGGGAAAAAAAATTAAATAAAAAAATATTTACTAGCATCAAATAATTTGATAAGTAATGTTTTTGAGTACACTTTAAAGTAATAACAAAGGAAATAATAGTTTACATTTATTTGACAAATCGCTGACACACATGATATACCCCAAATATTCATTAAAAACCAAATATACTTATATTACATCTAAATGCCGTTTAAGAATGCTGTTAAATACAATAGCAATGCCAGTTTAACCAGTGGCATGTGTTTGGGGCAATCAGTCAATATTAGGGGTGTAACTATACGCATATTCGTATTGAACCGTTCGGTAAGAGGCTATCGGTTCGGTACGCATTACAAACCGAACTATTTGTTGGACTAATCCTATTATGTTTGGAAAATAAAACCTTAAAGTGTGTGAAATATCAGTGCCACTGCGCTCAACAACGCAGCCCAAACTACGCAACAGGCAACGTGCTGTCTGCCCCGCGATAACCTCCCCGTGCTGGGGTGCGTCGAAAGATGATGATCTTGTATCGTCGATAGCGATTTGCCATTTCCAATTAATGTAGGCCTGTTACATTCTTATTTTTAATTGGCCTATTATTATTATGAAGTTACTTTTATTATTAAATTAAAAGTGCAATTAATTTTCCCCGCAATTGTTAATTAACGTATAACTGATGCGCTGCGAGGATAAGATTTGGCTATATTTACTCCTCAATTAAAATGTTTTAAAAAAAGGTCTATTAGGCTATAGGCTACAATGAATTATAGTCCTATTATTAAAATATTAACACTGCAGGCATCAATATAAATCAATGAAATAAAAAGCTTTTATTTCAAGCACTGACTTTCAAAAACAACCTGTTTAACACGAAATGCGTTTCTTTTCTCTTTTTTTTTCAGTATGTACGGGCCACAAGACAAATATAAAGGAAATAAACGAAAACAGCTATAGGCTGTACCGTTATCAGCATATGTTGAAGTAGATTCGTCTCTCTTTGTCTCTGAGAGAATATGCGGCGTCAGATGCCGAAAGCTCCGTCATTACTCCTTCATTCCGTTTTTACTTTCACTTTCTGCTCATAGTGAATTGACTGAGATTAAGACGTTCACCGGCATAAATCTTGCGCAAAGTTTGCATGTGTGCAAACCTGGTGCAAACGCGTGCTTGTGTGATATCCATTGGCTCGCCTTCAGGGTTTAAAACAGAAACATTTCCAACATTGCGACGTAACCGATTGCCCCGCCCCCCGTATTGAAAACGTACCGAACCGTGAATTTTGTGAACCTTTACACCCCTAGTCATTATTATTATTGTTTTACCATTTCAAAACAAAATAACCCGTTTTCACACACTAAAAAGTTATGCAAAATACTTGGTATGAAACCAAAAAGCATACATAGGCATCACTGAGAGATATATTTATTACATAAAATAAAGAAAATCATAATAAATAAATGTATAATTTATAGTGATCAGCAATTAATAATTAATTTGTTATATTAATAATTGTTTTTATCATATCTTCAGTCAAAACTTTTATTATATTATTACAATTATAAATAAACAAATACATTTAATTAATTTGAAACTCATTCCACTCTTAATGAATGTTCATTAGCCATATTCCACAAAACAAAACACAAAACAAGAAAAACAAAAAACAAAACAAGAAAAAACTAAATTTTCTTAATCTAAAGTTGACTTCACCTAACAGGCTTGAGCCTCATATCAGCTTTCCAAAATATTTCTAATTTTCTACATTTCCATTTTTTCATTTTGCACTTCTGTCTGGTGAACAGGGCAACTTCCTTTCAGGCAGCTGCACACCGAACATCAAACGCATCCACATATTCCAAAGAAATCAAACAACTGTGTGTTTTGCGGACTTCACAGTACACTTCCCTGACATACTGCGTCTCTTTAAAGTTTGAGACTGATGCTTTGAAAACAAACCCCAAAACCGCCAACAGAGCTTGTACAGTTGGTCACCGATACAACTTATGGAGAGCAGTTGAGTCACACCAATCATTTCAAGTTAACCACCATGTGTTTGCATGGCACACGTCCCACGTGCAGCACGGCTTGGGTACTTACATTGGGTCTCAGGTTGGCTGCTTGTCTGTAGTACTTCTCAGTCGCATCATTGAGGCTGGCTTGCCTGAAAGAGCAAATAAACATTGCGTCTTACTTCATCATGTTGCACAAGTTATCGCTGGATATTAAACCTTGGACTATTTGTTAACCAACTTTAATGCCATGGAAAACTAGGTAGAAGCCAAACAGGGTTATAAAACTGCCCGGCTTCACAATTTTTGAGCAGAAAATGTACCTTCATTTCTTAGGTCACGACCTACAACCTACTGGATGCTCTTTGAAGATCTTTAGCTTCTTTACAACTCTTAAGGTTTTATTTTTTCATGGGGAAAAACCCATCCTCTAGCTTAGCGTTTCTCAACAGGGGCGTTCGGAGAGCATCGGGGGGGCGCTGGAAGCAATATTTTTGAAAGGGGAGCTCTGAGCTGTTCTTGGGGGGCGTTTGGTTAAGGCAAGTTTACATCAAAGATGTATGAGCTGAAACTTGCAAAAGAAAATGGTCTGCCACATCCTAGATACAAGACTTCAGATGCCCATCAATCTGTGGTCATCGTTGTCTGATTCTTCTTTTCATGATGGGCCGTACATGTTCAATAGGAGACAGATATGCTGGCCAGTCAGTCACATGCACTATGAAACCATGTTGTTGTAGCACATGCAAAATGAGAGCTGGCATTGTCTTTATCTAATAACTATGGACTTCCCATGAAAGAAGTTATCTTGAACGCAGTATATGTCTCTGTACAATACCAATATATGCATCCACGTTAATGGCACCTTAACACATACAGTATGTCAGTCACCCATGCTGTTTGCTCTGCTGCACCCCCATACCATGACAGCCGTGTGCTTTTGCATCTGTCGCTGATGAAATGGATGGTCCTTTTGGTCTTTAGGACTGAGAACTCAACATCCATTTTTCCCAAGAAACAAGTTGAAATGTGGACTCATTTGAGCACAGCACACATTTCCACTGTTTTTTGACTATCTGAGATGAGCTCTGGTCCTGAGAATCCGGTATTGATGCAGCAGCAGACTGTCTTAAGTGACAGCAGTTTTCTGAAGTACTCCTGAGCCCATGTAGCTATATTTAACACTGCAGCATGATGGTTTTTCATGCAATGCCATCTGAGGGCTCAAAGGTCATGCAAATTGACCTGAGGTTTCCTGCTTTGCCCTACACAGACTGAGATTTCTCTGGATTCCCTGAATCTTTTCACAGTATGGTAGTTAGTGAAAGACCTAAATTCTTTGTGATTTTGCATTGAGAAATTTTTGATTTGTTTGGCACAAAGTGATTAGCCATGACTGAGACTGAGATGATCCTTTTATACCCAAACATGATACCCTGGCCTAGGTTCACCTGCTTACTGTGAACCGTTTCAAAATATTTTAATTTGGATATTCTATAGCCTTTTCATGTTTATTTTCCCTCTGTCCTAACTTAATTGGAGTGTGTTGCAGCCATCAAAATCAATTTTTTTTTATATTTATAAAATGCATTTATGTTGGTCAGCAAAAACATTGGAAATATTTTCTTTGTACTTCTGTCAATTAAATAAAAGTTAAATAGAACTAACAAATCACAGGTTCTTGATTTTATTGCATTTGACAAAACATCCCAACTTTTCTGGAATTGGGGTTGTACATTGAAGTATTTTTAAGCAAACTTTAAAATATTGTCACATAATTTATAAAATATATTAAAAGAGGGTTTATATTTTTTCAGTTTTCAAGTGTAAATGTAGTATTTTCCCACCAAAATGACCATGTCTACTATGTCAGAAAAAAAGGAAATTCAATAAATTCTTAAAAAAATTATTTTCTAAAACTAAGGGATAAATATTATTTTTCACTGAAAGCTAATTGAAAACATCCATACATATGACAGCAATTCAATGGATCCTTAAATTAACTTAATTTCTTAAAAATCATAATGACCCCATACATTTGAATGGTATTGTAAAAATAACAGTCCTCATTATAAACAAAATAATAATCAACTGTAATGTTCAGTGAAGTATTTTATTTGATGGGGGGCGGTGAGGGACCTGAAGAATGGGTAGGGGGGCGCTGGCCCAAAATAGGTTGAGAAGCTCTGCTCTAGCTGCTTGTACCTGCTGGTAGCAATATCTTCTTTTAGAAGAGAGTTCAATATGGAGACAATGACCGTCGGCCAAGAAAGGCTGGGTTGTAATGATGAAAGATTGCTGAAGATGTCTTCTATTTATGATAGATGACCGCTTTCCTTATACTGGCCGGTTTTATAAACCCTCCTTCATCCTCAACAAAACTCTTTGCTGAAAAGAGCTAAGGTTAAACATTTCAAGAAATAGCTTTTTATTAAGGGAAAATAGTATGTACTGTACTTGAAATATTCAAGCAGTGAGATGATGGATAAATTATATGTGTGGAAAACATTCCATTCCAGTAACCTTGACAGAGCGATGAATGAGGAAGATGATAAATTAAGACATTGCATTGAAATACGATTTAGGAGGAAATTTCTATACAAGCAAAGCTGAAGCTATCAAAGGCTGACAAGTTTGAATTCAGCTTGCAACATCTCCCAATCCCATTCTCAACATCCTCACTATTCTATTGCTATTCTATGAATAAAAAAAGCCAAAAATAAAATAAAGTGTTGAGTGGGAGAATGTATGGGGTCAGGGTGAACTTCCAACAGCTAAACATGGTGTTGTCCTTCCCTTTGTACTTTAAGAGACGGCATTTTTAGGTCACAGCATTTTGAGTTGCTTTGTGAAAAAATCAGCTGTTATAGAAGTAGGTTATAATGTTCTAATAGTTTATCTACTAAAATAAAATTATAACAATAATAATTAAAATATTCAAGGAAACAAGAAGAATAATTTAAAGTTGAAGGGTTATCCAAAACCATTATGTTCTTTGATTCTAATTGAAGAATAAGAATGTGATCTGAAAAATCTGCATGGTGTGTATGCCTATATTTACAAATTACTGAAAACAGCTCATCTAGATCAGTGATTTTTTTTTTAAGTCTAGCTGATGCCCAGTTGGTTTATGGGTCAGCAAAAATAAAGTAAAATAATAAAATAAAGTAAAATTAAAATAAAATAACTAACTAACTAAAATAAGTAAAACGGGAAGAAAACAATGGTTGCTTCTAAAAATATTTGAAACATTAATTGCTCAATATTTTGAATAATGATATTTACTAATTTAATGTGTTAAATTTAGTTCACTGACATTATAAAGATAGCATGTTGCATGTGACATTTACTGTTATTTTTCCCTCTCTCATACAATATGAATGAGTCTTAAAATATATAGCGGCCTTCATCAGAAAATTTGAAAACCCCTAATTTAGATGCATCCATCTTGAAAATAAATTGTGTCTTCCTGAATTAACTGGCTTGACCTTTTCTGGATGTATATGGCTAAAAATTACCTGCTAACTTAAAAAAAAAAAAAAAACAGACTAGAAGTTACATAAAAATCTATGGGATGACTGGTTCTCAACAGTGGACTTAAGCATTTAACCAAAACCATGTGTTACTGTTCACCCTCCACAATTCTGTTTTACAGTCCTTTCCTCCTGAACGATGAGTCTGTGCAATTTTCACATTCACAGGCACGTAAAAAAATGGGCTTGATCGTGACCACAATTGTCTGCAGGGACAAAAGATTCTGTTATAATCAACAGTGGGAATGTGACCACCCTTAACGCAGAGTCAAAACTGTGATGGTCTTCATGACCACAACTGCAATATATGGTGAAAATCTAAAAGACAGCATCAACTGGACCTCCCTAAGTCAGATATAAACCTCCAAAATACAATAAACCAAATGTTTAATTTTTGGCAACCAAACTTTTCCTCCACCCCACCGCAGTCTACTCATTATTTCATTCCAAAGTGGTCACCGACCTTCCGAGAAAAAGCATAAAATAATTCATGACCCGTTGATGTAACCATGTAAGACTGCATTACATGAAAGCTTTAATGGTAAGCTTTTATTGTACAAAGCTATAGAACCCGTCACAAACAAATGGAGGCCTATGGTTTATGGATTAATTACAGGAGCAACGCTGGCTGGAAGCAATTTATCTGAAGTCTGACAGCAATCGTCTTGAAATGTATCGTATAAGAATGTGAATTACAAAAGCGGTGCTTTAAAGGAGATTAATTTAGACTTTAAGGCGAAGGAGAGGCTTTTAGCAGACAACTGTCAGAATGCTAAAATCCTCTCTAAAATGCATTTCAAATTTACCCCTTTAAGGAATAGTTCATCCAAAAATGGAAATTTGCTCACCCAAGGATCCTCAGTAGTGAATGGGTGCCGCCAGAATGAGAGTCCAAACAGTTGATAAAGGCATCACAATATCCACAAGTAATTCACATGACTCCAGTCCATCTATAAACAACTTGTGTAGCAAAAATCAGAGTAATTGTAAGAAACAAATCCACCATTAAGCCGTTTTAACTTCATAGCTTCTGGCCAAAATACAAGTCCATAATTGCTTCAATGAAAAAGGCCATCTCTGTTGTCCTCTCACATGAAAATCCACCAACATATTTGTTTAGAAGTGTTTTGGACTGTTTTCGCTTGTAAACTGTGCCTGATCTGAGCATATTTCTCTCTTGATTCAGACAAGCATTAATGAAATTTACAGAGGACTCTTACTTTAGCAAGAAGCAATGGCTTGAAGTTAAAATGTCTTGATGGATTTTTTTGTTACAAACACGCAGCATAAATTTATATTAATTGATGGACAGGAGTCTTGTAGATTACTGTGATCTTTTATTAGCTGTCTGAACTCTCATTCTGATGGCACCCATTCACTGCAGAGGATCTAAGTGATGTAATGCTAAATTAATGCAAGTGATATAATGAAAAATGTCAATTTTTTCATATGAAGAAACGAATTCTTCGACATATTGCCTGAAAGTGAGTAAATTGTCATCAAATTTAATTTTTTGGGTTAACTATTCCTTTAAAATACTGCAGCTTAGCATACTAGAAAAAAAAACATACTGGAAAAAAATGTGCGCACGTACAATGAATTGTCTTGAACTAAATATGATACTTTCACAGACAAACAACAATAAGGGAGAACTTGTTTTGAAGTAGTAAAATGTGGCATTTTACTTTGCGTGGCAGTGACACAGTTTGGCCGGGGTTTCGAATAACCACCACTTGTTTGAAGAGGGCAAGGAAACTGATAGTAAGGAAGAAAACTTGTCGGTAGAGACAGGCCCATGAGAGCCGCACATCTAAAGCGGCCTCGTACTTCCCCACCTCATTCAAATTCACCCCCCACCCGAAACCCTTCTGCAAGTCGTTCCAAGACAAACACACTAGGAACCTGATCTTCAAATGAGTTGGACCGCAAGCTAGCACGAAGGTAGGGGACACAGCCTAAGACTGCAATTAACAAGTGTTCTTGTAGCAATAAAGCACCATGCAAAATCTGCTGTAGGGTTGGAATACTTTTTAGGAAGTGTGTAACTATATACCATGTGAACTCCATGTAGCAATTATGAGAAGTGTATTCAATCGAAACCTCGAGGCGAGGGTATTAATGCAGGCTCTCCATTACATGTCCTGCGGAGCACTGCAAAAGAAAGCATCCATGCAAATAGGGAGGTGGAAGACGTAAAAGAAAAACAGAAAGAGATAGAAAAACATCCTACAATCAGTGTTGGGTAAGTTACTTTCAAAAAGTAATTAATTACAGTTACTAATTACTTCATCAATATTGTATTTAAATTACTTTACTAATTACTCTGTCTGAAAAGTAACTTAGTTACTCAATAAGTAACTTAATTATTCAAATCGCTAATTAGGCTACATCTTAAAATCCCTATAAACCTTAATAGAAATTAAACTCTATATTCTTTCAATTCGAGTCAAACATAGAATAGTTTAGCCTTTTAGCTTTAAAACAACTGGAATACTTAAACATTTTTATGAAAAAAATGTAACCACCTTTGGTTAACAAATAGAAATACTCTGCAAAATATCTGAATAACAAAAAGGCTTAA
This sequence comes from Barbus barbus, assembly GCF_936440315.1. Taxonomy (NCBI): domain Eukaryota; kingdom Metazoa; phylum Chordata; class Actinopteri; order Cypriniformes; family Cyprinidae; genus Barbus; species Barbus barbus. The sequence goes on from NC_136750.1 coordinate 24,256,701, forward strand.
AAGTTAAACAATACATTTCAGTTTGGCAAGATGTTCAGGAAAAGCCCAACTAGTAAAATCTGTACAGGTTTATGTCAAAATAACACGTTAACTGAAAGAATAAATTACAGAAATGATCTTCTCTGCTGAATAATGTCAGATCGCGCTGTTCTTATGAGGTAAATTTCTCATAGCAGGTCTTCTTTCAAAAATGATGAATATTAGATTTTTTTTTTTTTCTTAATATTTTACTTTTTTTTTTGTATCTAGGTGAGGGCATATGCGCGCAGGTGACTGCATATAATGAGCTCAGACACGGGAAAGACTGTACCTTGCTTTAGTTTCATACGGATTGCATAATCAGAAACATTAGTTTTTAATTTGAATTCGTTCAAGTGTCAAGTAGACACTTCAAGATTTTTAGAGTCTATTGATTTTAGTCTTATATGTATCTGAGTCAGAGCCGGCGCCAGGGCACCTCCATCTGTGATTGCGTGCAGTTTCTGACGCTCGCTAAAGCGTGCAATCGCTTTCTTATGTGCGCTGTTTTACCGGTTTCACTTTCGCTTTCGAAACGATCACGTTCAGCAAGAAGGGGAGAGGATGGAAAGTGGGGGGCACCGTAACTCTGCCCGCGAATGCCCCCTCTTGGTGCCGGCCCTGATTTGAGTATTTAAGGTTTCTCTGTGAATCAGGAAAATCTGAAAGTGAACGCACCCGCACGCGGAGGGTTAAAGCCGCCGCATTCAATATCTTTAGACGGTAAATTTAGATTTCAAATTCAATATTGCTTTTAGAACTGTTGAAATTATTTACTGTATGTAACGCAAGTACTTTATAAGTAACTGTAATTAAATTGCCTAAAAATGAACAGTAATCCCTTACTTTACTTTTTCAGTGGATAAGTAATTTAATTACAGAAACGCGTTACTTAGTAACGCGTTACACCCAACACTGCCTACAATGCAGCAGGTTTTGCTTCAGGATTCAGACTTCACGTTGCACATCAAGGTGGTAACCCAACACAGTGACAATGTTGTAGCAAAAAAAAAAAAAGGGGCACAATTCTTTATCGAAATTGAATAAACTCCTGTTGAATATCTGGATTTGTTTATTACGGCAGTAATAAAAAAATTAAAAAAGGACGTGGAATTGCAATGTGAATTTAAGGAAGCAGAATTAACAACAAAAATGTACTTAAATTGTATTATTTTTTTTAATTATAAATATAAAGTTTGTCAAGAGCCTTGTTTGAAAATTTTGATGAGTTTTATTAGCCTCACAGACAAACATCCTTCAACTTAACAGAATATCTAACTCATCAATATTTTCAATTCTGAAATTTGTTTAACCCTGCTATGAAACTAAGTATTTATGATACTAAAATTTATCATAACTAAATAATAATCCTCTTTCTGTATGTAGTTAATGTATCTGTATTTTAATGTATAAAGTACTTAATTATTATTATAAAAAAAAAAAAATTCTGCTGGCTGCAACCCTGTAAAAACAAACCACATTTTTGGTTTGCAAACCACCAGTTGAGAACCAATATGGTTGCTATGCGCTACAGAAATGTTTATGCTTTGTCCAGGAATATAGGTATTTAATCATAGGAAAAAAATATGTCTGTATGGATTTAGCGTGTCCTCCTCACCTGAGCATGTGAGCTGCACTGAAAACCACATCAAATTCTTCACTATCCAACTGGGCGGCTTTCTCTGCCATTTCAGCGGCCTCCAAAAGCCGCGACTCCTCCAGCAAAAACTGACCTGAGGAAAAAAAAAGCGGGGGAATTTCATTTTATACTTGCTTTTACTCCCTCGGAAAGACAAATGTGAAATATTTCCTTTGGCTGTGGGATGGATAGTTTGGTCTACCCTCTCAATGATTCTGTGAAACACGAGATAAAGCGCTGCACGCCGCGCGAACCATCTGACAGACCATTTGTCCAATTGAGATTTCTCCGATAGGCATGTTTCCGTGACAAATTAAATGCTTACTCCTGTAAGGTTGTGGAAAGGGGGCTGACTGGGATCTCAAACCTCAGCAGTATCGTTGCTAGAGGCATCGGTCAAGACTGAAGTGGAATAAATAGCCTGTTGCTATTTGCCGAAATGGCTCTCCATACTTCTGAACACTGCCGGGCCAAAACCAAACATTTTTTTCCCAAACAGAAATGACCAAAGTAGAAACGTAAGAAGCGATTTAATCCAAAGTGAAGATAGCTAGAACGCTGTCATTGATTATGGCACAAATAGTTTTATACAAATATTTTAAAAATCTGGCACAAAGCAGAGTCTTTCTCCCCATGGTAAATGACAGTGAAACAGAAAATACAAAGAAGAAGCCACGTTCTCTGATACAGTGGTTATGCACTAGAGAACAATAGAAGGAAATACAAGATCATCCTCATGGCCTTTGGATAGTACGTGTTCTGAAGATGTCTGATCAGACACGTACTAAATTATATTACACAGATGCCTTGGCAGCGATCGAGTGGAAAACATATTGTTGGGGTTAGCCTGTGATTCTGTGTTAATCTGGACTAAATTCATAAATGGGAGCATCCAGGGACAGGTGAACCATAAACATCTAGCATGGAAGATTCATTTGTCAAGACAAAAAAAAGCATTATTAGGATCTTAATAAATTATATATATAAAAAACACATTAAATTTTAAACTTTACTTATATTTTAAAATTGAAAACTAAAACTGATAAAATATAACAGCATACTGTACAATAATATAATAATGCATTTTCAGATTTAGTTAAAAAATGTTTCAAAATTGTAGCTATTACAGTATGACAGTATACAGTTTTGTTTGTCATTTTTCACATTCAACTTGAAAAATCACATGCATCGCGGTAGAAGAAGCGCGTCGAAGACTGAAGCGGAAGAGAAGAAATCGTTGAATAAAGTTATTTTTGTTTTCTTTGCACATAAAAAGTATTCTCATAGCTACATAAAATTACGGTTGAACCGCGGATGTCACATGGACTATTTTGAAGTGAAGTGACATACTGCCAAGTATGGTGACCCATACTCAGAATTCGTGCTCTGCATTTAACCCATCCAACGTGCACACACACAGCAGTGAACACACACACACCGTGAACATACACCCGGAGCAGTGGGCAGCCATTTATGCTGCGGCACCCGGGGAGCAGTTGGGGGTTCGGTGCCTTGCTCAAGGGCACCTCAGTCGTGGTATTGAGGGTGGAGAGAGCGCTGGACATTCACTCCCCCCACCTACAATCCCTGCCAGCCCGAGACTCGAACCCGCAACCTTTGGATTACGAGTCCGACTCGCTAACCATTAGGCCACGACTTCCCCGTAAATTTTAATGATGTCCTTCCATACTACCCTTCTGGGTTTTTAATGTGTCAGTTACATTGCTGTCTATGGAGGGTCAGAAAGCTCTCAGATTTCACCAAAATATCTTAATTTTTGTTCCGAAGGTTTTACGGGTTTGGAACAACATGAGGGTGAGTAATTAATGACCGAATTAGCATTTTTAGGTGAACTATCCCTTTAACCCTGAAAATAATGATGTGATGCACAAAAATAATTATTTTTTGTTTCAACACCTTTTCTAAAAAGTATTGTAGAGAGAAAGAAAGAAAAAATCCCTGGGAAGTAAACTGAGCTCCAATAATCGGAGTCTCAGTTGGAGAAAATGGCCGCAGGCTATAATCTGGCTAAATCACATTCATGCAGACACACATGAAAACTCGTATGCTTTTCCCTTCGAGAAATGAGGCCTCGTTATCTCTCTCTGCTCGCTGAGGCGTGGGTGGTTTAGTCTCACTGGAATAACATCTGTATACCAGGTACGCTTCAGATAACACTGAAACAATGACTTCCTGCACGGAGCCATCTATCTTGCTGTGAAAAAGCCTACAAATGTAACCTCAATTACAAGACAAACGTCGGCTAAAGAGCAAAATGCGAACAATTATGGCCAATATGGAGCTGGGGAGAAACCGCACAAGACATGTGGGTATTTCACGAGATGGAGTATTTCACTACGTCAGCAAAGCTAGAGTAGATGCAATGTGTGGATTCATATACCTCATCTTTGCATTGATGTCGTTTCAGCCCATGTGTGCAAGTTGAGGAGAAATAAAATAAAGTAATACCAACCATAATGCATATAGCAGTTTCCTTTAGTGGGATCGAGCTCGATCGCCTTGAGAAAGAACTTCTCCGCTTCCGTTTTCTGACCCTGAAAAGAAAATAAAGCATATCAGGAATTTCTTCAGGGCGAGGTTTTCATGGAAACTTAAATTTTTCATTTTTAACCTTTGACCTTATTTATAATGTTCACAAGAGCAACAGGAAATGTGTTTAGCAAAGAGTTATCTTTAAATAAAAAATGAATAACAGACAAAGACAACGACAACAAAAAGTTTTGCATTATAGTTAACAGCACACAAAGTTCACAAAATAAAATAATATTTTATATTTAATGAAATGGGATTGCATGCATGCATGACAACTGTATAGTATGCAACTGAATGAATAAATAAATAAATAAACAAACAAACTTTTGATTTAAGAAACTATTTTATTAGGCAAAAAGAAAGAGACTGCTGAATGACAAGGGAAGAAAAAAAAAAAAACGAGAGAATATTTAGTGATCATTATACAAAAAAAATCCAGAGAACCGAGTGATAAAAATATATCTCCAGTGCATCTTAAAACCTGAAGAATTCATACTGGTTCCAGTCTGAGATGTATTATCATACCATGTTCTCACTTGATTAACCGTGCATGGATTTATCTGCAGACCAGATGCAAAACAGTGATATATTTTTATTTACACTGTATAATTTAAATCCCCAGCGCAGCGATGTGTGACTTTACAGCAATGCATTGCACTCACAGCGTTGCCTACACTTGATAGAGCCAGTGCTGTTTAATGTTAGACATGGATGTTTGCAAACTTACACCATGTCAAGAGTGTGAGAAAAATAAAGAAACACTTGACCTTTATAGTTTATGCAATTGGAGGGAAAAAAGTCAGAGTAAAGTTCAGTCTGAAGATTTTTTTTTTATGTTTTGAAAGAAGTGGAAGATAAAAAATACAGTAAAAATTGTAACATTGTGAAATATTATTACAATTTAAAATAACTTTTACTTTTTAAATATATTTTAAATTTATTGTATTCATGTGATTTGCAAAACTGAATTTACTCCAATCTTCAGCAACACATGATCCTTCAGAAATCATTCCAATATGCTGATTTGCTACTCAATAAACATTTCCTATCAATATCAAACAGTTTTGCTGCTTAGTATTTTTTTCAAGAATGAAACAGACATCTTTGTCAATTCTCATAAATGCTTTGATCGATTTGGCATCATTGCTAAATAAATGTATTGATTTCTATAAAAAGCATTTTATTGACCGCAATCTTTTGAAAGGTAGTCTAGACCAAATATTTACATTTTGGGGTTTTGTTGCACATGAAAAATGCATGCCCTTACTTCAATAAGTAAAGATTCAGCACAAGGATAAGCTTTGTCAATTCCTGACAAACACACGTCTCAGTGTCATCCGCCGAGGTCGTGTTATCACTCTAAAGCAATATCCTGCTTTACCCCCTTTCCTCTGAATACACACACACACACACACACACACACACAGACACACACACCCCTGTGCTGGACCCCCGACCCCTTAATCTGAGCATGACATCAGAGAGACAACAGACACACTGCTGTTCCAACGTCTCTGTGGTGTTCGTCAACGGATTCTGAGCCTGATTAGTGACGGAAATGAGAGAATTCAATAATGCAGCTGAAACACTCAAACACACACACACTCGCATCCCTGGGGTTGGGCTCTTTGACCCGGTGCGTTTGTGAAGGGAGGTCAGGGAATGTCAGCACGGGGGAAAGGGGAAAGGACCGAGTTTCATCATGTCTCCTGCATTCGACCCCTGACCATGAAGATTTCCCTGTTCCCCACCTGGAAATGATGCAGGGACAATGTGATGCTGACAGGATGAACACTTCCTCATCGTTAAATTTAGATTAATTAATGACATTAAGACGACAGTAAAGCCTTTTTATTAATAATTCTTTTTCAGACAAATGCTGTTCTTCAGAACTTTCTATTTATCAGAATGCTAAAAAATGATTCTAAATGCACAATTAAAAAAAAAAAGACAAAAAACAGCACAACTTTGATAAAAAATTATTCTTGAGCACCAAAACTGCACATTAGAGATATTTCTAAAGGATCATGTGACACTGAAGAGTAGAGTAATGATGCTGAAAATTCAGCTTTGCCATCACAGGAAAAAAACAACAACAAATTTTTAAAATATATTACAATAAAAAACAGTAATTTTAAATTAGAATAATATTTCACAATGTTTCTGTTTTTAGAAATATGCACTGGAATAGAAATATGTTGTATTATCTAAACCAATTTTAAAGGGATATTAACTAGGGCTGTCAATTTAATGCTTTAATTCAGTGTAATTAATTGAAAAAAAGTCATAAAAATGAAATCAATTAATCATGTTATATATTTAATTGTAATTTTTTCTATATATATATATATATATATATATATATATATATATATATATATATATATATATATATATATATATAGTTTTTTTTTTTTTTTATCAGTGCAGTTTAATACTGAAGTACAACTTTCATTTCTATTTCACAACTTTCTAATTCAATTCTTTGGAATATTACAACATTAAAAACCATTCAAAGTTTAATTCAACTGACAACCCAAATAATGAATGCTGCCATGCAAATACACTACAAAATAACAAGAAAGTCTACTTACAAAAGCACATCATTCACTAAACAACAAATACTCGCTACACTTGATCAAACTCACAGAAGTGCACAAAACATTTTTCCTTTCATCCATTCAAGTTTATTCAAGGTCAGTGAACTGATCAAATCACTGCCCAGGCCCCCTCACCCCTGAGGAAGCTTTATTTTCACCCAAAAGATTATGGGTACTAAGCAAGCAGAAACCGCAAGGACCTGGGAGATTTGAGCTGAAAACTTTCTTCAAAATCAACACGGCTCTGATGTGAAGACAACACCTTTTGAATTTACTCTCACTTGAGTGAGTTTCATCACAGCAGTACGGCTCTGTGATGGATCGACTTTGTCTCTGGTGGACTGACTTGTTCTGGCCTCTTCCAATGGCTTCATTCAGGACGTTTGTGTAGTTTACTTGCTTTCTTTGGTTACAGTGTGAGTCCCTGGATTGAGATGTTTGAGGACAGTGTGTCCGAACAATAAAAAAAAGAAAGAGAGGGACAGAGACACAGAACCCTTTCATTTGACATTGTTTATTCTTGGCTGTGTGAAATGATGTAACTGGCGGAAATGTGTGGTTAATATAAACTGTTTATGAAGAGAATGCTATAAATACTACACTGTTTTTGTTACTTGCGCCAAGGTTTATGACACTGCCAAGAACACCTAAACAAACAAAATAAAAGCTATAATAAAAAGCTTTAATTTTTTTTTTTTTTTTAGGTTTTATCAAAACAGCTTTAAAAGAGTGTTTCAATGGTGATCTTTTCAAATTTGACTGATATGGATGTATGTGTGTGTGTGTGTGAATAAATGCATTATTTAGGATGCATTATTTCAAATAAATGCAGTTCTTAAGATCCTAAAAAAACCAGCACAACTGCTTTCAACATTGATAATAATAAATGTTCTTGAGCACCAAATCAGCATATTAGAATGATTTCTGAAGGATCATGTGACACTGAAGACTGGAGTTATGATGGTAAAAATTCAGCCTTGCCATAAAAGGAATAAATTATATTCTAAAATACATTTAAAATAGAAAAGAGTTATTTTAAATTGTAATAATATTTCACAATTTTGCAGTTTTTAATGTATTTTTAATCAAATAACTGCAGTATAGGCAACATTTTTGAAAACATTTTGAAAATCTTATTATATTTGATATATTGATGATTTTACAATATTTTACATTTTCTAACCCTGTACAAATATTTTTCTCTTTGATAGGTTACCAAAAAGCCGTAAATGTAGATTATGATTCTGCTAATATATTTAAATATAGCATATAGTATATAGATATTTTGGCTACTGCTGTGTCTTTTTTTTTTTTTTTGACAGAGACAGATAACAAAGGACATTTCCTACATGAGCATGTCAAACTGCTACTTCACAGTAAGATTATAAAAAAATACTTTCTTCTTTAGAATAGAGTGCATTGATGAATCATTCACAATGAAAATAGGAACCTGTATTAAGAAAGTAAACAGGGTCAATGTTGACTTTAAACGATACTGCTATGTAGTGGAGATTCCATCACACCTCTCATTAGATTTTCTTGTCATCCTAGCTTCATCATGAAGCTCCATTTCTGCTAGAAGCCCTCAGCACAATCCTTCTTTCAAAAACACACTGCTTTCTTTGTACTGTCTGCTGAGCTTTCAAAGATGGTAAATTAAGACGGTCTGTATTTTCCTTACATAATCAGCTGGTGGTGGCCACATGAATGAGAAAGGCCTGAAGAGGACCATATGGCCAGAGTGGAAATGAAAGGAGACAGACACAGGTAAACCTGAGACAATCTGCTCTGCCGCAGAGCAGGAACTCTCAGAGCCATCACCTCCTCTCAACCCTTTTTAACACATCTTCTCTCTTATCTGTCCACACGGATTTCTGCTGAGTGAATTCAGACCCAGGGCATACGTGCGAGTAATTCAGTCTTCTGTTTTTAGCCGGTTCACTTTTTCAGTTTTAAGTTTCAAGATCAGAGAGAAAGAAAGAATGCGTTTGGTCTTAAGGGACGACTTCTCGGTTTAGATTTATGGATAAAAAAGGTTCCTTTATATAATGGTCGCTTCTCTTAGACAAAGAAAGCCAATGTTTACTCAAGCTTTGCTACGCCTAAAGAGTATTTAACGTTCAATAGAGAGTTTTGTCTTCCAGACAATCATGTTTTAGTTACTAATTAGTCAATTCGCTGTGTTTTTTTTGGTGCATTAAACATTTGCTTGGTGACCCACTGACTTTTATTATATGAAAAATTATGTTTTCTTCAGTTAGGGTTAGAAGAGCAAAACTCATACAGGTTTAAAAAACGTAAGGGATCATAAATTATGATTAATTGTTTGTTTAAGGATAAACTACTCTTCTGACCTTGGCTTGTGCTCAAACTTGAAACCTTTCTTTTACTAGCCCAAATATTGAACAGCTAGCCAACTCAATCCCTTATTCAGCCAGTATCCATTAGAGAGTGAGTTTACCGTCATTGCCAGGAGCTTGCCGTAAGTGAGGTGTGCAGGTATATGGTCCGGTTTGGCTCGGAGGGATTCCTTATACCAGTGTTCTGCCTCCGTCAGTTTGTTCAGCCTCATGTAGGCCTCTCCTGTGAGGGGAGGAGACAGAGGTCAGGTCAACAGGTCAGAAGTTAAGGAAGCACATAACCACCCCCCTCGCCGTGGTTTATCTCATAGCAGAAATAGAAGCAGTCAACTGAAAATGACCCACACAAATTCAAGCAGTCAATGAAATGTGATACTGGAGCCCTCCGTCCATTTATGTAAAACGAGCTCTGAGTGAAACCGACTGTTTACCGACCAGCGGACATTATTTATTTGTAATAGAAATATTTCATAATGTAAATGTCTTCACTGTCACGTTTGATCAATTTAATTAATTTATGCTGAATAAAAGTATTGATTAAAACATTTCTGAAAAGTGTTAATTAAATTTATTTAAAATTAAGAGATAGATAGATAGATAGATAGATAGATAGATAGATAGATAGATAGATAGATAGATAGATAGATAGATAGATAGATAGATAGATAGATAGATAGGTGTTAATTTTGTATTGAGCATACAAATTTACATTAAAATTTGTAAATACATTCTGAGCAAAACAAAGTGCGCTTAAAAATAACTTAAATTATTAATTGATTACCAATTATTTTAAAATAAAAAAATTAATACATTAAAAATGCAATGCATAAGAAACTAAAAAATACTATGTATACTGCTCTAAAAATACTGTCCTCCGGTCTTCAGCTCAGCAATTCAAAGCCATGCCTGTCCCAGCGCCAATCATTCTCTTATAAATCCAGATGTAAAAAAACTCCTTATGACAGGAGTATAAACACACACTCCTATCCTTTAAACATCATCTAATACCAGCCTCCAGCTCCCACCCACCTGCAATAACACACACACGCTCCTCTCAGACAGATTATTACAGAAGAGCGTATCACAGCTACTTCACTGAGATAACACAGCCTAAACAATGTTAATGTAATGTAATTAGAGCTAAAACAGAGCGTACGTGACTACACTGGGGTTTCACATGACCCGCCAGTCTCATACATGTCTGTCCGCACCAATGTCGTGTTGGTGTCAAATATAGGGCACGTGGGTCATTAAAACAGCCTAAAGTCAAATAACGCTGGAATTTTCTGCTATTATTTTAAAGATTAAAAAAAATGACACACTGCAGATGGCTCACTATTGACAGCCGGGAATGATGATGTCACAAAACTCTCGCCGTGTTTGTAAATTAACATGAATATTGCTTTGGAAACACAAGAAAAACAGAAAAAAACGGACTCATTTAGCAAATCTTAAACACATTTCGTCACACATTTGTTTTGTGCAACAGAAAAACATTGTTTCTGAAGAGTCCTAACAGTAAAGGTCACTACAATGTTCGCACGTTAAAAAATAAATACGACCTCATGTTGTGTCAATCACGTTTGCACACTGCCTCCGAAACTTTCGTCCGTAAAAAACTAATTCGGATCAGGTTCAATTTTCTGTGTTTTCGCATCCGTAGCATGCATTTTGATAGGAAAGGATGGGGAATACGGAAAAACACATGCGAAAAGTTCGGACACAGTGTGCAATGACCTTAAGAGTATGATCACGAATTTAGCAATGAAAAAAAAAAAACTACTACACAATTGTGATATTTTATTAAGCAAGGATGCACTAAAGTGATCAAAAGTTAAAGTAAAGACATTTGTAATGTTACAAAAGATTTTGATTTTCAATCAATTATATTCTTTTGAATGTACTATTTCTCAAAGATTCCTGCCAAGCAATGTTTCTTGAGCACCAAATCAGCATATTATAATGATTTCTGAAGGATAATGAGGCTAATGGCTGCTGAAAATTCAACTTTGCATCACAGGAATCAATTAAATTTAAAAGTATATTAAACATTTTTTAATGATCAAATAAATGCAGCCTTGGTAAGCCGGATCTTTCAAAAACATAAAAAAACCCTCCTACCTATCCTAAACTTGGTGGTGTACAAAACATCCACATGCTGGTATATTTAGCAATTTAAAAGGATTGTTTAACTTTGTTTAACAGAAACAATCTGACCTCCTCAGTCAAGCTGCATTTGGCTCAGTTGGTCAGAGGAGACAGCTGTCGATTTTGGCTGTTAGAACGAGCTCAATACAGTTGAAACAGTGACAACAAACAAAAGAACACAAACCTGAAAAATTAACAACAAATGAGCTTGGAAAGAAATGAACATGGGGAAAAGAAAAAATAAAGAATTACGATGGGAAAGGAAAAAAATACAATCGAGAGATAATTGTGAGAAAATGAGATGGGAGGGAAAGGCTGAAAGCTGTGGGTTGGTAAATGCGTTGCCTAAGATCCTACAGTTTGCTCCCATGATCTAAATAAAACAGAATGATTCTCACGCTCTCTGTATTGTACAAAGCCTCTAACTTATCTTGTTTGTGAAGCTGTTGACTCGATCTGACAAAATCAATTCTATAGATCAACGAATGCTATGGAAGTGGGTTCACCAGAAAAGGCACCATTACAATTACAGACCCAGTGGTGAGACGAGATAAAAACAATACGGGGTTACAGTATGTAAGGAATAATGTACAGTAAGTCAGTTATTATTGCATTCAAGACAGTGAGGTCTTGGATCACCCTGAAGGGGTTTATTTTGCAATAATGGCCTGCTGACTGCACATGATCCCACTTATTACATAACTGCTTACAAAATAAATAAATAGACATGAAATACTGATTTGAGTTGAAATTATTTTATTATTGTGTAGAGAGCTTAACTAGCTTATCTTGTCGATTTTATTATCTTGTAGATAGCTTAAAGTCTCTGCTAAGAAAAACGGTCCATTACAACACAGCCTAGAAACAACACAAACACTGCAACAATATTCAAATAAATGTTTATTTTTAATAATTTCTAATTATTATTATTATTTTTTCATTAATACTTTTAATAATCAAGGATGAATTCACTTTATCAAAAGTGACAGTAAAGACGTGTTTTACAAAATGTCAAATGTTGTCTTTTGAACTTTCTATTCATCAAAGACTCCTGAAAAAGTGCATTAGTTTCCACAAAAATAAAAAACAATTTTTTTTTATTACAGTCATACAAATATATCTGACATTCTAGAGCGTGTCAAACTTACCCATCATATTATAAAGGCTCTGTGGGGCAAACTGCCTGGGCATCTTCTGTATCGCTTCTTTATATACAGAAATGGCCTCCTAAAACCAGAATACACCATTAATTCATAAAAAGCTATAATTATAAGCATAAAGTACTCAGACTAAAAGTCTATTTATTCCAAGTCTTAATTTTCAAATATCAAATTTTGATGATTGTTTTAATCACTTTATACATTTCCTGGGAAGCCAATTTGAAATTGCACACTTTTTTTAAAGCATTGGTCTGAAAAGTGACTTTCATATAAATTCATTACATTCGATTTGGTGTGTACAGAACTGAAATCTAAATGCTTTAACTGTGCTAGAGAGCGTCTCACCTCCTGGTGGCCCTGCTCATGAAGAAGCTTTCCCAGGTTATACAGGCAGCTGGTGACTGAGCTCTTGTGTGCATGAGGATCCTTCAGGTTTTCATCTGGGATATCGGCACAAGTGACAAAAGTGCGCTTGGCCTCCTCTAAACGGCCCTGATTCATCAGGACAATCCCTGTGTTCAAGTAGGCGGCTGAAAGAGAAAGAAAAAGGGGTGAATATCAGTGCAAAAGGTAATGAGGCTTATTGAGGCTCAGAGAAAGACCTCCACTGGGGCTGCAGGAATGAACTAGTTGATATATGCAGATCAGCGGCCTGCAGTCTAGTCGATAAGGTGCCAATACATATTCACAATCTAAATCAGCAGGGGAATATCCACTCCAGCTGCAGGCTTAATTCTGGTGCTCTTAATAGACCATACATACACACAGAACACAGGACAGGACAATCTATCAGGACTCCTGCAGAAGGGACTATCCATCACTCTCCTCAGAGCTGCAATATGTGCGTGCTCTGATCTCAAACTATTACAGATCTCTTACAGATGTCTCACAACACATTAACATGGGAGGAAATGCTACTGCACTAAAGTAACGTGAGGGAAGTATCGAGTGAGGAGATATTTTTGCTCTAAAATTCAGGGATGAATTCTTCATGCTTTTTTGCATTACTGCAAAAACATGATTCAATATAATTCTCCATTTAATAGGTTTTTATGACTATTTTATGTATTTTATACACACTATTTTATGTATTTTATACACTTTATTTTCTCAATCTATTCTTTTTTGCTATTATTTATATTAATCTATAATATTATTTTTGTATGTTTTTGGTACTCTGTTTTGTTCCCCCTTTTATGCTTTTTCATTTAGATTTTTTATATTAAAACATTAATAGTAAATATACACTATATAAATATATGCATATATTCCAAAAGTCTGGAATAATTAATTATTTTTTGAAAGAAGTCTCTTATGTAAAACAGTAAAAAATATAAGTAAAAACAGTACAATTTTGAAATATTATTACAATTTAAAATGACTGTTTTATATTTTAATACATTTAAAATGCTATTTATTTCTGTGATGGCAAAACCAAATTTTTAGCAGCCATTACTCCAGCCTTCAGTGTCACATAATCTTTCAGAATTCATTCTAATATGCTGATACAGCAGTGTATTTATTATTATATAACATTTAGTAACATTAATATTTACTCTTATTAAAAATGTGATGTGTAAATATGCAATACAATTTAATAATACAATTTCTTATTAAATATTTACTTATTAAAAATATCTCTCCAACAAAAAATGGTAGACTAGACCCTAAACTATCCTTATTATACACTGGCTGACCAGCTAGTTGATTCTGAATGTCTTATAAAATGTTTTACAAATTGTCTTGTCCTTTTGTAAAGCAAAATTTGACTAAAAAATCCCCAGACATGCTGCACACATCATGATAATTGTCTCCCTGGGCAAATCTAGTTATTCAAGCAGAGCAGCAATAATTTCTTCCCATGACACTAAAAACAAGATGGGAAATTCTATGAGAAACCTTAAAACGGCCAAAAATAGCACATGCATTTCATTTGGATAAGAGGGAAGCAAATGCATCCACACTGGGCCAGATAGTATAAAAGGATTTTGGCCTGGATTCTTTTTTTTCTGTTGAAATTGAATCAAACGTCAATCATTCCTTGACAAAAGTGGAAACAGAGCGACTGTGTAGGCCTGTGAATCATCATTATTTCTTTAATGCTGGACTTAGTCCGAGCACACACACACACACACACACACACACACACACACACACACACACACACACAAACACACACACACACAGACCTTTTAATTTGTAGTTGCCTGGACACAGTGAAGACTGAGGAGGCTTGAAATTGTTCATAAAAAGAGGAGCTGTACTTACAAGCAAGTGTTGGCCTGCTCCCAATGGCCAGCTTATAGTAGTGGAGGGCCTCTGAGAATCTGTTGTTTTCCTGGAGCAGTAGACCCCTGCAATCCAAAAGGAAAGAAAAATGAGAACAAGAACAGTTACAAAGTATGGGTAACACAATTAATTCAAATTAACAAAAAGGAAAAAGACAAAAAACAAACCATTAAATTCATTTCAATTATATCTCATTTTTTGAAATAGATTTCCAGAGAATGAAAACAAACTCAAAGCCCTAGTTTGTACTAATTTTACAGAAGGCTAAATGAAAAAAAAAAAAAAGGTTTCCCTGTAAGAATTATTCAACAGAAACAAATGAACAGGAATGGAAACATTTTTATACAATTAGAAATCAGATTAGCTTTGAATTCAAATTTACTTCCTGATTTCCATGCTAATTATTATTACAATTAATATAATGTTATTCATTGAAAAAGCATATGCAGGAAAACTGCATCCCATGTACTATATGACATGTAGTGTGCAAAATCTGTTACTCTAAACTCACACACTGGGTACGGTCTTGTTGAAAAACGAGATGCATCGAGAATCGTTTTGTAATCATATCACAACTCCCTGAATTAAAATCAAATCCGATTGAGAGGTGCCTAAGGATTCCCATCCCTACTGCTTTAAATGGATAACTGAGAACAGCCCAAACGTGTACGGTATATGAATTATGTATGAAGTGCCTTCATGTCCTGACTGTGGGGGTTAATGTGTCTAGTGGGTCCCTGACACCATCCTCCAGAAGGCTGATGAATCTGGGGAACAGTCATAGTCTGGCCTCTCAGGAGATTTCCTCGGCTTTACTAGGACAGATCGATAGAGTCGGCTGTTAGGAGGAAGATTGCGCACTCACAGGTTATACAACATGTCAGCCATGTTCCTCCGGTAGTACAGAGCATTCCTGTAGGCTTGCTCGGCCTCCACCACCTTTCCCTGGTTCTTGAGAACGTTTCCTAAGTTACCCCAAGCTGAGAAAGAAGAACAAAGCATTATAATTCTGAAAAAACAAGAAATCTAGGAACATCTAAAAATTAGATTTTAAAAGATAAGCAATTATCCATTTACAAAATATATCAACTTAAAATAGCTGTGGTCTGATTTTGTATTCATTATAAAACTTGATGTGAAATGAAAATTGAAACAGCAAATTGTACTTCTAATGAGTCACAATGTTTCCACAACATTCTATTTTTGGTAAACCAAATATGTAAATTGTGTGTCATTTCTTGTTACAGTTTTGGTATCTTTGATATGGTCTCCAGAACGTTTTCATTAAATTTCACAATGTTGCATTTTGGTTGGTTAGGTTACATCATAGCGCAACAATGTGAAACTTTGCAAACGTTTTGCGCTTCCAAGTCACATAGTAAACTGGATACAGAATCTGAAATTCATAAAGGCTTATGAGAGGCACAAGCAAGGAAAAAAAGAGTAAATTACATTATAATAATGCAATTTTAGATGCTACCCATGCATAGTATCTGTGCCATGAAAGGGGCGAGAATACCACAGCCTGTAAAATTGGATCACGGGAGGTAATTACAAAGTCATATTGATGCAGTCTGGCTTGATAAATGATTTAAATGAAATTGTGACAATCAATTTGAGAGATTTAACAAATAAAGATCACGGGCTGTCGTTAATAGATGGAATTCAATCAGAGAGGATGATAATTTAACAGTTCAGTGGCTCTGCTCCACACACAAAATGAATTTGATGCATGAATCCATGTTACTGATAAACTGGGGGAACTTCTAATGATTCTAATGCATTAAATCATCATTTTGTGCTTACAATTAATTAAGTAATATTTGCTGTGCTAATGGAACTTAGTTCTTAAAAAGGAATTTGTGATTGTTTTTTATGCCAGTGCACACTTTGTAAAATGTCAATATCACTTACCTAAAAATGATCTAAGTAAATATTTTAGATTTAAATTTAAATATTTGAGCCATAGACCAAAAAAGAGTACAGAAATAAAGAAAGGCTGAGGAAACTTGATACATAAACCCTCAAACCTCAAAACTTTTCATGATGAGTAAGTTCAATTTTTGGTTTGCAGCAGCATTTGTGGGTAAATAAATGATTGCAACACATCACCCTTAAGTTAAGTAACACTTAACATCGCCTAGTTGTTGATGAATGAGAATATGACTTTGGGTGACTAAATATTACAATATGGCTGCATAAACAAGAATTACACTGCCGATATCTTACAGGGTTTTATAGTTAACTAAAACCAGAAAATAACATTTTGTTACCTGTAATAAAAAAGTTAACTGAAATAAAATATTAAATAAATATAAAATGAAAAAATGAATAAAATCTATAAAAAAACATTAAAATATATACAAATGACAAAACTCACAAATTTACTAAAACGTAAAAATTAAATGAGTAAAAAAAAAAAGTATAAATGAGTTAAAAGTATAAAACTAAAAACATTCAAAATATTACTAAAAACTAAAATATTTCAATTATACTAAAATAACACTGGAAAATAGGCAGAAATGTCATTCAATACAGGGGAGGTAGGATCTCCTGAATTACTCGGACTATGTTAAATGCTATAAGTAGCTGAAATAAGCACAGATGTCAGGGCATGTCAAAATATCTCAAAAACCCAGAGGGTTAAAATTACCTTTAGCAGGGTTAACAGATATCCCTGACTTGTATAGCATCTCCTCATTCTGCCAGTCATGGTTCCTCAACACAGTCTTAATCCCAAAAAGAAGGACCAGGGCTGCTGAACAGCCTAGCACCAAAGTTCTGGAGGACTTCCTCCTCAATCTGACATATAAAGCTCTCATCCCCACTGCTACCAACAGGCAGAAGCCCATACTAGGGATGTACAGTACTCGCTCCGCCACCACAAAGCCCACATAGAAGAATAGGTTGGCGGCAGGGATGAAGGGAACGGCCAGCAGACCCAATGAGAAGACCACCAAACTCTCTGTGGTAGGTAAAGACGATGAATAGTGTTTTGCTGTACCATTTGTTCCATTCATCTGCACTGAGTTTGAGTAAAAAGTTGAGTGTTCATAATCAGAGCTACAACTGTGTCCATTTGTGGACTTCCCGTTTGCTACATGATGTGCTTTCCCGTTGGTCTCCTTGCTTTTGGTTGGGTAATGGCAAAGCCCAAACCATGCCAGCGCTAGAAGCGAGATGTAGAAGGCCACGGTGTGGAGGTTTCGCCAATCTGCAAGGCTCCTCACAAGAGGCAGAGCATCCATTGACCAATCAAAACTTAGCATGTCAGGGCACAGGAGAAGCCAAACGTTCATGGCGGGGAGAAAAAAGAATGTTAGCGTCCTAGTTAGGAAACAAGGACAGTCTGCTGCAGGGTTGTCCGAGTTGGAGAAGTTCGGAGGTTTGTTTCCCATCCAGTAAAGACGGCAAGCCAAAAGGATGACACCCCAGAAGCCCAGCAGAAACACGCTCAACAGCAGATGCAGGTTCTTCTTCTGAGAAACAAAAACAGAGAAAAACAACATTGATCAAAAAACAAAATTACTGGGATTTCAAGGAGGATACAGCAGCCAACCTACATCATACAAAAAGGGAAATTGATTTCATTTAGAAAAAAAAACAAAAAACTAGATCGGTATGCAATAAAAAACATAATATAGATATTACATAATTGACTTAATATGAACCAAAAAGAATAAAAAAAGAATAAAATAAACCAAACAAAACTATCAAAACAAAACCAGAGAAAACTGAGTGGAATATTTCAAAAAGGATATGGCAGAATCTTTTTTTTTTTTATGTATGACTTTTGGTTTTTCAAACCCTTGTGCTTACATCTGGACCAGGTCTTACTACCAATACCAAGATTGACCAATAAGCCAAAAAATTCCAACTGCATTAAATATTAAATCAAAAGCGAGAAAAAGGCAACAGATCCAACAGTAAGTAAATTGAGACCGGAAAAATAAACACTGGAGCACAATTTGGAACACAAGCAGACTTCATGAGCAATTTGTTGGAGTCTTAAGAGTTATTCAATACATACTGTACCACATGTACGTACTATGGTTTCATTGTGACATCAATCCTTGCGAGGCCTGTGATGGTTAACGAGAATCAGCCCTTTGCATCTCCAGTCACTGCAAACAATTTAATACCCTTGGCCAAATGTAGACACATATTTTCCACATTTTTCAGAGAGGCCAATATAATAAACGTAGCGTCATTGACTGCTGGTCAGTGAGTACAGCTTGACGTCACAACAAAAGGCAGCGCCGCATTTATCTCGGTCTCATAGCTGGCTTTCACAGACTTTATAAAATAAACAAGATATGGCCTCATAAAGGTGCCAATCCATCATACTGCAGCGCTGATATTAAACACTCCAGCATGAAAATGATTTCAGAGTATTTATGGAGTGTTTGAATATTTTACATGTTAAGTAAAAGAAGTGAGCAGTTCCTGGTAGAGCAGCTGCAAAGCTCAGTACGCCTTCCTTTTAGTGTTGATTTTGGATCGTGGATACCCTCAAGCAATTTTATGACTTCCTCCAAACACGAAACTCATTCGGTACAGACGGCAAACAATCACGCAAATGATTATTTTAAGGCCTTCGTCAATCACCATTAAAGGGATAGTTCACCCAAAAATGAACATTCTGTAATCTTTTTTTTTTCCATGTCGTTCCAAACCTTTATGACTTTCCTCCTCCTGCAGAAAACAAACGGAAATGTTAGGCAGGATGTTAACACTGCTTTAAAAAGGAAGGAAGTCAGAGAAATGACAGAAATCATGTCTTGTAGCAATCATTTCTATTCACTTTATATGTATGGAAAATAACAGAAAGAAAATCTAATTTTGTATTCCACAGGTTTGGAACAATGTAAGTAAATCATGACAGAATTTTAATTTTCATTACCCATACATAATGTACATAACCATTACAAGATGTTATGCACATTTGGAAAACACTCATATTAAAGATTAATGTTGGAAAGCTTTCCCTAATGATTATTTGTGAACCATTTTGTCAGTCCATAACACCATTTATTGTAACTTACAGCGAAATACTCCTCTTCCCAGCTGACTCACTACAGAATGACTGTGAGACAGTGAGTATGTGTTCTGCATTAATGTCCAGCTGCTTTATACAATATAGATTTTTTGTCCTGGTTTTGGTCATCTCTGGTTTAGACAAAGAACACATTATTACTCACAGGGGAAATGTCTGTAACAGGCCACTTCCCATGTAATCATGTTATGTAGCACAGATGTATAGAGCAAGTCCCGAATGACATAACCTTTACCGTAAGACCGTACAGGCACACAGATCTGAATCTGTGACATAACACAGGAAAGAGCCACGTGCCACCAAAAGAAAAAATATATGGATAGTTTTTTTTTTTTTTTTTTTTACTGAATGAATATTGAATACTAATATTTTTAGAAATGTACTTTTTGGTGTGAAAGAATTATATATTTTTTATTTTGTGTATTTTTTAATTCAAATTTAATTTAAATTTTTTTAAAATGATTTTTCTTACTAAATGAATAAATACAGACCAAAAAAAAAGACAAATAAAATAAAATAAAATACATGAGAGATATTTAAAAGCTTTCGTATGCACTTTTGTTTTGCAACACACTTAAAGCAAACTATGTCTGTAAGACATATCAATCCATCACCAATTAAAGTCTTGGACAACATCAAGTTAACAGCCTGTGTCTCTCGGTTCCTGTGACATCTGTTTAAGTTTACTGACCGAAGGCATTATGGGCGCATTAACGATCGTGAAAGATTAATATTACAACAATAGAGCTCCAACAATAGCTTGAACACATATAATATGAGTGCAGTTAGAAATTAACATAAATATTTAAATGAAGAAAAATGGTTTACATGATAAATATTGATAAGATCTGGAGGTGTTTTGATTTCGTGCATACATTACAGCTGGCTATGTCAGGTGGAACATGCACGTCCCAGCGGAGTGAACTGTAGGCTGAAAGGAAGAGGTCGTAAAGGGACCGTCCCACAGGGGTCTTGAAGCAGCAGGCTACAGAGGCCAAGCGGAACGGTCTGACTGAAGAGAAACACAGAACTACTTTGAGGCAGGTCTAAACTGCATTGGTATGAAGGTCACAAATGCCCACATACTGTATATCTCTAAAATGAGAATAAGTTAGAAGAAAATACTACAGTAATTAGAGCTTTCTGAAAGTAGCAATTTAAAATGTTCTTGAATGCTGAAAAATGCTGAAAAACATTAAGCATCAACTATGAAAACAGAAATGAGGATTGATTGATTGTTTTTTTTCCACATACAAATGTAAAATAAATAATTGTAATAATATAAATATCAATATAAGCATATTACATATGTGCAATTACTAGAGTAAGTATATTATTTACACTATATACAGTGCCCTCCATAAGTATTGGAACAGTAAAGACAAAATTGCTCTGTTGGCTGTGGAGTCAAGACATTTACAAATATGATTAAAAGATGAATATGAGACAAAACTACAGAATGTCACATTTTATTATTGGGTGATTCAACACATAGATGTTTTACCAAATAAAAAGAACAGAGTTCATCCCACTCATTGATGTGAGCATAAGTATTGGAACAGTTGAACATAAGGCAGATATAAAAGATTAAAAGCTATTATTTAGTTGCAGATCCCTTGCGCACAATCACAGCAGTGAGTCTGTGACCCATAGACATCACCAGACTCTTGGACTCATCCTTTGAAATGCTTTTCCCAGCCTTTAATGCAGCCAATCCCAATTGTTGCTTGTTTTGGTGAGTTTCTGCCTTTACTCTCCTCTTCAGCTGGTGAAATTCATGTTCAATCTGATTTAAATCTGGAGACTGACTTGGGCAATCTAAGACTTTCCATTTCTTTGCCCTTATAAATTCCTTGACCGAACTGGCAGGGTGTTTTGGGTCATTGTCCTGATGCAATATGAAGCACATCCCAATGAATCTGGTGGCATTTTCTTGAATATTGGTAGGCAAGATTGTTTTGTACCCTTCCAAATTCATTCTGCTACTGTTATCATGCATTTAAGTCATCAGTAAAGTTGAGAGGGCCTGTTCCAGAGGCAGCCATGCATGCCCATGCCATGACACCACCTCCACCATGCTTTACAGATGAGGCTGTATGCTTGGGATCATTTGCAGTTCCCTTTTTTTCTCCACATTGTTACTTTCCCATCACTTAGATAAAGGTTCATCTTTGTCTCATCGGTCCATAAACACAGTTCCAAAACTCTTCTGGCTCACCTTTGTGCTTTTTTGCAAACTCTAATCTTGCCTTTCTATTTTTGGTGCTGGTCAGAGGTTTTCATCTTGCTGTGTAGCATCTGTAATTCTGTGTCAAAGTCTCCTGAGGACAGTAGATTGTCAGAGCATCACCCCAGCTTTCTGGAAGTTGTTGGTGATTTTACAGACACGTCTTTTAGGATTCATTTTCACAGCTTTTATGATTTGTCTGTCATCAACTACTGTTGTTTTCTCAGCTGATCAGGTCGTTGTTGGTTGCTGGGGTCGCTGGTGGTTTCCAAACTCTTGATTTCTCCATGCCCTTTGTTTTTGCTATAGCTCTAACTGACTTCCTCTTTTCTTTTAGCATCCAAATTGCTTGCTTTTCTCTCAAAGTCATCTCCCTCGTCTTCATCCTGGTTTGTGTGTGTCATCATCGAATGCAAGATTCAGAATACAGAAGTAATGGATTTAACTGATACGACACATTCCCTGCTTTTAATATCTGAACAATTACTGCAACAGGACACAGCTGATCACTTAGAAAGACCTGTGAGGCAAGTGTTCCAATACTTATGCTCACATTAGATAGAGGGATGAAACTCTAAAAGTGCTGTTCTTTTTACTTTTATTTGGTAAAACATCTTTGTGTTAAATCACCCAATAATAAAATGTGACATTCTGTAGTTTTGTCTCATATTCATCTTTTAATCATATTTGTAAATGTCTTGACTCCACAGCCAACAGAGCAATTTTGTCTTTACTGTTCCAATACCTTTGGAGGGCACTGTATGTGTGTGTATATATATATATATATATATATATATATATATATATATAGGTGTATACATAATGTACTTACTCTAGTATTGCACATATGTAATTAAAATATTTACCAATATAAATAAAATAAATACATTTGACTGAAAAAAGAGACTAAAATGATATACAAAATAAAATGTAAATAAAGTCTGTAAGTTAGGCATAAAGTGCTCATATATTAAAGCTTCACTTAAACTTTGTTTTGTAGATAATTGCAGTTTAAGTACGCTTTTTTATTTTGTTGTTGCAAACAACAGTGTTGAATTCATTGTAATATATGCACATAATTGCATAGACAATTGTAATGGGGCGTCTTATATTTATTCAACAAACACTAGTTGTCTTCACACAGAAAAGACATTGTGATGATTCTCATGGACAGCTGAACATGTTTCATGAAAACGTCAACGACGACTTTCATGCAGCATTTCATTGGTACAAAAAGCCAAGCTGTAAGCTCAAAGCTGTTTTTTCTGCCTTGCAAGCTCTGCTATTTCCTTTTGGTTACACTTGAAAGTCCTCACATACTTCACTACATCTGTAGTACAGAGGCAGTTCCTGTCCTTAATTACTGAACTACACCAGTATGAGAGCGACGATCACACAGCATATAGCCATAATTACATCCTTGGAGTCAAAGAATTCATACGAGGAAAAAGGCTTTCAAAATGTCTTCACATCTAATGACACTTCTCTCCTGAATGTTTCTCTTCATAGATATGGGATTTTCAAAGGGGCCAGGAGAGCTTTGGGGTGATGCACTAAATCATCTAGTACTGAAGGACTGTGAATTCAAACGGATGAAAGTATGACAGACATTCATGCATTTCAACAGGTATAAATCTCTGCAAATAAGTGCGGTGATGTGGACGCATCTGTCATTTTAGTGCACATACGAGCGAATGACTGAACTCCACATGACCCTGTCAGCCAATCTCACCAAAAGCCTGTAAATAAAAGCCTGTTTCTTGCACACAAACATCTAAATATATAAAAACTTGATTCTATACAAATTAGCGGGGGTCTTAAGCCCAGTGGGGGTGAGACGGCGCGAGCGAGATGGATTGTGGAGGCTGAAGATGTGTCAGTGAGGTCATGCGGGAGTGTGAATGCTTGCACACAGGATTCTCGCTGGATTTATGAGGCGGCTGCAGGTTTGGGACTGCACAGGCTCTCAAGAACCAGCAGGGTTTTTTAGCACTTGCAGATTTGGAGCCAAAACACATAGACCTTGGGATTTGTGTAGGTTTAAATCTGTGTGTGTGTGTGTTCAGAAGATACTATGCATGTACAAAATACTGTATTTCAAAATGAAATCAAAATTGTGTTCCTGCTAAGCTTATTATCATTAAACTAAGATAAAATCTAAATACAGTATCAAATTAAACACTTTAAAAGAGAGAAAAATTATAACTGGAAATAAATAAAAATGCACTAAAACTAAGATAGATAGATATATAGATAGTTTTAATTCACATTTTTAACACACTGATCTTTTAAGTACATAATTACATAAATCATCACAATTATGTACATAATAACCGTCTTCATAAAATTTTATAAAAATAAACGATTTCCACTGAAATTTTCTTTTTCCATTCATGTCAAAAAAGCATGAACTACTGGATAATGTTACCCGATTTTTTTGGCTACTTGCACATTGTTTTCGCAAACCTACATTCAGGTATAGTATGGAATGCAAACTTTTTATGATTCCCAATTCATTTACTTATATAATTTAGTCCCTGAGGATAAAATCAAGTTCTACACCTTTTTGTCTCACTGAATATCCCATTTCACTCTAAAATAAGCCACATTACTCAAGCAAAAACCTTCCAAAACACTGTTTCATGTTGACTTTTCTACTTGGGAAAAATCTTCCAGTTCTCACAACAAGACACCATATTTGAGAAAGAAGGAATGTGTTTGCCTCATTGTATCTGAAGTGTACTGATGCACAATGCTGGACTAAATGTGGCAGAGTTTAACCAAGCAAAAATGTCCTCAGGCTGTGTGGAGAAAAAAAAACAAAAAAACAGAAAAGAGAATTTAAGAACACAAACACATAGAAAAACTCTTATTCACACTACCTGGCCATCAGAGAAACAACAATTGTCACTTCTAGTCTGCCTAGTATCTGGCACCGTGTAAAACACAGCGGACTTAACCGCATCCATGTGTGCACGCTGAAGACATTGTCTACGCAGAGACATGTCACCATAAAAGAATGGACTCTAAACACTATCACACAGTAAAAAAAAAAAAAAAAAAATTCTCTGCTCACAATGTTCACCTTCCTGAAATGGCATTAACTTCTCTAGAGCTTATAAGCAGGAGAAAAGAACGAGACACAAAGACAGAAAACCAACTAGAAAGGCAGAACAAAATCTGATAACACCAAACCCTTAGAGAACGACCACCAGTCATAGATGGAGAGAGATTTTAGTGCTTGGCTCTATCTCCATCATCTCCCACATAAACAAGAAATGTCCATCTTTATAATACGGCCTCCGTTTTCAATGTCAGGCCTTCTGCAGCCCAATGTGGAATATAGCTTTTGTCTTTTTTTTGTCTATAATCCAGTTTGTCTTGAAATAAGTAGTTTAACACTGCTCGGTAGGAGGGATGGAGGCTTTCTCCATTCCTCCCATTGTCAGTTCCTCTCCATCAGTTTGAAATGATACTACTAGAAACAGGCATATGAGGATAACATCCGTGGAGATGAAGCACACAACAGACCAATTCAAAAGAAAAGTGAAAGAAAGAAAACCATTTTTGGCAGCAATCTTTTCCAGGACAGTTGGGATAGAAATAAGCTTGCCAAAAAATTAAATCAGCTCTGAATTCTGTCTCAAAAATGCATTTTTTTTCTATTTTATGAGATTTATTAAATGAGAAAGGTAAAAAAAAAGTAATTGTTACTTTTCTCAAACTATGTATGTTTTGTGCTCCAAAAAAGTTTGATAATTAGTCGATTTTTTTTTATGTTACCACTACTTTCATTGCTGCTATTGAATTTATATAATTAAAAACTCATATATCATTTAAAACATTTAAATATACAAATAAATAAACAGCATAAGCGATAGCTGTTTTTGTATAAAAAAATATACCCTGTTTTGTATATCACAAAATAGAAAAAAATAATAACAAAATAATAAAATTAAATGAAAACAAAAAATATATATATATACCTAGAGTGTCTCAACTATGATGCATGATTAATTTTCTGTTTGCATTTCTACTATTTTAAACAGATTTAATAATCAAGCGTAGAGGAATATGCCTTGATGAAGCACTTAAATTATGCAAAAAACACAAATATGCCTGGAGGTTTTAATATGCTGCTATATGAAGGAGAACACAATAATAACAAAACACCATAATTACAAAAACTAAATTCATTAGAACACTCTTATCTACTCCATCTACAGGTATGCTACAACCTAAATCAAAATCCTGCAATACCTAGCCACTCAAACAAATAATAAGCACATGACTGGAAAACATCTAAGCCATTCTGACAGAGCAAACACCCTGTGAGATTTGCGATTCAGCTTCAACGAGCTGAATATTTGCTCTGAAGCTGCTTTGAGCACAGTTATTAACGGATTAAGAAAAAAAGCAGCCCAATAGCCAAGATGCCATATGTGGATTTAGCTTTTAAAATTCACTTAAACCAACAAGCCGCTCTCATATTATGTGCAGATTGCCCTTCTACCAGTACATTTTAAGCTTTCCTCAAAGTTTCAGAGTAAGGACTTTTCTCTGAAGTCTGTCAGTGTTTCCAGCTCCTGAATGCTAACGCGTGCCTCATCACTCTCGGATTTAACCTGCATGACTGATATAAGAGGGAGGTGTTAAATATTTGACTTTCCTTCATGAGTAAATTGGCTGTAACCATGAGGGATTTGGGGAGAGCAGAGTCGACGGATAAAAGCCATCCGAGTCTGCACCTAGTAATCCTCTGCTCTTAATGAGACTTTTCAAACGAATCTGCAACTTTGTGCCTGAAGACAAGTGTAGAGCTACAGGAGATGATTTACTGAGCCTCAGACGACAAACCTCCAAGCACTGCCATTAAAGTTTCATGGAGCCAATGTCTGACCTTACAACAATTTCTACATTCAAATTTTCTATGCATTTATAATCTTAAAGGGGTCGCATGATACGATATCAAGTTCTCCTTTCTCTTTGGAGTTTTACAAGCTGTTCGTGCATAGATAAGATCCCTAAAGTCTCAAACCCAAAGAGATATTCTTTATAAAAGTTAAGACTCTGCCAAGCCCCCCTAAAACGGCTCATTCAAACACACCCCTACATGTCTACGTCATGGTGTGGGAAGATTTGCATAACACCGCCCAAAAGTATACGCAATGAAAGAAGGCGTAACTTTTATTCTTGCTGTAGTATTGTTGCTGCCGCCGACGCGGTGTGTTTCGTTGTGAAAGCGAAAGTACTTTGTTTGGCCCTCCAAATAGAAGTACACAACTAGAAATCAGTGGTTAAGTTATATTTACAACACTGTTCTAGAACAGTACAATGCAAATATTGGAGTGTGCGCAGCGCATTTTTCGGAGGACTATTTCCTGATCCTGGGAGAGCGTAGCCTACAATGTGAACACTATGAATGGCTGTGATGTGAACACTATAAAGTGGCAATTCCAACGTTGCAAGGACAGTTTCGATATTTAAAGAATTTGCTACTGACTATTCAAATGTGAGTTCTGAGCAGTGCAGGTGTTATGGTGTTATGTTTACACGGTGCAGTGCGACGTCATTATAGCCATATAAAATCAGAAATTATGTCCTCACTGAATGTAACAAATGCCTCGTTTATAATGGGCTTTATTGTTTTTGTCTTGTCGTGCCGGGACACGGCATCACAACATGGTAAGTGGCGTAACATTTTCGTCACATGCTTGAGGTATTCGGCCAATCACAACGCACTCGATAGCTGGCCAATCAGAGCACACCTCGCTTATCAGAACGATGAGCTTTGTAAAAATCGGCGCGTTTCAGAAAGGTGGAGCATAGAGGAGAACCAATAATGTACAGTATGTGGAAAATAATGTGTTTTTTGAACCTCGAACCGCGTAAACACATTGCATTACACCAAATACACAACATAATGTTCTTTTTAGCAACATCTTATGACCCCTTTAAGGTAAAACATCTGGAAAATGATCTTAAAATATACAAAGAATATAGAAAGAAAATGACTGGGATCAAGACACAAACATGCAGTTTCTGCCTGAGAGCTACTGTAAGTCTGGAAGATGTGACCTGACCATTAAACAGCAGTGAAAAAAATGTTTAATTTTAATTGACCAAATCAGATCAGTTTTGGAACAAATTAGCAAATGATATTTAGAATAAAAAAGGAAAACAATTAGAAACTCATAGTGCAACATACTGGATATACACTAATCACTAGGCCACAGCTCTGACTTCCAGTTTTTAACAGTTTTGTGACAGGCCATCAGCAATTTGGCAAAGAAAGGCAGCAGCAAAGATAAACAGGAATTACGCTCTGATAACATTTACTGGAGAGACATTTATTGAAGCAGAAGCTGAGATAAGATAAATAAAATAAATATGAGGGACCAACATTTCACACAACACACAAAGACAGAAACTGAGAGAAAGCAAGCAAGAATGCAAGATGCTATCCAATGTGCCACTGAAATCAGACAACCAATAATTATTTAAATGTTATGATAACATTTAACCATAATCATGTTAAATATGATTATGGTGGGAAAACAGCCTTGAAATGGTCTTTAAGCACAAAAAGAAGGCGATATGATGCCAGAGCATCATGATGTCTCATTCTCCATGAGCCACAACTATGGAATCAGCAGAGGAACCCACACTCCAGAATTTTCTTAGCCTGAAATTTGACAAATTAGACTTTTATAAGACCTGTAAAACTGTATTACTTTATACTGCTGCTCTACTTATAGAAATTAAACCACAGTTCCTAAGTCAGCAAGCTCTTAACTAAATTACTGCAAATAAATGACCGCTACTACACCACAAACGCCCTACTTACAACATTTAAAATGATTTACAACTTAACATTTTTCCAGTATCAGTTTGATTAAACTGATTGACACTTAACAAAACCCCATAAATTCCTTTACAAACCCTTAATACCCCTAAACATTAATCAATAAAAAAGTTTGTATATATATATATATATATATATATATATATATATATATATATATATATATATATAAAATGAAATAAAATAGTAATGTTTGGCCTTGGATTGGTGAGACGTTTGAAGATTTCCATACTTGAAGATGTGCCAGTGTTCCAGATGGCCGTAGTCCTACAGTAATCATTCCAGCTCAATCGGGAATGTGCTCAGATAAGCTGGTACTACTGATACGCCAAGTGTAACAAACTTCATATTCAAATGGAAAACAGATATCTAAATTCTCAAGGTGAATGTTTGGGTTCATTTTTGCCCTGCCTTGAATGGCTAAGCAGAAAAGAAATGCAGTACTTGCAGAAGAATGAGAAAATAATAATGGATGATTAGAATATGAAGATTTATCATAAGAAAGTAATAATCTTTGAATTGCAGGTATAGAGTCACGCAGAGCTCGCCTTCAAGCCGATGCGAATATAAAACTTTATATTTAACAAATAAAGAGACATTTATTACCTAGCAAGGCTATAACTGTGGAAAGCACAAAGGGGATCAGAAAGTTGACGATGAAATTATTTCGGCCTTGGGTTTTCTTGCTCTAAACTGTTCTTGGTATTTCAGCCAGGTCAGCAGTCCGATTTGATCATAGACAGAAGACTGACATTTGAAGGATTTCTAGGCCTATGTGCCAATGTATTCGAGCTTTCCAGGGTAGCCAAAAGAAATGCTTTGCAGCTATGCATCACCATTTCCCAAAAATATAAAGCTTAACCACAAAAGAGGAAAATCTGAAACGTAAATAAAGTGATGAGATTGAGAAACCTCAATCCATTCAAACTCCCTGTGAAAAATGTATTGAGTGCAGCCACAGAGAGACCTCCTAGCATAAACCCCTGCTTCCTAAATCGCTGCTGTTTATTTAGCCTGAATGGTTCGGCGAGCCTGTGTGTGTGTGTCCACAATCCTCCACGCCAGCTACAAGATACTGATTCATCCCTTTCAGAAGTCACTAAGGTCAAGGAGAACTTTCTGCAAAAAACATAGTAAATTAATGGACCACCGTGACCCCAGTCCTCTCTGAAAATGACAACTATAGCATATTAAGCCACATAATAAGACTGGACAAGTTTCCAAAATGGCATTTGAGTTAAACTTATTAACACAAGACATCTGTGATTTCATGTACTCATATCGTTAATGTAGTCATAATTTTTTTTTAAAGTGATGGTTCATCCAAAAAATACAATTGTGTAGCATTTTCTTTCTTTTGTAGAACAAAAGAGGGCATTTTATTTGATTTTTTTCTGTTATTGGGAGCCAATGTTGTTTTGGACCCCTTTGACTTTCAATAAATCTTCATATTCCACAGAAGAAAGAAAATCATACAAGTGTGGAATTAAATAAGTGTGAGTAAAAGAAATGAAAAAGTAAACTTTTTGAGAGAACTATCCTTTTAATGTGGGATTTATGAAAGGTCATTAACCCTGAATAGAAGCATAAATGTGATTTTATATATATATATATATAATTAAAACATTACATATTTAATTAAAAGTAGTAATTAATTAAGGTGAGGAACAACGGAGGTCAAAATTAATGGGAAGTGTAAAAAATACACAAAGCAATCACACACCTTCCTTTCTGGATTAAATTAGATTTCTCAGAGGTACAGAGTTGGATGAAAAAAAAAAAATTTTGTGAGAAAAATACATGTGAAACACCAATTTAACTCACCTTATCTCCTCAGGTAAAACTACTTTCAGGCTTTTTGCAGCTTTTGCAGCTTCACAACTTGGCACTTTCAGCAAGGCAGAGTTTGGATGGACTGTGGTGGGGAGTGAGACCTCCTGTGCACCGTCAGCAGAGCTCTCCGAAACTAATAATGTGAAATGAACATGGACTTGTGATTCTGCTGTGCAGGTTAGAATGTCTTCCAGCCTTGTCGCTGCATCAACGTATAGCAAATCCACGGCTGTTTACACTGGCTGCGCTTGACCAAAGAAAACATGCTGGATGTGATTGAGTGCCATATGACAAGCTTTTTTTTTGGTGGTGTTTTCCTGTATTCTTGGCTTCCTCTCTGAGCATCTTAGCTTGTTACAGCCTCTGCAGATTTCATCTAAACTACTAACAAATAATACAAGAGCGCTTTAGACTGAGGTTTGGGTGAACTATTCTGTATGTGTTCAAGCGTACTTCTAAGAAATGATATTTCTCACATTGTTCTCATTTTGTCATGTGTGCTACATTGCTGCAGAATTACAGCTAAATCAGAACGACAGCTCTACAGTACAAAAACATCACAGCGCTGAAATACTGCTGAAGTGGCAACCAACTCTGACATTACAGAAAAATGGAGTCGTTCCACTCTAAACAATATTAGCATTCATGTCATGAGTAGATGCTTCATGGTTCTGCTGCAGCACTTTAATAACTCCAATGTGCTACAACAAAGACATGTGAAATGGACCAAGATTGCTCACAACATACAGAATATTGCACAGTAAAAAAAGAACTACTATGGAAAGTTACGATGATGAGTGATCTCAACAAATTTCTTAATTTTTCCTCAGTAACATTTGACTAAATGTTGTTTATGGATTGGATCAAGTCAGAAGCGGATCTTCGTAACCAAATTTGTAAACAAAAATCAAGCTAAATGAAAGATTCTGCTTGGCAGATGCACAAGCTTCCTCTTTATTACATATGGTTTTATGAAGTGGCACAAAAGCGAGCGATTGGGACATGTCCATATTGTAAACGGTGGCTATAAGGAGGACACAAAACTCAAAAGACTATAATAATGCTGTGAGAACTATAGAAGGGCTGGAAAACAGCTGTAGAGAATACAGCCTCTTCTTGTGCACATTAGCATAAACAACAAAATATACACACGTGAAATGAAAGAGAGTAGGTTTACCCCGCAGACGTCCCTGTGATCATTAATCACACTGCTTAAACTGCCTCTTTGTTATGATAATGAACACAAATTCATATTTCTCCCCTCCCTCTTGGTTTTATAGAAATGAGTGCGTAGTGGAGCCTTAAGTACCAAAAGGCCTTAATCTGAGCCTTTAGCAATCATTCAATGAAACCTTTTAGTTTACACACTCAAAGTTCACTTAGGTTAAATCATAGGTGGTCTCTTTAAATTACAGAGAGCTGATTGCCGCTGCAGTGATGAAGGTCTTTGCATAAAGGGGACATCAAATTTAAAAGCAGTATTTATTTTGCTCCTTTGAAATGAAATAGTTTACAATTATTATGCAGCTATACATAGTCTTTCAGAAGTCAAAACTTCCTTTCCACCCAGATGCGTTTATGGAAATTAAAAAGGTAATTAAGAATTCATTACAGTTGGTGTCTATAATAACTCGAATAAACAATTTGTACGGTGCAGTATAAGCGCTAATTTAATTCCAGTCAAAAGTTTGGAAAAATTGAGATTTTTTAAATCTCTAAAGCTCACCAATGCTGCACTTATTTAATCAAAAGTATAGTAAAAATGTTAATACCATGAAATATAATTATACACTTTAAAATAACATTTTTTTAATATAATACATTTTAATATATTTTAAAATGTAATTTATTCCTGTGATGCAAAGCTGAATTTTCAGCATAATTACTCCAGTCAGTGTCATGTGATCCTTCAGAAATCATTCTAATATGCTGATTTGTTGGTCAAATATTATCTCTCTCTCTCTCTCTCTCAAGGTAAGGTGGGAAATAGTTATGTACAACATCATTGTTTTTCTTGTGCATGAACCTTGACTAACATTATAAGTGGATTATAGGGGAAAAAATTAAAAGCTACAAGCATGCTGCCCCTTTACGAGTAAACAAAATTCCTAAAAGCAGTTTTAAGCCAGAAAAAAAAGCAAACTAAATTGCAACCCCTGAACATGTTTCCCTGGAATGCAGCCAAATGGATGCACGGTTCAACGATCATGCCATTTAGCTAAAGCAAGAAATGTAAAATGGCAGCACCGCCTCAGGAGGACTGTGCATCTTCAGGAAGATGCTGCGTGTGAGAAGTGCCCTTTAAAACACCACCTCAAGGACCATCAGTATTTGCAGAGCAACGCAGCGCACGATCAATAAAAACAGAAACATTTCACAGCACACATCACATCAGCATGGCCTTGATTCAACGTGCAGATTTTTAGATGAAGGTCACAAATCTAATTCCGACCTCCAGATGCTCTGCTCACTGAACGGAGTAATTACATGAGTGGGCGAGTCGGCTGTGCATAATGCTAATTGATAATTATGTGAGTGAGAAATTATGTGAAGGAACAAAAAAAATTAGCTAATCTGCAAGTAATTTATTTGCAGCCGCTAGATTAATAAAATACTCCTCTGGTAGGAGATAAATAGCTTTTTTCTATAGTAGTTTATCACATTTTTTTCATAAAGACATAAATTCTGTGCATGCATTACAGATTTTCTGTGATTTTGTGTTTTAGAGTACAAAAACCTAAAAAAATTTGAGTCAGATATTACAAAAAATTGATGTTTTTCCCCTCCCTGTCATAACAAAGCCAATGCTATAATATGTGTTTATTGCAACACTGAATAAGTTAATTCAAAGGTGAAGCAAGCATGTCAGCTATCAAGGTCAGCCAAAACCAATCAACCCCACATGATCATCTCCATCATACTAGATCTCCAAATTATCAACGGATCATCTACACTGCTGTGTGGTTGTGTGGGAAGAGCGAGTCTCGTGTTTCCAGATGCATTAACTCGAGTCTGAGGGTAGACAGCAGAGGAGAGAGCCGCTCAGACACAGTAACCACAGAGCACTATATATAGAGGAGCTGTGACAGATCACTGGATCTGAGCGCTCTTACATACAACTCTGGGAAAAACAAACAATGAAGCCTTGCAACGTTTCTCATGCATCTCTCCGCAAACTAAACAGCAGCTGAAAATGCATAAATTAAAGCCGACAAGGAAAAGGACACATTTTCACAAGAACCAAACAATACTTCTTGTAATAGAAGGACTTTTTCATTAACTGTTCCCATCTGGTGGAATGACCTGCCCAACTCAATCCGAGTAGCTGAATGCTTACCCATCTTCAAGAAACGGCTAAAAACTCATCTGTTCCATCTTTACTTGACCCTCTAACTCTAGCACTCTCTATTCTAATAATAAAATAATAATAATTATCTGTACTGCGTTAGGCAAATAAATAACAAATAACTCTCTCACTGAACATTAACTAATGTTTCTGAAAATATGGATATTAAAACTAAACTGATGTTTCAAATCTTGCACAGATGAGTCCAAACAATGTGGCGATGGCACCAGATGGCACTGGAGAGTAGAGTACCCTCTCTAGTCTCAGACTCCACCCTTTTATGCTGATCTGTTTGCTGTGTGCTAGGGAAATCAAAATGCATTTGGATCTTTTCGCACATTGTCTTCATTTCTGAATTCCCATTTCTTAAATGTCACTGGTGGTGCTGGGTAGTTCTCTCTTTTGAAAGAATGTGTGAAAGAGTTAGGGCAAAGGGTGATATGCCTGAATGCACGGCAGGGTCACCGCTTAAGCTGACCTCAAAGACACAACAGATTCTTTTAACTCATGATATATGCATGCAGAGAGCATAGCATCTTCTTTCATTCAAATTCCAATTTGATGTAAAACAGACCAGAAAATAGGACAAAAACTGACAAAAGAATTTGATCTGCAGCCATTTTGATTGTTGAAGCAGCTATACGGAGCAACATAAATGTGCTCCTGGTGGGCAGGTGCTCCTGTACGGGATGATGCCTACAGAGTACCACCTCATCATACACTGACAGAAGGAATTAGAGCATACGCATGCCATCTGCGTGTGTGTGTGCATACGTGTCCATGTGTACACACAAGGCCATGTCATAAATTCACACCTGTTCCCTTAAACACAGCCACACACACCCAGAGCTGAACTTAACACATGCTTCATTGACATACCAGGGCTTCCTTCCAACTGAACCACCCACACGGTAAACCACTTGACTTATCGAATACCACAATGCTCTTACAGGAAAAAGATGGTAAAAAGATGCCTAATTAAAGCATAATTCTAATTGCCTTTACTTGGTGATGGTGAAGTCAAAATGACCTTAGTGGTTTTAGAATGTTTTTTTTTTGTTTGTTTTTTTTTTAAATAAAAATATGTCTATTTTAATATAAGTAATTAGACTTTAATTTTTATTATTATTATTATTTATGTCATTTAGCAGACGCTTTTATCCAAAGCGATTTACAAATGAGGACAACAGAAGCAATCAATTGTAGTATTACAACAACTAAAAACAGATCCTAAACTAAAAGCTAAAACTTTAGAAATACTACCTATACACTTTTTAAAAATATATTGAATAAAAATGACAAATGCATACAACAAAATTTAAAAACTTAACATTTAAATGAAAAACTAAATAAATAAAGCTAAAAACAATTCAAAATATTAAAGAACAAATGGTATAAGAGTATAATAATGATTCTAACACTAAGCCAAACACCATAAAAACAACAACTATATATATGTACAACCACACATACACACACACACATACACATTTATAAATATATATATATATATATATATATATATATATATATATATATATATATATACACATATATATATATATAATTTCATTTCCATTTAGTTTGTTGAAGTATTAAAATAACTCAAATTAAATAAAATTAAAACTTAATAAAAGACCTATACAGACATAATAAATTCAGACATTATTTAACTAAAATTAAAATAGATACCAAATACAAATCACGACAGTATATTTTATCAGTAATCCTAAAAAATAACACTGTAAAAACACCATGCTAAAAACAACAACTTACTTACATATAGTAAGAAATGGTTATAAAAACTGAAACCCAGGCTCCCTGCCCAGTGGAGTCGCACGGTAGAGTCGACGGTCTTTACACTCTTCGGTCATCACAAGAGGAGGAAATCACACGACAACTACCGCGGTAAACTAAGCTTTTTTATACCCATCTAGCAAAATACTAATTGAATTTAGCTGGACACACTTTCCTTATTTTTCCAGAACAAATGGCCAAGCAAGCGCATACACTGACAAGATACGCGAGACGATTAAAATAAAATTATCGAAGGCAATTAATCTGTGATCATGAACTCAATATTGCGTAGCTTGTCAGTGATCTACGGCTCTGTGTATTAAATGTCGCTCCATTTAAAAGCAGGTGATGGAGATTTACCGCTAATCACAGAACCGGCTTTACTGAGATGCGCATGATCATCGCGTTCGATATTTCGCCCAACCCTACTTAGTATCTCATTTTCAAATTTAAATCTCAATTTTGACAATCATAATTCAGAGACTAAAGCATCAAAATTATGACAAGTCAATTATCAAAATTTTGATGCTTTAATCTCATAATTGACTTAAAATTTTTGACATTTAGTATCTCAGTTTCACCTTTAAATCTCATAATTATGACTATGTATCTCAATTGTGACTCATGGCATATTTGACTTTTTATCTCAGAATATTGACTTAGTGTCTCATATTTAAGCTTATCTCATAATTATAACATAGTATCTCATAATTTTGACTTTGACAATCACCCAATATTTCACATATATTTATGTCATCATTATTTATATACTACACTATATACTTGTCATCAATGTTTTACAACTGCACTATGAAATAGCTGTTTTTCATATTTTTCTATGACTGGATGATTTGACTCCTTACAAATTTTGCATACTAAAATCAACAATTCACTGAATTAACACAAATATAAAAAGATGAACAACTGATAAACTCTTTTCCCTTGTATTGGACAAAGCCATGAAAAATTCTCACACGTTTACTTTATTAGCTTACCAAAAATGCCGTTTGTACTGTGGAAAATCGGTAAAATGGCCAAGTCCTCAGGAAAGACATTTTACAGCTTAATGTTGATGAATAAACATTGTGATCTCATTCTGAAAGGTGCGTTTGCCAAACGTGGTGCGCTAATTGCATCTAACTTCAGTATCTGTTACTGAAAATGAGCCTATTAACTTGTTCCAGAAAATGAGCTAATAAAACGGCCTTTTCCACATAAAGATAAACTGATTACACCATAAATGCAATTGCTGCCGATGCCAACAATGTTATATGTGAGTGCTAAACATTAAAAACCTATATTCATGGTTATGCAAGTTGGACATGCTCTAAAAACTCAGTTTGTTTTAGACTAAAGGTTACAGATAAAGTTTGAAAATCCACGTAAATTTGTGAGTATTCAATGTAAAACATCTCAGCAAGCATACTTTGATTAGCCGTGAGCGTGGAGGCTTTTTTAAAAGGGTGAGCAATGACCAAAAGCATCCTAGAGCTCTACCAGGACTCTCAATAAAAATCCCCCAAGAGCTTTAGAGGGAGATGCTGCCAAAGGCGCTTAGATCGCAGCTCCCTGTTAACTCAACATGTGCTTATGCACTTAACTCATTCTCTCTCCTTCTCATGTTCATACGCACGCGCACACTTACGCTCAGCTCTAAAACCAAGAGAGCTAACTACCTATACTGCATTTTAGGCATAGGCAGGCATCTTAATTATATGCTGCCTCTTAAAATACCTTGTTTTAGACAATTTCTAAAGCAGCATAGTAT
This sequence comes from Barbus barbus, assembly GCF_936440315.1. NCBI lineage: Eukaryota > Metazoa > Chordata > Actinopteri > Cypriniformes > Cyprinidae > Barbus > Barbus barbus. The sequence continues at coordinate 24,294,360 of NC_136750.1, forward strand.
ATTTCCTATATCATACTCTGGGCTTGGCAACATGATATTGGAATCAAATTATTTGAGTCAAATATCCCACATGGAGCACTATTTGTGTGCCACACAGACGTGCTGTCTATTCAAAAAGTGTTCAAATCGGTCATTTACAAAAAAAATAGTTTGTACACCTTTCTTTCAGTGTATAAATGTTAAAATTGTTCATTTATCTGTTATCACCCAAACCGTAAAAAATTATTAACAGCTTATCAGTATTGTCCAGAACTTTAATATTGTGTGCCCTTAACATAACTGTCCACAACATCATCATGTGGTTGTGTTATTGAAAACCACAATCTTTTTTGCCATGAAGTGACATTTTCAGATGAAGAACCACTAAAGATTGACTACAAACAATATCACACATTAAACAGACTGAACTTCCATTTCTTGCAGCCTCATTTTCACGCATTAAATTAAATATGGCATCCAAGACAAGATTGGAAATAAATTGAGTATTCTTAGCAGACCAGGGAGATTCTAAGAAACACTTTAATGCAGTTTAGAAGCCTCACAATGACCAGACCCTCTTAAACTTGAGATAATTGAATCGAATGCACCATCTATCTCCATAAGTGATCGTCCTGAGTCCAGACCAGCTGCCCAGAGAGCATTTACTTATAGCAGACATTATGATTTAGCATTAATATAAAGCTATGGGATGATGTCATAAACTGCATACCACAATCAGATAAGCGGCCCAATTTACGATCACATCGCTATTCTCACACAAGCCTACATATTTAATATGGATGGACGAGGAACAGCTATTAATATGTCTCTATGCCTCATACATTAAGCAAGTCCACAGACCAAAATTATAGCACCAGGCAAAGAGAATTATAGACGTATTTATTATGCCACATTGACGAATGCGCTCTAACATCTAAACGCTGGTGCTTTTTAGTTTATTCCCCCACGTTTAGTTTATCGTCTCATTATAGCGAATGAGTCTTCAGGCCCTTGGATGTACGAAGCAGTTTGTCTCCTCGCTAAAACCCATCCAGCTTTCATCTCTGGAATTATCGCTGCACTGCAGCCTGGCAGATGAGAGGTATTTGTCCTTGGGCTTGCGGATCGTAGACGTCTTGATGCTTATATGTTTACATAGTAATACTGGCTTCCCCTTCGACTCTACTTTATGCTAAGCTGTCGTAAGTCAGAGTGACACGGGCTCTCCTCAAAGAGGAAAATCTGGAATTATTTGCCTCTGTCAACGTGCTAATACAGTTGAACTGAATGACAGCAATGTGAAAACACAGCCAGGCCCCGATGCGGAAAAGATATGTGAAGCACATGGGTTCGCGGACAAACAAATGCTCTCTGGCACTTTGTGGAGCAAAGCATTTCTACTGTACGGCTTAATATAGTTAAAATGACAGCTGGGGCCGATAGAAGAACTGATGATTGATGGGGAGATGGTCAATCAGAGTGCAGAGAGCTGTCATATATGAGAGATCATGCTCTTTTGTCACCTCCAGGCCAGACTTCCCAGGCTGAAGTGATGTGCCATCACAGGGCCTGTATGCTGCAGTCTATGAATAAGCCAGAGGCAGACAGCATCACAGACTGGCCTCCCTCTGACATGTCACAGGCAATTGTGATGAGAAGTGAAGCAGTTCTTGTTCAAAACTCACTTGTAAGCGCAAATCATACAAAAATGTACATTGTCAGAAATAAAATTTAAGGGCCAATATTGCCCTAAGGAGCATTTTCTTTAATTCCGAGCACATTTTTTCTCTAACACACATAAAATGCACATCATCCATTTATTTTAAATATATTTTGAAAAGAATAAATGAAACAGCTGTTACCTATAGGTACTGGAAGGTAAAATATAATATTGAAATTGGCTGATACAAAAAGCAATAATTATTTTCATGTTGTGGCCGATTACCAACAATATTATTTTGTATTGTAAACAATATACTAGTATTTTGCCTAAATGGATAAGAAAATAATTTATGCATCATACAATTTTAAGTTACAGATTGAAAAATGTATGATTGTTGTATATTTATTTATTCACCAGTATTATTACATTATTGATGTTTTTAAAGATTTACTGGTAACACTTTACAATAAGGTTCATTAGTCAACATTAGTTGACAACATTAGTAAACATGAACTAAGAATGAACAATACTTCTACAGCATTTATTAATCTTAGTTAATGTTGATGTCAGCACCGACATATAGCGCAGTTTTGCTCACAGCAACCCGAGTTCGATTCCCATCTCGAGGTCCTTTGCTGATCCTACTCCCCTCACTCTTCCCAATGCTTTCCTGTCGTCTCTCTACTGTCCATTAAAGGCATAAAAGCCCGAAAATATAACTTAAAATAAATAAATAAATCCCAAGTTCTGTTTGTTAACACTAGTTAACAATGCACTGTGAACTAACATGAATAAACAATGAACAACTCTATTCTCATTAACTAACATTAACAAAGATGAATAAATAGTGTAACAAATGCATTGTTCATTGTTTGTTCATGTTAGCTAATAGATTAACAAATGTTAACAAATGACACCTTATTGTAAAGTGTTACCGATTTACTTTAAAGGGATAGCTCACCCAAAAATGGAAATTCTGTCATCATATACTCATCCTTAAGCTGTTTTATTTTTTTTATTAAACAAACATAGCAATACAGACAGATAAACAAGGACAAAATGGGACAAAACAGGTTGAAACCTTAAGCTATATTAAACCTCTAGGAGTTAAATTTTTCTGCTGAATACAAAAGAAGATATTTTGAAGAATGTTGGTAACCAAACAGTTGCTGGTAGCCACTGACTTCGATAGTAGGGAAGGGGAAGAAAATACTACAGAACCAATGGCAACCAGCAACTGTATGCTTACCAAAATTCTTCAAAATATCTTATTTTTTTACATTCCAAAAGAGAAATGAACTCACAACATGAACATGACAAAAGTTTCATTTTATACGTTTAAATGAGTGTTATATGATGGAAATGGTAAACTAAATATACAAAATTTAAGAAATAGGCATGGGCAATTAAATAGTCAATAACGACCAATATATTCATTATCAACAGTTTTGCATTATCAAAAAAATGTACACTCCGGCATGAGAGTTCAATAGGTGTGTAATTCTCAGTCCCATTTCTGCACACGTCAGTTTCGTTTGTGCTGACTGGCTGATGGTTACGAATGTCACTGTGTTTTGACGGTTGATGGTAAATCCTCTTGACAAGCCAGGGTTGAGCAAAAATCGACCTGATGGTTGGTTGCTTGAAGAGCAGAGAGCTGCACACTAAGCAGCAAGGCATCACTGTGTGCAATCCTTCTAATATCATTGATTTCCCTGTCCTTTCTTTCTCCACCATATCTTGTTTCACACACTCACTGACTGCTGCTGTTTATGAGTGATCGCCGCACTAATTTCTGTTCTCATGTAAACACAATACATCCACATCATTAGACGTCATTAAAGGAGCATTTGTTACGATTGCACTCTGGCCGTTAATAAAACAATTTCAGAACGTTAACCAGGCCTTTTCCGGCCTCACTCGAAAATTTTCCAATTATAAAGGGTTCATTAAAAACAGGAGTTTACTGGGGACCGACTTCACCCGTGACGGGTTCGGATGAACGGTAGTTTGAGAAAGCAGAACGGGTCATTTAAATTTAAAGAGCCGGCCTTCAGCAAACTCTAAATCAAGGAGGTAAACATAGCTCCAAGGTTGCCAAAATTTGATGTGGTGCAGAAACATTTTCTTGCAATTAGAGGTCATCGTGTGCTGCCAAGCAAAAACACAAACATCTCTGGCCAGATGTATGTTTGTAAATACACCAAATAAACACCAATTTTAATTTGATTGCACTGCGCTCTTGCATGTTTTTTTTTAGAGTGTTACGAAGAAAAAAAATGATATGGTTTGTTACGGTTCACTCAGTTGAACATATGCCAAAATGTTTTCCAAATTTCATCCTGATGGAAAGCAAACACCACATATGAACTTTTATACAAATTATCCACCAGCACACACATGCACAATCTATCCACACATCGCTGGGCTCCTCCAAACACAGCAAGGGTTTAAGGAAATCAGATACACGCGTATAAAAACACAGCTGGTTTTCCAAATGGTGGATAAAGGCTGTTTACCTTCTGGAAGAGCGCGGGAACCTGCTGCAGCTTCAACCTGTTGAAGACAAACACGTCGTACATGCCAGCCATGGCCAGCACCGTCACGCCTTGTTCCTTCCAAAGCATGCTACAGGAAGCGCACGCCAATGTGCCCAGGAACCACGTCCAGCTCCGTCCATGGGCACCGCTGGTCCTCAGGGAGCAGTGCCGTATGTAGCAGCGCATTGCCAGAAGGAAGAAGAGGGCGGCACCTACGTCGGCCCGGCCCACGATGCCCGCCACAGCCTCAGTATGTATGGGGTGAGCGGCAAAGAGAAGCCCGGCCAGCAGGCTCCAGCAACCCGACCCCAGAAGCAGGCTTGAGAGGCCAGAGAACAGGGCGGTCGTGGTGCAGTGTAGAACCACATTGACCAGATGGTAACCCCAGGGATCTAAGCCACCCAGGCCGTAGTTGAGTCGAAAGGAGAGCGTGCAGAGTGGGCGGTAGGACTTGTGGCTACCACTGTGAGTGAGAAGTGTCCCCCAGAAGTCATCGTAGAAGATGTTGATCCAAGGCGTTTCAGGGAGAAGGTCCTGGTTGGTCTTGATAGCACGGCTGTGAGGAGAAAAAGAAAGAGTTTAAGAATCAAATAGATTAAAATTTATAGATGTCAATTAATTTACTATAGTGAGCAAAAGGATATTGTAGGGCCAAATACTGGAAAATTTATATTTCCAAATACTGGAAAATGTGACTGGAATCGCTGAATCCAGTCATAAAAATGGAATTTACTGTATAACGCAGAATGTCATGGAATTTGCTTAATTCTTAAATCAGTACACTTAAATAAAAATGCAAGATGGACTAAGCAACAAAAATACTATTTTAATATGAATCGTGTGTGCTCTGCGTGAATGAATGGGCAAATGCACAGTTTCGTTTACTACACACTGTTAAAGCGCATGGGACGCTTGCTGTATTTTCAGCCTCTGAAAATAATCTCTAGAACTGCTTGTCATATCATCTACAAACAGAAACTTAAAGGTCTTCAATCAACCCATCAAAATAGAAGTTTGGTTTAACTTGAAGAAACTGTGACAGAAATATATTTCTTAATGTAATGATAGTAGTACAACTAATAATAAATCATTATTAAAACATTATTTTAAAAGAATATTTAACCAAATTTTTTAAATAATTAATAATAATTAATTTAATTAATAATAGATAAACAAATTAATAATTATACAAATTTAATGAAAACATTAAAATGGAATCCAGAAAATTTAATTATGTAATACATTGTGTAAGTTTCATGATTTAAATGAATTAGACATAAATAAATGTATGTATATATATATATATATATATATGTATATATATATATATATATATATATATATATATATATATATATACACATACACATACACATACACATACATACACTTCTTTTTTTTTTTTTTTTTTTTTATGGAATCCAGAAAAATAAAAACTGAATTTGGAAAAAAATAAAAAGGCCCTAATATTGCTTTTAAGAGTGACGGTTGGGTTAGTCCTCATACTACATCAGTTGTTGTGATATTGTATGAGCTATGACAGACATTCATCCTTTGCTGAAGTTCCAACACAGCAGTCTTGACAAAAGATCATGAGAGGGCATGACTAAAACACATCACAGACATGAGACCATATGTGAAAGCATAACTCTGCATGTAAACTGAACATTGATGAAATCTTTCAGCTTTGTCAAAGTCATTCAGTAAGGCAAGCATCACTACTATTGTTTTTTCAAATCCACTAAAACTAAGTATTAAACTTTGGCATGTAACTCAACCTGGACCATTTGTGTTGCAGACATGAATGAATGGCAGGACTCAATAACATATACTTTTTTTTTTTTTTCAAAAATTCTTGTTTAACTCTAAACATACTCTTCCATTTAATCAAACTCTTCCACGAATAACAGTCAGTTAAAACAATAAATTTTACATTCCTCACACAAAGATGACCTTATAGTTGTGCCTGTGAGGTTTGACTGGGACACAATAAGAAAGAAAGAAAGAAAGAAAGAAAGAAAGAAAGAAAGAAAGAAAGAAAGAAAGAAAGAAAGAAAAAAAAGAAAGAAAGAAAGAAAGAAAGAAAGAGGGGGGAACACTGATTCTGACTTTCCTCAAAGTTTAGAAAGTGAGGACATGTGCCGCACCCTTGACCAAAAACAAATAAAAGCTCAACAGAAAGACAGGGACCTCCATTTAGCAGTAAGCAAGCATGAAGAGGTACCAAATGCCTGTCAAGCAAACCAACCCAACTGTGCCAGAAACCATCTATTGGCTATCCCTAAGAAACTGAGTGACAAAAAGCTAAGGGAAATGAAAAAAGCATAAAGATGGCCAATTTAGAAGAGAATGAGTGAATGGAAGGATAAATGTGCAGTCGGCTGCCTGAGAAAAAGCTTTGGGACTTTAAATATGTCTGAAGAAGGTCTTATAAAAGCGTAGAGTTGTACAGGGAACAGGAGGAGGCAGGGCGGGATATGCTCTGAGGGCCACAGACACACACTGTGCCCATGCTGTCTACCTGCGTTGTACCGCCCCAACAAGACAGAAAGAGCCCTCAAGGCAATCAAACAACACAAACACGTGTAAACAAATCAAATAGGCAGTTACGTTATTCCATATGCAGTCATCCATGCCAAAATCCATGTCATTCAAACCCAAGGCAGTGGAAACTAACTCCCTCTATCTCCTGTTATCGTGAATATATGCCTGAGCACAAGAAGATGCTGCTGAACCGTCAAGCGTAATTAGTCTCCTTAGAGAGTGCAAGCAACGACATAAGCTGTAATTAAAACATGCAACGGGAAATACATGACAAGTGCGATAACGCGCCATCAGAGCAACTGAATAATCAGCCGTCACAGCAATGGCGCCAAGAACGTGCAATTAACACAGAATGGAGACAAAAGGTTTAATGGAAACATGTTTACAAAAGAAAGATATGATGCAAAAAGAGCAATGGATCCCTGGATGGAGAGCGAGCCAAAGTCTTTGATAATTTGCTACTTGCACAGTCGCCAGCAGCGAACGCCTGTCTACCAGTCGCCCATGAGAACAGATGGAACTGGGAAAAGCGAGGAGATGCTACAACAGACTAAACTGCCAAAAAGAACTAGTTCAGGACATGCTTCAACTTCTTGGTTGTCTTGGGAGAAATTTTCAACAAGACGTGTTGAAATTGCAGCGATTGCCTTGTAAGAGTCCACAAGAAAAACAGATGCTCTGAGAACTACATTTCTCCGTGAGATAAAGCTCTCCGTCATCAGACACATTTCAATTCTCTGCCTTGACTTCGAATCACTCACTTTCTTGGCAGAATTTCACGATTTCTTCCCCCTCAGGTATACCTTCTTTATTTTCTCCAAGCCATTCATCAAATTAGATCTTCATCCTTCCAAACAAAAGGATATCACGAGAGCCATTGTGGTTCAATTACACCTCGGAATCATTTAGAAGGAGTTGCCAATTAACTGGATATTTTGGTGAGCCAGAGAAAACAAACACCATCGCCTGAAGACTTGACACCCAGAAGCCCAGACACGACAACAGACTCTGTGCCAGGCCTGGCAGGCAGGAGCTTCGAAGATCGGCTTTCACGTGAAGTGTGAATCAAAAATGAACACTTGGAGCTCTAGCGGTGGATCGTAACTGAATATCAGTAACAGTGAAAGCTCTCGGATTGCATGACGAGTGTGCGAATTCTTGAGCGACTGCCTGATTTGGCTTGACAGCACCCCGAGGAAGCCTGACTCTCATGAATGATTCTAATTGGTGTTAGTGAGACAAATAATGTGAAAGCTAATCTCTTGCATGGGCTGATCCTTCTCGCCTGTAAAGAAAGTAGAGAGGGACAGAACCTAGAAGCCTTTTTACATGCAAGTGTGAGTTCTTACTCTTGACAACTCTCAGGGGACCGGCGGTATCACGCGATCCTGAAACTGGCCACTTTGCTTCATCTAGAGTCCAATCAACGTGCCGGGGATACTGTGACCACATCTGTCAAAGAATGTTTGCTTATCGCTCTATCCCTGCCGTGACTGGGACGTTGTTACGTTTTGGCCGACCGCAGCTCTAATGAGAAGTGAAATCCAAAATAATCCTGTGTAATCTAGAGCCCAGTTCCCTCTGACTGGGAGCAAGATTTAGCTCTGTGGCCATGAGAGGAGCTTTAATGCTGCGGTGTCGATAGCAGGCTGCGACCTCAATGTTTTCGGACAAGTACAGCTTTGCTTCATCCAGAACAAAGGCTTATAATATAATTCGAGCCAAAAGCAAAACAAACCATGCAACGATTCTGGTCTCTGGAATCAAAAAGCAACAAGTGACCTACTACGGAGTGACCGTATTCCATGGATTGCCTTTCCTTCTTTACGAATTGGATGGATACTTAGTCTCAACGCGTGATTAGCTTAGCGCACAGAGGAAATTCTTTCTGCCAAAGTGCATGAACGTCAGCAGCCGTTCATACAATGCAAGTACATCCAGGGTCTATATGTTTTAACGAAACAAACATAGCTCCCTTGAAGAGCGCCAAAAAATGGTTCCAGATATTCTTCTGAAAAGTTTGAGACAATGCACAATTGTTTTCTATTTGTGCCAGCAAGTGAAAAGAGGGGGGGGGGGGGGGAGCATAGGCAGTAGGGAGATGTGTTTTTCGGTCTGCCAAGTATGTGTCATCACCCAGCTTCAGTGTCTGAAAGGGCTGCAGTCATATTTTGAGAGTGCCTACAGAGAGGCCGTCCGGTCTGTGCACTCTGCTCTCCTGCCTGGGCTTTTGTCTATGGTTTCTTCCCATGAGAATGCCTGCAGGTCAATAATAGAATACCTTCCCCTTATGTGGTGCTTATGCGAGAAGAGCTCTCAGGGACAACAGCCTTGTTCTATTGTGCAGTTTCATGAAGAAAAGCTGTATGGGTTTTAAGAGGAAAATCAATTAATTTGTCAGAATAAAGAACCAAACTGTTAAGGAAATCGCAACCCAATCTGAGCAGCTCACAAAAAGTACAAATGTCTTTTATTCTTTCAGTTATTCTTTTATTCATTCACTCTCTCTTTCTATCAGTTGTTCTTTTGTTCTTTAATTCACTGACAATCTTTTGTTCAATCTTTCATTTTTTTACTTCTGTCTTTCATTCTGCTGGTCATTCTTTCATACTTTGTCATTAGTTCTTCCTGCCCTTTTTTCCACACTTTTTCATTCATTCAGTCATTCATTCATTCTTTTCTCATTTGCTCTGCCGGTCATTCTTACATACTTTGTCATTAGTTCTTCCTGCCATTTTTCACTCTTTTTCATTCATTCATTCATTCATTCGTTTGTTCATTAATTAATTTATTCCTTTGCATTCGGTCATTCTTTTGCATTAAATTAATCAATTCATTCAGGAATTAATTTGTGAATTTTTGCATTCATTCATTCATTTATTCATTCACTCACTCTCTTTCTCATTATTTTGCATTAATTTGTTCTTTTTGCATTCATGCATTAATTCGTTCTTTTGCATATATATATATATATATATATATATATTAGTGCTGGGCAACGATTAAATATTTTAATCGCGATTAATCGCATGATCTTCTGCGATTAATCACGATTAATCGCAGCATGCGCCAAATTCAATAATGAAATCAAAAGTAGAGTATTGTGTAACTTTATTCTTTCAAAGTTCTGCTGTATGAACAAAAGTGCAATAACATTTGTTTTGTCAAAACTTTAAACAGATAAAGGGCTTTTTTACAGCAGTTAAAAGTTAACAGTTAACATTTCTTGTAAATCTTAACTTTAACATTAATGTAATCAAATTAAATATAACATTAACGTATAAATAAAACATTAAAACAAAGTTTTTAGTTTGTAAAAAAATAATCTATAGTTCTCCCACATGCTGCATCCAATGTAGCCTGCCGAAGCATTCCTTCAGTGTTTGTTTGGGTGGGTGATTTGCTGGCATCAACGGTGTGCATTGCATTTAAGTGATACTTCAGACTCGAAGTACTCCGATGATAAGAAAATTCAGCTTTGCAGTGGTTACAAATAGCTTTAGTTCTATCAACTCCCTGTTAGAGGTTTAAAATAAAAATGTCCATTTAAGATTTCGGTACCTTTTTCCATTTTTCTGTCCGCACCTGATATTTTCTGTTTCGCGCTGTAGCTCTCTTAGGCACACAACAAATGATTTCATTGGTTGAGACGCGTGATGACGCTCATCCCAAGCAGCCAGTAGCATACTGATAAATATCCCACCCCAGCTGTGACCCAGTAAGTTAACGCGCGATAAACTAATTGTCGGCGTTAATTAATTAATGCGTTAACGCGATAAAAACGCGTTAACTTGCCCAGCACTAATATATATATATATATATATATATATATATATATGCATTTATATTATATATATATATAAATGCCATGGTGTTTCTTTCTGATACAATCACTGGACCACGATACTGCCACAATGCTCAGATTTTCCAGTAAAACCATCAAGTATTCAATATCTACAAACACCTAACTGAATAGTATTAAATAAAATAATTATTAGTCATATTAGTAAAATAAATTAAAGAAAGAGGAGCGTGTGGCTTGTGCTCAACATGTAAAATCAATGGGAACCTGAAATAATGTTTGTTTAATACCAAAGATGTCTCTACAGGCTACCACATCTGATATTGCAGTGAATTCTTCCTATAATTCCTCTGATGAAGAGCATTGGGTCATGCTGCAAATCATGTCAAAAGGTCTCACAGCTTCCTTGAAATGGGAAATAAAAAATCTATTTGCATAAATAAATAATTTATACACGGTAGATTATTCAGGCGCAAACAGGTTTCAAAAGGCTAATCTTATAAATGCCGGCATTACAAATCAATTCATATGGCTGGAAAGAAAAATAAACTATTGACATTTCAAAGTCACAAAATGCATTTTTTACACTCAAGAAATGTCAAATAATGAATGAGGTACTAAGAGCTCTCTTAAGATATTAACTAATAGATTTGACACTTTGAACTGTTCCTTGTTAACAACAGAAAATCGATACCACGGTAAACTAAGTCAATGTATTTCAATATATCAGTATGGCAAGTTAGTCTAAATGTCAGCTGGTGTATTATTAAATTAGGGTCAGACAGAGTGAAACTAAAGGTTTTCAGTCAGTGGGCTTCAACAAACAGTGAAGTAGACACACATTGAAAGGGTCGGGGGCTCTGCAGTCAGAACAAACCATCTCGGCCCACCATTAAATCAACATGGTCATGGCTGGACATTGTTGATTTAAACGCCACAATAGCCACATTATCTAGTTTCCAACCATGTCAAAGCAAAAAGAGAATGGGTGTGGACTCTCGTTTTTGCCATTTCCAAAAAAGATAGTATTATATTATACATTCAAGCATGATTCAATTTATGGCACTTTCCACACACTCAAATCTTTGAACCTTTTCCAAAAAATTATATGCACTCATCAGCATCCATTTTAACGTTTTTACCCGCATTAATTAATCAATTGTCCACTAATGGCAAATCAATGAAAGCGCCATTTCTATTTAGGCTTTATTGACAAAAAGAAAGAAAAAAAAGCCCACTCAGCACATTGACTACTAAATTAGCATGGTGAAAAAGCGACCACCACTTTTCATTATATCATGCCGTCCCTCTTGGGAAAAACAGCTTTTACAGAACTCACTATTAGGCCAATTGCTTTACTATGTGGAGAACATTACATGGCAACTGAACTCTAGCCTAACAGAAGAAAGAAGAGGAGAAAAGTAGAAAGATATAGCACCAGTTAAAGTCTATAGCTTTAACTGGTGACTGTGTCACTCCCTTCTCCACTTCCTGTGTGTCTGTTAAATATTGTACTGTAAAAGGCAGAGAACTATTTGCATGGCCAAAAGCGATCAGAAAATATAAGTCACACCCTACACATCTGTCCTGTAACACTTTCATGAATAGTAACAGACTTCCCAAAAGGACTGTAAGAAGATGCTCTTTTCATCCCATAAGAAATGTCTGGTCTCTAGGAAAAAAAGCATTTTAGAATTTTAGAGCGATTATCACAAGGCGGCGTGAAAGCCACTTAAAGGACATGCCTGGGACACATACTTGCATTTTAGTCTCATAAATCTGAGGGCATATGCTTCCTCACAGCACACATATACCAGCACATTCTACCATCTCGCCTCCCGTCTTTTATTTCCAAACAAACACAATCTTTCAAAAGGAACATCTCTGAATTTTGGCGAATGATGGGTATCTGAAAATTTTCAATTAAAATAAATAGGAAAAAGCTGTTCACAGACTGCTAAAAATATGATTTCAGCCCCACATAAAAAAGCTGAATTTCTGCCAGAGTTTGTGCAAGATCATGATCTTCAGAAATGCCATCCATATACACATTTATCTAATAAATACGTATATAAACAACGGTTCAAAAGTTTTTTTCTATTGTGATTTAAAAAAAAATGTAATTAATCCTGTGATGCAAAGCTGAATTTTCAGAACCATTACTCCAGTCATCAGTGTCACATGATCCTTCAGAAATCATTCTAATATGCTGATTCGCTGCTCAAGAAACATTTCTTATTATCAATGTTGCAAAGTGACAATTACTGTCACTTTTAATCAGCTTAATGGGTTATTAATTTAAGTGTGTACACACACACACACACACACACACACACACAGTTCACAGAGGTGTGAAAGCTTTGTATTGTATCAGGTAAAATCTTTGGAGTTTAGTTCATATCCTGCGGATCATAAAGTGGCATGTGCGTCATTCAGTCAGCGCTTCATACTGCAAACTAAGCCACCTGTTTGGCATCAATGTTGACACATGATACATCTTGCATAAAGGTAACAAATGTGCTGAACAGGGATTTTCTGAATAGCCATCAAATAGATTGTTAAAACAAATGTACTGTTGAACTACATAAGAGGCTCACGCACACACGTTGCCGACCTACAGTGGGAAAGAAGAGTCTGGCTTTCACGACCTACAGTATACTGATGCTATTTCAAGTACTAGGGCCTGGTTAAAAACTTAATTTTGCATTTGGAACTGGGTTCTTAAAGGTACAGTTCACCTAAAAATGAACATTTTGTCATCATTTATTCACCCTCATGTCGTTCCAAACCTGTATGTGTTTCTTTCTTATGTTAAACACAAAAGAAGATATTTTGAAGAACCAAACAGTTGTTGTTGTTCCCCATTGACTTCCATAGTAGGGAAAGAAATAATATGGAAGCCAATGGGGACCAACAACTGTTTGATGACCAACATTCTTCAAAATATCTTCTTTTATGTTCATAAATACAGATTTGAAACAGCATGAAGGTGAGTAAATGATGACAAAATTTTGGGTGAACAATCCTTTTAAACCTTAGAAAATACAAACACAAATTCCCAGAGTCTGCACTTTAATATTGGATCTCACACAACAAGGGTTATGAAAACTTATTTCAAAAAGTAATTAGCCAAGCTACTCATTTCATACAGTTAGACTCAAGATTCACATTTAACACATTCAGTTTCAAGAACACTAAATAAATTACCTTTCTGTAATTTTTGAGTAATAGTACATACTATACTAGTAATAGTGTAATCTATACTCGTCAAATAATACTAATAAATAGACTGCATTAACAAAATCTCAAAAATAAAATAAAAGCTACACTGCCATGGTTTTGAAAACAGCTAAACTACTGTTAACTATTATTTTGGTTTCTAGCCAACAATGATAAACAAATTCCTCAGGATAAGCTTTGTCAAATGCTACTTAGCTGCTACAATGGATACAAAATGCCATCCATCCAATATCAATTAGCCTAATCTCCCAAACGTGTCATGCTCTGTGAATCCTCTGGTAAATAAAGAGGCTTTGTTTTATCCAGAGATTGACCCAGGACTGAATACTCAGCCCACTCTCTGGCCACAGTACACAGGCCTCTCAACAGGAGGCTGTTTGTCACGGCTCGAGTCCCTCTGGCCGGAGTGTAATAAATTAGCTGGACTTTGTTCCTGCATGTTTCTGGAGCTCCTTTGTCTTCCCATGGAGAGAAGAAAAAAAAAGAGAGAGAGTGGGCGACCTGCTCTTTGTGTTTGCGTGCAAGACCCATCCTGTTGGGATGGTTTATCATTCGAGTGGCTCTTGTTGACCCACAGGAGCACGTGGGTAGGAAAATGACATCGGATGGATGAGAACCAGCTGAAGGAATGCAGAGGGGAACATGTGGTCACCCGAGGAGATCCACACAAAAACTCTTCAGATGGAAGCGAATACACTGCGCCCACTGAGCAGGCTTTTTTCCCCCCTTTTCTTCCTAAGAATTAAATTTTTTCCCTCATTTTTGGACATTCTCAGTTGTTGCCTTGTCAGCGGGGTGTGTTGGCTTTCCGGCGAGTTATGTGCAATAGTCTGGCAAATTTTCAAAAAGAACATCTGCATTGTAGACAAAAATCATCAGAAATACTTTGGGAATGGAATGAAATGAATTCAGCTGAGTGTCTTTTGCGTCTTGTCTTGGCTTTGCTTCTGCCACTGGAGCGCACAGATTCCTGGTCTAAGGACACGTGGCGGATGTTCTGAAGTTGCGGGCTGGAGTGCCTGCTTGCATGCGATGCAGTCTTTCTTTTATGAGGCATACCAGCAAACGGGGCTTGCCAGGCCATGGTATGCTATTGGTTTAGCCAAGACTCACTACAGTTAAGAGCACAGCACAACGACCGCAAACGCCAGCGGCTCAACCAACCAAATCTGAGCATCTTCAGTAAAATATTGGCAGCCAAAAACACTTTGCCACCCACACGCAGCTCCCACTGCTTTCAGACCATAATAACGTTTTTTTTCCTGCTGCATATGGCTATTCCAGGTCTTCTCCTCTATCTCGACCCCAAAAACCTTCGTTCATCAGAAGTCTGATGTGTTGGAGAAGGGATACTTATTTCTTCAGCCTTTCAGAAGACACCAGGTAATCTATCAACTAGTGGCCACGATAGCAAATCAATCTAGAGGAGGCTGAAAGACCTCCAGGGTGATCTGTGCATGATTTATACTTCATTTTCCCCCCTCAAGAATAAATGGCGTTTTACTAGTTTTTGGAAAATTGGTAGACCGTGCATGAAAGAAAAGTTACAATAAATAATTGAATACACTTAAAACACACTGATTGTTCAATATGGTGCAATAGGTTTTTTAGTTTATTTCAATGCATGCACCCGAATTAAAACATGTAAAATAAAGTTTACCTAATCCATTTGTGTTAAAAATGGAAAAAAAAAATAATAAAATAAATTAATTTTAAATTATATACCAGAAAATACTGTCATAGTCAATGTCAAACTAAGTCGAAAATGGGACAAAAATACAATGGTAAAAAGTCTAGTATGCAAAATGATATGCAACATTCAGAAAACAGAAGTAGGAAAGATGATTATCTTTTGTTGAAGGCTTAATTTAATTGCTAAATGTTTTCCTTAACTGAATTACTAATCTCAGTGAGGTTTGTATTCTCCAAGTGTAAAATAAAATAATGAGCCAATAAAAAGTTGTAAATAGAACCAAGAAAAAGTATTTTTACAAGAAAAGTCTTTCATGTTTTACTACTTCAAAATGTCATGTTTCAACACGTTACTTGTCTTGTTTCTCTGTAATCATTTATGAAATTCACAAGCAATTTCTGAGTGAAGTCTTTCAAAGTAAATCTTACTACAATTTTTTTTTTGTTCTTTTCAGTGTTTGGTAAAATCCTTCATCCTCTTCTATTATTTTGTCACGGATAATCTTCATAATTACAATGCAAAATCCTCCCAAAACACTCTCTATTCCACAACAATTCGCTTTGTTAATGAGCTCACTGGAGCACAAAGCACACTTCCATGTGTGGTTCCATATGTTCCACATTAATTATAGAATGACAGAGGATGGTTTATGGTGGTGCACAGTGTGATCTCATTAGACACAATCACACTGTTATCACAGATGCCTCTCGATCAAGCGCACACGTTATTAGCTGCACATTAGGGGGCTTGCTCATAATTGAAGGTACATATGTTGACTGTCCCGTGTGTGTGTGTGTGTGTGTGTGTGTGTCCTGTGAGTGAAATCACTGATGACCCCCAACAGCACATACATGATGAGACCTTGACTTTGACCCCGCCCCACTTCCTGCTGCAGAACACATCGTCTTTTCAGTATGACCAATAACGCATTCTGTGCAAAACATAAGACACAAGAGCAATGTTCCAAAACTTAGTGAGCTGCCTCACTGCCTACATAGGCATCATCTTAACAGTCATGAAGCCACACAAGTGAGGGATCCAAAATGCTCTTCACAGGCAGCAGCAATGAATTCAATAGGATTTCATGATAGCATGTTGCTAAGCTAACATAGTGATACTTTAATAAAAAATAAAAACAGTACACGGGAATATTAGGTAATATTCTCTATTTTTAACTACACTGAGCTATTTTTACTAATATGTTTCATTTTAGAATATATATAGACACTTATATGCATTTATAGATGTGTATATCGACTTTAAATTACATTTCCACACAAGAGTGAAAACCAAAAAGCCCCAATGAAGCTTCCGGAAAACAATCCAAATCGCTTAATTCAGTGTGGAATGGCCTTTGACTTTTTAAACAAACTAAGGATTTTCTTAAATTAGTGGCTGGAAGAAAAAAGGTTTGCAATAAAATGAAATACAACAAAATTTTTCCCCTTCAGGCGTTAATTCGAAAGTTACCAAAATATATTTAGAGGTGCTATTGCGTGAGACGAAAGCGCCTGGTAATCCCGTAAACATTCGTAAAAGGAACCCAACCAGCCACTTAACTGTTTTTAAATGCTTTGTCCTCCACATGGTGTCAATTTGCATTTTTGTAAAGGAGCTCATTTACGCATTTTAGACTTTATAGTCACAGAATCACAGAAACCACACCACCATCCTGGTAAGCAATCCTTTTTTACAGCCTTTTGATTTTGCAATTGACTTTTCAATCATCGTGGGACCACTAAGAAAATACATCAGTTCTCTGAGCATCGCTAACATTTAAGCTCGAGTTACCAATTACCACCCAAAACTGATTAATTCTAAATCATTAAAAAAATAGCTAGCAGATTTCGCTGCTTGGGATCCTTTCAAAATATTTGGTTCATCATATGGTTTCAATGAATCAGAACCCCAGAAATCTTCAGTGCATGACCACGCCGAGGAGAAACCCATCAGAAAAAAGCTCAAATTTTATACACCCAGCCCTTCTTCTCCTCCTCACTGCCTGAGATGAAGAAACAGAGGAATACTCAGCACACAATCCATCAATCAATCCCATACTGCGCCAAATCTCCACCGTCTTCTGGAATCAGATCCAAGCAGTCAGGCCATAGCAAATAACCTCACCTTGAACAAGGCCAGTGGCACACCACGCACTTGTCATTATAATCGCATTTTACTGCCGTTAATGTGGAAAAACTCCTAATTCACAAAACATTACTGACCCACGAGGAGCTAAAAACATGCCACAGTTACGTCTAAAATGTGTGTGATTGACTTCGCTAAAATTATGACGACAGAAACCATTTGTTTGAAATAAAACTGAGGTATTAGGGAAGTCAGCACTTCAGATGAAGCCTTCTTGACAAATCGCTTACCACATTCCTCCAGATGACAGGACATCCGAACATGAACTTAAACCTGAAAGCACGTTCCAGAGGTGTTTTCATTTCCTCAGCACAAACATGTCAGGAGGAGCCCATTTCCCATTGTCAAGTGTGCGACTTTGAAGTCTTCAAACAAAATGTATTTCCTGATTAGCAACAGCCTTGCAACTGAGAAAATTAGGTTTGCTGTGTTGTTTAAGCTTGAGCTTTCTTTGATAATGTTCATGCAAGAGGTCTTTCATAAACATCCTAATCAGTGACTGTTTACACTCACAGACTTTCGTCAATCCAAATTAAACTGACAGTGTGTAATGCTGTGCACTAGCGGCATCAAATGAAATCGCAACAGGAAATAAGTTGCAATTAATCCCACTACAATATACCAGTCATTCATTCATACCAATCAGTCATTCATTCATACCATTTTTCATTCAAACAGTTAGTCACGCCTTAAGCTCAAGCCATTGGATGAGTCAACCAAACAAATCATCACAACCATCTGTTTATACTTTTGAGGGAAATCAACCTGCAAATGAATTACTTTTAGAATTCCAGAAATCTTTCAATATATCCGTTAATATTTCCGCCGATGCAGGCCAGCGACCAAGTAATAAAACATTTGCACTAATAAAAACTGCATGTTTACTAGACTACGCATTAATTCAAGTCAGTTGTTATTGAGTTTGCATGAAATTTATAAAAATGTAACGTGTGAATTTTACAGAAGTTGAAAAAGTGCCTAGGATCTCGAGACATTACTATAAGACCCCAACGATGCAATACGAGAGATGGAATTTGCCAACATGTGGGTGATGCATCAAACAGTTCTTTGTTTTAACCAGAAAAGGACTAACATATGTATGAGAATTTATGATTGAAACAACCCATGGAAAAAAACATGAAACTAAGTGGTGTATATTATGTTTCAGAACAGCAGATGTGATTATGTCAACCAACATCTGAAGGAGGTCTGGCTCCCTTCATTCCATATAACACTTCAAACATAGCTCCAGGGTCTAATCTACACTAGATGCATCATTATGCACTTCTGTAGTCAGTTGACATTGAGAATTGGGAAAATGTTCTCCCTGTGCCAACACTGCTGAATCTTCAGCGCCACAGCTAATTAAATCGCATCACCAAATTGTGAATTTGCTGTTTACTGAAAAAGATGGCAAAATTAATGCCAAGAAGCATCCTTCTATGAAGCTGTGCTATCAATCAGAAAGCAAACACAAACATACAGCACAACCAGCATAGTCTGATTCATGAACATAAGTCTAATGAGCCTAAAATCTAATTGAATCATGGAATCTGCATCAATACACAGCTCTAGTACCACTGCATGTATTTCAATAATCTACTTACAAACTTACAAAATGTGGTTGCATATTATATAAAAACAGTTTTACCACAATAAGCAAAAATGTTTTGATTCATTTTAGTGAATCGAAAACATAAAACGTGACCGGTGCAGCCTGATTTCAGAATAAAATAAATCTTATGAGAAGATTATTTCAATGAATAGTTAAAATATACAAGCAACCGGTTTCAATAATTGACTAAATTAGCAAACTGCATGAGCAAATTAGAGAATTTCTTTCTTGTATAAACAAAATAGTCATTATAACGGAAATAAACCCATATGAACTGCAATTGATCCTTCAACATATAAATGACTGACAACCCAAATAGCCAATAAAATTGTTTTAGCCATTTTGTCCATCAAACTTACTGAGCAGTCTCAGTACAAACCTCATTTCTTTGCAAATTCCCAACATTAATGTGTTAAAATGTGTTATGATACATTAATTTGGATACTTAGTATCTGAAGAGAATAGTGAATGGCGTTTCATCCGATTTTGAGACAGTAATCTCGAAAAATGCAAGCGTTGGATCAGACTTTGCAGCATATTACACAAACAACTAAACGTTAAGCAGTATTTAAATGACTACTAAGCCATTTTAAATGATTGTCCAAAAGCAATGCATCTCTCTGTTTGCACAAAGAAAATGAATAGTTGAACACAGTATGGTGCCTATTTTTTAGAAAAGTGAATCATTAATTTAAATAGTTCTTGTTGTTCTTTATGATACTAAACTCTGTTAATTTGACACTTTTGGTTTGTTTTCTTCATTAAGTACAACACACAGCCAGTTAACTGTATTTTAAGTTCCTAAGTAAAAACACACACAACACATTATTTACCTGTTTGCATTATATTACATTATATAAAAACTGTTTTACCACATGAAGCAAAAATGTTTTGAAGCACCTATACGTCTAGACTTTACAAGGAGAAGGACAACGAAGATAAAACTCATCTCAGACTGCAGACATCTTCAGGATATGAGACAATACCTTGAGTGTCAGTGTCTAAAATTGAAATGCCTCATTTTCACTGCTCTATCAGGGCAAATGAAAACCAACAAAAGGGAACTAACATTCATGGCATGTCTGAGATGCTTGCTAGTGCTCTATTGTTGGGTTGTAGATGAGAGCAGAAAGATTAGGGGAGGGGGTTGAGGGAGGGTACTCCCAACGCTAAGGACAAAGAACCAGCCTTAGCTCTGCCCAATACACCAACCCTATGAATGGATGACACAAAGAAACAACTGAGCCTCTCAACTGGCGGCAGAGAGTGAGAACGAGGGAGAGGCGGAGAAGGAGAGGTGCTCTTCTGCCCACACTTGAAGGCACAGCAATAGAGGAACAGTGCGAGCTTCGATCATGTGTGGTCCATTACTCAACCAGTAACAGCTTGACTATTCCCCATGCCTACAAGACAACGGAAGCTCCCTCGGTGGGTAAATAGGGCCGATAGCTAAGAAAAGCCCCAAGAAACAATAGTTAAGCCTATTCAGCGTCATTGAGGAGACTACTAAATGGATCGCAATATGCAGGCACTTCAAAATACCTCAGGGAAGAGGAAAGCTATGCCAGGTGGCAACTTGGAGAATGGAGAAAGAAAACAGGAATAGCGCAATGACTCTATTGTAGGGTTTGCAAAACTACGTTGTTTTACTTGTCGACTGCAGTCTCCCAGAAAACTTGTCAGTGAGTCAGTGTTTACCTTACGTAAATGGCAAGTGAAAATAAGGGCTGCTCATCTTTCAGAACTGAATTGCGGATACATTGTAAAATTGCATTGACAATGACATAACAGGATGCAAGTCAAATTTGGATACAAGTAGAGTTAAAACTAATTTTAAATAGAAAAATTTAATTTTTAACCAGAAAAAAACTTTGAATGTTTGCTTGGTAAAGCCTTAAAATGTTGAAAAGGCTTTAATATTTGAAGAAGAAAACACTGGAAAAACAAATTCTGTAGATTTTACAAAATTTTGGCAGCTGTGGTTGCCAGAATAATTTTGTAAAAAAAAACACATTCAAAATTTACAGTATAAAACTCATTTACAAACAAGGAAATTTGAATGTGAACCAGTAAATTCAAAAACACACACTGCTATTAAAATCTGTTTTGTTCCTACTGACAACCACCATAATAATGCAGGTGGTAAAAGAGAAAGCCACATGAAGAATCAAAGCTCATCACAAGTAGCTTCACCACCAGCAGAAGTATATACTAATATATAGAAGGTGCACAAGAGTCATACATGCAAACACAAAACATCATCACGGTAACACACATGATACTTAATGCAATAAACTTTCATTAAACAACAGAAGATGTAACAAAGCCCAAATTCACATAACTGATAACAAAAACTATTAAAAACATGATTATTTAAACAAAATACTTTCAAATGTGGAGTGTCATGCAGGGAATTCTGTTTCAGTTTATGATAGTTTTGTTCTTTAATATTTTCAATTGTTATTAGCTTTATTTTTTGTTTTTCATTTAAATGTTAAGTTTTGAAATTTTGTTGTATGCATTTTTCCTTTTTATTTAATTTATTTTTAAAAAAGTATATAGGTAGTATTTATAAAGCTTTAGCTTTGGATCTGTTTTTAGTTGTTTTAATACAACAATTGATTGCTACTGTTGTCCTCATTTGTAAGTCGCTTTGGATAAAAGCGTCTGCTAAATGACTAAATAATAATAATAATTAATTATACATTAATTTGTTATTTTTTAACTTCTAAAAACTGTACAACTGGAGTCACGTGACGTGCTCATGAACCTAGTCGCACTTGAGTAGAGCTCCGTACGTTTGGCCTCTTTTTGCTGATTTTTTTCGTTTTGTTTTAAGTTTTATTCATTGGTGGTGCTTTACCTGATGGTATGCAGTCGTAAACAGCAGGAGTTGTCTCCGTCGGCTTCTCCGATTAAGAAGAAATCCATGTCTTAAGCGTTAAGCGTCCATCATAACTTAAGCGTTATGATGGACAAGATGGCGAACACTGTTACACACTTTGAGGACATTTTAAGAACCGAGTTGATGGCGATGCGGAACGAGTTCACTTCTCACATGTCAGTTGTTCAGTCACTATGCTCTAAACTGGATCTTCTTACAGGGGAGATGAGAAAACAAAAGAAAGTTGTTCACGATCACGATCACGATAGATGCGTTGCCGCGCTCGAGCAACAGGTTGTGGACTTACAGGATCGCAATAGGCGCGGCAATCTGCGTCTGGTTGGATTGCCTGAAGGTTCCGAAAAAGACGACCCTATGGGCTTTTTGAAAAGATTGATACCGACGTGGCTCCCGTCTCTGGCGGGCAAAGAGATTGAAGTGGAGTGAGCACATCGCGTGTACACAAGGCTCTCCTCAGATCGCGCTAAACTACAGGTTTTCAAAAAGAAGAAGTGCATTTGCGTCAATTAAGAAGGAGATGAGAGACGTTGGCATCCAGGATTTTCTCCTTTATCCTGCAACGCTGAAGGTCATTCTCAATCAAGGTGAACCTAAAATCCTACACTCCCCAGAAGAAGCAAGAGTTTTTCTCAGATCCCTTTCATCCACCAACTCTCAGTGAACTCCAGCTGGACATTTGCTGTCTAATCGGAGAAGAGATGCTCTAAATGGTTAGGTGACTGAGGGTTAGGTCTCTTTCACTGTTCACTTTAATGTTCACTTCTTAATTCATAGTTCGTTGTGCATACAGTATCACTTACGGATTATGCTATTTTATTTGTTTTAGTTGTATTCTTTCTCTCTCCTTTCTTTTTTTTTTTTTTTTTTTAAATAAATACTACCTAGTCAATATGTGACTATGGGGCCAAATGTTGGCGCTTCAGTAATGTGCAGGTTTTTGTTGATGCCACAGACCATATTAAGGGGTGCTGGCAGATTGCTCTGTTGAATTTCTATGAATTGCAATTCAGTAAATTCTTCTTAAGGTCCTTGCACACTGAGTCTGAAATTTTTGCCCGAAATTTGCGAATGTAAAAAAACTAAATATGACCTCACGTTGTGTCAATCACGTATACACACGGTCTCCGAAACTTTCAATCATAAAAAATTCAGATCGGGTTTGACTTTCTACGTTTTTCGCATTCTTAACAAGCATTTTGAGAGGTGTTTTGACAATTCAGAGCCACCGTATAAGCGAACGCCAAAATCCAGAATGGTGTCTGACAAGTTGATCCACTTCGTCTTGCAGCACAAAGCACTGTAAAGATCCTAGCACATGGAGTTCACGGAAATTGGTCATCTTTTTAATATTTGGCTCTAGTATCACTATCAAAGCATCAAACTGATCCACTGACATCCTGAAGAAAACTGAATAGGACTTGGTGTGAAAGGTTTCTGTGTGTGATGAATTTTTAGGATAACAAATATGAAACCCCCCCCCGCAAAAAACTCCTTTACCTGTACTATCACACTTCAATTCCACTTTCTATTGAGTGTGGCCAATTTCAAGACATACATGAATTAAAAGGGAGCCTCAAAAGTTTTCAAAAACTTGGTAAACACTCCAAACAAAGCTCAAACCATCATATGGTTTCCATAAAAACAAAACACAACCAGGACATCATACAGAATAAGTGCAACTGAGTAGATTAATTTTCCCAGCCAGTACAACTATTGAAAACCTGAAAATGTGTTCCTTTCTGATGAAGGTAATGGCAAATATATTATTTTCTTTTTTTATGTAAGAGAAATCAAAACAATCTAAATTGCAAGAAATTCACTGCTCCAACACGTTAAGCTTCTAGTGTTACAACATTTGAGATCTCTGACTTTGCGGCTGCTCAACGGCCACTTCTGCCAAAACGTCTTGTATTAAATAATATTATTTTGGGCTCAGAGAGGTTCAAAAGGTGCGAACCCAAGTCAGTTCTCATTCGAATCAGTTTCTGATGAACGCAGCTGACATTTTGTTAAAGTGCCGTGTCTTTACTAAAGTCACAACCAGCTAAACAAAACAGATGGGCTCAGATCAAACATCTTCAAACATGTTCCCAACAGCTGCATCAATGTACGCCAGGCTGTCGCTGTTTTTCCCATCCTGACCATGCGCAGAACAGGGTCACAAGGCACAACCCTGGAAACCTCCTCTTGAAGAATTAGGGTCAAAGTGTTAGTGCGTGTACGCGTCAGGAAGGAAGGTGTGAAGGATGGTGGCTAAACTAGCTCTGAGATAACAGCCTTAAACTTCCTCTTGAACGCCGTCTGCGGTCTGTTATACGTGCAACAGGCTCTAGTGTGAACATAAACAGACACATACAGATGTCATCAGCCTGTTACCAGTGCTGACAGAAGACCATGTGTCCGGGGTGTTTACTAGCATGGAGACAAGCTTGAGGGCATTTGTGCTGAATGTGGGAAACACAAGCACCAAATTCTGCATTAAAATGTTGAGAAAAATATGGAAGCAGCAGTGTTTATTTGTCAACAGATTGTAAATTATTCTCTTTTAAAATCACGCATATTTATTGAAATACAATACAGAAAATATACATCATGTACTAGATTATACATAGATTGTGTGTGTGTGTGCGTGCGTGCGTGTGTAAAATTACATAGAACCGATTAACAATAATGTATTGTATTGATGGCTAGTTACTTGCTGACTCAAGTCAAAATCTTTTTTCCCCAACAAGCCGCATGATTTGAGGCATTTACGCCTGCAGAATAAAAAATGCTGGACAAGTTATGCACCAAAATTTAATACTGAGAGTGAGGGGTTTGTTCTAAACCCCTAATCATAGGTATGAGCAATAATAACAGTAAAACTTGCCTCAGCACTAATAAAACATTTTAAAAAAGCAAATTCAAAGGAAACCGTAAGCAAAAGGGAATTCTGAATTTAACCAGATTTATCACTTTAGGGATACAAATGTTCAGCACGAAGACAATTAGTGTTGACAGCCACATCTAACCACTGCACAATCTATTGCTTAAGCTGTCTAAACATTAGATTATCTTATCAGACAGCTCAGGCAAAGAAACATTCGAGCTGAGCCAAGCTACAGCGAAACATCATGAAACATTACCTCTTCTTATTAGAGCGCTTAAAGCGATTGGATAAGAAAGGCTCATTTAATCTTCCCCGCACTTCAGCAGGAATTTTGTTTTGTAGAGAAAGAAGATAACCTGCAGAAACAACGCTCTGATCAGGAATTCAGGAACATCTTGGTACAAGGAGGAATGCGATTGTGGAACATCATTCCAAGATGTGCTCTGTGAACAGTTATCTGTAGGCTGATAAATGCATTCTGTACACGTCAAGTAAAAGGTCACATAAAATTATTCTTTATATCTAAGGGGGAAAAATGCTAGATAGTATATTTCAGTACTTAGACCTCATGGGAGAAAAGGTCATATTATTCAAACAGTATAATCTCCAGTTAATAAAAATAACAGGGATGAAAATAAATCAAGCAATTCACAGAACCAATGTAACGTTAAAGCTCAGGATTCATGAATTAATCCATACTAGAGCTAGACAAAATATATGAAATATTTACTTTTTATTAATTAAAAAGTTAATATTCAATATATATAAAAAGTCTGGTGATGTCTATGGGTCACAGACTCACTGCTGTGATTGTGCGCAAGGGATCTGCAACTAAATAATAGCTTTTAATCTTTTATGTCTGCCTTATGTTCAACTGTCCCAATACTTATGCTCACATCAATGAGTGGGATGAACTCTAAAAGTGCTGTTCTTTTTATTTGGTAAAACATGTATGTGTTGAAACGGCTAATAATAAAATGTGACATTCTGTAGTTTTGTCTCATATTCATCTTTTAATCATATTTGTAAATGTCTTGACTCCACAGCCAACAGAGCAAAAATGCATGCACAGTAATTGACAATATATAATATCTGTATTCTATAGATACATAAAAATATATTTTTTTATAAAATTATTAACATTTTACTTAATTTTTATACAATTATTTTTTATTCAGTTATTTAACCTATATATTAGTTATACTTCCCAGCCTACAAGCATAATGCCAGTATTTAACAATTCAGGCTAATTGTTCATTGTGGATTCTAATCTCTTAGCAACTGAGAAAGAGGTGTGATTCTGGGTCAAGCTGCTGAGATTGATGCCTGTTTTTGGGGGGTTGAGTGGGCTTGGCCAACTAGACAAGAAAACCCCCACTGGCACATTCTGCCCATCCCCCCCTGTAGGTTATCCTCCGTGTATAAAAAAACAAACAAACATGGGAGCGCAAGAACAAATGACACAGTGACCTAGAAAGCACCACCAGAAATGATTCAGGCTTTCTCAGAGGTAAAAAGCTTTCCAGGGTGCTACAACAGAAGAAGAACTACATCAGAGAAAAGTGACATCATATGGTCGTAATTATTTATAAGGAGGAGAGACAGAGAAAGAAGCAAGCTAGTCAAATTCTTCAATAAATGCCATTACGCTAATTAAACGAACCGTCTCTCCAAAAAATCTAATAAAATAAAAAGGACAGCATGGTAGTAAAAGTAAATGCTTGCTAGGGCAAGCTTCACTATATTGTTAGTACTTAAAGTAGGACTAAGGGTTTTTCATCAAGCAACTACCTAGCAACCACCCAGAACACCCTGGCAACCACTTTAGGTTGGAAACTTCATTTGAGCCAAATGCACTGCATTCCTGAAAATAAAACATAAAGAGCATCTACAGCAATGCATTTTAAAAGCACAGTATGGAAAAAAGCACCTTTTGAAAAATACCTGGCATTGTGTCGACTACCTGTTTGAAAGAGTGAATTATCGCAAAGTTTCTGACAACTAACTGCAACCCAGCAACTAACTGGATTTACCACATTTTAAATCAAGATGACATGAGGGGCCACGTTTAAAGAGCAAAGAGCACAATAATGTCTTACTGCTGAAGTGCTGGAACCACATCAAGGCACAAACGTACACCAGACTCCTTTTCTGATGGAAATGTGTCTATCATTCCTCAAAATCCACTTTCCTCATTCTCAAAAAATCTCTTTCTATAGTTGTTTTCTTTTTTCCAGGAAAAAAAACACCTACTGATAAGGATACTGATCGTTGAAAACCACTATAAGGTTTATGAAATATTGTTTTTCTGTTATATTGTTGGAAAAAAAGTCTTTGGATTTAGTTCAAGCTAAGTCTCCCACTTCTTCTCTCTCACCATTTCAAATTTTCATATAATAAATCAAAGCAAAAATGCTACACCTTCTCATACCAGACGTTATTTCACTCCGCGATGGCATGAACGCTGTACACAGAGCCTGTGAAAGCTTCACAGCCAACTACTGGAAGCAATTAAAGGCGTTTTTATGGATGTCCGTCTTACAGCTGTACTGTAGATGAGAGCCTTGTTTAAAAAAAAAGAAAAGTATAATTTAAAACACCTTGCATCTACAGAAGTATACAGTATTACGATTGTACAGCAGGAAGCACTTCTGAAGCGCGAGTCAAAGCATTAAAATCTCTGCAGGGTGGAGAAGTCTTAAAGGAATAGTTCACTAAAAAATTTAATTTGTTGAAAATTTACTCATCCTCAGGCCAAATTTGAGATTTCATCACTTGTTCAGTTGCATCAGTTGCTCACCAATGGACCCCTGCAGTGAATGGGTGCTGATAAAAACAAGTAATCTACATGAATCCAGTCCATCAATTAATGACTTGTGAAGTGAAATGCTACATGATTGTAATTAAAACAAAAAACAACTCCCTCAAGGTGTTTAAACTTTAAAAAGTTGCTTCTTGCCAAAATACATAAGTCTATAATACATAATAATGCTCAACCCATTGAAAAGGTCCATCCCCTGTTGTCCCCTCACATCAAAATACACCAAAATATTTGTTTTTAACTTTTTTTTGTCTTAGAAATAGTGCTTGATCTGTGCGTATTTCTCTCCTTATTCAGGCAAGATTACTTTTTGTCACTGGGGAAAACAATTTATGAGGAGTTGAAAGCAACAGTTTAAAATTGGAATGATGGATTTTTTTATTATTATTTATTATTACAAACATGCAGCTTTTTGCTTCACAAAATGTTAACTGATGGACTGTAGTAGTGTGGATTACTTGTAGATGTTTTTATCAGTTGTTTGGACTCTCATTCTTACGGCACCCTTTCACTGCAGAGGATCCATTGGTGAGAAAATGATGTAAAGCTAAATTTCTCCAAACCTGTTCTGATGTAGAAACAAACTCATCAATATCAATTTTATACATTTTCAATACATTTTCAGCAAATTTTCACTTTGGGTGAACTGTTCCTTTAAAGCAAATAGCAAAAGAAAATTGTACACAACAAAGACACTTAAAGCAATGCAATTTTGTGACTTCCAGACCACCTGTATGAAGCAGCCCTGTTAAACAGGGACTGGGAGGTCTGGGACAATGGCTGGGAACCAGGCCTGCTCACCGAGTAGGAATCTGTCGCAGTAAATTCTCTCCGGGACATTACAGATGCAAGCTCATAAAGTAAAGACATAAACTACACGACGGGGTGGCTTCCCTAACGAAGAAAAAAAGAAAACAAACCTCCCAGAAAAAACTTCAATATGCCAAAAGTGTCACTGATACGTTCAGCTTGCGTGACTGAAAAACCGACTTGATTCAAGATGTGTTCTTGTTTATTTGTGCGTTCTTTGATTCAGCGCAGATCTAACCGTCATGTCAAAACAAAGGTACTGTCTCATCACAACCAACAAAAAGAATACAACACATCTTGAGCTCTCTGTCTAGTTTGGGTTTGGGTCAAGCTATTTTATAGGCAAATATCACCGCACAGCCATGTCGGGTCGGGTAGAAATCTGTTTTATAGGCACACGTTGCTTGTGAGCCTGGGAAACAGATAGCGGCTGTGAGTAATCTTCTGCAGGTTACAGCATCAAAGCCTTTCCATCACTGCCAATGATAATTATACACAACTTCCTCTCATTAGGGACACAGGATAAGACGTTCAACCTGCCGGGCTTGTCCTTGCATTCAACACCACACTCCAGTGCTATCATTTGGGCAAGCAAGGTAGACCATCACCAGCCAGCACATTGCATCAGCTTGCATCACATTTAATGCATCTGTGTTAGAAATGCACTGATATCAGAATTCTGGCTGATATTGATAAGCGATAATTACTTAAGTTAAGTCCCATAAATTATAAATGCCGGTTTTAAAATTGCACATGATTTTGTCTCCAAAAAAAAAAAAAAATATTACATTAAATAAATAAAATCAAAATAGTTGTTTTAAATGCTGTAATTGTATTTAGGTACCAAAACGTACAGTATTAAATTATATTTCATATGATTTTTTTTTAACAGCGTTATTAAAATGAGATTAACTTTGCATGTTATTTATTTATGCTATTTTTGTATTTACTTATTTATAGTCCTAAATTCATCCAAAGACATCTAATTAATGTAAATGTAAAAGTAGGAGAAAAAAAATGAGCAAGCACATTTATACAATATCAACCCATACATAATAAAATTCTGATATTAAAAAAAGAAGAACAAAATATGGGCTGATAACTGATGTTTTCAATTCATTGTGAATCTCTAGCCTGTTTGTAATCTTAGGTTATAGTAGACTCATATTTATGTACATTTAAAAAAGTTTCACTTCCAAAGCAAGAAACTAATTTCCAGAGCTGTAGCAAATTAGCTTCAGTGCATTCCCTTCTGTCTTGAAGACTTCTGCTGTATATTCAGCCCAGAGGCAGACAAAACATTATTAAATATTAAGATAACCTAATGTTGAAGCTTCTTCTTCCTAACGTTTCACCGTGTCAGCCCAGCTTTTCCAGCATATCGTTTTATACAAGGACTCGTGCATGCAAAACTCAGAAAGATGTGAAGACTTATTCATTCGAATGCAAGTCAAACACAAAGTTTTCCCTCAAAATTAGTGTCAAAATGCAAAGAAAAAATATCCATATTCCTCATGCTTGCTTATATGAAAATCTTTCCAAGAAACCTTGACATTTTTGAGTAAAACAAAGATACATAAATAGACATACAACAGAATGCCAAAACTTAATTGAAAGGACAGAATTAAATATATAAACTGAAATAAATTGACATCTGAAGGACTAACGTGTCAGATGTTTGGATGAGGGTGATATTCGGATGTTTGCAGTGCAAATCAGAGCATGTCAAGCATAATTTAGTGTGTCAGTCAATCAATCCGGTGAGGTCAGTGTGACCGGATCAGTGTTTATTATTACTCATTGTGATCTTCTTTGTGAGGTTAAGCTCAGGTGTCAAAGAAAACCCTCTCAATCGGACTTATCAAGGTTAATTGGAGAAGAAATGGAAAGAATGACTGTTCCACCAAGTATGTGAAGGCACCTATATGGACAAAAAAGGTTTAAAAAAAAAAAAAAAAAATTTTTTTACTAACTGTAAATCATCTAGAATCTAGATCAGGGGTGTCAAACTCAGTTCCTAGAGGGCCGGAACCCTGCAGAATTTAGCTCCAACCTTAATCAGATCCAGTTTATTTGAAAACTACATGGTTTGTGTGTTGGAGCAGGTTTGACCTAAACTTTGCAGGGCTGCGGCCCTCCAGGAACTGAGTTTGACACCCCTGATCTAGATTTTCACAAGTAAAAGTTAAAGAACATTTGTGAGGAAAAACCCAAAGGCTTGAGCTTGAACTCAATGATTCTGTTTGCTTTTGTCCTTCTAGATCAGGGTTCCTCAAATCTTTCCCTGGAGGGCCAATCTGCTGCAGAGTTTAGCTCCAACCCTGATCAAACTCACCTACCTGTGATTTTCTAATGATCTTGAAGACTCTGATTAGCATGCTCAGGTGTGTTTGATTAGGGTTAGAGCTAAACTCTGCAGGAGTGGGCCAGATTTGAGGATGCCTGTTCTAGATCATTCAAAATTTGAATGGAACATTTGGAGGTCAGCTTAAAGTTCAAATGAGCAAACCAGACTGAGCTGAGAGGTCCAAACCTGAGCTTCATGAACCAAACTCTTGACGTCAAACAGACTCGGCACCAAAACCTCATCCCAAAAGATGGAAAGGAACTCAAGACAATCCGGTGACAACTAGCACACATGACATCAAGTCCGAATGACAGGCAAAGAGATTTACTATTGCAGTGTCAACTGTCTTTACACTGTGTTGCATCACACAGCTTAACAATGAGTCTTGATCTATGTGCAAATCACCGAATGCCACACTCTCTCTCTCTCTCTCTCTCTCTCTCTCTCTCTCTCTCTCTCTCTCTCTCTCTCTCTCGAGACAGAGGTTAAGCCTCTCTCAGCAGGATGTGTGGAGGCACTTCAGAGCCGTCCACAGCGCTCGGTCAGGTTAAGCGGATAATTCCATTCCTGTTTTGAGATCAAGAATGATCACAGATTCAGTTGCGAGAACAATGACAAAAATAAAATGCAATACAATTACAACAAATATTTGTCATAATGTGTTTCAGAGATGCATCTTATGCTGAGTAAAACAGTACAGTAAAACAATATTGTGTAATATATTTTATTTAAAAATAACTTTTGTAGTTCAATATCATTTTTTTATTTATTATTGTAATGGCAAAGCTGAATTTTCAGCTGTCATTGCTTCATTTTTCAGCGTCACATAATCCTTCAGAAATCATTTTAATATGCTGATTTGTGGCTCAGTATTTGTTTTTTGATTTCTATTTTTATCTATGTTGTTAACTGTTTCTGCATCTTAATATGTTTTTGTGGAAACCGATATCATTGATAATTTCTGACACTTGAAAGACAAAAACAAAGAAAGAAAAAAATTCAACTTTGCCATCACAGAATGAATTCAATTAAAAATATTTGAATAAAAAGTTTATTTTAAATTGTAATAAATAAATAAATAAATAAAAAAACACAGTAAAGTCATTCATGTTATGAAATATTAACAAATAAATGCAGCCTGGGCGAGAACAAGAGATTATTTGGCATCACCGTGGTCTAAATAAGATTATATATGTACACTATTAAATACTTTTTTTTTTTTCAGTAGACTTTGTCAAAAGAGTAGCTGTTATGGTATACTCCACCCATACTGCTAAAGTAAACAAGTTTAGATTAAGACACATATAGTGCATAGATAATCACTCTTAAAGACATGACATCTGTTGCCGCCCATGTATTCTATTCGATTAATGCGTTGAATGAATTAAATCAGCACTTCAGCATCTGGGGGTGTTTCCCTCAAGCTTCTGTAGAATAATTAAATGAGTGAGGGGAGAGAAAGAAGAGAGACCAGAGGAGGTTGACAGAGAGAGAGCGAGAGTGTGTACATTCCTAGAGCTTAACTCTTATTAAATATTCAAGTCACGCAAAGTGGGTTAAAACCTCACACAGTACGCACATTCAGTTCTGCTCAGCGGCCACAAGCATTTGTGGCCGAATGCAGCTAATCTCGGCACACAATGTCCTGCATCGCTCTGTCTTCCTGCCAAAGTCGGCTATGGAAACAGCAGAGGTGAAACATACCCAAGACTCTCTGTTTTCACTCTATCACAGTAAAAGAACCGTTGAAAGATGGAGCTTAAGTCGAAATCAGATTAATAAAGTCAAGCTGAATCAGAGTTGCCAACATAATTTGCTCTTTGCAGAAGAGCAGCTGCAAGTTGTGGGTTACCTGAATGACTGCTTGACAAGATATGTGGTTACATTAGTGAAATTTGGCAAAATTGTGCAGGCCCATTGATGAGAAGCCTGTATGTTGTGATGGCTTAAGGGTTGTTCCATTCATTACGTAAGGGTGATGTAAAGTACAAGTTCAACCGAACAAAAGTTCTGTTTGTTCAAATGCTGACTTTGCATCATCATGGACTATCACAATATAAACGTATTTTATAAATAAATTCAGTATTGAGGTATACAGATAATAACTCTAACTCTAGGTTTATTTCTGCATACAACCAGCCAAGAAAACACTCTTTTGACTTTTTTATGCAATTACATGATTTAACTGAAAGCTCGTCCACTCTTGGTCATTTTGAGAGTATGTCTGCATTGTAGATTACGGTTTTCCATGAAAGTACTCCAATGGGCATTCTAACCAACAAGCAGGTGTTTCTACTTTAATGCTTAAGGTGGTGAAGAGCCGCAAGCGTATAGAAGATTTGTGCTCCTCTCGCAAGTCTTTATCACTTCAAACAACACTCAGAGAAGACGAGTGAGCTAGGATTGTGGATATCCCTACTTCACATGCAAGCTCCGTTCTTTATGAGGTGCAAAGCGGAGTATTATTTCTACTTCCTCATCCCCTCTCCTCCCTTTCCCTGGCTCAAGACTTCTTATACACAAAGAATAATACACACAGAGATTTTATGATTTGAAAAGTGTAGGTGCAATTGACCAAACCCTGTTTTGGCTGTGAGTATTATTGCTGGAAGGCAACGTTGCCAGGTATGGTAAGGCTCAGTGCATGAAAACATAGCATTTGTATGGGTTTTGTTCCAAGAAAGCAGCTGCTTTAACAGTTCCTTATTTAAGTCTACGGAGGAATAAAACCCTTAAACACTCTGAAATACCTCACACATGACTGTTATAGACTCTTCTCCTGAAAAGCCAGCTACTTCACAAGATTAGTTTTGACAAAAAGCATGCTACGCTTCCATGCATCTTCATGACAAGCCTATTTCTCTACCCAGAATACTTGAGAAAACATCCTGCAAAGCTCAAACAAACACTAAAAGTATGTAAAATTCCAAACCGTTAAAAAGTACCATGGTCTCAATAATCACTTGGTCCAACATATGGTTATAAAATGCAAATTGGCTGTGCAGATACTGCATATGAATTCTCCAGTTGTTAGACTAGCCACCCTGCCAAACTGCTTTATCCTTACCAGTTTCAGATCTCGTTTTCAATACTGACAGTTTTCAGCAATTATAATTACTTATGAAACACAGTCACATCAAGTCACTTAGGAAGGCAGCAGGCTGTCAGGGACCACTACTGTTTGCCGTGGGCCAGACAGTATAATACTTCATTAAACCAGCAAACATCATAAGCCTTCCTTTGCAGAAAGGATAAAAAGGATGAACTACATTCAGCAGGATTTGCATTTGTGATGAATGGAGAAACAAATGAGGCCCTTTCCAATGGCTTTTCTCTATTTTGTCATGTTTAATTTTTTGGATATTATACTTTAAGATCACAAATTGAAACTATAAAAAACCTAAAAGGTTTAGCTATTAATGTTATGGTGTTAAAAATTAAAAATCTGAATAATTTTTAAAAATTATTTTGTTATATTAATGTATAATTTTAATTATATATTTTTATAATATTATATAATTTCTTTATATTTTATATATATTTTTTCTTTTTCAAGAAAACGTGTTAATAGCATTTAACAATTAATTAAACACAGACCTTATTTTTTTGCCCTTTGTTCTCATTAATTACTAGATTAAGAACCTAAAATGAACCAAATCTGTTCCAAAACCTGAACACGCAAAAACAAAAAAACCAAGGATATGGCATTTAGCTGCCATTAATAGCTCAGCTGGATCCACTACAGCGATCCTTCCTAATTACCAGCGCTGTCCTCAGCATTGCTGTCGGTCTGTTGGACAAACAGGGCTGTTGTCCTTCAACATTCATTTGAAAGTGTTTTTGTGTCTTTGAGGAGCACTCTCTCTGAAGGCTGGCCAGGAGATGGTTTGCCCCAGGCAGGCCAATCACAGTTAAAGTGGGTTAGAACGCAGACAGCGCCTTAATTATTCCGCCGCATTGATGGCCTCTGCAACCGTCACCTCACGCAGAACGGACAGGAACTAATCTGACCGATTTCAGCCCCGCTGCCATTGATTCATCCTTTCCAATTAGGTAATGGAGGACAATGGATAGTATGCCCGAGTCCAAGCGTTTATTGAGAACAGCGATGGCGATGACCTCCTTTGATCAATATATAGCGCAAAGGCCTAAAGGACGGTTCACCGCTGGCCAACGTCCAACTCAGCAACTAATGGATGTACTTTTCCTCAACAATGACCTAGCAGCAGCCAAAAAAGCACATAAATCATCTCTAAAAAACCACATATTTAGAAGAAACAATAGACATTTTTACCAGTGATCCAATAAAATGACACAAACAGCTTTGAATCAACCAAATAAAGAGTCTTTTCAATTCTCGCAGCAGATGTGAATGGACTGGATGGACACTTGCGGTTTGTCTCAACATAGTTATTAGAGTCAAAAGCACAGTTTAGGAACTTAAGAAATTAGGACATTTTGTGGTTTATAACTAGCTTGAAGTTAGGAATCAATGTTGAGGCAAAAAGCAGCATTGGTTTTATTGGTTGGTTGATTTATCTAGCCCATGTTCCACGCCAAGCTAACACCACAGACACATCCTAATTGGTACAACAATCCTTCCTACATTTCAACTACACAATAATGCCATAATGGGGACTGCTTATTTCAAACCTATGAATATACAACTGAAAATGCCTCGCCAAACCGTAAATAAGCATGCAGAATCAAGACTTGGCATGATTCTTTGTCTGATGCTCAAGACGTTTATCACCGCTTTTTAGAAATGACAATGACTGGCTTATATTACACTTTTGGATTCACTGACTATGAATACCCATAAATCCGAGTTGAAGGCATAATAGCAAAGGAGAGCTGAAAGATGGTGTCGAAAATATATTTTTTTCCCTATTATAGTACCTATTATCGACATGACAGGATTGCCAAACCCAGTAATTCCCTAGACAAAATACTATCTTCACACAATAGTGACATACCACAAAAACTCTCTCAAATGTGCAGCTATGTGAAAGAAAATACATTTGGAGACAGAGATCATTTGGCAGTTACAGCATCTTTCTAATGGTAGAATGGCAGTAGTCAAATGGATTATTTTTATTTGAATCAAAGGATTTCAGTGATTTCTATGTAACTTAGATATATGAGCCTTTGCGGCTGTGCAGGGATCGTGTTATGTTACTTTTTTCCCTTCTAAATACATTTATGCAATCCAAATATACTGTTCACATATGTAACGCATTGGAAAAAAAGAGGGTTTTGGTCAGATTAAATTAATATGCTATAAGAAATAGTCGATATGTTACATTAAATATTTTTCAATATCTTTCTTCCTGAAACACTATAAATTGTTCTAATAAAACCGCTAAGGAACCAGGGCCCTCATTTATCAAAAGTGCGTACGCACAGATATGTGCGTAATGAGGACGTAAGACCAGTTTCACGCAAAGTATGGGATTTACCAACTTGTACATAAGCGTAGAAATGTGTGTAAATATAAGCACACCTCTGAGCATGCTTACGCAGATAATCTAGTGGTAGAATAGTGACACTACACATAAAAAGCATTTGAGAGTGTCACAGTATGCATTAAGCAATCCACATATATCCTGTGTTTCCTTTAATTATAAAACACTCAATTTATCATTTGTCTAATTTTAAACAGATAAGTTGCGTAATTGGTGTCAAACTCTATAAAAAACAGCTGTGACAAATGTTTGAGTGCAATGGCTTATCTTGCGTTATTGGAAGACTTGGCAAACAATGTGCTCCGCAGGGAGCGCGTTTTCAAAGATCGTGCTGATCTGCTTGGCGAGAGCACAGAGTGGCTTTTAAGTAGGTACCGCTTTCCCAAAAATCTACTGCTGGATTTGTGTCGTGATTTAGGACCAATGTTGGAGCGAGAAACAAATCACTTGAAAGCCATTCCCGTGCACATCCAACTCCTGTCCACCCTTCGATTTTTAGCTACCGGAACATTTCAGCGTGAGGTTGGAGACATATGTGGTATTTCCCAGCCATCAATGAGTACGATCATGCCAGCGGTGTTGGATGCAATTATTTCCTTAGCCCCAACCTACATCCAGTTCCCTTACCGAAATCCTCAACAAGCCAAAATAAAACGGGGCTTTCATGCTATCGCCAGATTCCCAAACATAATTGGAGCCATAGACTGCACCCACATCACCATAAAAGCACCGTCAACCAACAAATTTAATAATGTAAATAGAAAAGGGTTTCATTCTGTTAACTTGCAAATCATTTGTGATGCAAATTTGTTGCTGTTAAACGTCGCTGCGCGATGGCCTGGAGGAACACACGACTCTTTCATTATGCAGAACAGCTCTATGGGTATGTGTCTCCAAGAAGGCACTGTTGAGGATGGCTGGCTCATTGGTGAATGTTAGGCTACAATATGTTTAAAATGCTATTGCAGGGCTATATACAATTACTTAAAACCATCTCATTGTTAGGTGATCAAGGTTACCCGCTAAAGCCATGGCTAATGACCCCCCCTAACCAACTAGAGGACCGAGCAGGAACAGGCGTACAACCGTGCCCATATGCGTTCAAGGGCCACAGTTGAGCACGCAATAGGCCTGCTGAAGGGACGATGGCTGTGTCTGTCAAGCACAGGGGGGACACTGCAGTATCGGCCAGAAAAAACATGCAAAATCATAATGGCTTGCAGTGTGCTACACAACTTGGCCATCAGACAGTACGTCCCTCTGCAGGAACCCCCCAGACCAGACGGCCTGGTAGTCTGGTAACTCAGAAATATTACAGAGATTTATTTCATTTTGTATTTTGCAGCTTGGTGGGAACAAATAACTGAAATCACAGTAGTCAATGGTTTATGGTTTATTAGCAATTGTATTTACGCAAGAAGAAATCTGTTTCAGAGACTCGTTGATTTGAATCAATACATTTGTTATGTTGATCAGTTGACCATTTAGGTCATTAATGGCTTTTGTCTTTTCCTCTTGATTTAGTAGCACCACCTCGCTCAGCACTCTTGGTGCACGGAGCACGAAAGGGGGAATGGACGGTCCCGGCTCCTCAAGCACCTAGGCCACAATGGATGTCGCTATTAAGGACACACGTTCACATTAATTTCATTGAGTTTATCCTACAAATGATTTCATTAAAACTTTTTAATAATTGAAATAAAATGTTTGCAAACACAGTAGCCTATTCCATTTGATTTGTTTTACCTTCACTTTTGTTGTTAGATGCCCCGGCTTGTTGTGTTGCTAGAGCATCAGTGTCACCGTCCTTAATAATCTCGGACAGAGCTGTGTCACCGATGATGCAGGCTATGCAGTTGTCCAAGGGGGAAAGTTCCATTGTTGTCTGTCCTCCTCCAGTTGTGGACATTTCTCGTTTGTGTGCTGTGACGCGTTTTTTAGCTAATACTTTAATGTCAAACCATTTTTTTTTCTGGGACAGTTCTCTCCTCAGTCCCAAAGGAATTAACTGCATCGGTGACCTTCTCCCATGCAGCATTTTTTCTTTTGTTTGTAATTCCTCCTGCAGTGAGTGAACTAAACAATATTTGTTGGTTGGATTCAACTTCATCTACCAGTACCTCCAATTCTGTGTTTGTGAAGTTCCTCTTCTTTGCTCTCTTTGCCATTAATGCGGTGATGAAAAAACACAATCACATGATTTTTAAAGGGAAGTGTTGTCACCATATATGGTTCAACTGGAGGCGTTTCCAAATGCAAATGACCGTGAACATGAACGAGCATGGTACTTATGTACATGTGGGATTTATCAACAATGATTGCTTAATCATGTGCGTAAGAACTGTGCGCGCACGTTTGATAAATATGGATTTTCTTGTACTTAGGCACATTATAAATTTCATTCGTAGGACAAAATATAGAACCTTTTCTACGCACTTTTGATAAATGAGGCCCCAGAATACTCAAGTGGAATTGGAATCATAACCAGAATCGTTAAATTCTTTATAATTCCCATCCCTAGTCACAAAGTTACAAAAAAAAGTGTCATTTTTTTTTAAAGTTAGCCAGAGGTCAGGCACTGTCAATCAACATCTACATCATCATCCTCCCATTTGCCTCAGTAGGACTATAAATGCAGACACCAAGCCAGTAGCCACATACTATCTAGTCTAGATCACTCTAGCAGAGCCTTCTTAGTGTGCTAAAGGTCCTGAGCATATGAAAGTGCTTCAAGATAACTTTGTCAGAAGTTCTGCATATGACCCCTTATACATTCAGTAGACAAACTTTGAATGCCTTTAAACAGCAACAGGGAAAGAGAAACAAAAGAAAGTGGACAATTGTGAGTGAAAAACTCAAATAGTGACCAGGGAATTTCACTGTAAGATGTAGGACTTTAATGGAAAGGGCTTGTCAAGTTCACATTTATCTCTCACAGCTGGAAATGCTTGTCCTGCTCTAACTAAATTCAATAGCTCAATAGCTCTTCTCAATATACCCCTGGAGAAAGACAGAATTGGCCTTTGCAAGAATTCTATGGATGTTTCATTTTTCTATCTAAAGCTACAGCTTATAAATCACATACTGACCAATAATACCATGGACGTCGAAAAATATAGGTGTTATGTAGTGATGTAGAAACAGTACTTTGGTATTCTAATCACTACTAAAAATAAATCACAACTAA
Source organism: Barbus barbus (assembly GCF_936440315.1). Lineage (NCBI taxonomy): Eukaryota > Metazoa > Chordata > Actinopteri > Cypriniformes > Cyprinidae > Barbus > Barbus barbus. The sequence continues at coordinate 24,333,985 of NC_136750.1, forward strand.
CTGACAAGGAAGGAAGGAAAGAAGACTTTCTAAAGTTAATGCCATTTTTTCTGGTATTTCTTTGAAATGATCAAATATTGACATTTTACTATTGTGACATCCTAAATGACATATCCAGAAAAACAAATAACTTCACAGATAACTTACAATGAGTTTAAATTACAGCGTAGCATCTTTTCACCATTTAACTATCTCAAGCTAGCATCTTGATGCAGGCTTTCAAGCTCAACAAGGATTTTTACTTTCAACAAATATGTTTCCAAGTAACATTCTCCTGTGAACGTAACGGCATTACACAACGGGTTTCAGTTATTGTTTGGCCTGTTTCGACAGGCAGAACCCTGTGGCGATGATAATCAAGATGTTTCTTGTGTTGTTTGTCTTCCTTTATAAACAATTACGAAAAGTAAGCCCCCCCGTGGTGTGCAAATGTAAAACTCGCAGGAGAGACTGAAGGTTTTCTCAGGCCCAGACAGGGTGTCACTACGGGGATTTAACCTTTAATCAGGTTTATCGTGAAAGCTTGAGCCCGTAACTGCTGGCAGAGTATGTTCATTCACTAGGCACTTCTGCTTATTAAACATCCGAGAAAAAAAGTTTGAAATGAATTTAGATGTTGCTGACTTCATTTTCTTGGAACTTAAAGGAATAGTTCACCCAATAATGAAAATAATTTACTTCCCCTCATGTCGTTCCAAACCTGTATGCTTTCTGTCTAATGTTGAACACAAAAAAATATATTTTGAAGAATTTAAGGGAAGAAATACTATGGAAGTCAATGGGGGCCAACAACTGTTGGAATTTGGGAACCAAATGTGTATGCTGCTCATTTTTTCTAAAAACTCTCTTATACTGATTGGCATACAGGTACAAGTATGCTTTCCGTTATGTAAAAAGTGAATCCCTTTGGTTAAACAGAGTTGAAAAAGGCATAATTTGAAAGTACAGCAAATATTACTCAAGCCAAGTCAAGCAGCTCCATCAAGACCAGACCCAAAAGACAGGCAATCCTGGCCAATGGATGATTAAAGCATTTAAACAGAGCTTAAACTGTAATATTAACCAACGACAACTGTTACACGAGCTGAAACCAAACCCTGTGAAAAGCCATGTGCCTCTGTGGGCTCTGAGGTTATAGATTTCAGAAGGAGCTACTTTTTCAAATAGATCTTTCCGCTATAAATCAGAAACGCTCTAAGTAAGACAAATAACTCTTCAGTGCTCTTTATGCTGCGCAGACACCATCCAATTTAACTTGAGATACTTCAAAGTGACTCGAACGTGCCTGCTTGGGTGAAGGAAGGAATGGAAAAATCTACAGCCAGCCACAGCGCTGGTCAAGCCATCAGCGGCAGTAGGATATGCAGGATTTGTATTGTTCACTCAAAAGTAAATATCCTATTCATACAAAGCAAGACAATCTTTAATGGCTGGCTTCCAGATGAGATCATGTTTAATGAGACAAATGCAATGGAAGTCTGAATGCAGAACTGAGAGATAATTACTGCAATTAATTTGTAATGGAGCTGATAATGTGCTCTTAGACAATGTGCAGCAGCTGTGGATGATTAATTTTAACATTAACTGTGAAATTAATATTTCACCCAAGAAGGCAAGATTGTGATAATTATAGTTGAATATATTGACTGACAAGGCTTGAAATAAGTAGGCTTAAAATAACAAATAAGAAGCCTGGATCATGTCAGAAGATGCAAGGCATTGCAATTTTAGGATTAAGACTTTTTAAACTCTGACTACCACCCAAACCCAGTTCAAAACTTGTGCACCTGCTGTAAGATATGGCAAATATCACATAGTTAGCACAGTGCGGTCTCAATCTCTGTCCGGCAAGGGTAAAATAAGTTGACACAGAAGAGAAGAAATTGTTGAATGAAGTCATTATTTTTGTTTTCTTTGTGCACAAAAAGTACACTGTAAAAAGTGATAAGTTGACTTGACTTAAAAAAAATGAGGAAACCCGAACTTATTTTTTTTAAATTATTATTTACTTGATAATTTTAAGGCAACGGGTTTCCTCAATTTTAAGTTAAGTTAAGTCAACATCACTTTTTGGAGTGATTAAGTTAAGTCAACTTATCACTTTTTATAGTGTATTCTTGTAGCTTCATAACATTGCGGTTGAACCGCTGATGTCACATGGACTATTTTAATGATGTCCTAACTACCTTTCTTGGCCTTGAACGTGTCAGTTGTGTTGCTGTCTCTCCGATTTAATTAAAAGTATCTTAATTTGTGTTCCGAAGATGAACAAAGGTCTTACAGGTTTGGAACGGCATGAGAGTGAGTAATTAATGACAGAATTTTTATTTTTGTGGGAACTATCCCTTTAATTTCCAAAAGCCCACCCTATAATTTGAATATCTTGTTTTGGTCTTGAACAACTGTTTTGAACAAGTCTGTTGAGTGAAAGATCACTCAGTATATATCCAAATACTCAAATAATGCTCAAAAAATCCTTGCTCATCACCACCAACTATAATCTACAGAAAGAGTCACGGATTGAGCTGCCAAACAAAATGAACAACTTTTTTTGGTGCATTGAAAAAATTCAAGCCAAAGCAATGAATGAAATCCCCTATTTAATGCTCTTCTGGGACTACATTGAAAAATTGAGGTAATAGATGCAATCACACACAGAGAAGTTAGGCCCTTCAGTGGAGTTGACAACAATTCAGAATCTATTTTGTTTGGGATCGACTCCCAGCCCTAGTTCCATTCCAAAAAGCACTCTGAAAATTACACTTTTTTGCTTCTTGACTACATCAGAAGTAGATACCGAGGATGCAACCGGGATAAACTGAAGAATTCAAGGTCAGTGCAGTGTGGTTGGAAAGAAACCACCCAGTTCTTAAGCTCCACTTGAGCATGGGCATCACTAAGCAACGCCCAATGGAAACATGTCCTCTTGGGCTTGTGAGACCAAAGTCGTCTTTCTTTTCTTAACAAAACTTGTTTTTTGGCTAATTGCCTTTTGAAGCTAGGAACAAGATGTGATTACATTTCAATCTAAGCTCATGATTACCAGAGATCGCTGTTTTTTCTCATGTCAAGCCATTACTGTGCAATTAAATATAGATTTCACCAGCAAACATTTGAGGTTAGGAGACTGCCAATTCATCTTACTACAGACAACCAGTATTAATCACAGAGGCAATTAACACACCCACATGCATACACAAACCGTTCCCCAGACACAGCGCGTGAGAAAGATGCCTTTCCCAGACACATTACATTTATGTGTCATTTAGGGCTGGAAAGTAGATGCTACAAGCAACAGATGATGTCATTTTATGGCAATCTGCAAACAATACATACATAAAAATCTACATCTGCCGAGCTCTTCATCAGTGGCTCTTGTAATAAATGTGAAAAGTGCATCAGCAGTCCACAATATGAACTGGTAATGCTGTAATATGACACAAAATGCTTTAAGATGTGACTCGAGACAGTAAAATCCATTTCTGTCCACAACAGACAAAACTGCATTACCAGGAAGCAAAGTCTCATCTTGACGGAGTGACTTCCATTACTGCATTAGATGTTTGGATGATGATCCTGATATCAAAACTTCCTGACCCTCTTCCTTTGTCTCCTTGCCATCATTTCCTATACTCGTTCTACAAGGCATGAAAAATAATCATCAAATAAAAGCGAAAGAAATAAAAAAAAAAAAAAAAAACGGATGATACAGATAATTATTTTATTTTACTAATTCTAAAAAAAAAAAAAAAAAAAAAAAATCCAAAACTTAAAATTCTAAATTTATATATGAGACTGTGACCAAGATGACCAAGTTCAATGGGTTTAGTCTCAGACAGAGGAGGATCATGGGAAATTGTGGAAAAAATCTTGTGTAATGTTGAACCTCACCAGAAGGTTCAACAAAATCAATCACAGACAGTGACAGACCAGCACAACTGAGAGTTTCCAAACAGTTCCTTTATTTAAGCCCTTGATGAGAAGATGGAAACTTTGAAGTTCTTGTGTTTGTCTCTCTGATGAGAACCATTGACATGGGCCTCAAACTTTTATAGCAGTCAATCAAGCAAAAGCAAACATCTTCGATAAGCCGAAAAGAGTCCGCATCATTTGAAATGGTTTTAATTATTCATGTTGACATTTTCATCATGTTGGCAGTAAAGCCGGTGGGCTACATCTGGTGGTCCGGACTCCTTATGAGGATCTACTTATTATGTAATGATCCTTCCTCACCAAGTCATCAAGGGCATTTCTTCAGTGCTTAGTTTGTTATTCTTTAGACACTCAATCTAAACAATTTCAGACCCAGCTAGAGTCATTGACTAATAAAACTACATTAATCTGAGATATTCAGTAGAAGCAGGAACATTGAATTACACTTAATAGTGCGGCAGGATCTGTGGCCAACCTGTCAAAAAGACACATGGATTCTCTCAAAAGCTAAATTTCCTTTGAGACCCAAAAATAAACCTCCACTGACTCCCCCATCCAGGAAAGGAAGACCCCACTCTGCCTGACGTCCCACTGGGCAAAGCAAACAGTGCGTGAGTTCAAGAGCGAGGGAAAACTTCCCGTAGTTCCGTTTACTCAAGATCAAGGCCCTGCAACCTACACAATACACAAAAGCAGTTCTTTATCTGGAGGAATGTCTGACTGGACATCTTTTCACAGTAAAAGATTGTGGACAACTTTCCATTTGGTTTTATGACTGGTATTCTAACTAATACTAAGTGTAAGAAGTGTGAAAATTGGCAGGCTAAACCTAATAAAGGCCTTTTCTTCAGTGTTCAGGGCAAACAGTGGAGGTTGGTATAGTATCTGATACGGATGTCAAAAGTAAGTCAACACTAAAATAATAAAAATGTAATGATCAATGGTCAAGCTAGTCTTGGTTTGAATATGTATGGTCAAGCCAACCACATTGCAAATAATGCTGTGTGTCTATAACGAATATTACAATAATCTCCAGGAAGAGCACAAAGATTCCTTTTTAATCTTTGATCTATTGTTTTCCTTGTTCTAATGCTTGTAATTTGTTTCTTTGATCTTTATTGTATTACGGAATGTTTTTGTAAAAAAAAAAAAAAAAAAAAAAAAAAAAAAACTCAAAAGCAACGTTTTTCCTTTAATGAGTTATAATTAAGGGCTAAATATATAATTATGGTCAGTAAGATTTTTGTCCAAAGTTTAGGGTCAGTAAGATTTTAATTAATACTTAATCTTAAATGTATTGATTAAAATTTTATATTTTTTTTACATTGTTACAAAAAAAAAATCTGTATCAAATAAATGCCATTCTTTAGAACTCTCTATTCATTATAGAATCCTGAAAAACATGCATGGTTTCCACAAAAGTAAAGCAGTACAATTATTTTCAACATTAACATTAAGAAATATTTCTTGAACACCAAATTAGCATATTAGAATGATTTTTAAAATTGTAATATTTAACAATATTAGTTATTTATTTTTTTTATTATCAGATTTTCATACAAGTCCTGAAAGTAGACAAAAAGAACCGAATCAAACAAGTGAGAAAAATACTTTCTTTGTCATTTATTTATTGAGAAAAATTATCCAGTGTTACATATCTGTGTGTTGCAAAAGTATGTGAATCTCTTGGATTAGCAGTTAATGTAAAGGTGAAATTAGAGTCCATCTGTGCAGAGGTGTTTTCAGTCAGTGCAATGACTATCAAATGTCTGTACATGACCTGTTTTATTCAAAGAACAGGGATCTATCAAAGTCTGATCATGTTTGTGGAAGTGAATCATGTCACAAACAAAGGAGATTACTGAGGACCTCGGAAAAAGAGTTGATGTTGCTCTTCAGGCTAGAAAAGGTTACAAAACCATCTCTAAAGAGTTTGGACTCCACAGTCTGACATATGAAGAGTTTATTTGCAAAAACAGAGAACTCAAATATTAAAATAATTAAAAAATCATATTTTTTATTATGCTATCGTGTTTTTGTTTTGTTTTATTGTGTTAGTTAGCTAGTATTTTTAGCAATTTTGTACCCAATCAAAATATCCCAACTGCAGTTTGATTGAAATTAATTGGAAAGCACAATGAAAAAACTTGAAAATTGTTAAAAACGGAGTTAACTGTTTTTGCAAATGAACTCTTCATATATATATATACACACACACACACACACACACACACACATACATATATATATATATATATATATATACAAATATGATGAAAAGATTAATATGAGACAAAACTACAGAATGTCACATTTTATTATTGGGTGATTCAACACATACATGTTTTACCAGCTAAGAAGTTCAGCACTTTTAGAGTTTCATCCCTCTATCGGATGTGAGCATAAGTATTGGAACAGTTGCCTCACAGGTCTTTCTAAGTGATCAGCTGTGTCCTGTTGCAGTAATTCTTCAGACGTTAAAAGCAGGGAATGTGTCGTATCAGTTATATCCATTACTTCTGCATTCTGAATCTTGCATTCGATGATGACACACAAACCAGGATGAAGATGAGGGAGCTGACTTTGAGAGAAAAGCAAGCAATTTGGATGCTAAAAGAAAAGAGGAAGTCAGTTAGAGCTCTAGCAAAAACAAATGGCATGGAGAAATCAAGAGTTTGGAAACTACCAGCGACACCAGCAACCAACAACGACCTGATCAGCTGAGAAAACAACAGTAGTTGATGAAAGACAAATCATAAAAGCTGTGAAAATGAATCCTAAAAGACGTGTCTGTAAAATCACCAACAACTTCCAGAAAGCTGGGGTGATGCTCTGACAATCTACTGTCCTCAGGAGACTTTGACACAGAATTACAGATGCTACACAGCAAGATGCAAACCTCTGACCAGCACCAAAAATAGAAAGGCAAGATTAGAGTTTGCAAAAAAGCACAAAGGTGAGCCAGAAGAGTTTTGGAACTGTGTTTATGGACCGATGAGACAAAGATGAACCTTTATCTAAGTGACAGGAAAGCAAAAATGTGGAGAAAAAAAGGGAACTGCAATGATCCCAAGCATACAGTCTCATCTGTAAAGCATGGTGGAGGTGGTGTCATGGCATGGGCATGCATGGCTGCCTCTGGAACAGGCCCTCTCAACTTTACTGATGACTTAATGTATGATGACAGTAGCAGAATGAATTTGGAAGAGTACAAAACCATCTTGCCTACCAATATTCAAGAAAATGCCACCAGATTCATTGGGAAGTGCTTCATATTGCATCAGGACAATGACCCAAAACACCCTGCCAGTTCAGTCAAGGAATTTATAAGGGCAAAGAAATGGAAAGTCTTATATTGCCCAAGTCAGTCTCCAGATTTAAATCTGATTGAACATGAATTTCACCAGCTGAAGAGGAGAGTAAAGGCAGAAACTCCCCAAAACAAGCAACAATTGGGATTTGCTGCATTAAAGGCTTTGAAAAGCATTTCAAAGGATGAGTCCAAGAGTCTGGTGATGTCTATGGGTCACAGACTCACTGCTGTGATTGTGCGCAAGGGATCTGCAACTAAATAATAGCTTTTAATCTTTTATATCTGCCTTATGTTTAACTGTTCCAATACTTATGCTCACATCAATGAGTGGGATGAACTCTAAAAGTGCTGTTCTTTTTATTTGGTAAAACATGTATGTGTTGAAACGGCTAATAATAAAATGTGACATTCTGTAGTTTTGTCTTATATTCATCTTTTAATCATATTTGCAAATGTCTTGACTCCACAGCCAACAGACCAATTTTGTCTTTACTGTTCCAATACTTATGGACGGCACTGTATATATGTGTATATAACACTAACACTCTTATATTCAAGAGAAGTTTTGATTATTATTTGGGTTCTTTTTTTCTTCTTTTCAAAACTGGTTTCAAAATTTGTGTAATTTCACTAGTATTGGTGTGGACTACTAATATTACAATGTTCTGACAACCCTAATCCAGTCTGTCCCATAAAATACCCCACAAATGCTCTTCCCTGCCGTATTGCTGTTGATGTCAGAGCTAGATATGTTTGCATGCATTACAGTGATGACAGAAGAGATAACTTGGAAGTAGGACAACATGAAAGTTGTTCCAAAAGCAATGACTCAACCTCCAAGATGTTCTTTGCGATCACTCACAGCCAAAGGAAGCCTCGTGACAGCTGCTGGATTCGATTTGCTATCATTTCTACCGAAATTTTAACAAAACTAAAAAAAGAACAGACATCTCAGTGCAGGCAGTCTTAGTCTCCTCGGAGACTGATATTAGTTTCGCAGATCACAGACTGAAAAAAGAAGTTTGATGCTGCTGGATGTTGAAACAGAAAACTGATGACAAACAGCAAGTGTTGCTTTAGCCGTTCAGATGTGTCCTCCATGGGACCAATTAACAACTTCTTGGTGCCAGGCTGAAAGAAGCGAGCAAGAGGGCACACAAATTTATCTCTATATATCAAGCTCTAAATCTGGATTGCCATTAGTTATTCAATGGTGTAGACATGGTGCATTTAAAAAAACAAAAGTACATTTCATTTAAGAATAAAAATTAAAGGATAGTTCACCCAAAAATAAAAAAAATTCTGTCATAATTTACTCACCCTAAAGCTGTTCCAAACCTGTATGAAATTCTTTCTTCTGTTGAACACAAAAGATACTATCAAGAATGTTGGTAACCAAACAGTTGCTGGTAGCCATTGACATCCATAGTATGGGGAAAAAATACAGTGGAAGTCAATGGCTACCAGCAACTGTTTGGTTACCAACATTCTTCAAAACATCTGTGTTTAACAGAAGAAAGTAATTTGATGGCAGATGAGTAAATGTTGAAAAAGTGTTCATTTTTAGGTCAATTATCCCTTTAAATTATTTTAAAAGAATATTATACCATTTAGTCATTATTCACTCACTAAATCTTCTCCTCTACCATAGTTCTCAAATTCTCATTCATCAATAGTGTCAAACTTCATAGGTTCTCACATGTCTCATAACCGTCATGGTAAATTTGAATCTAATGCAAGGTGAATGAGATTTGAGAACAGTGACACACAGGAAAATAACTTAAATTTCAGCCATTTTCACACAAAGACATCATATGGATTTAGAAGACATGTGGACTTCTATTATGACCTTTTCATAATGCCATTATTGTGCCTTTATTACTAAACAGCACAATCTAATCCTTCTATCCCCTTGACATCTGTAAGAAACCAAACGGGCACTGCCCATCTGGCATGACTTCAGATATGGAAAGCAGACGGCTCACATGCCCTAGTTTGCTTACATGAGGTTGGCAAAGTCATCTCTGGCTTGCAAAGCCGGCCACAGGATTGCTGAATCAAAGGTAATAGCAATGATAAGATCAGTGCAGAGAGAGGACTGCGGAACTGAACTTTTGGAGAAATGAAAGCTTTACTGAGTCTGAGCCAAAAACAACATCATTTGTTGACTTTGCATATTTTATAAGATTTGTGCAAATATTTAAAGATCTAAAAAGTGAAAGAAAGAGGCAATGCCTGTTGGATTGCTGAAAGTCTCAGTGAAATGATTTCCATCACACTGAGTTTTACAGTAGCTCAACTGAATCACATGCTATGCTTACTTTAAGTGCAACAATTTAAAAACAGATACAGTTTCATATGATCTTCTACAATTCAAAGCATTATTACTACAGTGAACATATGAATTTCCTCAAATGAGAAAATTTATTTTTAAAACATACATAATGGATAACTAATATACATATTACAAAAACTGTTTTAATTTAACTATTAACTAAAAATACCATGCAAAACTATTATATACATGCAACAAATTTATAGATTTTCCCCCAAAAAAATTAAATTAAAACGCATTTACATATTGTAACAATTTAATACACTTATAATGAACTTATAAAAACGTTATGTAACTTTATTTTATGTATATTGTTTTTTTTATCTTTAACTGCATTACATATAATTTTTTAAATATAAACTTTACCCCCAAAATACTAATATTATATAATTATAATATAATATAATTTCATATATATATATATATATATATATATATATATATATATATATATATATTATTTTTTTTTATTTATTTTTTTTATTTAAAAAAAAAAATACAAATTAGTGCTGTCAAACACTTAATCGCAATTAAATCGCATCCAAATTCAAAGTTTTTGTTTACATAATGTGTGTGTGAACTGTGTATATTTATAATGTATACATAAGTACACACTCTTACAGTATATATTTTGAAAATATTTATATAATGTATATTTAATATACAAATATACGTTTTTTCTTATATACATGCATGTGTGTGCATATACAGTATATATATATATATATATATATATATATATATATATATATATATATATATATATATAATAAATATATATATATATATATATATATATATATATATATATATATATATATATATATATATATATATATATATATAATAAATATACAGTACACACACACATTATGTAAACAAAAACTTTGATTTTGGATGCAATTAATCACTTGACAGCACTAATAAAAATATAATTTAGCGCTATTGTAATACATCACTTTTTTTTGACATTTTTAAAGCTACAATCTTAATTAGAGAAATGTTGGTTGTAAATAAAATGCATTAAATAGTTCATACAATATTTTACATTTCAGAAGAATATTACACATCCAATATGTATCACTAAAAAAAGATGAAGTAGTACAAGCATGTCACATGTATTACAACAGATCATCAATAACATCAGAAACACCTAAATACACCCAAATAATGCTCTGGTCTTTAGCTGGGGACGTCTCTCCCGGCACGTACACGTTTGCAGTGCTGATTAGATTGATTCTGACAGGTTGATACACAAAAGGCACTGCATCTACTCTCTGCCCAAATGAAAAAAACGAGCACTTCTTTGTTCATCTGAGCCAACAGGCAACACAAGCGAGGCTTATTTCTCATCAGTGAGCGCTAATGGTGTGCACAGGCGGAAGAGTGAATAGAGACCACACAGATCTCCACAAAGCACAAAAGCTTCTTGGCCAGGTCATGTCCCAGCTTCCTCTGCAGGCATAGAAGCTGCACAGGAGACACTAGAAGGTAGACCAAAGAAAAAGAGAGGCTTGCTTTATTTTTTTAAGTGCACTATAGCATCCTCTTTAGATGCTAGCAACAGGGGGGTTTTGTGCTTCAAATGGATCAGACGCTTTACTGACACAGCACCCCCCACAATCCACAGGCCACCGCTAATCCTATTAAAATGAAGGCAGGCCGGCACAGGACAGGAACACCGCATTAGATCCATCAAGAACATTAGCTCTAAATCAAAACTCATGTCTCTGGCCATTACCAATCTAGTGAAATGAAAGGAAATGATTTGAGACCTTTGTGTAATGATGAAGCCATAACATTACATCAACATTTTGTGGAAAAGCTTCCAACTAAACATCTCCTGAAGCAAGAGCAAACTAACTCGCATCCATCTTTCTGTTGTTACAGCCAAGTTTTGTTGTTCATTCTTTTACAAGTTCACTTTCATCTATAATGTAATTTCTGAGAGTGTTTGTAGTAGTTGTGCTATTTTATCAAATACCACGACTTCGATTTGAACTGTGATATGATATACGAACATCTAATATTTCTGCTGCTTAGATAAAGCCTGAAAAAAAGAGCACAAAAACCACACAGAAACTGTAGCTTTCATACCGAGAGGCCAAAAAAAAAAAAAAAACTACGTAAGAGTGAGACAGAACCCAGCTGTTTTTGCATTTTCATTGTATTTGAACCTTTCTGAATGTGAATTTGTGATCTAATTTAGTTTAGACTAATTTTTCATTTTTTTTATGTATTTATTATTTAATCAATGTCAAAGTTGACTGAGAATTTAATAAAATGCTCATTTATTTATTGTAATATAATGCTGAATAACAACAGTGCAAGGCTAAATGAAGGCGAAGAAATTGACCAAACATGCAAAATAATAATAATAATACAAATAATTATTCTTAGCATTCTTGGAGTGAAGCGTAAAACAGAAACGGCTTGTAATTCAATTGTCAAAAAAGTTAATTTTTGGTCCAATTTAGTTGTTTGTTTGTTTAATGTATGTTTTTATTTATATAAATGTCAAAGTTGACTGCAAAATTAATAAAATGCCCATTTATTATTATCAGAATGCTGCAAAAATGAAGCTGAAGAAATTGACCAAAAATGTATTACTATATTATTATAACATGCAAAATAATAATAAAATAATGTATTACTCATATACCTATTATTCTTATTTGTTATTATTAAGATTATTTTATGTTATTCAGATATTTTAATTAATACAAAAATAATTGTATATTTAATTTATTTTCATTTAAATTTTTAAATCACTCATTTGATTTACTTTTCCATAGTTGACTGTGTAACCATAGTTTTTAGGGCAAATGTAAGAACAGGACTCCAGTAAGGTGCATATAGTTTATACGTGGGTATAATTCTACCTTAATTAGTGGCTAATGTGATTAGTTCGATAATTGAAGGGGGCAGGGAGAAGGCAGCCAAAATAATGAATGTAGACAGATAATCTGTTGGGTTTTAATTAAATGACAGCCACAAAGACACAGCGCAATTGTAGAGGTAGCCATGCGATCCTACAGCGCGTCCAATAAAGTTAATCTGTGCTGCTGTCTTCTACTGTGCAGTAAACCTGCTGTACATATGGCCTCCCTTTTTCAGCGCTGATTACGGCCTGTCTGATTTAGAAGGCCTGAAAGGCCATCAGCTGTGACCCACAGCCCATTTTAGAGCCCCATGGGCAGCGAAGGATCAGGCCGCAGTGGCCTGCAGTTCATTTCGGCCCACACATCACAAATGACAATCATCTGGCCTGGCAATCACAGAAGCTGCTCCCTCAGAGAGCCAATAGAGTGGGACGACAGCCATCCAATCTCAGGCTGTTCTGACAGCGCTACACTTCAGTAATCAAGCTGGAGTGACAGAGAGAGACAGAGGTCCCCTCTGCTTACCAAACGATCGAGAAGAGAAGGGAAAAACCTCGGCTTGCTCCCAATCCCAAGATTTCAGTCTAGACGCCATCTGGACAATGGACATGGTTATCAAGAGGCACCTGCATGATTTAAGTACTTTATTAAAGTACAAATAATATACTTACAGTAAATATGATGATAATAGTTTGCTCAAATATCTGATGTCAAAGTAGTAATTTGCAAATGATTAAAGCATAGTATAGTGTAGTGTTAAAACACATACACACACACACACACATCTAAACAAATGCAAACTCAAAAAAAAAAAACCCGCTGTTCTGGGCCCGTATTCACAAAACATCTGAAGGCTAAAAGTAGCTTATAACTCTTCGATTTAAGAGAAAATCTTAAAAATAATGGGCATTAGGAGAACTCTTGGTGCTAAGATAAAATGTTTTGTGAATACGGGCCCTGAAGTTGTCTCTACGCACAAAAGATTGAGAGACTAAAACTGATGCTTTAAATTCATTCTGATTATATTGTGAGATAGCTGGAGATACCAGTACTAATATTTAGGCTAAGTACCTTTACAGAACATTTCAGAATGTACTTCTGCATTGGTATTTCTGTCAGACACACACAGAATGGTGTTTTTGACACAGCAGGACTGCAGTAAATTGGAGAAATGGTTGGTCTGAGGTTGCAGCCTTGAGAAAGTTCACCTTATGAGGTCATGGCCATAGTAATTGTTAGTCAGATTACTCAGTGGGAGACACCAAAACCCCACACACATACGCCAGCAACAGTAGAGCGGGTTGTGTTTAATAGTGTTTGTGGTTGGTCAGAAGGCCGCTGACCCAGAACTCAGGGGTTAGAATACGTCACAGAGAGAATGGTCCAAGAGGAGCCTCTCAGAGAACAAAAACGTCTATACATTCCTCCACTTTTAACAATCCATTGCGAATACAGTTGTTACTTAGGGCAATGAGAACACTGTTATACAGTCCAGCAATATATTATTAAAATGTGTAACTTTAATGCTTTAGATAAAAGCATCTGCCAAATGCACAAATTCAAGTGTAAAATTTTGTGCTGCACTATTGGAAAATAATTGATTTGAACAAGTTATTTAAATATTTAAGTGAAACAATGTGGTAATTTAATTATGATGTATTTGAGCCAATGGTTAAGTTAAAACTACAATTTAAATAGTAAAAATAACCTCAAAGTTAACTTTGTTACACTAACCCATGACAGATAAATTGAGAAAATGTATTATACATTAATATTTGACTACAGTTTTAATAGTAGTCATAAACATAAATTATTCACATTGGTTAGTGTGGCGAAAAGTTCATTTATTAGTTTTAATACCATTTAATAATTTCATTGTTTTAAAACTATTTTTTACATTAATCAAATGTATAATTTTATATCCAATATAATATTTTGCAGTTTTTTTCTTTGCATATTTGTGGTCACAAAAAAAACAACAGAAAAACAAAACTAAAATTCCACTTAGGTTGTCATTAAACACATGCATTACAGCAGATCTTTTCTTTAGTAGGCTGTATGTTGGAGTCGATTTTATGTCACTTACACTTTCGATTTATACTGCTTAACATTGCATTTCCTAATAAAGTTACCATCCAACTGGTTACAGGTACAGTTACAATTGACTCAGCCAACTTAACTAGCACTTGCCGCTAAGACGGTGTTAATTCTGGGCTCTGATTCCATCTATACATTCAGTCAATGACAGACTACTGTCACGGCATTATGAACTTAAAGCAAAAAACATTTATAATGCCGTAAAGCGAATGCAGCTGTTTCAAAAGCAGCTTTAACTCAAATGGCACAGGTGGCTGTTCAGTCTGGTGTTTTATTTTATGACATCTCTACTCAAACCAAAAGATGAGGCAATGTGTTTCCCCCATTCTGGATGTGCCAAAATACTCCCTGAAGTTATATGACTTAACCCACAGCTTGAAGTCTCTTAAACTCACAGGCCACTGGCACGCACTTGGAGAAGTTTTGCACTGTCTGTGCATAAAAATTGATGAGCCTCAGTTTTAATCTTATCCCAAAAACTCTGACAAAAGTTCTAGATATAGAGGTCAACCGTTTACAAGACTCGCCTAATTAAAAAGAAAACGCAGCAGACTAACAAACAAAGTGTCTCTACGGTGAAGCATGAACAGACACATTCCGCTTCACCACAATATGCCAATGATCCAACTCGCAAGAGACTCTTTGAGTCAATAGCATAATCACAGTCATCTGGAATGCTGATGTCTACATCACACTCCCCATGAATCGTACTCAAACAAAAATACAGAAGAGGAGGAACAAAAAAAAATGTAAAAAAATAAACACCCACAATGCCTTGCAAACATGACCATCTGGACTGAGCTGTTGGAGGATTAAAAGGGGGCCATGTAGGGGTGGTGAGAGCTGTGGAGTGTCTCTCGCTCTAATTTTTCTCTCTCTGAGATAATTACAGGGTACCGCTGGGATGGACGGATTGAGGAGAGAGATGCTCCGAGTCTGGGTTGCCGCCCCTGATTCTTGACATCACCACAGAGCCAAAGTGCGCGGTCGGATCCACAGGGTGGACACTCCAGCAGCGCCTGAGGGGAACAGAGCCAGACAGCACCACAAAACCCAAACCAACAGCGCAGGCTATTTAAAGCACAAACCAGCTCATCCCTGCAGCCTCAGCTAAACAGACTTGGAAACTAAACTACCAGCAGAACCACTCGGAAAATTGCTTAATGCAGAAGAGTCAGTGGGGAGGTTTAATATGACATCCAGTTCTTACAGCGTAAAGCTTAAAACACCAAAGAGATGCTGCTTTGAAACATCCTTGCGAAACATATTTTAAGGCAATATAGAAGCAGAATTTACAGCATTCACATTCTTAAAGGCAATATGAACTGTTAACAACCCATTTATTGCATTATGAAAAAGTTAATGTTTTTATATATATATATATATATATATATATATATATATATATATATATATATATATATATATATATATATATATATATATATATATATATATATATATATATATATATAAATCCGTAAAATAACAGAAAAAGTAGGCTACTGGCAGCTTATTATCCGTTAATTCTAAAACAGTGCAATGTAAAATTCAAAATACTGCTGAAACATCTTAAATAAATACAGAAAAAGTCCTTCAAATTATTATACAGTACATTTTACTATACTTTTAAAGTGTATAAATGTAATAGTTTATCATTTTTATATATATATATATATATATATATATAAACACTAATGAAAAATACATTAAAATCTGAAACAAATTTATGAAAGCAAATGCATAAATGTACATTTATTTTTGTTTAGAATTTTATAAATATACAGACACAGACACATTAAAAACGGTTTGATTCATGAATGCAATTTCATGCTGCTTGAAGTACTCAAAACCTATCTAATGCTATTTGACATTACAAATTAATAATAAAAATAATAAGTATATCTATTCGTCCAATTCAAACCCTTCTTGTTTCCATATCCACACAATTTACATAAATATTTTATAATTTCTCCTTACATAGCCAAGGTTGCACAGAAAAGGGGAAAATATTAATAATATAATATCCTAGTCTACCATGGTCCACTTTTCACGGTCCAGACAAATCCCACATTGCATTATTTTCAGCTCCATATTCTTCTACACTCTGAAAACTGTCACATTATGGAAGATGAATGCATTGCAAATGCCATTTCATGCTGTCTTTATAAGTACTTGTGGAGGAAGTACTCAAAATGTATCTGATTCTACTTGACATGCGAAAGGAAAAAAGAAAAATTACCCATTTTAGGAACTCATTCATCCGACTCAAAGCCTTCTCTTTCAAAAACCACAAACCCTAAATAAATAGAGCCCGCGAGAACTTGAAACGGCAATGGGTTTGCCCTCAATTTCAGGTGAATGATGACGATTCCTCATGCGAGTTCATCTATCAGGCCTCTGGACAGGTTCACAGCAGGCCACGGAGATGAGGCCATAACTCAGCCCTGGCATCTATCCACTCTTTTCTCCATCTCTGCTCTGGGTGTGGGGATTATGGCATCACAGATATGAGCTCCACAAGTTATGGCCTACACTCTGTAGCGCAGGTGTCAGGGTCGAGTGTGATTTGGAGGCGGAGAGCAGATACAGAGGGCTCCCTAGGGAAAGCTAGACACACAGCACTAAAGTTGATCTTACTGAGCGCCTAATAGACCTGAGTGATGGTATGTCACAACAGCATAAACGGTACACGGATTAGAGAGAAGGAAGCAGCTGAAGTTTTTAATGAGAAAGCAATAGTAAGTTTAGCTTCTTGTATTATTAGAGGGGCAGTTTCCCTTTAGATTTATAGTAACTGTCGTTTCACACAGGGGTGCAAACTCGTCAGGAGTGAAAAAGGTGACAACCCCCCCTTATAAATTATAAATTATTACTTATTAGATTAATATGCATGCATAATATAATCAAGCAAATGCCCCCAGAATGTGAAGGATTTAGCAGTTTATCATGTATAAAACCACAAGAGATGCAGATGCTCTTTTAAAAGGCAACGTATTTAAATCGGGAATATGTTTTTTCACTTTGAATTCTGTTATAATCCTTAAGACAATAATTCCTGTTAAGAAATTCTTCCAACACGAAACATCCCTGAGTTGCCTGAAAAAGGAACTAAATGTCATGCTTAAAAAGTGACTAGGCAATCCAGACATACAATGTAATGTTGATGTATAATTCATGCTGCCTTTGCCATCAAAATTTCAAATTTTTCATTTTTGGTTGCTTTTTAGCCAGCATTTTGAAGCGAATGTTTTGTGCATTACTCTGGTCGCAATATATGTGCAGAACCACTTTGCTAAGTGCTCCGTTTCCTGTCTCCACATTAAAAATCATAACCCCCATTCCTAAATGCTTTTATTATACTCCAAAATCAAATACCAACCTAACGTTTTTAATAAAGCCCTTATACGACTAGGGATATCTGATAGTGCTCACTTGAATATTACCAACCTTGGTCCTCACAAGCCTTTGGTTGAACAACAGAGGTCAGTGCAGTGATTTAAGAGACGGTTCTCGTTTACATGTGTGATATCAGAACTCCAAACCAAAAAAAGAGCTTCTCTACCCCCGACATCTGCTCTTTCTCAACCCAAATTAAATGATAACTAGCACAGGAGGCTTAACACTGCCCAGGACTGGGCTGACACTTGTTTCTGCACTCCTTCCACCTCAGGGAACGCCGTGAGACAAAATGTCATTTCTAGTTTTAAATGAAGCCTGCTACTAATTAAAAACACGAGGCATTTGAAAACAGAAGGCACTGCTTGACAAATCTACTCTGACTGCAGTTTACTCAATAAAAGCAATACAGTTCACAATCTGCAATACCTGCAGTAACTGGAACTTTGGTATTATTGCCCAGAGGATTCATACTCGCTCTAATAGCTATGCTATGAGGAAAATGACAGAGAAATGCATGTCTTGACAACCTGCGGAAAATTAAAAAAAAACTATTTTTAAGATTCCACACATTTCTGAGATAGTCAAGTGCTGCAAGAAAGAAAAACATGTTAAGCCTATATGGTTTGTATAGCATTAGAATGTCGGTAGGCGTCTAATTAAATAAATTAGTCACTGTAAATGTAGGAATCTAACCCTGGAGACACATTAATTTCATTACTGGCGACAGTGCTCTCCTTGCTCACTTGCTCTATTGCTTCTCAACGGCGCGTAACTGTCGTGCAGCTCTAGTTTTCTTTAATATTATTGTAACTTGCACTAACGCCACTCAGAAAAATAAATGTGTCATCCCAATGGGGTAGAGGGGTAAAAAGATTATGAAAAGCTACCGTTCTCCATGTGAGAGAGTTGATGGACATGTGGCTTTTCGGTCCGTTAGAAACAAGTGGTGGGACTAAGTGTTGAGATATTTATTCTACAACGCGTATTTGAATATTACTAAAGCTGGCATCAGAGATTCATGATATTTTCATGATATTCGAGCTGAGTCGGTTCTTTTCATACAGTTTAACTAGTACAGTCCGATTCCAGAACAAAATATTCCCATGATCTGGTTCTCTTTAGCAAATCAAAATGATACAACGCGACCGGTGCAGTCCGATTCCCCAGTGAATAACTCTTAAGAGCTGGTTCATCTCAGTTAATCAAAAACATAAAAAGCGGCCAGTGCAGTCCTATTCCCCAAATAACGATCTGTAATGAGGGAATTAAAAACAAGTATTAATCAGTCTGAGTGGTTTTTGAATCGATCTGACTCACTTGCTTAACTGCAAATTAATGCCTGATACAAAATGAACAATGGCCTACTTAAGGTTCGTGAGACTTCAATTAACAGGTTTTAATAAGAAAATGTGTAGTTAAACATACATATGAGTATTGTATGAAAATTCTATATATTAATTAAATAGATGTTGCCAGATTTTGCTTTAGTGGCTATTATTTAATATAGGCTACATTTAGTTCTCATTTATGTCGCCCCTTTAGTTTTTTTTTTATATAAAGTCGGTTAAAACACTTTTTTTATATTATTTCTCATTCGTTGGCCTTTATCGGTTTTGTAGATAAGCCTACATGATTGCCTCATGATTTTGGCAACAGACTGCTGAGAGCAGTAAAGGCATGCCTCAAAAGTACTCAAAGCATCAGAAATGGAACCGAAACACAATTGCCATTCCTAAATATCACCATCTGACTCTAATTCTAAATTGCCAGGCTCAAACACGGCCAGTTCCCCCCGGGCTGACAATTCCCCTGTTATAAATTAACGAGCAGTGTGCGATATTCTTAGACATCGTCACTTTCCCGACAATCACAAATAGACAGCACGTGATTCGCGTCCTTGAGTGCATTAAAAAAAAAAAAAAAAACAGCAGCACACGCTCAAGACTTAATGTTTCAAAGTTGCACGACTGGCTCTGTTTATCCGCTGACAGTTGTCATGCTCGCGCCGCCATTCCCTGCGCTGTAGCAACATGTAACAGAATGAAAAGAACAAAAGCCGCCGCCGCTACGGCTCAACGTTCTCCGGTTGCTACGAAACCGGTGAACTCACTACGACGATCAAGAACGTGCAGATGTATCAGGTTCATTCACAGGCATACCTGTCATCGTAGCAGAAATCGGCGTCCAGTGTGTTCACATACAGGAGCAGTGCCACGGCGCTGCACACCAACTCTGCGATCATCTCTCAAAAAGAAAAGAAGGAAAGGAAATTAAAGAGTAGAAGGATGATATTAAAGCCCTTCTTTGATTTCTCTCCTCGTCTTTGTCAAAATGCCTCTGGCAAAAAACAATATCCGAGTCCCCATCCTTGCAAAGTGTTGAAATGAATTATCCAGACATCCTCCTCTTAACCCATGTTATTTGCGGAGAGAATCCTGTAGGCTAGAGTGGATGGTGCACATACAGTATTTACAGTACGCTCGACTGTGAGAGTGTTGAGATGATGCATAGTGGACGCCGAATAAATGTCGTGATTGAGCCGCGTGTGGTTAGTGGCTCCAGTGCGCCTGCGCACAACCCCTCCTCCTCCTGGGTATAGATACACATACACACGGTCTGACTTAACCCTCTATTGCACGCATTCTGAAATGTTTACTGATTCACTTTTCTTGCACATTTTTAGTCTAATGAATAGCAATATTCAGGGTGTTCCTTACTATATAAATAAACCAGTCAATTCGTGCAATCCAAATTGGCTTTTGGCGCCCTTATAAATATAAATATAACAGCGCGCGCGTGTGTTTTACAGTGGAAATGAGTGCAGGAGTGTAGTGTTTATGCAGAAAGAATTTTTCACACAGATGTATTTAAAGGAGTATTTCACCCAAAAATGGTGAAATATTTTGGGTGAAATTCATTTAAGGTATTGTTTTAAGTCTTTCTTCTATATCCTAAAATGCAGCTCATGACATAAGAGTGCAAGGCATGTCCTTTGAGTGAAATAATTATTCATGTCACAGATTTAATTTGCTGTGGTGTTAACATTAATTAATGAATCATGTCACAAATATAGCGGAGTGAATTTAAAATGTGCTAAAAATGCATCCTAGACAAGAAAGTGAAAATTCAAAAGGGAGTCATTTTGTGATTATGCAGATGATCAGCATACCATTAAAGGTGCAGTAGGAGATCTCGGAAAATGCTAACTTTAGCCTGATAGCACTGAAAGCGAACATCCCACCCTCCCTGCAATTGCTGTCCAAAGCCACGCCCCCAGAAACGCACATACGCTCAAAGAGCAGAATACCAGAGACAACATTAAATTACTACAATAGGCTACATAAAAAAACCCTGCTCTCCCCATCATGAACAGCACTGTGACTGCAGTGGAGTCATTCAGATTCCTGGGCACCACAATTTCTGAGGACCTGAAGTGGGACAATCACATTGACTCTATTGTGAAAAAGGCCCAGCAGAGGTTGTACTTCCTTCGCCAGCTGAGGAAGTTCAACCTACCACAGAACGTGCTGATGATGTATCGTGTCTGTGCGAACAGGGTGCACAGAGGTATGCAAATACATACAGTGACAGGCAGGTAGGAAAGCCAATTAAAACGCTCGGACAGAGCGTTTTGATTGGACGAACATTTCTTGGTCCTACACCTTCCACAAAATATATAAATACAGATAAATACATTTAGACCACTTAACTTAATGATTGCTAAAGGGATATCAAGAGACTTTCAATCAGCATAACAAAAAAAAATGTTTCTGAAGACAATATTGCACCTTTAAGGTACAAAATGAATATTTTGACACGTTTTCGCACTTGAATTTGAAGCAGATGTGTCCCGTTGAAAGAACTGGTGTTGCAATCAATTGTTTTAGGTCTGCAACATAACCAACAGTTGTGATTACTGTTGATTTA
The DNA here is from genome assembly GCF_936440315.1 of Barbus barbus. Lineage (NCBI taxonomy): Eukaryota > Metazoa > Chordata > Actinopteri > Cypriniformes > Cyprinidae > Barbus > Barbus barbus. The sequence goes on from NC_136750.1 coordinate 24,355,874, forward strand.
TAACACTCAGTTCTTGTTAAAACCAGGTCAGTTATTATTAATAACATATAACAAAGGTTATAATGATAAAAATGTCAAGTCTGTATACATGCAATCCTTAATGAGCTGAATTTTAAAACACCCAGTAGAGGGCCCACATTCAGGAAAAAACAAACAAAAAGACAAGCCATTGTCTTTGGCAAAAGTGGGAAAACACTGTCTTTGCTCCTATAATCAGGTCTTCATCCTACACATATTTTTCATTTAGCAGAAGCCATTCGCTTTAGGCAGGCTTTATGGGTAATATGTACTGCTTTCTTCAAACAGCAGGGAGTATTTGGATCCCTTTGAAGACTTGAGAAATTGAAGAAAAGAGACTGAGGAAGAGAGAAAGAATCAATCTTGTAGTTGCTGAGGACACAAAGAGTGCTCTATATGGTCCAGTGAATATTGATGTAATTCTAGTTCAATAGCGAGACCCAGGCTACTTAGACAGTCTTCAATGTGGCCATTCACAGAACAGCAGGATGCCATGATGTAATCTATTAGAGAACTGAAGGAATCGCAGGAACTGACCCTTCTGTCTCACTGTAACAGACTCAGTGGATTTTCACTGAAATTGTCTTATAGGAATGGGTGTGCCTCTAGACAACCATTTGTTTTTTCTGAGACTGTAATTACCATTTTGCTCCCTCCTGACCGTATGGCTTCATTTGAGATAATTCTGTGCACACAGCACTAAAAGAGTATTTTACATTTATAATGTTAGCTGTATTGTATTTAATTTTCACAAATTAAAAGTTTTCATAAACGTTACAGTAGTATAATTCTGTATTTTTTTTTTTTTTTAATTAGTAGGTTCTATGTTGCACAAATCCTGCTTTTTGGGTCTACCATGTATCAGATCTGCAAACAATTTCTGTTTGCCTCCTGCTAGGAATATAGACGGAAACCTCAGAATTCCTGTCACTGTGATAATTCTACATAGATAAGGGCAGTATTTAAACTAAGACCCACAAATCTAGGCTTAGCACAGTCTGAAATCCCACAAAAACTCTTTTAAAGCAAAATAAGTAAGCTTGAAGTAAGTGGCCCCTCAAATTCGCAGCAGATTGCCAGCTTCTAATTACACGGCAAACTTCACATTTGAAAGTATAAATGGTTTGTTTGAGTTCACAATAAAGAGCTCTAAAGCCTATATATTGTTTGCTTATGGGTAACACTTTAAGCTTATGAAGAATTATATACCATGTAAATTTGATGTAGATTTAATGTAGCATGCTGAAATGGCATTACCTAAAGCATAATATCAAATTCCTGTATATGAAATAGGTGTAATCCCTCTTGTACATGTATTATTTGTGCATGTCATTTGTCAGTGTCAACTTTGTATGATTTTCTAATAATCTGTTTCCTTTGTGGGGAAAAATGTCCATTACTCTAAAGCAAACAGCCTGCTATTTACATATAGCTTTTAAACCCAGTAGCCTATAGTTATTTATATTTACAACTAGCACTTTTTAATGCATTATCTGCCTCATAAATATGTTTTGAAAATTTATTAGGGCCCTTGATCTGTGGTTTACCATATATTGTTAAATGACTGAGCCGTTTTTGCAGTTCTGTTTCAATAGAGGAAATGTTCAGTTTACAAATGCATTTAAAGGAATAGTTTACCCAAAAATGAACATATACTGAAAACACACTCACTCTCAGTCCATCCGAGATGTAGATGACTTTCTTCATCAGAACAAATTTGGAGAAATTTAGCAAAATCACTTGCTCACCATGTAGTGAATGGGTGCCGTCAGAATTAGAGTACAAACAGCTGATGAAAACATCACAATAATCCACAAATAATCCACAATGTTCACCAACACGACTGCAAATGTGATTTTGCTTTAATTCAACATTTCAATAAACAAGAGGTTCATTTTAAGTACATTTTAGACACAATATTGCCAGTTAGTTTGTGTATTTTTGCTCCACTAAAGAAAATAGTTGAATTTTTACTACAACATATTATTTCTTTTTCAATTTCATTCAAAGTTTGTACTTTCTTTGTACTTTTATATCCATCTCTTTTCAAAGCTTCACCCCTCTGTGTCCATCTATGCCCTTGTAAGTGTTATATTTAATGAATAACAGCCACAAGGGAGACCACAAGATCACATGTCTACAATTAAAAACAGTTTCTTAAAGTTGCCTTCAGCCACATAAGTGATATTAAATCATTCTGCCTTGAAATGAAATGATAATGTAAGAGGATGGCGTGATGGATGGGAGAACCTGGGTGGCGTATTTGACACCGTAAGATAAGAACGAGTGACACTTGTGATTGATAACATTTGCTCCTTCATTATTCATTTTTGGCTGCAGGTTTGGGAAGCTTGGAACCATGGGCTGCAATTGTACACAATATTGCATTTCTGCTGTCTTTTGTTTCACAATGCATTTTTTGTTATTAACTCCCAGTGTGATTGATCCTTGGTGCTGAGCGTTATGTGCAGCCACCAAAGCTGTGTTTGAAGAAATATAAATTTGCCTGGCTAAAAAATAAGCTGACCTTTAGCAAGACCATTTTTTAAAACTCAGAAGAGAATGCTAAATTCAGTACAGTAGCAATTGAAAGTGCCATTTCAATAACAGACCACTTAGGGAGAAGGGTTCTTTGTGCATAAATTAAAATATGCCATTAGTGAGGCATTCATGAAAGTGAAAGTCATTCACTAGCAAGAAGGTTGTAAGTCAGCCAACTTACCAGGAAAATGAACACATACCTTTCCTCTGCTTTTTGATTCAATTTGAAACATCATGTGAATAACTGCATAGTGCATAGCGACCTTCAACAGAGGTAGGTTGGAAAACCGAGGCCTTTTGGATGTCCTTCAATGATTAAACTCAAAATTGAATTTGACAGATCTGGGATGTATGAGTCACGGATGACTAACTTTCACATTTCCGATCATATGTGCGCATGATTTCCACTTTGGTAACCTTATCTGGTAAAAGTTCTCTACTGAGCACCTATGGTCTTGAAGATGTGTGTGTGTGTGTGATGTTAAGTATGAATGAATTCTGCATTTGGAAAAGATCCAATAGTCTACATTATGCGAGTTAGAGTGAAGTGTTTCATGCTCATAAAGCACAAAGATTCTGTATTTTACGCTTGAGTACCTGCACCTGCACACATTTGCAACATATCAGAAGTAGTTAAGGTTATTTCCAGCAGAGATGGAAATCTCATATTACTCACAGAAGTGCGATAAAGAATGAACGGATGAACGACACAGGCAACAGAAGACCGTAATACAAAATCTAACCCAGAACATCACTGTAAAAATAACAAGAGAATATATCTGCAAGCTGCGATTCCGGGGCCAAGCCTGTCTAAGGGTTCCGTGACTCCCATAAGTAGCTTATTTTAGCTTAGTAGCAATTTGCATGTTAAGCTAACTAGCATAAATCAACAAGCACAGGCACGTTCTAGTTTGCCGAAGTAGTTCTCAGGAACGGTAGTGAATATCAAAAATCTGTTCAGTCATTTATGTGCGGCTCGGTCCAAAGATCGTATGATCAGATTTTGGACAAAATTGAACAAAATTTGTAGGAAAATTTGTAGTAGAAGAAACTGTTTTTCATTTACTTCAATATGGCTGACAGGTACATTCATGGAAAATGACAAATGAGACATTGTCAGAATCGGCATAACCCAGGGAACAAAACAACATAAAAATGATTTTGGACAACATTTTCAAAAGTTATAAGCATTTTTGCAAGAATCTTTATACCTCTGGAACAGTAGGTGGCCCTGTATTCATTCTTCCGGGGTACCTCCAGGACATTGTGCTCATGATCCCTACCGATTTTTGTGCAGATATGTCAAATGATTCAAAAGATATTGCAAGTAAAGCACATTTCAAAATGGCGGACACGTGGTTCAACATCCTCTGATTCGGCATGACCCAAGGAATCCATAGACACAAAGATTATAATTTTCTGACTGACTGTTCAAACGTTATAAGCAAAAATGAAAATTTTTGGTATTTCACGACCCATAGGTGGCGCTGTTCCCAACTTTGGCGTGGACCCTCAGATCATGGTGTTGACGAAGCGTACCAAGTTTCGTTTTGATTGATCAAAGTTTGGCAGAGATACAGATTCTGAGCCAATTTTGAGTCAACCTCGTTACATTCACAACATCATAACTCTTTTTTTTTTCACTAGAAGTTAAAAAATTCTGTTTAGGTTCAGCTCAGTCCAAAGATCATCTGAGACAATTTTGGGAAGAATTGGACAGATTTTGAAGGAGGAGTAGCAAAAACACTGTTTTTCATTTACTTCAATATGGCGGACAGACACCATGTTGGAAAATAACAAATGAGACATCGTCAGAATTGTCATAACCCAGGGAACGAAACAACATAAAAATGAAAAAACAACATTTTCAAAAGTTATAAGTGTTTTTGCAAGAATTGTTATATCTGTGGAATACTAGGTGGCGCTGTCTTCATTCTTCCGGGGTACCTCCAGGACATTGTGTTGATGATCCCTACCGATTCTTGTGCAGATATGTCAAATGGTTCAAAAGATATTACAATTTATAACAAATTTCAAAATGGCGGACACGTGGTTCAGCCAATCCTGGCAAAATTGACATCCTCTGATTCGGCATGACCCAATAGACACCATAGAATCCATAGACACAAAGATTGTAATTTTCTGACTGACTGTTCAAAAGTTATAAGCGAAAATGGGAATTTTTGGTATTTCACGACCCATAGGTGGCGCTGTTCCCAACTTTGGCATGGACCCTCAGATCATGGTGTTGATGAAGCGTACCAAGTTTGATTTCGATTGATCAAAGTTTGGCCGAGAGACAGCCTCTGAACCAATTTTGGATCGACCTCATGAAGTTCTCAACATCATAACTTTAGAACAAAGATAAAAAAACTCAAAAAAATCTCTACAAGTGTGCCAATTTTCATCATTTTCCTATGTTCCCTTCATAGGGCTGCCATAGACTCCCATGGGCCAAAAATACGGTGGCCGAGAAGTGCAAAACAAATCATGATTCTGAAAACAAAATAACAAATTATAAACACAAATGCAAATCTAAAAACCAAAATAACAATTCAGAAAACACAACAACAATTGAGAAAACATTATAACAATTCAGAAAACACAATGACAAATCCGAAAACAAAATAACAAGTCAGAAAACACAACGACAAATCAGACAAACCGGAAGAGGTAGGTATAGTTTGAGACAGCGCCATTGGTTTGGGAATAGATTACTAACCGCTGACTGGACGAGACATCTGTCAATCAAGGTGTACAGGAAGAACGAGAAGAACAGCAGATGGTAGATTGAGTGACATCTCTTTTTTGACGCGATCGACTCGAGTTCGGACCCGCCTTTTGCCGAACTTTTTTTTCCTCCCTTTTCAAATCTCGTATCGCATCGGAAAGGCATTTATTTTCAATAAAAATTAAGGAAATAATCAAAAAGTTGAAAATAAAGTATCAGGTAGGGTTAGGGTAGGAGTAGGGAGAGCTTTATTGTACCAATAAGATGGCATCCATTTAATAATTTGAATTAAAATGATAATTTCCACTCAGTACGTTATTATTGCATACCGTTTTTTTACTACAATACTGAAGTGCAGATAATTGTGACTATTTGCAACAAGTAGTATACATAGCACAAAATCCTGCTATTTTAACAGTGTAAATAGGTATTTAACATCTAATGCTATTTTACACTTAGTTAAATAGCCTCTATCGGGAGTGACGGTAAATTTGACATAGTACTGTCAAATAGCGATAGCAGCTAACATATTTACACTAAGTGAAAATAGCAGGATTTTATGCTATGTATACTACTTGTTGGAAATAGTGGCAATTATCTGCACCTCAGTATTGTAGTAAAAAAAAAAAAACAGTATGCAATAATAACGTATTGAGTGTAAATTATAATTTTAATTCAAATTGATGCCACCTTATTGGGACAATAAAGCCCTCCCTACCCTAACCCTACCCGGTACTATTTTTTTACTTTTTGATTATTTCCTTAATTTTTATTGAAAATAAATGCCTTTCCGATGTGATATGAGATTTGAAAAGGGAGAAAAAAAAGTTTGTCAAAAGGCGTATCTGCGTATCTGCGCCACTGGAGCTGATGCTTTAGTTGACTCTGCTGTTCTTCTTCTCGTTCTTCCTGTACACCTTGATTGACAGATGTCTCGTCCAGTCAGCAGTGAGTAATCTATCCCCAAACCAATGGCGCTGTCTCAAACTATACCTACCTCTTCCGGTTTGTCTGATTTGTCGTTGTGTTTTCTGACTTATAATGTTTCCTGAATTGTTGTTGTGTTTTCTGAATTGTTATTTTGTTTTTTAGATTTGCATTTGCGTTTGTAATTTGTTATTTTGTTTTCAGAATCGTGATTTGTTTTGCACTTCTCGGCCACCGAACAAAAATAATCATAATGATAATAAAACATACAGATACAATAGGGGCTACAGCCCTTCGGGCTTGCACCGTAATTATAGATAACCTCTTTTCATGCACATATCTACATGAATTTATGTGTAAGGAAATTCCAGGGTGTAAAAGATTGCTTCTTCATGGTATCAGGTAAAGGATCCTACCTTTTGCAGCAGAATATCTTAAATTTCCCATCTGTTTATGCTGTACAAATGTAGGAATGTGAGCATTTTTGTGGCTTTATTCTCAAAACGTCGTAGACAGAAGGGGGTCAATGACGGTCATTAAGAGGCTTGGATGGAGGCCTGTTCCCCACAACCGGTCCGTTCCAGCCGCCCATAGTTTCTCTCCACATCCAATGGCTTTCCCACATCTGATTTACAAAATCAAACAATCCCGTTGCACAGTTTTTCCACACTCAAAACTCTTGAATCGCTCAAATAAACCTTTCCTCCATATCCTCACACATTTTTTCCTCACATATCAGTCAAATATCCAAGTAGAGCATGTTTTAGAGTCAAATGTCTGGCATTCACAACCCATTATATGACACATTTCCAACTTGAACTGTTCAATAAGAAAAAAAAGTAAGACGGAACTTGATTTTATCTGTCGAGAAATCATGGATCTTAAAAAGCAGATGGTTTGTTGACGTCATTGGTGACGTCAGCTGAAAAGGAAGGTAATTTTTAGCCTGGAGTCTTTATATTTATAAGACATTTTTTTCTTTAGAATAACATCCAGTGATGAATTGTTTACAATATGACCAGGAATGTGCATGAAAAGGAAAATAAAGCTAGTTTCCATTGATAAGAGTATCTTCGGTCCATGCGCGATGATGGTCTCCTAACGTATGCTTTAAGTGATTCTCTCTAATCCATCACATTTTCTGAATTTTCCCAGGTGTGATTCAGCAGGCATGCTGACATTTGACCTATCCATGTGCACAGATTGCAGAATGCCTTCCAGCCATTGGCCGGGCACTCCTTCTGGTGCCTGATCGAAAAGTGGGCCAGCAGACTCGCTGGTGTTGACCTTCAAGTCTGGGACCAAGAGAGGGTGGCTACAAGACATTGGGAATAATTAAGATATCTAGATTTTATTTATAGCCTAGGATGGTTGCAGGAAAGATCATAACAGCTTAAAAAGCCTAAATAAAAATGGAAGTTTTACCTGCATCCAGAAATCCCTGTTTATTTCTCTGCAAATGTCAGCCAGATGATGCAAATTGTGTCATTTTGTGTCATCCAGTGGATTTTTGACACTTCCAGGTCTTTTAGAAATAGAGATTGATATTTTGCATTTTTGTATTTACCCCCACAGAGAGTCACATCAACAGTGACGCCAAAATTAAAAGTGAATTATGCGTGTTAAAGCTTTGGGTAAAAGAGAAAAACACCACAGATTTTTTCCTCAGTTTTCTCAATCAGACATTTGGTCATGGGTTCGATTCGAATCAGGGAAAGCTGATTAAAACAAAAACATACATTGAATGCAATGTACAGTATGTGGCTTTGGATAAAAAACATTTTGGGGAGAAACATAAATATGCATATTGGCATTTCATGTTTTGCCAGGCTGTGACATAAACTAAATGCTCTGTAAGGAAGTGAATGCTGTACTTATATTTCCAATAATTAAGTCATGTTTATCTAGCTTGCATTCATCTGTCACCACTTTGAAGTGGTACATCTGCGTCTAAAAAAACAATCAACAACTGTATCATAGAACCAAGCCAGGTTATAGCCAAACAATTTCTGTATGCTTGTCTCATAAACAAATGGCTGTATGATACAGATGTATGTGCTACAAAGATCTAAGATTTAATGGTGCCTCAATACATAAAATGATATTAGTGCAATAAACCATAAACCTATACACTTTAATATTGTAATTTAATATAACTGTACGACATACAAAGTTTTTTGACCATGCTCCTCCTTTCCGTAAACAGCAAAAAGCAAAATAATGTTTATTGCATTAACTCACTTGTTGTTTACTGGTGATGACAGGATCATTTCATATAGGGCGTTTACAGCGACAACTGTTAATATTTCATAATTCTCTCATAGCCAAGTACGCTTCAGATTTTTGGATGAAAAAATTATTGACAGCTTCGGTGGCTGCACATAACGCTCAGCACCAAGGATCAATCAAACCTTCCCATCAATCATTTCAGCATATCTAGGGTTTGGCACCCTTTGAACTTTCGCTGACAACATGACACACTCTTCAACAGAGCGGCTACAGGGATATGTGGGATGTTTCTAGACCCAAACCTTTTTGATGAAGGTTTTTACAACCAGCAGTGGAGCAGCGCTGGTTCTGATGAGCAACATGCCATCATAAAGCCAAGAAGCATGTGATGAGATTTCCAGCAGATTGAAGCTAATGTGTCTGGCAGAGGATCCACATGGAAAGCTGAATCATCCTGTAGACCACAGACAGAGCATTCAGGCATACTACTGCTCTTTGTACGACACACACACACACACAAACACACACACACACTTGTCCAGACACACCTGACAGCCGAGCATATTGCGGGGGAGCTTTCTGGATTAGCTATACAGGATAAGATATCAACACTGACAGAAAACAAAAGAGTCTGGAAGGTTAAGTTCATTGAAAAATGAAAAATCTGTCATCATTTATTCACTCTCATGTCAGTTTAAACCCATATTGATGTCAGACACCCAACACTTTTGAATTTCCACGATTCTTCCTTTCCAGTAGTTTCTGATAAGCGAATAAGGATTTTAAACAAACATTTTCATTCAAACTGATTCACAAATTAATCTTTCAGATAAATGTGTGAACCAGTTCAACTGATTCATAAAATGAAAGACTCAGTATGTGAACGTATCATGTATGTTCTCAAAACTAACTGCATTATGTTTTCCTAATTCAGAATATGATCAAAGACTGTGCATGTGGATCTGCTCTGGGATTTGGGTTATTGTAAATATTAGAAATTATGATCTGCACTCACGAGAACAGTCTTCTTTCTTCGTTTTATTTAACATTCATCACCGATGGGGAAAAATATAACATTTGAACTCTGCTTAAATGGACGAAATGTCTTGAGTAAAAATTAGTTCAAGTTTAATTGAAAAAGATTGAATTGGTCAAATTTGCCAATCTTCCCATCGAACCTACATAAAGTACACACAACACAACTTATAAAAAGATCAAATTTTATGTAGCATAATCAGAGGCAAAGCAAACAATTACAATAACCATCCAGGGTTTCATTTAATGGGGGCAAAAACTTTTCAGTGAACAAAGACAACATGATTCGAATTGCTCATGAATTATCCCATAAACGTTCCCCAAAACATTCCCCATTTGTCTCTTGCACTGTATTGCAAGTCTTCAGAAGCTAATGTAGTGACACGCTAAACGTTGGCCTCTCTAATACCATCTGTGGTTGAAACATAAACTGCAAGAAAAATAAAACTTGAGTTAAATTGCAATTACGTTCAGATTTGATGAGTACGAGTACTGTAGCCAACAGGAAAAAGTTTAATTAAATAACCTCTACTTCAAAGCAAAACATAAAATGAAAGCTTTAAAAAGAGAATCAATTAAGCTCTTCAGATATCAGAGAAACTGAGAACAATACATGCATGATACATCAATGACTAAAGTTATCTGTTATCTGGTTGTGAGAGTGAAATTAGCTTGCATACTGTATATGGCTAATAAATGAGTTTTTTAAAGGGCAAGAGGAGTAATGCATTATGCATTAGAGCGAATGTAGGTGAGCGTGAACTGAACTCTCACGGGGTATAAAGTTCAGAAAGAGAAAGACAGCAGGTGTTGGCAGGTAATGGTGTGTTACTTTGAGCCGAGACCAGAGATTAACCAGCCTGTGACGTTACAGCGACTTATGAAGTGCACAAATCACATGAATGGCAATTATCTGTCATGGAAATAACCCTTAACATGATTTGTGCACTTTATTTTAAGTCACTTTGGTCTGAAAGCATCTGCTAAGAACATAAATGTAAACTCACGCTGACCTTGCTGTATGTTTAAAAGAAAGAAAAGGACATCGGTGCCTGAAACTGCATTTAAAAAACACATTATTGCACATTAAGGCTCTGTTTGCTGTCAACACTGATGCCTGAGACACAAGGCAGACCTTCACAGAAAAATAATCAAGTTTGCTTAAGGTTTTTTGTAGTTTTTCATGAAGAAATTCAAGTCTAATGTAGAATTTAACACCTCTGAGGAAGCTCACAAAATTGTATTTTGGTAACTTCCCCTCCTAAGACCCATTGCGTTAAAAGCATTACATGAGGGCATGTTGCTTTTAAAAGCTACGCTTTCCCACATAGCAAATTAAACTCATTCTTTTTTAATACTCAGTGCAGATAGTTCAAGCTTTAAAAAAACCAAACACCTGCATGTACTGTAGTTTGCAGTTTGACTATTATTAACCAAGTACTTTTTTTGTTCATTCTTTGTTGGCCCGAATAAGAAATACACTGCATATTTGTCACTCCGTGGTTCATTTATTCTGTTCCCAAAAGTATCTGTTAATATGGAGGCTTTTGATATAAAAATTAATAGTATTAGTCTGGTTATTTGAAGTCAATTTTTTTCAGTGTTTATTCATTAGATCTGTGATATCTGGGTTTTGTAAAGTTAGTCATTCATTTATAGTGTACAGGCGGACATGAAGAAGGCAAGAAAACTGTCTGAATTGTAATGAGTCCAGTCCTGAATACTAATGCGAGGAGTGACGAGTGTTTTCTGCTGCAAGGCACCAACAATAGAACTGGCCCAGTTTACTGACTGTTGATTTACCGCTGGACAAAATATACTCTCTCTCTCCTCCTTCTCTCGTTTTCTCTCTTTCTCAGTTTTAAATATAAAACTATAATAATATATTTTTACAACACAAAAATTGTGAGAAAATACTGCCAAATATGCTAAACTTTGCTGAATATAGTAGGCTACATAATTACAGCTTTCGTAAGACAGGGTTTCAGGCATCTGAATGCTACAGTGTTACAGATACAGTTGTTTCTTTGGTTGGAAACTTGCACGCAGAGAACGATTATTATGTCAACCATCGCCGCATCTGCAATGTAGTGAAATGCTTCATATACATCTCCATAAACAGAGAGGACTGTGCTACTTGTGAACAGGGGCATAGCACCAAATGTTGGACCCCAGGCACAGAATTATCTTCTGGTCTCCTAACTGATTTACAGTTTCATAAAATTAGAGGGTCACAACATAAATAAATAAATTACATTGTGTTAAGAAAAAATGCAACATTATTTATGGTTTTAGTTGAACTGAACTGAATTTGAATGTAAGCAATTCATGGTTAATACTGTATAGCTATACTGCAGTATAGTTGTTTTAATTATTACTTTTATTTAGCAAGGAAAAACTCAGGAATAAAATTATACACTACGATTCAAAAGTAAAAAAAATACTTTAATTCAGCAAGGATGCATTAAATTGATCAAAAGTGACAGTAAATACATTTATAATGTTACAAAAGATTTCTATTTCAAATAAATGCTGCCGATCATGAGACTTTCTAATCATCAAAAAATTTCAGGTTTACACAAAAAATATTAAGCAGCAAAAACTGTTGTAAATATTGATAATGAAATTCCATCACAAGAATAAATAATATTTTAAGATATATTTTTAAAACAGTAATTTTAAATTGTAATAATTTCACAGTATTGCTGTTTTTACTGTATTTTTAAACAAATAAATGCAGCCCTAAAAATGCAGGCTTCTTACAAATACATAATATATATATATATATATATATATATATATATATATATATATATATATATATATATATATATATTATTTTATACTTATTCTTATATATGTATGTAAACATATATAAGAACATCACAAGATTAAAATAAGGGTGAAAATCCTAACGGTCTAGTGGTTCTCCTTAACATACCACTTAGACAACAATGCATTTGGCAAGATAAAAAAAAAAAACAAATGATGGAAATACATTACGACAAACTGAATCCCTGGTTCCGAAAAATTTTATCTGAGTCATGAAACATTAAAAAAAAAAGTTCAACTGTGGTCTGCATATTTTCCCTGCATGCAAAAAATAAAACTAAAGGCACCACATGGACAATATCCTCAGCTCCAGAGGAGCTGCTTTTGTGCACCGCTTGAGGTGCTTTAATTACATCCTACTGGTTACAGCTCTGTCTGAGATTATAGAAGCTCTCTGAGCCGTGGCTTCAGTATTGAGTCTGGGAAGTGATCTGTTTGTGTGTCGTGCCCTTTTATCTGGACGTCAGGTCAGCACAGTAGGCATATCAATATAACACAGAGTGAGACAGATGTACAATGTGAGGGAAAAAATATTTAGATTGGTCATATTGATTGATAATATTTTGACAGTCATGCAAAACACAGTCTCTTTTTCCATAACCCAGAGCCATGTCTGTTTCCACTCAGCTGGACTAAAACATAAAGGCCACTTTGAATTCTATACGGTAAACATCGCTGAAATATGCTTTTAGGTTACTTTGTGTTTGGGTTGCCACTCAAACTATGCACACTGTCCCCCACAAATTACATTTAGACAAAATCATTGCTCTGGTCTGACCACACCTTTGATAAGAAACCATTTTCAAATCTTGCTAAAATAAAGCCAAGAAACCATACTCGCACACGTGTAAACAAAGCTGACCATCACACTGTCGAACATGATACCCTGAACTTACAAACATAACACACCAACAGTCAAATGTTATCTTTTTCTCACATACAAACTGCTAGCAATGAAAAACAGGATGGAAAATGATTGGTTATCTGTGTGTGAGAACGACAAACAACAGCAACTGAGCTGGAAATGGTTTTTCCATTGAAAGGTCATATTGTTAGGCCACACAGGTCACACCATGTAAATTAGGAAGATAAAGTTTTACTTAACATATTATTTACACCAAGAATAGTGCTTTGAAACTGGCTTTTCATGCACAGTATCCCTGAAGATCACTCCATATTGGTCAAATAATCCCAATGACTATGTCTAATGGTGTTCAATTTACTGTATAGTTAAGTATGCAAGCTACATTACAGTACACATTTCCTATTGTTGTTTTAAATAAGTGTTGACTTGAATAGCCTTTTTTCCCCATTAGCTGATACAGGGTACTGATAATTCTACTCCTAAAAGTATATAAATATAAAAATTTAGTTAAAAAAGTTAGACATCAATCTATGTAAGTGAAGAAGACTGGATACAACATGCTGGATACGTCAGGCTTTTTTAGATACACAAAATAAAATCTAAATACTAAACTTAACTTAAACTTAAATGAAAATGAGAAATATAAAATAGGCAACTACCTGAAATAAAATAAGTTTGAGTTGAAGTACTAAAAATTGTAAAACTTATATAAAAATAAACGAATCCCTGAAAAGAAACATTACAAAAATAAACAAATAAATCAAAATAAAAATGAAATGTAACAATACAATCTAGTTTAAAATATCAATAAATACTATAATAGCATATAAATAATAAAAATAACAAAGTGTATTGACTAATGTTGCTAAGCTATTGACCACATATGCTAATTGGTAAAATAAAAAAAACACAAAGCACATACATATATTTGCAAAAATGAGTGATATGCAGTGGCCGAGAGAGCTCAAAGCGCTGCAAATAGAAAAAAACACCTGCAAATTAAAAAAACAACTTCGTCAATTTGACAACACACACGCTGCAAATGCTCACAGCACAACCAAATAAAGAAACGCGCTGCAAATACTCACAACACACCCAAATAAAGAAACACGCTGCAAACTAAATTCTTTATTTAGTTGTGTTGTGAGCATTTGCAGTGCGTTTCTTTATTTGTTTGTGTTGTGAGCATTTACAGCACCTGCTGTCAAATTGATGATGTTTTCTTGATTTGCTGGTGCTTTTTCTATTTGCATGTGTTTTCTGAAGTTGCTGCGCACTGAGCTCTGTCGGCTACCGTAGAATAATAACAGAATTTAAAGGTGAACAATTTTTTTCAGCATTAAAAAAATAATGAACAAAACCCATTACTGAGTGATAAAATAGCATTATTCAGAACTTTTATCTTGATTCACTTTATCTTGGTTTTTGTCCTGATTCACAGATTCGCTACAATACAATACAACATACAATGTTAAATTTTGAGCTGTCAGGTCATTCGTGGAAAAAGTGAATCAAAAAACACAACGCAATTTTAATTTGCAATTTTATGTGATAGAGAGGCCAAAGTTTATTAATGCACCTTTAAATTTGAATGTATGAATTATGTGAAGGTGACAAGATCTTCATCTATATATGCATGCACTAAAACAAATAATGGAATGAATAACAGGACATATGTTAGACGAGTAGTGTACTGTATTCAACTTCATGATGAGCCATTCTCCTTAAGATCATATCCGTCACACTTCCTCACACAGCTAAGAGAAGTCCTAAATGGATTTCTTTGAAGGCGTACCATAGAGTGGTAATTCTAAGCAATTACTGTACCTTGTTTCCAGCATGTATAGTGTGCTGTCAGCATGGTTGCCTGTTGACAGACAGGCTTAAAAATGAGGCCGCGTTCTAGTGTGAAAAAAACTGACAGAACTGAACTGTGCACTCTCTCCACATGCTGGTAATACCTCCTTTTCACAAAAAATTGCACATGCACACTAAGCACCAAACATAAACACAGGAATTGTCTTCTAATGAGACAGTTTAAGCAGTAGCTAAACAAAATCCCAGACAACAGCATAAAAACCAATTTCTAAAGCCACGGTGGCCTGGGCATCAGTAATCCGGGCTCCAGTCCCAGCTAGCTATAAAAAGGTTGTGATAATGTTATTTTTTATAAGTAACCTTAATAAGTATAGTAATGTACATTTTTTAAAAGTAATAATTACACATTTTCATAACGTTGCAATAATGCCTTTTTAATCTGTTCAAATTAAGAAATGTTCAATTAAAAAGTCTCTTCCATTCACAAAGATTAGATAGATAGATAGATAGATAGATAGATAGATAGATAGATAGATAGATAGATAGATAGATAGATGATAGATAGATAGATAGATAGATAGATAGATAGATAGATAGATAGATAGATAGATAGATAGATAGATAGATAGATAGATAGATAGATAGATAGATAGATAGATAGATTATTATTATATTTTTTAACATTACAATATATTTGAACTCTTTTTACATGTTATACTGGAGCGTTTCCTATAACTGCAACCAAAATGCCACGTTGTGAAATGTTTTAAAAACATCTCATGCTTGAGTGGTTCAGTGAAATGTGCCTGTGCATAAAACTAACAATTCAAATTCAATTACATTTCATCTGCACAGCACTGTAACTTCATGGTCACTCTTTGTATTCATATTTTCCACTCTTCCCCTAGCCAACAATAGGATTCACCAAAAATGAATCACTGAGAGTCGTCTGAGCATCCTCCCAAGACTAAAGATTTTTAATTAGCTTCTTGTATTTATCTTTTCCATATAACAGTTATGGGAAATGATGTTTATTTATTGTGTGACACATAAGGGCACAATGAAAACAACACAGCTCTGTTTACTGACTGGAACCGAGCGCATGTGGCTTTGTGCGAGGTGTGCACGTGAGGACCCGACAACAGGACGCAACATCAGTCCCTCTTTCACTGTTTGCCTTAAAAAGAACACGCACACATGTTGAATTGCTTAATCTCATCAGTGCAGTTTTATTTGTGTTGCGGTGTGCTCTGAAGTGGTGGGCTTCCTGGCTCCTGCCTGTTCCACCCATACATAATAAAGGGCGGCCAGATGAGGACAGAGGTTGCCAGAGTCCAATTAGTGTGCCGTTCATTATGGCTGATCTGGAGGCCCTCACTGCGCTTAACTACTGATTAAGAACCATATCTACCAACCACCAAGCTTGACTTTCCACTTAACCCTGGAATCAAACATGGAATATTGTATAAATGTTTTCCAAAAGCTAGAGCTGCCTCTCTGTCCTGTCTACTGTATATATCATAGCACACACATATATTGATTGACATATTGAGTGCATTTCTAATTATTCTAGTAGAGGTATATTGATTGACTCATTACTGTCCTAAATAAAATATGCATTAAATTGATTAAAAGTGATAGTAAAGACTGTTACAAAAAATAAATGCAGTCTTTTATTATCATCAAAAAATCCTGAGAAAAAATAAGAAGAAAAACAGCCAACAGCGTGTCCTCCCACCTATTGTGCTCGGAGAGCTTCTTCAGAGCACGTATGGAGCAGACAATTACCATGGGGCCCAGGCATACGTCTGCCGCCCATATCAAGAGGGAAGCATGCGGCTCTCATCCCACACGTTCACATTACAAAGCCACTGTTGGTCTGTAATACATTTCACGGCATCTGGAGCCAATCTCGCCACGCTGACATTCGAACCCCTCTCAGGCACTGACCTGACTGTCATCCGTATACTCAGCCTTTGTGTTTTATATCACTCCTAATGCATAGAGGAAAAGATTTAGCGTGGAGGCAGAATGTTCGAGGGGAGCGTGCTTGGAGATAAGAGACACTTCTCCCTGAAGGAGTGATTTTGGTACCTTAATGAGATGCTGAGCTCAAATATGTCAAAACTGAGTTATGGTGGTTTACATGAGGTAGGGGACCACATCTTGTGTTTTTAACTTAAAAGCATGACTTGAACGGACCCACATTGCCACATAAGCAAGCCTGGACAACCAAAGAGCTAATGTTGGCTAGAATACTGGCAAGTTTGCCCCTACTGGTAGATGCTGTAACTACAACATTTCATTGTTTTCATCTTTTCATGGACAACCACAAATAGCACATAGTAGCACATATATATACATATACACAAATATCTATCAATTTTATGTAATGTAAATGTATGATTTGCATATAATCTACATATATGACATATACCTGTATATTGAAAAAAAAAATCCCTAAAAATAGAAATAGAAATTAATATAAATATATAATTTTCAGCAACCATTACTCTGTTCTCCAGTTTCACATGATCCTTTAAAAATCATTTCAATATGCTAATTTGTTACTCACTAAATATTTCTTATTTTTTTATAATGGTGAAAACAGTTTTTGCTGCTTGGTATTGTGAAAACCATGATACAAATTTATTTCAAAATGTCTTTATTAAATCAAAAGTATGGTATTTATTTGAATTAACTTTACTAAAAAAATAAATACAATTCAGTTCTTTACTGTCACTTTAATCAATTTATTTATTTGTGTCCTTGTTACTATATAAATATCGTTTGTTTAAAAAAAAAAAATGCATCTATTATAAAATTGTAAATGTCTTTACTGTCTCTTTGATCATTTTAATGTGTCGTTGTTGCAAAAAAAAAATTATAAAGAAAGAAAGAAACTTAGCCCAAACTTTTTACACAGAACATGGAAAGTAAAAAGGTCAGTAACTATTAACTGAGCAACAAATCAGCACATTAGAATCGCAGGAATATTATGCATTTTAAAATATATTAAAATACAAAATAAAATCAATTGTAATAATCAAATTAATTTAGCTTTAATGAGGATGGGACTTAATTCCTAAAAAAATCCTAATTATTCATAACTTTTAACCGGTATGTATAATTTACATATTTGAGATGTTTATAAATATATAATATAATACATTTGTAATAATTATAAATACATACATTCAGGAAATCCTGAGCCTGCTGAGCAACTGTCATTGAGATGAATGTGAAAGCTTCCAGATATATGTTTTCTCTGGGTACTATAGACCACCTTAAGACAAAATGATAAATGGATTTGACCAAAACATTGGGGAGGTAGCTATGCGAGCTTAAATGGTATTCCTTCTACCATTAAATGATCAATTGTTCACATCTTCAGGGGGAGATTTGTAAAAGTATCCATTCAGAATATCTGCCGGGAAACAGAATATGTGTGCATGTAAAATGAATGCATCTGGGGCCCAAGCAAATCTCAAATACATCCGTTCACATCTGTGTGAGTGGGACCCTCCTCTCACATCAGCAGTTTCAAAACTGCATTAGCACACAACCCTGGGTAATACAGGCCCAATGATAAATGTAGGTGATGATAGAAGGAATTAAAGCAAAGTTCTACGTGCAGTCTGACAATAGCGAGCCCTCAGCTTGATTCATTCTCACCCTCGGGTGATATTTGCGATGAAGACAGACGCTATAGCCAGATCGTCCTCGCTCACTCACCTCACTCTGCTTTCAATTTACACAAGGCTGTGAGATAGCGATTGATGTGAAATGGTGGACAAATTGGTTCTCTGAAAAAGGATGCTCTCAGGCTACATTTGTGATTGATTTTGCTCTTACCTTCACAAAAGATCTATTAAGATCTGAAATTTGGCGCAGGATATTGCTTCATTTGAAGGTGGTTTCTGATGGAACTGTGCATCGCTAATAAGAACAGGCTCGTGGGAATGATGAACCTCAGCAAAGAAAAAGATTAGCTATCCTTATCACCTTTAGGATGACACGCTTCTGCATGCAAACAACCTGTAGTAAGATTTATCGGTGGAAGAGATATAATAAATCACATTTTAAATCATTTATAGAGGTCACAGAGAGAGTTTGAGAGTTTTCAGACGTGTGTCTGATGCACAATGCTTTATTAACCAACATCTTTTTGTGAATGGGACAGACTTTTGAATGAAAATCTATCCATATTTCTATGCAGTTTTTATAAAACGTATTTTCCATGTGATTCAACTTGAAAGAAGTCTTTTATCCTTGTGAAATATTATTAGAATTTAATATTGCGTAATTTTTTGGCAGCCATTACACTAGTCACTTGAATGTTCATTTTTCCCCCAACATTTAAAAAAATATTAATAATAGATACATGTATATATATATATATATATATATATATATATATATATAAAAAATAATGGATTCTGAAAATTCTGTGAAAGCCCATTTCTGCCAAAACAAATTATGCCTTGAAAAATTATGTTGAAATTATGAGTTTAAATTATGAGATAAAAAAATAATGAAATAATGACTTGTTATAATTACTAGATAAAAGTCAAAATTATGACTTACAAAGTTGAAATTATGATATAAAAACGTTTAAACAAAGACTTAAGCTATAATTATGAGATAAAAAGTCAACATTATGACTCATAAAGGCCAAATTATGAGATAAAAAGTTGAAATGGTGACTTTAAAAGTAGGAATTATATGAGATAAAAGTCGAAATGATGAGATACAAAGTTGAAATAATGACAGAGATTATGACACAAAACGCTGAAATTATGACATACTAAATCAAAACTATATGAGATTAAAAAGTCAAAACTATGAATTTTATAATTATATGGAAACATATTTCTACCAGATAAGAAAAAAATCATGCATTAAAAAGTCTAAATTATTTCACAATATTACTGTTTCTACTTATTTTTGATCAAATAAATACAGCCTTGTTGAAGATAAGACAAAAACCCCAGTTGAATCACATGGAAAATACATGAATAAAAACAATACAAAACAGTGTTTTCTTAAAAAACTCAGTTTCATGAAAACAGGAAAAGCCACACACCCAGCACACAATCATATGATTTCAAAACATACACTCCACAGCTGATAAGAGCTCTTAAAAAATAAAACCCGAGAGATATGCGGCTGTTTTCTGATTCAGAACAGTTCACCATTATGTTGCCAAAATGTTCCTTTCACCCCATTTCAGCCGAGCACCTGTCTTCTCAGGGTGAATTGAGAATATATGATCATCATTAATAAGCCAAGGGAGTCTTGATTTTCTCCCTGCAGGACTGAGCAAACCCAAAGCTCAAGTAGTAAGTGTTTATGAAGCATGCACAGAGACATGGAAAACCCTCTTTTCTTCATAAAATAGAATTTCTCAGAGGTCTAAACTTTGGCAGAAGGGATTAAAAAGAGCAGAAAAAGCTGCTAAATCACGACACGTTTGGGAGTCTGTAGATACAGTGCAGCCTCTGCACTCTCTAGCCCAGAGAACTGTCAGGGGACATTACATATAATTAACTCCAGCCCACTGCCATCACCAATCAATACATCTGAGCTTTTTCTAAAGAGTCATGCTAAATTAGATCTGCAGCAGTGCCAAAAACATACTCAGAAAACTGTATTGTGCAAGATTCTTTTTGAACTGACAAGTTAAGGACATAAATAAATTAACCAGTGCATAAAGTCATAATAATAATTAATAAAATGATGCTCAATGGAAAAATATCGCAAGATTTGGCTGAAAGTGCACAGTTCTGCTCCACCTTCTAAGTCGGCTATCATAGAAACTTCTGAAGTTTTCTTGTAATTATGAGAGGAATAATTTAAAACGTTAACAAATTAAAACGTTAGAACTATGATATAAACTCACAGTTGTGAGAAAAAGTTTTAATTGTGAAATGATGATGAAATGAAGATGTACTGTTAACTCAGAATTGCGAGACATAAACTTAATTCATACTTTTTTTCTCAGAATTGCAAGAAAAAATAAGTAAGAATTGGGAGATTAAAAGTCACAATTACCTTTTATTGATTTATTTATTTTATCCAATGGTGTAATACTTACAAATACAGATAAAAGCAAATCATTACAAGTAAATGTTGCAAGTAATTTTGGCAGGCCTTTTTGAGATGTTTTAAAGACTGTAATGAACATTTCAAATCATGTCACAAAACTTGGAGAAGCTTCAACAAATCTACATTTGGATCCTCATAAGTGACTGATTTGCGCTCTCTCTCTCTCTCTCTCTCCATTCGATGGATGGATGGATAAAAAGATCATAATTTTGCCTCATTTAGCTAAAACTATGTACCTATGAGGCAGCATAATTATATCATTAATCTGTGCTGCTGTGATGCTTTCTACGTATGCAGCTCATATGGAACAGCACATTTGTGTTAATCTCTTCTTTCATGTCCCTGATTTTTGTCTCGGTGGTTACAGACTCCATTCAGACAGAACAGAGATCCTCCATCATTAAAAGAATAAAATAACAGGCATTATGTGGCTTTCACATAGTCTGTAATCTTGCTATGCTTATTGTAGCGAAATGCAGCTCTAAAAAGAAAAACAGGCAATTTTGTTAGACTGCGTCAGCAGCACATTTTTAGTGTGAATCATAAATGACCTCGAGGTAAAGATGTAAACAAGCTATTGCACATCCCTTTTTTCATTTTTACTTTAATAATAAAGGTGTCCAAATTTATAATTCATGGCAAACGGATATCCAGAACTACCCTATTTTTCACCCAAAGTGTTTTAAAGGGCCAACGGAAAAGTACAATTCAAGAAGAATGATCTTAAGTGAAACCCTGTGAATTATCGTCACCACTTTTTTCATAATTTACTAAGGACCAGAGGGTCTGGCCTGAATGAGCTCAGCTCTTAAATACAACGATAGAGCTCCATGCATCACTACAAATGATAAATCATCTCTTGTGAGGAGAATTTCAAAGCTTTCTTAGTTAGAAGCCCTAAATTTAGACACTTTATGTGTCAGAATTTTAGATTATTTTAGGTGAGAAATGATTATAACAGGTTGCATATCTGAAATATATTTTTTAAATGTCTAAGTGACTTTGACAGCAATGTGGTATCATCAAGACAACTGTTTATCACTAACTTACTGTGCATTATTGTAATACTAACCGATTACAAAAGTAAAATGTGTCATCTCTGGCAGTGATATATTGCACATCTGCAGAAAATCAGGTGTAACAGTGAAGCACATATCTGTTTCATTCTTTTCAGCTCTGTCATAGCCTAACCTCTACTGTAACACTGTGGTTTCTCTGCCATATGTTTTGAGTAACTCTGTGGTCGTATCATTTTAACACTATGGCAACCTTCTTGTATCACCGTAATAAAACAACACAAGACTCTTGTTACGTCAATAGGTAGTTAGTATTAAATTTCTCATAGTGTACCTCTAGGGTGACAACAAGTCAATGGCAGCCCTGTTTTTTAGTGCTTTCATATTTCCAGGGCAACAATTCTTTAACCCACTATTCTTTAACTCACTGATCTATTTGCTTTCTACAAAAGCTGAAGATTTTTTCATGATTTTGTCTGCAGGTTACATTGTTACACAACAAATGACTGTGTTTATGAGTGAGCGAGTCAATAAATCATTCAATCAAACTATTTGTTCAAAATACGGATTTATTTAGGAATGAGACAAGTAATGTTTTAGGAGTGAGTTAATTAAACATTCACTCAAGCGAGAAAAAACGCCAATTTATTCATGAAAAAATACGATTCATTCTTTTTCAGTGACACTACGATTTGGCTTTCGGAACTATTTATAAACAAATTTAGACAAAATAAATTGCAATATTGTTACTAAAATGTACATTTATCAAAAACAACCCCATAGAACTGTTGTATACAGTCAATATATTGGTCAGTTAATAGCTCACCCAAATATGAAAAAAAAAATAATAATCCTGAAAATCTATGCACCCTCAGGCCATCCAAAATGTAGATGAATTAGTTTTTTTTTTGTCAGAACAGATTTGGAGAAATTTAGAATTTTCTTCAGTGAAAGGGTGCCGTCAGAATGAGAGTTCAAACAGCTGATAAAACCATCACAATAATTTACAAGCAATCCACATGCACTCCAGTCCATCAATGAATGACTTGTGAAGTAAAAATCTGCATGTTTGTAAGAAACAAATCCATCAGTAAAACATTTTTAACGTCAAATTGATGGACTGGAGTCGTATGGATTACTTGTGGAAAAACTAAATGACACTTGATGAGATTTTAACTTTGATTAATGTACAAACACTGATACGTTAATTTTGATGGAATTGCCCAAAACTTTTTGGGGTCACTGCATAATGTGTAGACTGGGTTCTGCAGGATCTGTCAAAAGACTCAGACTGCGTTTTCAATCATGAAAGACTCCATAAGGATAACATTACATGACTTCAAATAAGTGGCATGGCGTCCCTGCCATAATCAGCTAAAGCTAACTTAACTCCACTTAAACCACAAACAATGCAGTCTGTCTTTTCTAAAACCTCACCAAATTTGCAACCCAAAGCTTCATTGGCTCATCTTTCACCATGTCAAAATATGCAAATGAACACAAAAGCCTTACCATGCAGATGGCCAATTATGAACTTCCATGATGTCTTCTCAGATTTCCCTCATTGGAACTTGCTTGTGTGTGTGTCAAGACAATCTAACTAGAGGGGTAGAACTATTGAAAAACAGATTTTTTTTTTTTTCTCAAATTTGTTATGAAATGTAACAAGTTCACTTTTTAGAGGGTCATATGGGCATTAAGGAACATTTGCAGACCAGTACTGCTGAGAATCAAGTAGTTTTTGTCTATATTATGTTGTTATTACAATTTAATGGCTCCTATACTTAAACCACTGCCCACTTTTACTGAAGGTTCGTTCCCCTTGTCTGAAATCATTATTTTTTTTAATAAATATATATATATATACATACATATACATACATACATACACACAGTATATTTAAACATATATACATTGCACTTTGCCTTTGTTGCCTTCTTACACATGAGTAACTCACTCACTCTCAATTTCAGAGTTGAAGGTTTACTTGGTCATTGAGCCTTCTCAGACTAAATTTAATCCATCATGATTTCCACTTTAATGAATGAGACTAAGCTAAGAGACCAGCAAAGAGAAAATTACCCAAACATGCTTTATCTTCTTTGTCACACAGACATTACATAGAAACCCAACAAACGGCAACAAATACACAATGTATCAGTTTGATCCATTGAAAACAGCTTCAGGGTGAGCTCTCTGTTGTGAAGCTTTAGAGTTTCAACCAGCATCACTGAAATAAACGGACTGGCATGCCACATGTATTCGGTGTTCATATGTGAATACGTTTTTCATTCTGGAGTTCTAGGGCGAAAGGTAGACACTTGTAATTATAGGAGAAATTAAAGACACATCAGGTTGTGTGTCTGTGGCTTAAACATGTAAAATCACACATCTGTGCTGCATATGTTTAGAAGGGGCATACTCTGTCACACAGGACACGACGGATGTTCTGGTCATATGAAGCGCCTTATAGGGAATGAATAATGTACGATTGTAATGAAACATGTTTGGGCACATTCATTTTATGAATGTCATTGCATTAAAAAATATCAAACCAAATGACATCTGCAAATAAACTCTTACAGAACTAACATTTAACAAACTAAATTTTTTTAAAAGAAATTAATATTTTCATTCAGCAAGGACACATTAAATTGTGGCAAAATGACTAAATCATATAATGTTACAAAAGGTTCACATTTCAAGCAAATACTGCTCTTTTGAACTTTCTATTCATCAAGGAATCCTGAAGTAAAAAAAAGCAGAGATGTTTAAATCAAATTAGCATATAATGATTGTAATGAGATAATCATAATGATTTCTGTATAGGCTTATGTGAGTGTCAAGACTGGAGTAATGACTGCTGGAAATTCAATTTAGCAATCACAGAAATAAATAGCATTTTAAAATGCATTAATATAGAAACATAGTTATTTTAAATTGTAATAAAATTTCACAATATCAACAATTTACTGCATTTTTAATCAAATAGATGCCTTGGTGAGCATAAGAGACTTCTTTCAAACAATGGAAAATTAAACAATCTTTA
Organism: Barbus barbus; assembly: GCF_936440315.1. Classification (NCBI taxonomy): domain Eukaryota; kingdom Metazoa; phylum Chordata; class Actinopteri; order Cypriniformes; family Cyprinidae; genus Barbus; species Barbus barbus. Next base: position 24,381,044 of record NC_136750.1, read on the forward strand.
TGACCACAAACTTTTCAATGGCAGTGTACACAGTATATATCATTTTTAACCTAAAAACATCTCTATGTGTTTTTTTTTCTCTCCCTTTTCTTATTGTTTTCTTTTTTCTTTTTTTTTTTGTCCACAACTGAGTTTTTGATTTCTCCAGAGTGTAATGACATTTATACATTTCAAAGTGTGGCCTAAATATCCAAATACTTTTTGTGTGGTTTTATAAATTGCTTAGAGCTTCACAAAGTTGAAAGTATAAAATATTTAAAAAATGGCTAAGATTGTGGTCTAGATAAAATCAATAAAAAAGCAGCTCAAGTAACACTGGAACCTCAGGGTTGTAAAATTGGACCTGCACTAAAATCGTACAAAATCAACTAAAGCTAGGGTAGCACTAAAATAATATGGGTGATGAAAATGCAATCTGACTTAAACGTGCAAAAATGTAAACATACGGTTGCATTTTGTCATTAAAGACATAGTTCCCTGGGAATCACGTGACGTGCTCATGAACCTAGTCGCACTTGAGTAGAGCTCCGTACGTTTGGCCTCTTTTTGCTGATTTTTTTCGTTTTGTTTTAAGTTTTATTCATTGGTGGTGCTTTACCTGATGGCATGCAGTCGTAAACAGCAGGAGTTGACTCCGTCGGCTTCTCCGATTAAGAAGAAATCCATGTCACTGAACTTAAGCGATATGATGGACAAGATGGCGAACACTGTTACACACTTTGAGGACATTCTAAGAACCGAGTTGACGGCGATTCGGATCGAGTTCGCTTCTCACATGTCAGTTGTTCAGTCGCTATGCTCTAAACTGGATCTTCTTACAGGGGAGATGAGAGAACAAAAGAAAGTTGTCGCAGATCACGATAGACGCATTGCCATGCTCGAGCAACAGGTTGTGGACTTACAGGATCGCAATAGGCGCAGCAATCTGCATCTGGTTGGATTGCCTGAAGGTTCCGAAAAGGACGACCCTATGGGCTTTTTGAAAAGATCGTTACCGATGTGGCTCCCGTCTCTGACGTGCAAAGAGATTGAAGTGGAGCGAGCGCATCGCGTGTACACAAGGCTCTCCTCAGATTGCGCTAAACCACTGGTTTTCATCTTTAAACTGCTGCGGTACACGGACAGGGAGCTCATTCTGCGGGCCGCCAGACTTCATGCCCCGGTGAAAACTTCTGACGGAGCAACACTGTCTTTCTTTCCAGATTTTTCTCCATTCACCACAAAAAGAAGAAGTGCATTTGCGCCAATTAGGAAGGAGATCAGAGACGCTGGCATCCATAATTTTCTCCTTTATCCTGCAACGCTGAAGGTCATTCTCAATCAAGGTGAACCTAACATGCTACACTCCCCAGAAGAAGCAAGAGATTTTCTCAGATCCCTTTCATCCACCAGCTCTCAGTGAGGTTCAGCTGGACATTTGCTGTCTAATCGGAGAAGAGATGCTCTAAATGGTTAGGTGACTGTCTCTTTCACTGTTCACTTTAATGTTCACTTCTTAATTCATAGTTCATACAGTATCGCTTACTGATTATGATATTTTATTTGTTTTAGTTGTATTCTGTATCTCTATTTTCTTTATTTCTTTATTTTTTTATTATTATTTCTTTTTTAAAATAGAAATACTGCTGTTACAGTGAAATTGAGATAGAAGCTTGTAGATCCAAATGCAGTTTTAATATAATAAAGAGTAGTCAGACAGGCAGAGGTCATGTACCAGCAGCACAGTATCCAAGTGGGCAAGGCAAACGGGAAATCCAGGTAACAGGAAAAAGGGTCAAAAACAAGAACAACCAGCAATGGTCAGGAACACAACAAGGCAGGACCAACAACCTGGAAACAGGGAAAAGGCTTGGCATTGTATGCAAACAGATCTAACAATACTGAGCCGAGAATGCTGGGTCAGAGTGGCTTAAATAGTGTCTATTATTGGAAACAGGTGAGAGTGTAATCAATGAGCATGATGGGAAATGGAGTCCAAGATAAAGTCCATGTGGTGTGTATGTGTTTGGCGGCCTCTGGTGGTGAGCCAAGAGCCCGACCGTGACAACTACCTAGTCAATATGTGATTATGTGGTTTGATCTGCCATATATCATGGGAATGTGATTATGTTTTTTTGAATGGTAACGGGGAGGGTGGGGGGTGGTTTAATGGTAGACTCAACTGGTTTTATTTTGGTTTTATAACTTGTATTTGTATCCCACATATTAATTTATTTTCTTCCATGATTCCTCTCGCTCCACCGGTTGGCTACTGGAATAAACTAGATGCATGTGTTTCACGGTATATATGGGATGGGAAACTTCCTCGTATTAAACTGACTACCTTACAACGATGTAGATTACATGGAGGTCTTTCTTTCCCTAAGTTTAGACTGTATGCTCAAGCCTTTTCCCTCCGTCCTTTAGCAGTTCCGCTTAGGCAGTGTAAATCTCAGTTTGGTCCCATTGTAACCCATCTCCTCTCCACATGGAGGGATGTTGAAAGTTCACAACTAGTTACAACAACTAGTTACAACCGAGTTCACAACTAGTTACAAAATGGCATAGGCATTCACCTATTTTCCACAATAATAACCTTTTGTCAGGAAGTACTCCATTTCATTGTCCGCAATGGACTCATAATAAATTAAACACTCTGGGAGATATCTATGATGATAGTGGTTTAAAATCCTTCCAAAATCTTAAAACTCAATATAATCTGCCAGGCACCTCCTTTATGTATTTGCGCACTAGATCGGCCCTACGGGCATATTGGGTTGGAACTCTCGACTGCCTGTTCACCCTTTGCTCAAACTAATCCTTCCTCCTGAGGAATCTCCCTCCTCTGCTTCAGTCATCGATCTCTTTTTTTTTTTAGCATTCATACAAACCTTTATCTATTACAACTGTTTGGGTTAAGGATCTTAATGAGGATGTGCATGTTTTATTTTCCGATCAGGTATGGGGTATGTTTAAATTGTCCTCTAAGAACCCTAATCACCAAATGATTCATTGGAAATTGCTGCTTAGGGTTTACTTGACTCCAATGAAACGTTTGTATATGAATCTGTCGTCTTCTCCTAAGTGTAATCTCTGTTCCCAAGGAGTTTAAGGAACGTTTTAGCATTTTTTTTTGGGGGGGGGGGGGTGCCCCTCTCTCTCACCTTTTTGGACTCAGCTCTCACAGGACCTATCATATTTGTTGAGTGCTGAGATATGTTTGACTCCGTGCCATTTTTTCATGAATGACTTTTGGGACTTCACCTTGTCCGTCCAACAAAGATCTTTACTGTTAGCTGCTCTCACAGCAGCAAAAAAAAATATGCCAATCAACCGTTGGAATCCTCCTCACACAATGGACAGATGAACCTGGACTGTGTATTTGTTGGACATTATCTCAATGGAACTCTCTACTTCTCGTATACATGGATCTAACGTAAAAACTGTAAATTCATGGCATTCAGCTTTTAATGTTGTCTTTTTAAAATCTTTGTAAAAATTATTTTATTGTTATTTGTTTATCTATTAATATTAATTAATGTGTTTATTATTATAATTTATTTTTATTTTTATTTTTTGAGTCTACCAAGGGGTGGGATGGGTTGGGGTGCTTTTTGTTTTTAACTACTTGTTCCACAAAATAAAACTTAATAAACAGTTAACAAAAAAAACAAAAAAATAGAAAGAAATAGTTCCCCCTAAATTAAACTTTTGCCATTATTTACTCAACCTCAAGTTATTCCAAACATGAAACACTAAAGGAGATGTCCAAAATCTTCTTTTTATTTATTTATTTTTGCCCTTTTTGGTCACTATAGGCTCTTCTTATATGACAAAAAGCATTATGCATGCCATAAAATTGATCATTTTGTGTTCCATGGAAGAAAGAAAGTCATACAGGTTTGGAACGACATAAGAGTGAGGAAATGCTGACGGAATTTTCATAGTTTTTCTTAATCAAAAAGGATACATGTTGATCAGTGCTTCATTTGTAAATTTCGAGGTCCCGGAACAAAGCGGGGTGATGGATCTGGCATGTGATTAGAGGAGGGAGAGGTAACGGAGCATTCAGCCGATCACATTGGTGGACAAGTTTAAGTGATTAACAGCGTGCATCAGTTGGTTTTATTAGGGTTCGCACATGAAAAACCCGAAAAAGCCATGAAATTTTGAAACAGCAATTTCCTATATAGGCTACTAAAAAATAATGGAATTTTATTTTTTTTACGCTTCAGGTGTAGAGCCTGCGAAGGTGCCCGCAGCAGACTGAGCGCAATGGAGAATTTGGTTTTCAAACTAAAATACAAGACCGCTTCTTAAACCAGAGAATGTTAACATGTTGATATTCTTGTAGAAAAAAAAAAAAACATGCAAGTCCTGTCAGCGACAGCCAATTTAGTTTTACTTTTCTTGTTGTTTTCGTTTTGAAAAGCTTGTTATTTTTGCTGTTTACCTCACATTATGCTATAAAGGCTTTCCTTATTTTTTTATATATATTATTATTTATTTGATTCCTCAGTGTTTGCTAAACATTCTGTAATTTAGGCTATTAGTCTGTAAATAATACAGCATGTGATGTGTCCTATGCTTAGTCTTATTCCTTTTTGTTAATATATGTCATGTAAGCTAGTTTGTCATTGTAACCTACTGTTTTATTGTTGTTGTGCTTTTTAATTAAGAATAACAATGAATCCATCTTTTGTTTTAGGCTTAAAAAGTGAAAGGTGTATAGATACAAGAAAAACAGACAATTATCTTTTCTTGTAAAACGTGACACCAAGATCGCGAATTTGAAAGTGAAACACATGAAAAGAGGAATTCCTGTTCACAAAATTTAAATCACAAATAATACTGATGAAAAAGAACAGGTTGAATGTTGAACACTTTTGTTACCTTATAACTAGCAGATTCAATAAATCATTTGAAAACAGCATGAGTGATTCAGCTGGAGCGGGTCTTCTCTCTGGCTTCACATCAGCGCATCTCCTCTGCAATACGAGCTGCTGCACGCAGTCGCTGATCCAAGGCTTGCGCTTGCATTTCAGGACAGATGTCAAAATTGTCACTTGCTTAATCGGGTCATTGTTGCATCATTGTTGCAGCAGTAATTTGCACGTCTTTTTAAGCCAATTGGTACTGGAGTGCTCCAGAGGCTGTTTCAAGGCTGAGCGCTCACAGTCACATCCAAAGCCGCCTAGCGAGTATCATATTGATACTAGCGAGTATCAATGACCCAAAAATGACCGTCCTGGCCAGTATCCAGGTTTTTTCTTAAGTAAATGTGAACAGCTGAGAAAGAAAACGCATGTGTATAGGCTATGGATCCGTGCATTATGTTTTGTGAGAGCAGAGCAGTTCACATGTCGCGTCTTTTGCGTGCTCAGGTTCTTTATTTCAAATGTAGATGTGCCGCAAGCGCGGTCATTATAGAGGATTTTTCATATTATGCACATTATAGGTCAGCACAAACGTCTTTCATTGGCGCGTGAGGAGGGGGATCCGACAAAATGAGGTGCCGGATCGGATTTCAGAGGTGCCGGATCCGGATCTGGCTTGTTCCGGCACAAATTAAGCCCTGATGTTGATATATGAGGACTACGCCAAACTGTTTCCTTAATCATCCAGTACAAATGCATAGATTTGTCTCTTTTTCCATAGTTACACCACTTCCCATCATACACCCTTGACAGTCTATAAATGAGTGTGTGGAAAAGCATGTCAGTAGTAAATAAATCAGAGGACAGATCATAGCGTATTTACATTGAGCCCCGAGCGTGTGTGTCAAACTGACACGGCTTGATGTTGACTGATTTGGGTCTGTGACTCTAGTGTGTATGAGTGTTTATGTGACGCAGTGTCCGTTTCTACGTGTGCATCCGCTCTGACATCGCCTGCCCATCTATATGAAGCAAAGATGCTTGGGAACGTATTTCAACAAGTGGAAGGAGCAGCTGAGAAATCTCCACCACAGGATTAGAGCCTGTGAAGGAAACACGGTGGGCTTCCAAAGTTCCATGCTGATGTAAAATGGATCGATCCTTCATGTTAATCCCAGTATTTACCCAACACACTCCAGTAACTATAAACACTGGCCGGCACACACAGCGGCCGCCTCACATTTCAGCAACTATTTTAGCATATCTTCTCAAGGTACAGTACTATAGAAATTAAACTTGGATATATTTTAGAGTAGTCAATGTGCAACTTGTATAGCAGTAAAGATTTACTGTCCTCTGAAAATAACTCAACATACAGCCATTATTGTCAAAAAAGCTGGCAACAAAAGTGAGCACACCCTAAGTGATAACAGCTATACATTGTTTAACCGTGCAAAGCCACATGTCCTATTCATCATGTTCATATCTTTGTCTGCTTGACAGGACCATACAAATTTGTGTAGCTTGTATTAGAGCAGTTAAAATTTGGTGCTTTGAGTATAATTATCTCATACTGACCACTGGATGTTCAACATGGCACCTCATGGCAAAGAACTCTCTAATGATTTGAGAATTAGAATTGTTGCTCTCCACAAAGATGGCCTAGGCTATAAGAAGTTCGGTAACACCCTGAAACTGAGTTACAGTACACTGGCCAGGGTCATACAGTGGTTTTCCAAGATGGGGTCCACTCGGAACAGGCCTCGCAAGGGTCGATCAAAGAAGTTCTGAAGCAGAACATGATGCCCTCCCTTCAGAAACTGGGCCGACATAACATGGATACTTTTATCTTAAAGAATTTGATAAGAATTTGAGAATTTGAGCTCATATTAAGACATCAATGTGCGAAGTGACCTGATTTGTGATTAGTCGTCTTCTACTTCTCCATTGTTTTTTTTTTGTTTTTGTTTTTTTACAGGATACTATACACCAAGAACTACTACAAAACATGTTCATTTATATTTCAGCATTCTGAATGGATCTACTCACCAAAGAGCTGTTCATTTAACCACAGTGCCACAATGATCTCTCCAGGGAAATTATTTAATATGGGAAAATCAGAGAGGGCAAAGGAAACCCACCTTGCCAGGGTCCTTCATCTTTTCCTGCGTTTGTGTTTGAACAGAGCTGTCACAGAACAGAAAAAAAATGTGTAATGCATATGCCCTCTGGTCCTATCAAAATGGCAACAGAGAAAATTTATTTCCCAAAAAAATATCTTTAATCCATCATGTGCAGGGCTCAAATAAATGTCCACGGGCACAACTTGAAAATAAAAACAGTGGACACCCTTAACTTTCAAAACAGAAAGTCAATAAGATTTTAAGCACACATTGAACACTGACAGATAATGAAATATTTGCCTAGAAGTCAAATCCATATAATTAATTGCATTTTAAGCATTTTAGGGAATTTATGCAAAGTCTAAAAAGCTGAAAATCAATGCAATTTATGCTGAATATTTTCTTAGGGCCAAAAAAAACATTGCGTGTAATACTGTGAAAACATTGCGTGTAATACTGTGAAAACATTGCGTGTAATACTGTGAACCCAAAAGTACTTGAACCATTAAGCCACATTTAAAAACATATTATGTGAAATGTCTATTTAAAAACCTTCCAGATTTAAAGCATTTGATGCTATTATGGTGTGACTTGGTTTTATATTGCATATCTTATCCAGAGCCACACATTTTCTTGTATATGTAATTCAATAACATGCATAGATGTGTTCAAACACTTTTTGCTTTTGGGGATTTTTGCACATCCAGTGGCAACTTTCACAATATAGCGCCTTAATTATTTGTTGTGTATTAAACTTTGGCCTGCAACTCAATCCACACTGTTTCTGCTAAAACTTTCACTGGAGAAATGTGAAAAATAAAGCAACTGCACTGTTCAGCAAGCATTGCAAAGTAGCATTTTAAGCCGAAACAGAGATTTCCTGTTTACCTTTTCAATGTAACATTTGGTTCATTAATAACATCTTAAAATACATTTGGCATGTGGAAAAGCAAACACCATCTTTGACTTTGTGAGCTGAACCTGTGTTGTCAGGGGCATTTGTGTAAGATGTCTAGAGCTGATGTTTTCAGCACTCATTTATCATATGTTCTCTCTGGAAGCGATTCAAATTCAACTTTACTTGCTCTCGGATGGCCAATGCTATACGGCCCACCATCCAGTAAAAACGGGTCAGGGCTTTCCATAGGTCACAACAAGGCGGACAAAAACATTCCATCCCCTCGGTTGTAATATAACTGTTGATGGATGTTTACAATCTGGCATTTTTTTCACATTAATGCATAGTTTCATACTACATAAAATATATGCCGCCCACATCTGTGGTTTATCTAATGGTATAATAAGGGTATAATGCAGTTAGTTTTGAGGATATTTAGCATTGTGATTATGTCTTGAGTGGTGCTAAGGGTTTGTGATTAAAGCATTCTCTTGAATTGAGATGAATGATAACAGTGACACATTTAAAGTACCTTGGGTCTGGTTCAGATTAAATTGCTCAGTTATCAGACAAAAGTGTCCAATTGAGATCAGCAATGCTGCCGCTTTAAGGACACACTGAGAATTTGGCAGAATTTGGACATGTTTGCAGGTACACATGACTCATGGCTCATTTTTCATAAATGCACTGAAAATGGAGATATATTGCGCCCACTGATTTCTCAGATTTTATTGACTCTTCTTTAAATTGTGTTTCTCTTTCTGATGATCTGGATGACAAAGTCTCTATGCTAAATTCTGTTCTCTTGTTCGGCCTGGATACGCTGGCGCCCTTGAAATCACGATCTGTTTTTGTACGCTCCACTCCTTGGTACAATGATGATCTGCGTGCTATGAAAGCCATGTGTCGTAAAATGAAGCGTAGGTGGCGTATATCAGGTTTAACTGTTCATCACCAGGCTTGGAAAGACACCTTACTTGAATAGGGCTGAAATTGTGTCAGCTGGATCAATTTATTTTTCACAGATACTTGTCAGCAATCAGAGAAGTCCTAAACTGTTTCACTCAATCAACAAGCTGCTTAAAAATCACTCTAATGTTCCTGCTTCAACTCACCTTTGTAATACGTTCTTGGAGTTTTTTAACACCAAAATTGATAATATACGTAACCACATTATCAATACTCATACTTCGGCTACTTCTTCTTTATGTTTTTTGGCATTCTCTGGTATTCCTCTTTCCAACTTTGCTATTCTTGACTCCCAGTCTGGTTTTGCAAATGAAAGCTACGACTTCCAGAGTTGATCCGATTCCTTCTTGTCTGTTTAAATCATGTTTTGATTCCGTATGTCCTGTTGTTTTGAGTATTATCAATGACTCTTTGTGCACTGGTGTTGTGCCAGCTGCATGTAAAATTGCTGTTGTCACCCCTGTACCAAAAACTAACAACATGGACTTTGATAACCTGAATAATTTTAATCTTCCATTCCTTGCCAAAATTTTTTAACAAACGGTGGCTTCTCAATTGCTTTCACATCTTTCTTCTAACGATCTTTATGAGCCGCTCTAATCTGGATTCCGTAAACTCCACAGAACTGAAACAGCGTTAGTTAAGGTCACCAATGACTTGTTAATGGCTTCTGATTCTGGCTGTCTATCTATACTGATTCTTCTTGATCTTAGTGCCGCTTTTGACACAATAGATCACTCAATTTTAATCACCCGTTTAGAGACTGTCTTTTGAGTTTCTGATTCTGCATTGAAGTGGTTTAAGTCCTATCACTCTGATCGAAAGCAGTTTGTTGTGATGGGTGGTTGCAGGTCTGAGGTCGGTGTGGTGCACTCTGGTGTTCCCCAGGGATCAGTTTTGGGCTCTTTACTTTTTAGTATTTACATTTTTCCTATTGGCCAACTTTTAAGAACACTTGATCTTAATTTCCACTTTTATGCCGATGACACTCAGATCTACATACATTCTAAACCTGATGTCAATATGCATGTGTCTTTTCTTTCTCAATGTTTTACTGAGATAAAAAATGGATGTCTGAAAATTTGCTCTGTTTAAACAGTGATAAGACCGAAGTGATGCTTATTGGTTCCCCTCGCCAGTTGTGCAAAGGAGAGTCCGCAACTTTAGGTCTGGATGGCTCTGCTTTGCAGTTTCAAACTAAACAAAAAATTCTGGGAGTAATATTTGACGCCAACTTAACTTTTGATCCGCATGTTCGTAATACAGTCAAAGCATATTTTTTTCATCTCAGAAACATTGCCAAATTACGTCCCATGTTGACTTTTTCTGTGGCTGAAAAGTTAATCAACACTTTTGTGTTTTCACGTATTGATTATTGTAATGCTTTGCTGGCTGGACTTTCAAAAGCTACCCTAAGTAAATTACAGTTGGTACAAAATTCAGCTGCCAGAATACTGACTAGGACCAGTGCAAGGGAGCACATTACACCTGTCTTGGAAAAATTACACTGGCTTCCTGTTAGTTTTACTTAACATAACATGATACCTTAAGATGAATATGTAGTCTCTTCTTGGACTCAAAATATTATGGGAAATCCACACTATAAAGGATGCAAGGGTGACCAAGAAAGGTGACCAAGAAAAGTCAATGTAATGACAGTTGATAAAAACGATAAATACGCAGAAGTATGACAGACAGAGAGGCCTAAAACTGCTGCTGCCATCCTTGTAAGTGGACAATAATAATACCTACAGTTTATCCTGTTGTGCATTTCATTAAAAAGGGTGCATTTGGCAGTTCGGTAATCAGCTGGACTCCATGCCCTCTCAATGTTGAAGAAGTGGAAGTGGAAATTCGACCACCTCAGTGCATGCATATGCTCCTAAAATATGGTGGCAAACCGAAGCTGCTGACTCTTTATTTGTTTGTGAAAAGCATATTTTCTCATCATACTGTAAAGTTTTTGTCCTCCGCTGAAACCACAGAGGATTGGAAACACTTATCTATATCGTCCATGAAGCTGGCTTCCTTCACAACAGCATGATTAAAAGCAAGCAACACCAGTGACTTGTGCAAAACCAGATGTGCACTTGTCATAATGTTGTCACCACTTGAAACAAGCATAGAAACTTGTTATCCATTCCCAAACCTTTTGCACTTTTAATGTAGAACTGTTGTGCAAACTTAAAATTCACACTAGCCATTATAAGAGAGATTATTACGCTGTCCTATTGGATGCTTCATCAATGTAGCCACAGAAAATAAATCATCTTGTATTCTCTGTACAATTGCATATTTTAGCTTAAGACATCTTCCCTCCCACATCCCTTGGCTCTGAAACAGAGAAAAGCAGCGTGATAGAGAGAAAGATGTGTGAGAGTGCAGTATTATGTCATTCGAGCCAGGTATTACAGGATTTATCACCCATGTGGTGACCACATGTCTACCTTTCAGAGGACACTTGATTCATGCTCGTACACTCAGTCTGATGGGCTTTATCTGCTTTGGCAGCTTTCTTCATTCCATAAAATAGGTGAAAAAATGACCTGAAAACACATGGATGAACTGGAATATACTCAAGATAACCTGGTGTGACTGTTTGATGGTTTAGTTTCAGTCTGTTCCTGTCTGTTGTGCTGCTGAGAGGTTTGCGTTTGTAGTTCCGCTTTATTGAATCTTTACTTTACTTTCACTCTCTGTTGTTTAAAGTGATAATATATAACTTAATTCCCACCATATTTCTGCTATTATCTATCAAACTAATCTAACTAATTTGATCGTTCACTTTTTAAAACAGCGAGTGCAGCGCATCAGATGGTTAGCTTGTAACTTGCGGTTCCATTCACGCCTATTATTGTTTTCTTTTTTCTCACTCCCTTTTCATTTCTCTCTTGCTTCGTTTTTCACGAGTTCATCAAACAACAGTGGTAAGTGGTAAGTTAAGTTGGTATCATTTATCAGTCACGGTGAGTAATGGCTTCTTCTCCTGCTATTGTTATTTGCACTTCATGTCACATGTATAGTTTATCTCTCTCTGTCGGCGATGAGGGATTCACATGTGATAAATGCAGGGAAATAGTTGAGTTCTGACAGAGAAGGTTTCAGAATTAGAGACACACATCCAAACTTTAGTTGAGGATAGTAAGAATGTGAGGGCTGTAGATACTGCTTTAGATGCGACTAGCTCAGGGAGTCCTGTACATTGTTCGGTTCCGGTTGAACCCATGCAGCAGGGCAACTTGGTGACAGTGAGGCGGCCTAGTCACGGATCAAAACACAGCTCTTCCGTTCCGATCAGAACATCAAACAGGTTCTCCCCACTCAGTGAAGCACCCACTGAGAAACCTGATGAAAGTGCTCTAGTAATTGGCGATTCTATTGTACGGAACGTGAAAATAGAGACACCAGCCACCATAGTCCATTGTTTACCGGGAGCCAGAGCGCCTGACATCTTGGCAAATTTAAAAGTGCTGGCTAATGCTAAACGTAAATTCAGTAAAATTGTTATTCAGGAGGATCGTGAGAGGGCACCGCCGCTTCGGAAGCCTTGTGAGCAGGCCCTGTCGCCTCGGGAGGACCGCGAGCAAACCGCGCTGCTCGCACCGACATCAGCGGGGGTTCCTGCACGCTGCGTATCAGCCTAGGACGCTCCGGGAATGGGGGCGAGGTACTGGGTGCAGCTGACGAGGCTTCTGACGCCCCTTGGATCGCCTCATCGGGAGAACTGAGAACGGGCTCCGCAGCTAACTCCACCCTGAAGGCCGAGCCGCTCAAATGTAGAGCCAGGTTTATGTAGTCCTCCAGTGACTCCTCGGGGGTCCAGTATGGCATAAAGGACTTGAAGGGCTCAGCTAGGCCTTCCCAGAAAAAGACCATGAGACAGGTCTTCTCAGTAGCCGAGCGCCAACTCCTCCAACGAAGTCCCTGGCATACTCAATGCTCCGGTCTCCCTGGCAGATGTTGAGCAACCTCCCTGCTGGACCCATGTCTACTGGGTGAATTCTGTCATGGCACACTTAGAGAGCGCCGTGTAAAGGACGAGGTCCGGGTCCAAATGCAGGTAAGGCTCTCTTTAATAATGAAACAAAAAGGTCAACAAGGCAAAACAAAACAGATTAGGAATGGGATACATTAACAGCAACACAGTGCATGTATACCCAGAGTTTCCACAGTGACAACGACTAGTACACAAAATTACAATTAATTCACCCAGGCAGAGTGGTGAGAGAGAGGAGAATATATAGTCTGTGGCAATGGGGAACAGCTGCGGGTGTAATAATGAGTGTCAGGTGAATGATATGCGGCAGGTGTGTGGAGTTAGGGGAATGGAGATGGTGACCTCTAGTGGAGAAAGGAAGAACTGCAGCCCGGACTCGTGACAGGATGGTTGCATGGATTGACGGACGGTCAGATGGATTGATGGATGCATGGATAGATAAACAGATGGATGGATGGATGAATAATAAATGAATAGTATACTATACAAATTAATAATATATTACATAGTGCCTTTAGAAGCAACTTTTCAGAGCTAATTAACTACTCATTAATCAATTCAGCAACTATCACTGTGCCAGGAAAAAACAGAACATGAAAAGAGGATGAGAACATGCGACATCAGTACATGCATCTTACTGGTAACTGCCAGAAGAAATCTGTTTAGTGATGAATTTCAGTGCCAACACATTTCAGTGTGGATTATTTCCAGGGCTGAGCCATCACAGCACTGATGAGGCAGGAAATTGGACTGTAGTGCAGCATGGTGCAATGACCACAGACTCCCGCAGGACATTACAGGTGGAGTGACATCATCCATACAAATAGCCAGCAAAAAAGCAGAACATATTGAAAGCACTTAGAAGCAACTGGCTGAACTTCATAATGTTCCCTGCAAGAAAGTGGTGGGAACCACAACACACTAAAGGGAAACTACTTGTACCACAACCAAAGGCCTAATCGCACCAAATGTGAAGAAAAAATGCAAAACACATAAAATTTAATTACCAGACTTTAAAAAGAAACTGAGTTCATGTCTATGTAGTACAGAAAAATAAAGAGAAGAGAAATAATAATTAGAAAAATAATCTAGCTGTAAAAAGAAATGTAACGTAATGTGAATTTACTGTTAAGCAAAATATTGTTCAGACAAATAGTATAATATTTGTATGACTGAGAAACTTACAGCTTTTATTTTAATATTTTAATATTAAATGAAGTTTAAGTTTTAGTAGTTTTGTTGTGTTGTGTGTAATTTTGTTGTTTTAAATACCAAAGTTTATTATAAATCTATAGTTTTTATTAGACTTCAGTTTTAGTCATTTTAGTCATTTTATCAAGTTAAACTAAATTTTACTGAATAATTAAATAAAAATTATAAATTAATTAATTAAAACAAATAATTAAAAAGAAACATTATAAATGTTACTTTGTCAACTAGCTGAAATTTTTAAAAAATAAAGGTTGAATTTTATAGTTTATTTACTTCAAGTATTGAAAACGTGTGTTGTTTTGGGTTTTAGGTTTACTTTTAGTTACTGTTTTAACCCTGCAACAAATATTTATTCGTGGTGTGAATACATTTCAAAGCTTGAGGTTTAAAGCCCTAAACACACTGCACGATTCTCGGCTGTCCCAGACGAAAGATTGGTATCGTGAAACAATCGTGGCCAATCAGAAATAGCCACGATTGCTTCACGATGCCAGTCTTTCGTCTGGGACAGCCGGAAATCGTGCAGTGTGTTTCGGGCTTTACTTGTTCTAATCATACAGTACCTCAGCAGAGCAGACTTCACACAAGGAAATAATTAACTCAACGAGTTGAATTAAAAAATCTCTGTAGCCAATCAAGCAGCATCTGATGTGGATATATAAATATAAAAAAATGTTGGAACTGACTTAAAAAAGTAAACTTATAGCATCCAAGAAGTACAAAATTAGGAACCTCTTGCACACTGACAACTCCAATAAGCCATCCAGAGTAACAGCACAGCAACAGCAGGGTGTATCATGTGAACAGATTGGCAGTTCATTTTAGTTTTGGCCTTGCGTAAGAAAGCTATAAACAATTAATTTATGCTGCCGCAGTCCACGACACATCCCCCACCAACACCTATAAAGAATCTTCAGTCAGAGATTTATTTCCACAGAGTTTATGCATAATCTGCCAGAGTTTGTGTTTCCAAAATATTTATTTTTCCATCGTTTTTTTGGCTGCTCTCAGTAGCTGTCGGGATCTAAAGCATATTCATGTTGTTCTTGACCTCACAACACCTTTGATCTTGAGCTGCAGCTCAAAAGCCACAATCCATAACAACTAAAATTAAATAATATGTGTGGAGACTCCGGTTTGAGGGTCTGTCTGTGACATACAACTTTGTCTTTCCCAGCAAATGTCATAATATTCAGCTCATGGCTAATTTAGTATAGTGAATATAGAGTGTCAATTTCCCAAAGTGAATTCTGCTTGAATAGACATTTACCTCCAACCCACAAACCACTGCTACCACATTGAGTTCCATCTAATTCTTACAAGTATCTCACTGGCTCCTATAAAGAATTATAGGGAATAACAACATTCATTTATAAATGTCTTTGAGTTTGGATATCTGAATACATTGACTTTTTGCTAAATTTTCTGTAATTTAACATTAAACTAACTCATGGAATCATTGTGGTGGTTTTTTTTACTGTAAATGAGAGAGAATCCTATCCTAAGCTCCTCAGAGCCCCCGGCTCAACTTGAGTACAAATGTCAATTGAAGCGTGGGAAGCAAATGATTCTCAGCCAAACATTTGTTTTCACTTTCAAGCTTTCGAGTCTAGTTTTTTTCAGTGTTAAAATAATTTCTATCCTAGTTTCATATGCAGAGTCAACTATAAAGCATTTGCAGGTTGATTTCCTGAAAAGTGTACAAACTGTGGTGTAACTACATTGATTTGTGGGTGGGACTATCTGTTTGTCTCACCAATGGAAGGCTGGCAGGCATTATTTTCTGAAATTCCATTTGGTAACATTTCTTCTTATTCTATTTAATTCAGAAATATGTAATGGAGAAAAATGGGTTGCAAATACTGTTTCATGATTACTTCTCCCTTAATATCCATTCGGTTGCTTTGACTTTGGCTGACAAATAAAGAAAAATATACCAGTAAGTGAAGTTTGAGGCTAAATACACTACTGTAAAAACCCAAATAGCTGATATGTTAATCTTGGATGCATAAATACAACCCAGAGTCAGATTATTTATCTGTGGCCCTGACTATCAGCAGAAGCATAAATCAATATACAAACCAAATTAAATAAATTGAAGGTTCTCAAAAGAGGTTGAATATGTTTCGCTATTTCTGGTTTCTAAGAGGTCAAGTGAAATTGCATGGAAAGACCTTGTGCTATGTAGTACCGTTTGCTTTTTTAAAGGTTGAACTTTATATTTAAACAAGATTTCACACTGAACAAGTCATTTCACACTGTTTTGTGCACCTATCAAAATAATGCAAAGCTGTTATTGAAGGATGTGACAGATAAAACTATCATGTAAATAAAACTGTAAATAATAAGATTATTGGAGCACATTTTACAAGAAAATACTATTTCAATCATTCTACTTAAGAAATCCCTTCTCTGTAATTACTTATGAAATATATAAGCAATTTCTGCATGAAAATGGAATCAAATTCCAAACCATGTTTTTTTTCTTTTTTTTCATTAGCAGTGTAATCAACCCAATACCAAACCAACAGAAATCATTTAAAGAAGGCAAAAAATAAAAAAGATTTTTAATGCTCAAGCGGTCAGAGGATGAGGTAAATGGCAATGTAGAATGATGTGTAAATATAAAATAATATCTTCAAATCAATCATAATGCCAAAAGATTATGTTTTGAGTACTTGTACGACACAGGCTAAAATGAAATAATAGTAAAATAATGGACTTTTGCATTTTAATGAACTCCATTTTATTCATTTGCAATCCTCTGAATATATCTTCTTGTCATTTATAGACCACAAAAGCATCTCCAAGACACCTTTAGTAATATGGACAGAAACTGTGAAAAAACGCCTCCGTTCTAAGCGTCATATTCTCCATCAAACTCTCTCCAGAAATCTGTGTGAGTTACAGCCCATGTCTTGACATTTACAGAGTCATCCCCTAAAGCCAAAATTTACTAGGTCCAATTGTTTTAAATTATCTTTAAAATTTCCCCTGAAACAAAAGCCCAGTAATCTAAATCAAGACTAGCATAAAAGCAAGAAAAAGAATGGGGACAGACAGAAAAAGAAAGAAAGAAAAAGAAAACAGTTTGTGTGATGTGTTTATTGTACCGCACTTTGACTGCTATACCACTTTTTTAATATTCCTGAAATATTTAACATGTGACAAAGTAAATATATAGCTGTACATTTTTGTCTGAGCTGCACTCTCTTATGGTCACCAAGCCTGCATTATTATAAAATATTATTACACTTTAAAAATAACCTTTTCTGTTTTATTATATTTTAAAATCGATTTATTTTTGTAATGGCAAAGCTTAATTTTCAGCAGCAATTACTCCAAATTTCAGTGTCACGTGACTCTTCAGAGATAATTTTAATATGCTGATTTGCTGCTCAAGAAATATTTCCTACTATTATTGCTGAAAACAGCTGTTTAATTGTTTTTTATACTTAAAAGCATGCCATATATTTGAAATATATACAGTATGTCAAGTGTATGTTCTGTTTTGGGTTTTGTTCTAGTTCTTCTGTTATGTTCCTGTTTCCAGTTATATATAACTGGAGCTATGCATTAAAAAGACAGTTCACTTAACATGTAACACAATCCAATCCAAAATAACACAGAAATATAGGCTTGGCTGACATTGCAGCTTTTCATGGACATCACAAGCTGATTAAATAAGCACATCTGCAAAGTCTGTGCTAACAGAACACTGGGTTACTTGAGTGATAATCCTCCCAACCTTGAACAAGGTCTCTCCTTCTCGTCTGCTGCTGGGCTCTAAATTACAAGGGGTATTTCCACTTCTGAGTGACAGCCTGGCGTTCACCAATCTCAAACCAAAACATGGATTTCAGTGGTATCTGACTGTTGGCGAAACCAGGGAATTTACCCAATAAGCCACCCATGCTACCAGCAATGTCCACTCAGCACAGCCCTGGGTGGTCCATCATCATCTGGACAGGCTTGAATCGAGTTGTATCCAAGATGCCTCGGAGCAATCACCACATTTAGAGGAAAAGCATGGTATAATGAGACAACCTGAATATTTTGGTCTAGGCTTAAAGGTCTGAACTCCGCCTGGATTATGTGAAATGGCAACATGGTTTTGGCCCAGGCACAGATCTTAAGTCTGAAATGGAAAGAATTGTTTCAAGCTGAGAGGGGAAAAAAAGACCTAGACTTTAAACAACCATCACCCACCCTCCGTTTCTGGGGAGATACGCTTCTCAACACACTTGCACTTCATTAAGTTTCAGCAAGACACAAAACCTTTTGTGACACGGAGGAATCCGACTGAATTTAATACCTCCAGGAGGTGAACGAAAGCACAATTTACCACTTCTGGCAAGAAAAATAGAAGGCGCAGGAGTACAGATAAACCACAGCATAAATGCTGGCCAACAGGTATTGCCCTCAGAGAGCAAGAGGGGAAAAAGACAAATGAAAATAAAAACATTGCGAAGATTAAGGCTTGAGGGGAGACAGAGAGAAACAGAGGAACAAAACAGTGGCTCACATTCCAGCAGCAACCAAGAATCCTAAATATGTTTTGTGCTCCTGAAGAAAAGAAGGGAAAGAAAATGTTTTCCCCTGCACCAAAGCTGTCAATCATGATGTCAGCACACTACAGACAAAATGTTCCAATCCAATTTCATATTTTACTTTAAAGTTCAAGAGTGTAATTTTTTGGTGTTAAAGCAATAGTTGACCCAAAATGAAAATTCTGTCATCATTCACTTAGCCCCATGTTGTTCCAAAGTGGACTTTCTTTCTTCTACGGAACACAATGTTGACTAAAATAGTTTATATTTAGCTTGGCGATTACAGAATTACCTGACAATGTCTGCGCACTAGATCAGTCACGCTGCTCTGCTCCAAAAGAATCCTCACGATGACCACCTGATGGGTGAATACGGATATATGAGCCCGTTTATTATCCAGCACTCAACTGTTAGAAGAGCATTCCAGAGGAAAAGTGAGTTCAGTTATGCTCATTCAAAGCAAAAGAAAAGTGATTTTCAAGATGTGTACAGTATGAAA
This sequence comes from Barbus barbus, assembly GCF_936440315.1. Taxonomy (NCBI): domain Eukaryota; kingdom Metazoa; phylum Chordata; class Actinopteri; order Cypriniformes; family Cyprinidae; genus Barbus; species Barbus barbus. The sequence continues at coordinate 24,400,148 of NC_136750.1, forward strand.
AAAAATAAAATAATGCAAGCCAGAGCTCGGTTTTACAGTAATGAACAGTAGAAGAGACTCATTTTTACCTCTGCGACTCAAAGTTCTCCAGCTGAGAGAAAGTTTCTAGGTTTTGTTTTACAGATGTCAGGTGTACAGATGTGTGTGTGTGTGTGAGACCTTTATCACTTTACTTATGTACAAATATACATTACAGTAACTAATTGACCAAAAAAAAAAAGAACAATCAAAATCACAGATGTAAACGAGTTTGTTTCTTCTTTGGAACAAATTTGGAGAAATGTAGCATTACATCAGTTGCTCACCAGTGGATCCTCTGTAGGGAATGGGTGCCGTCAGAATGAGAGTCCAAACAGCTGATCAAAATGTAATAATCCACATGACTCCAGTCCATCACTTAATGTCTTGTGAAATGAAAAGCTGCTTGTTTGTAAGAAACAAATCCATCTTGAAGGGGGTTTTCCTTCAAACTGTTGCTTCTGTCCAAAATACATGTCCATAATAATGCTTCCTTCAGTGAAAAAGTCAATCTCCTGTTGTCCTCTCAAACCAAAATCCAGCAACATATTTGATTAATTAGAATTGTTTTGGACTGTTTTGGCTTGTAAACATTGCTTGATCTGTGCAGATTTCTCTCCTGATTCAGGTGAGATGACATTTCCACTGGAGAAAGCCATTATTATGGATAGCGGACGTGTATTTTAGCCAGAAGCAATGGTTTGATGGTAAACATCATAATGGATTTTATTATACTAATAATTATGGCTGAGTAACAATAAATAAAATAAAAATGCATGACAAAATACAACCCATACAGATGTATACATAACTGGCATGGCAAAGAAACACGATCACTTATAGTCCAGGCCAAACTACAGCTGTTTATTGATTTCACTGATTTTGAGAATAACAAACTTTGATTTAGCAAAGATTTATGCAAATTACATATGTTCATGCACACCTGTTGTACATTTTCTTTGCATATAAATAAACAAATTGCATAAAATTAAAAGTGAACAAGGTGATTACTTTTGCATTGTTGAAGCAAATCCACTGGAAAACAAACTGCCCTTGCCTCTGACCTGCAGTATTCACAAACAAATATCAGGAAAAACACTGCAGCAAATGCTGGCCTTATTTAGACACACAATGAGGCTTTTGTAAGTCTTCACAGACGTTTTACTTTTTTTGTGATAGAAGAAAGATATGATAAACTGTTATATGATGGTTTACTCAAATACAAATCTGTAAATTACTGAAAAACTGGAAGTTTTATCATTTTAATAAATTATAAAAAAAACATTATGTTGTTATGCTTCTCTTTATGTGGTTTGTAATATCATTTCTCAATGAATTTGTCTCTCTTTTCAGCAAAATATATAATGCTGGGTCAAAAATAACACACAGTAAATACAAATCTGCAATGGCCCTTTGTTGTCGGTGCTATTGATGATGGATTTTAAAAAGAAAATGCTTAGTTTTGCGTAAAAATAGTGTAATTTGGAAAGAATTGGCTATATGGCTTTCACACTTTGAAGATTGGCAGCACAGCTTGACAGATAGACGACATACTGTGACTGCTTTTAGCTGCTCATCACAATGTCATCTGACTCTCTGTGGTAAGTAATCATGGCACTGACTCTCACTTCTGCTCATTTTGCACAGTCACTCCCACTATTATGGTACTGCCATGGGTGAATGCCTTCACAAAATGAAGGAAGACTGAAGTGTCTGACACATTTGAATTCAGAATGTCATTCCAAATGATTTACTATAACAATAGGTTATAAAAAACATTATGCCAATTTACTGAGGAAATGTGTTTTTAATGTGTTAAAAAAATAAAATAAAATACAAATACAATGTTGTGTTACTTTCTTATCCATTCTAGATGTTGTAATGCTTCTTTTATGCTTTTTCTTGCATTGCCTCAAAAATTTGTGGTTGGGTGTTTCGTCAGCTATGGGCGATTTTATGTCCTCTTTTATGAGGCCAGCTTATTCAAACTACAGAAAAAGAAAAAGAAACTTTTCTCTTTGTTATATTAAGGTTACATAAAACTGTCTTGGACACTTTTTAATGTACCTTCATCATTTATTTCTACTATTTTTGTTAATGCTATCAAATGTATTTTATCACCTTGGTCTAAAGCTTTAAACATGAAAAAATATTTTATTTTCAAAACTAAACAAACCCATTATTACGTGAAACTGAATTAAATACATTTTTACACAAATTAAGTTGTAATGTATTTTCAACCATTCTAATTTTAAGCTTTTAGTGAAACACTAGCAAGACAGAGAGTTAGCTATTTTATTCCAAAAATGTTGGAATCCAGAATGTCATCAAAAACAATATATCATATGAGATGGAAAACTGACCTTTCAGTTTCAAATATAGTTCAAATTACTCTCATAGGCTCAAAAAAGCACACTGTATATTTGTTAAGCACATTGAATTATCATGCAAACTTCATCTTGAACCTTATGACTTTTACTGTACATGACACAAATATTATTTTACTAATAACAGAGAGTTCTAAATGACTCATTTACATTTATTCATTTAGCTGACACTTTTATCCAAAGCGACTTACAATTGCTATATATGTCAGAGGTCGCACGCCTCTGGAGCAACTAGGGGTTAAGTGTCTTGCTCAGGGACACATTGGTGTCTCACAGTGGATTCGAACCCGGGTCTCTCACACCAAAGGCATGTGTCTTATCCACTGCGCCATCACCACCCCACGAGAAAGAGAAAATGCTGGGATTGATTAATAAATTAATTCTATGATCTTTATATCCAGGCAGCTTCCCTCCAAGTTAAATATTGTCTCTCAGACCAAGTAATGAACTGAAGAAAAATATAATTAAAATGACATTTAAAGGCCAAGCTGACTAAAACAAGTTGATAAATCAATCTATTATTTATTGCAGGATCTGTAAGGCATATATTATGTCTGGAATTTCATTTCCATGTTGGAACAGCTTGTGAAAATCAAAGGCAGTGCACCTGTCCTGAGGGATTTGAAGAATTATAGGACAGATTAACTAGATATTTTTAGCTGTACTGGTCAGGTTAATGACACCATGGAACGAAACTAAACATTTCATATATGAATGTACAAGGGAAAATCTTCAGAACAACATTAAATTGACTTCTTGATGATTGTTCAACAGTTTGTGTATTGCATGTTTTTGCATTAATATATATTGTCATATGGATGCTATGGTTCAGTATTAAATAATGAGGATTTATATATAAAAAATAATATATTTCTTTTACATAAAATCCAGCTTATATATATTAATGGTTTCAACAGGTTTCTATAAATTGCTAATTTATTTGCAAATAATTTTGAACTCACAAGCAGTTTGGAAGTGTTGAGGACAAATGTAGAGCACATGCAAAATAAAAGAAAGCCAAACATAGACCTGGTGGTGGCGGAATACGAAAGAAACTGATATGAGGACAAGTAAAAAAACCTGATGTCATTCACTTTATTTAGAGAGCCAAAACACATTTTAACAGCTTTAAATTATTATCTTAAAATATAGACCGTGGATTCGTCAAAATAACAACTGCTATTAATTTCTATTTGCTACATTCATATTTATGTAGTGCAGGTTAAAGCATTCGGTCTCTTTCCTCTGTGGAGTCTTGGGTTCTGACTCCAGTGGGCTGTAAAAAAGGTGATTTTTTGAGGAACTAAGCCAAATAAAAGGTATAAAGATAATGTTTTCACATGCCGTGGTAAGAATTGGACCTGGAATTAAAAGGCAGGTGTTTAAAACTACACTCTTGGTGACTAACTGAACATCAGTTTTAATGCACCTCTGACATTAAGTGAAAACACCACACAGGAGAGAAGTTCTTCAACCACATAACTACTGTATATCTTTCTGAAGAATTTTGAAGAAATTTAAGGAGGCCTGTTTTTGCCATGGAATAAAATCCAAGCTTGGTGATCCGAACCATATTCTTCATAAGCAGTATGAGCTGATGCCCTCAGGTAGGAAGTATTGGGTACCAACTTTTAATATAATAGGTATAAATTCAATACATTATTGAATAATAGGAAATAGGGTATTGTGAAATGTATTTAGTGTATGAAAGTGGAATATTAATATTGTGGGGTTTTCTTTGTAATTTTTGTAATTTGTAAATATATATATATATATATATACAGTATATATAGATATATTTTTTATCTGCTCTCTTGATTGCTCAAGACAAATTTCTCCTTATGGAGACAATAAACAAATAAAATAAAATAAAACAGTGACTTTTAATCTCACAATTCTAAGAAAAATAAATAGTATGAAAAAGAGGACACTAATCAAAGTGTCATTCCAAATAAAAGTACTACAGTCTTAAAAAATTAAGGTTCTATGAAGAACCTTTAACATCCATGGAACTTTTCCATTCCTTTATTTATTTATTTTTTGTGGAAAAAGGTTATTCAGCTTATTAAAATATTCTTCACATGCGAAGAATGATTTGTTGGGGAACCAAAATGCTTGGCATCACTGTGAAACCCCTCTTTTGGAATCTTTATAGTGTAAACGTATTCTTAAGTTTGGCATTTACATCATCATGAATTTCTTTCTTTTTTTTTAAACAAATGTAATCCTCTACATACTGCTTTAAAAACTAAAAATGCCTTAAAATTAAGGTAATTGCAACTGCACTGCAAAACTTTATTATCTGTAAAAATGCATATTTGCAGTATAATGCATGCTGTGCTTCCATTCTGCACCCCAGGACTAAAAATGAAACTTCTATGTGCTTTCATTAGATAATGGTTATTGTGTTTATGCACTGTTTGAATTGGTTAGTATGCAATGGAAACCATATGTTTTTGTTACATTCAAATATAAAAAAGTGACTTTTTTATTTGCAAGCAGCTAAAAAAAAACAGTTCTATCTTGCTCTTTAGAATAACAAGTGCCTTTCAATCAGTGGTGCTTTCACAGGCAGGCTAATTAATTACTAGTAAAAAGCCTGTGCTAATCTCAATTGGAAGCAGGCAAGGTTTTGGACCTCTGACAGCTGGTTGGGGCAACTGAGACTTCTTATCATAGAAGGATCTGGCAACCCGCCCCAGCTCCAGCTTGCTTGAAAATGGGGCGTATAATTACCTTGTCCAGCGCACTGAGGCAGGACACGCTTAGATAGTAAGTGACAGCGTCACCCAGAGAAAAAAGAAAGAAAGAAAAAAAACAACCCCTTCAAAAGATTACAGATTTTCTTCTCTGATCATTTTATGGCATTCTGCTCCATAAAAGCACTCATGTCTACATCTGCAGGCAAATGCGTAAGCATCAACTCATGTGGTCTTGCCCACATTTTCCACGTACAGGCTATTTACAGGTAATTCTTATGTTGACACTTCTCTCTACAGCATAACACTTCATATGCATTACTCAAGTCAGGCTCCTTTTTCTTCAATTTCATTTGCATTCATGGAACAAATTTCAACATCTTTTGCAGATATGAAATCAGATCAGTCTCAGGGACACACACGGCTTGGCATAAGACTTGGTATTCTGTAAGCTAAAACACTGCAGAGATCTAGCGTATAGCCTTAAGTACTTTACAATTCAAATATAGATGTTTTATTAATTCAATGAATCTATCAAATACAAAAATATGATTGGAATATAAATAGACTTTATAAAATTCCACAAAGAGAATACATTTGAATGCATATTCACTGAACACAGTTTTCACATTAAATTATGGTTTAACCAAACTGCACGCCTAAAAAAAATAAATAAATAAATAAAAAAAACATCTGTCATTTCTGGTTGTGAAAAATGACAGCTACTGCTGCTATTCCTTGCTACGGAAATTCTAGATTTGTTCATAGTACATTTAGGGACCTTTCCATTTTAAAATGAAGAAATCCAGGCATAAAATCCTGGGAAAAGGGTTGCAAGCCATTCCGAACGGTCTTGAGAATGCCTTTGCATTCTTATTTACTATGTGAAGCAAAGAGAATGCATTTCAAAATTTATATTCAAATAAATTCACATTACTGTAATTTTTAAATAAAGGTTTGTCAAGACAAGTTTTAAAACTTAATAGAAAGATATAATTATAGAAATACTATAGATAGATAGATAGATAGATAGATAGATAGATAGATAGATAGATAGATAGATAGATAGATAGATAGATAGATAGATAGATAGATATTACACTAAGCATATCAGACAAAGATAAGCACTCATTCACCATTCAATATGCAGTGAAGTCCATTTCTAGATGTAGATGTTCCTGCTAACGAAGCAAACTACTGGAAATCTGACTTAAGAGGGCATTCAATCAGCATCGGATGTCAAATTATGCATGCATTTCATGTGGTTTTTGCAGAATCAGACAACAAACAACTAAACAGACTTTAGTTGAATAAACAAAAAGAAACCATTTTTGCGGCCTGTCTGAACAAAGGCAAAGAAACCCATCTATTTTCTCAGAAGGACAGATTAAAGGCTTGTTACAGACGACTCCTTTGTTCCCATGCAGTCTGGCCTGTGATTGCTCTCGCTCTCTCTTCTTCTCACTGTTTCCATGCTCCTTCAGAACTGAGAGGCTTGTGGAAATTGCTCCTGTGGGTACCGTTTCACTCTTCTACTGTTAGGTGTTCGTGCTGGAAACAGAGACAGTAACTGAGCTTGTTTAAAAGCACAGATGAAAGAAAATATTGAATAACCCTTTGCTTTACATTGGTATATTTACAAAGCAACAAGTGATTCATAAAGTACACAGATGCTTTTATGTAAAGTGATTGCTAAAGTGTGTTTACTGTCTCAGTCCTGACTGGCACACTGCACCGCATCTTTTTGATGAAAGGTAAACTTTTTCTTCCAGCCAAACAAAATCAGTGGTTTTCATCTTATTGTTACCTATAACATATAAGGAGCTGAATGAATATCACCCTTTAGCCTCTTAGCAGCTTGTCAGTAAACATCTGCAAGCATTTTCTTGCGAATCAGAATGATCTAATCATTTGGCACCACCAAGTGGAGGGTTAATGTAAGCTCAAGTGTAATTCTTAAAGAGAATGAAGAGGCTGTCATAATTTACTAATCCTTACGTTGGTGCAAACAAGACGTTTTTTTTTTTTTTTTGAAGAAGCAGAACGGTTTTTGTTAATACAGTGAAAGTCAGTAGGGTCAAAACAACATTTGACCATTAAACACTTGTGTTACTTGAAATACAATAAAACTGACAGAAACATACACACACACACACACACACATATATAAACTATACGGATATATTTAGAATAATAAATAATTATATATAAAATAATAATAATCTGAAAAAAATCAATGATGCTAAAATATCATTAAGAAAAATAAATAAATAAATAATCTAAACAACACTACAGAAAAATGTTCAGAAGTAAAATTACTAAATTTGCCATCGATTCTCTGACAAAACCCAATCAAAATAATCTGAATAATACATTAAAATGTAAAGAGCCACAAACAGACGTCTGAACAAATAAAAAGTAAAAAGCAATCAATGAAAAGCAATTTGTATACAAATTATCCTGATCGTAGTGCATGCTGGGAACTCAAGTAGACTTATAACATAATATAAAATTTACGTTATTAAAATCATTACAATTATCCCAACTACTCTGAATTTACTTGTGATTAAACTAAAGAAAGAAATCAAGCTCAAACTTCTAAAACAAAGTAGAGCTGTTAATACTGGCAATAATAGTGGCAAGTCAAATTAGTGAAAAACATGTTAATATAACAAAATGCAGAATATATACAATATATATTTAAACTCCCACGTTTAGTACTTCAATGGTGGGCACAAAGTCAGCAGGGGATTTTATGAATTCTGCAGCTTACTTAATCACCACTTCCTGGTTATTTTTTCCTTTGCACAACCACAAACCACACAAGCCAGTGTTCACTCTGCCTATTGAACAAGCATGTGCATGTGCAACTGTGCATTATTGTCAAGAAAGTAATTCAGAGAAACCATGCAAACAAAATGCTGACTTATGCTAAGACATTGGTCGACATGATTGCACAGATACGATTTAAACTGAACTGAGCTGGACGATGCCATCACTGAATTTAATAATGAAATGCCTTTAACTGAAAATTGAGTGTTTAATCTGGTCATTTTACATTATTGACACACTATTTTCCTATTTTGATATTGTAAAGTTGCTTTGGCACAATCTGTATTGTTAAAAGCGCTATATAAATAAAGGTGACTTGACATTCACATTTACAGTGAAACGTAGTGCAGGTAAGCAGTTCTGATGCGCATTGTCAACATGAAAATTAGGGCCAACATGAGCTGCGTTTCTCAAAAGCATCATGAGCTAAGTTGATCGTAGAGACCAATGATTCAAAGATCTAGGCTTACAATGCTTTTGGGAAACGCAACCAACACCACTGCTAAATTAATTAAACATGACTGAGGAGTCCAGACTACCAGGGCCTACCAGTAACACAGCATCTGTAACACCTAAATAATTGCATAGGCTAATTTTTCTATTTCAATATTAAATATAGCTGCAAGCAGCAATTACCAGGGTTCAAGCACTTAAGGTGGTCTTGGCTAACCTGGATGTATGGCTGACAGTTAAACACATCCAAAATGGAGAATAGGCTCACAGACACACAACACACATACAGACACACTGAAATTAAATGATTAAACTAGTATATTAATACCGTATAAGCATATTTACACACACACACACAAACACACAGACACACACATACATAGACATACATGCATACACATTTTGTTGCAGATTGCAAGTCTTCTGATTTTAAGAGTTTATATGTCATCTGACCAAGTTTCAGCTCTCTAGGCCTTACGGTTTGGGCTACACGATCAGTTTTAGCGCGGAATAATAATAATAATAAAACAAAAATCGTCTTAGGTTACTTGTGTAACCCTAGTTCCTCGAGGGAACGAGACGCTGCGTCAACGACGCTTTGGGGGACGCCAATAGCGTAACCGGCTCTGAATACCAATCAAATCTGTCCAGAAATGGGAAGGGATGTCACGGGCGAGGTGACGTAATGACCAGCTGGTACAAAAGCACGTGCGGTGAAACCGGCATCAGCTTATAGAATGAAGCAAGCGCTGGCAGGGATGCCGGAAGTGTGGCTCCGTGACGCAGCGTCTCGTTCCCTCGAGGAACTAGGGTTACACAAGTAACCTAAGACGTTCCTCTTCAGGAACTCGAGCTGCGTCAACGACGCTTTGGGGAACGAGATACCAACGGCTCCAGACTTCCGCACCCCTGCCCTGTGTGTCCAAAAGAGGCGCACAGCTAGGGCAAGAGAACGGAAGAGACTGGAGTGGCTCACATGTCCAGGCCAAGGATCTGACTAAGGTCAGAGGCGTGGACCAACCCGCAGCGTTGCAGATGTCCTGAATAGGAACAACTGCGAGAAAGGCCTTGGAGGCCGCCACACTCCTAGTGGAATGAGCCCTGACTCCCATCGGCGAGGGGAGGTCAGAAGACTCATAAGCCATGTGAATGGCATCCACAATCCACCGACTGAGGGTCTGCTTGGAAGCAGGCAGACCCCTCTTAGAAGGACCGTAGCACACTAGCAACTGGTCCGTCCTTCTCCACATGGCAGCTCTGTGGACGTGCTCGCACCTGGTCAGGCTCCCGAAAGGGAGGAGGACTAAGCCTCAGTGCACCACGGAGGAAACATGTAACTAGGGGTTGTGCGCCCACTGTCAATCCAGCAAGAGGGGTGTGGTAAGCAGAAATTGCCGCCACATAGACCTTCAAGGTGGAGTGGGCTAACCCTGCGGAGAGTCGAGCCTGCAGGAACTCCAGCACTGTACCTACTGGGCAGTTAACTGGGTCGAGCTGGCGATCTCCGCACCATGAAGTGAAGAGTCTCCACTTCAGGGCATACAGTTTCCTCGTAGAGGGAGCTCTGGATTGGAGAATGGTCTCAACAACCTCGGTTGAGAGACCAGAGGCTATCAGCTGTGCCCCCTCAGGGGCCACACCCACAGCTTCTATAACTCCAGGCAGGGGTGCACAAGGGTGCCTCCTGCCTGTGAGAGGAGATCCCTCCTGACTGGAATCTCCCAGGGAGAGCAGTCAAGGAGGAAAATCAGGTCCGAGAACCATACTCGGCCCGGCCAGAACGGGGCTACCAATAGCTGCCGGTGTCCGTCCCGGCGCACTCTCTCCAGAACTCCGGGGAGCAGAGCAATCGGGGGAAAGGCATAAAGACGAAGCCTCGGCCACGTCTGTACCACAGCATCCAGCCCCTCGGAGCTGGATGACGTAGAGAGTACCAGAGGGGACATTGCGCTGCCCGAGTAGCGAAGAGGTCCACCTGGGCCTGGCCAAACACTCTCTAGATCTGCTTCCCCACCTCGGTGTGAAGCATTCCCGGATAACAGCCCCTGCCTCGACAGGGTGTCGGCTCCCCATGAGGTACTAACTCAGATGCTCAGAAGGGAGCGGCATGCTCAAGGTGACCCTCTAAGTTGAGGGGAGCAATGCTAGCTCTACCAAGGCAGATCTCTGGAGAGCGGAGCACTTAACTCTCTGCATGAGAGGGAGCTCAAGACACTCAGAAGGGAGCGGCATGCTCAAAGGTGACCCTCAAAGTTGAGGGGAGCAATGCCAGCTCGACCAACCAGGAGAGCTAGGCCTCATAGCCCACACAAGGATCTGGTGTGCCAGCCTGTACAGGGGGCGCGAACCGCAGACCTCCTTGGTGGTTGCTATAAGAGACCACCGATGTGTTGTCGCTTGCGAACTAACACATGGCAACCTCTTAGGTCTAGGAGAAGTACTGAAATACGGCCAGCATCTCGAGCCTGTTGATGTGCCAGGCGAGATGATGACCCCTCCACCGACCGTGGGCAGGGTGGCCACTCATGACCGCTCCCCAACCGGTGAGGGATGCGTCCGTCGCTAGCATACGCGGCGACAAGGAGCTTCCAACACCAGGCCCTGGGACAAGAACCAAGGTTGTCTCCACATGTCCAAGGCACGTAGGCACCGCCGCGTGACCTTGATCATGCGAAGCGGGTTTCCCCTCGGGGAGAACCCCTTGGTCTTGAGTCACCACTGTAGGGGTCTCATGTACAGCAGGCCAAAAGGTATCCCGTTGGACGCAGCTGCCACCAGACCCAGCAGTATCTAAACCGCTTGACAGTGAGTGACTGGCCTTCTTTCACCCTCCTGACTTTCGTGAGGATTGACTCGATCCGAGCAGGAGACATACGTGCCTGCACCGTGGTCAAATCCCCACCACCCCCAGATAAGTGGTTCTCTGTAATGGAGAACGCACACTTTCCTTGGGGTTCAGTCTTAACCCCAACACTTTTAAGTGAGCGAGAACAACACCTCAATGTTGAGCCGCCCTCCGCTCTGATAGAGCAAGAATCAACCAAAGGCCGATGTAATTGAGTATGCGGGCGCCCCGTAGCTAACGTGGCGCCCACACACTCGTAAAAGTGTGGGGTGAGAGTGCTAGGCCGAAGGGAAGTACCCGATATTGGTAAGCTTTTGCCCCCAAAAGCAAACCTCAGGAACTTCCTGTGAGTGGGAAGGACGGAGACATGGAAGTATGCGTCTTTTAGATCTACGTGTCAAACCAGTCCTCGGACTTGATCTGAGATACTTACCTGCTATCAGACCAGTCCTCGGACTTGATCTGAGTACTTACCTGAGCATCTTGAACTTCAGTCTTGCAGACTGAGCGGTTCAATTGATGCAGATCTAAAAAAGGGACGCAAACCTCCATCCTCCTTGGAACTATGAAGTACCGGCTGTAGTACCCGGACTCTCTTCGGAAGGAAGACCCACCTCGATGGTATCTTTCCTTAAGAGAGTATCTACCTCTTGTTCCATTACCAGAGCCTGCTCGGGGCCCACAACGTGGAATTCACCCCATTGAATTGAGGCGGACGAGAATCAAACTGGATTCTGTAGCCTCTCTCTACAGTGCGCAGGACCCATCGAGACACATTTGGCAGTAGTATCCACGCTGCAAAATAGTCTACTAAGGGAACCAGTCTCTCGAGACTGGCCTCTGGTGTAACCCGGAGCGGCTAGTTCGGTGCCCTGAAGCGGAACCCCGGCAGGGAACGGCCGAACTAGCTGCTCCAGAGACCCCCGAAGGGGTGGCGAGCATCTCAGCTCCGCTACGATACCGGGCGGAAGAGACTGAGATATGCGCTCGCTGGAGACCGCTGCGCCCTGAAGCACCATAGGTGGCAGGGTTGGCAGAACGATCTCCTGAGGGCGCTGGGGGGAGTGACGATCGCCGTGCGATCGTCGCTCTACCGCAGCGGGGGCTACCCTCATAAGCCCTGATCCCACTCACATCAGGGCTTCTTGGCCGAAGACGTCTTCGCCTGCTTGGCTGGGAGGTCTTTGACCGCGCACCCTTCTTACCGCCCCAATCCGCTCCTGCGGGGGCACGCTTGCCTATACGAGGAGCCAGCACGCGGCAGGGGCTGCTCTCGCCCAGCAGCCCCATGAGCTAGAGAGCGGCGAGGGAGAAACCGCTGGAACTCCGCCACCTGCCTCCTGAACCAAAAAAGGCCAGGCGGCAAAGTGGGGCGTCCAGAAGGAAGGCCCTGTCACGATTGCTTACCATAAATCCGACAGGGTCCACCAAAGATGCCTCTCCGCCGCCACCAGGGCTGCCATAGATCGCCTTGACGGTCTCCCTGGCGGCGCGGAGAGACAAATCAACGGTTTTGCGGAGCACACAGATGTGCTCCGCATTAATCCCCCGCCCTCATCCAACTCCTTGAGCAGGTCAGCCTGGCATGCCACCTGCAAACATAAGCCAGACCGACCTGCTGACGCGTACCCTTTGCCTTCAGAGACGACGCAGCGTCAGGGGACAGATAGCTCGCAAGCGTCTGTTCCACCCGCGGCATCGCTCTGTAACCGCGCTCACTCGTCCCCATGACACTACCGAAATAACAGAATGAGGGGACGAAGAGGCGGGCCGAAATATTTTCCCTACAACCTCGACACCTCAGTGTGGAGGTCGGGGAAAAAAAGGGCAGGCTCAGATGTGGAGGTGAGTCTGAAACCGCAGAGAACGCAGTATAACCCTCTCTGCGGTTCGACAAAACACTCCACAGGCTCCTCATATGGGACGACAGAGTGGGTGCAACATGCTCGACGCCTCCCATGTCAACCTCCTCGGAGGAAGACGCGAGAAGCGCCGATGCTGCTGCCCGAGGGGAAGAAACCGCCACGCGTGCTTCCGGACTCGGGGAGCGGTCGCGGGATCCGGCAGGTGCGGATGGAGAAAGAGCTCGCTCGTCTCCGATCCCTCTGCCAGATCCCGTTGCGAACCCCACGAACGCCGTCTCCGCTCCGCCTTAGCGGAAGCGGGTCAGTGCCGCGGGGAACGCTAGTGAAAGAGCCCTCTCCGGAGAAAAGAGCCTTTCGGGAGCGAAGCACACGCAGAGGAAAACCCTCGCAGTGCGGACAATCAGCCCCCTCGAGGGCTGCCTCCGCATGCCTCGCTCCCAAGCAAAGCACACACAGACTGTGTGTATCCTCCGTACACAAACAGCGTTTTGCACGGAGGAACACACCGCCCGTATTGCGCCTCACTCCTCTCCCCACTTCGCTTTGACATGTTTTACAAACAGACAGACAACGGTAAATAGGACTCACCAGTCACAGAGCGCTTCGCTGAATGACAAAAAGCTGATGCCGGTTTCACCGCACGTGCTTTTGTACCAGCTGGTCATTACGTCACCTCGCCCGTGACATCCCTTCCCATTTCTGGACAGATTTGATTGGTATTCAGAGCCGGTTACGCTATTGGCGTCCCCCAAAGCGTCGTTGACGCAGCTCGAGTTCCTGAAGAGGAACCTAACAAATACACTAGGGTTTCAGCACTGCGTGCTTGAACCCCTAAAAACATTACCTCAGCACAAAATATTTGTATTTGACGTTTCCTTATAAGTGTAACCTTTTTGACATTACCTTATAAGGCCGATTGCTTTGAGAATCAGATTTTAAAAAACACTAGGTGGCACTGTATATTACGTATGTCCTTCAAATTTGAATTTATATATATACCAATATATATGTATATATATATATATATGTATGTATATATGTATATATATATATGTATATATATATATATATATATATATATATATATGTATATGTATATATATATATATATATATGTATATATATATATATATATATATATTCCGTTTAAAAGTTTGGGATCAGTAATGTTTTTTTTGTTTTTAAAGAAGATTCTTATGCTCATCACGGCTTTATCTATGTAATCGAAAATACAGAATAAAAGTTAATTTTGTGAAATATTGTTGCAATGTAAAATAACAGTTTTCTATTTTAATACACTATAAAATGTAATTTATTCCTGTGAAGCACAGCTGGATTTTCAACATCATTACGCCAGTCAGTGTCACGTGATCCTTCAGAAATCATTATAATATGCTGATTTATAATCAATGTTGGAAACAGTTGTGCTGCTTACTTTTGGGGGACCTGCAGTGATACTTTTTTTCAGGATTCGTTGATAAATAAAAAGTTAAAAAGAACAGTGTTTATTCAAAATGTAAATTTTGTGTTACAATATACCCTACACACTTCTATTCAAGAGTTTGGGGTCAGATTTTTTTATATTTTATTATTATTTTTTTTTTACGAAATTACTTTTACTCAAAAAGGATGTTAAATTAATAAAACGTGATAGTAAAGACATATTGTTAGAAAATATTTCTAATTTGAATAAATGCTGTATTTTTTTTTATTCATCAAAGAATCAAAGAAAAATGTATCACAGGTTCCAAAAAATATTAAGCAGCGCAACAGTTTCTGATAACTTCCGCGTGCGTTCTACTGTTGCTATAGAAACAGACTGATGGAGGTCCACGTGGACGCGAGTCCCTCCCTGTGAGCGCGCAGAAGTGAGTGTTTGCTCAAAGTTGTCGGTAGCTTTCTGTAGTCATGTATTCATAACGCATCCAGTTTCACAATCTTCTGGATGGTCAGTTAAACTTCAGTCTCAGTTATTATTTGCTGAAATTGTCTGCACTCCGTCAAATTGTGGAAAGTTTCGCTCTTAACAGTACTTTTCAACAAGAGACTGGCGCTTCATGGATGGACTTTATGAAGTAACTTCAGCGGCTGCCAGTTTAAAGGTACAGGAAGGTTTTTTTTTTTTTTTTTTTTTTTTTACCTTGATCTGTCTGTTTAACTTGACCATTTCTGTTTCGTACTTTGGCAACTCAGAACAGGAAGTGTGAAAGAAAGTGTGAGAAGGAATCTCCTACTGAGAGGAGGAAACAAGTGTTCCTGTTTTCACCAGCTGCTTGTAGAGTTGCATATTGTTTTCATGTCGTACATGACTTTTCTTTGAAAGTGCATTACCTTGTCTTTGTCCCTGACATGACATCTCATTTTAAGTGAACAGTATATTTAGTAACACGACAATTGTTTTGTTCGCTTTTAAATGAAGAAACTATTCAAGAGTTGAGCAAAGCAGCATTGTCTTCAGCTATTGTAGGTGTAGTCTAACTGGACTGACAAGAAATGCTTTCCATTTGAGTTTTGATACAACAAAATGTTTGCATAGTGTAAGAACTTTGCTGAATCTACATTGACACACAAACTACTGTATGTTTGTGCTAAACTTCAGAATGACAGGTGTGCTGGTAAAGTCATTCAATAATTCTCCAAACTACTTACCCGCTGTAGGGTCCCAGGGATCGTGGAGCCTTTACTGTTGAATGCATACCTCAAATGTACTGTATGTTGCATTGCATAAAAACATCCACCAAATGCATGCATTAAAAACTAAAACTAAAAGACTCCTTGTCAGTCAAAAAGAAACTTTGTCAGATCAAATACACTGTGAATTAGTAGAAAATGTTAGGCTAAAAGTGCAAATGGCATCATTTGGTAAAATTTTCTTGAACATATTTCCAGTCCAGTTTTTAATCGTGATATTTAAGTGAAGCTAATAAGTCTGTCCATGCACTGAAACATTTTGAACCTCATGGTACGCTACGTTGTTCTCTTTATTGACATGACAGCATAGATAAAATTTTCATGCAAAGCAGTAGTGATATTCCATCTGAAGGAAGTTCACAAGAGGGAGGCTTTTATTTACTAATAATTCAAAACAAAGACTTTTTTCAGGGTTTTATTTATTTATTTATTTTTGAAATAATTATATTCAGCAAAGATGAATCAGTGGAGATATTTATAATGTTACAAAAACATCTACTTTCTATTCATGTGATCATGTGACACTGAGGACTGCTGAAAATTCAGTTTTGCCATCACAGGAATAAATTATATTTTAAAATGTATTAGTTATTTTAAGTTATAATAATATTTCACAATATTGCTGTCTGTATGTTTGATCAAATATGTTTTGATCCTAATGAGCATAAGAGACGTTTTTCAAAAAGAAAAAAAAAACTTCCCCATCCCCAGACTTTTGAATTGTAGTGTCTACTGTATAGAGACTGTACATTACATTTGTAACATGAATTTATAAAGTGGGAGAGACAATGAAACATTTATCTAAGCGTTGCTTCTTAGCAACTTGGTTGTGCTTTTGTTTTACCTTTTTATTTTTTTATTAGATGAAGTAGCAAAGACCCCTGCTGTAGACAGACATCTGTGACATGATCTTGGTCTCTCTTTAGTGGGCTAGTATGGAGTTTGGGATTGATGGTTGGGTTTATTTAGGCCGCGGAAAGCGTCATTCTATGCCACTGCACTCAGAAGTTTGAAACGGCAAACTTGTGGCTTTCCAAGTCAATACTCAGAGGAAATGCGCATCACCACACTCGTATCTGTGGCATGGCTTGTCGGCTCCCATCAATCCCATCAACTTTTAACTTGTGGTCACTGCACAAATAACGTCTGTATTCCGCTAAATAAGAGAGACGTGTGTTTCAGTGTTCCAGTCCACCAGTTTCTGCTATTCTCGGCAGCCGAGGACTTATTTCTTTTTTGCCTGTCCAGATGTTTTTTTTCCCCCCAACAAGACCCTGATGAAATTCAGATGTATGTAAGTGCCACAGCTAGTTTGTAGGGTTTGATTTAGCCATAAAATCCCTATTGGAAATTTTGGGAGAGGCCTGACATCAGATTTTACCCATCATGAAGTCTATTTTACTCAATATATATAGTACTAAAGAATTAAATTACAATTACAGAAATACACTGTACAGGAACAGAAATATGATGTAATATATCTTTAGTGCTTTAAATGATTCAGTTCATAGTATTAATGGACTAAAATTAAACAATAGACAATTACTTCTAATATTTGTAAGTTTAAAATATTAGCTTGACTTAGATCGAATAAACTTTTTAATTCACATTCACACAAAACCGCTGCTTGCAATAAAGATTTAAATTCAAAAGGAAAGGCAGTAGAGCTGACTGTTTCTGTCAATGGTAAGTTTGTGATGACGTAAGAAAAGTAGTTTAAGGCCCGGTTTCACGGACAGGGCTTAGACTAAGCCAGGATTAGGCCATAGTTCAATTTGGACATTTAAGTCATTTTTATAAACTTGCTTAGAAAAAAACTAATATTTATTGTGTTTAAACACGTCTTTGAAAGATTGTATTACTGTACTGTGTAAAAAAATAATCATAATGCTGAAAAAGCATTTCAGTGACGATGTTTGGATTTGAAATCAAAATAATGGATAAATGTTGTGTTTGTGGTAAACGGACACAGATCAGTTGCAGACTCCTGTCTGAAAGCACAGTCAGTTCTGCTTCTGCACCGCTTACGGTACCGCACATGGACTGCATACACACAGCAAATGGAGTAGGCCTATGTGTGAACCTGGCATAAAAGGCCACCTCATATACAGCTCACAAAATCAGGCTTGTGCTGTGTGTAAGCTATTGCACGATTGTAAAGAGAAAAATGCACTGCATGATAAAACATTTAGATGAGATAAATATATATTTCTGAAAAATGTCTTAAAAATGCCCCCTCCACCCCTCAAATTAAAAAAATCCCCTCTCACAAGAGTCACATAAGGGTGGAATTCATTCTCAAAAATGAAATTCAGGCCCTGAATAAATGTCTAAAAATCCTGATTGGAGTATCACTCTAAATAATTCTACATAATAAAAAGAAGGCTTCAAAAAGATCGGTATCGGTGATCGGATCGGCAGATACTGCTTTCTGTGATCGGCCTTAGAAATCCTGATCGGAGCACCCCTAGACAGTTTATTGGAAAAACAAATATGCAGTCAATATGAAAACTAGATAACTTATCATGAGTCTTTGACCACCTTAAAAATGTGATAAGCCTAAAAACATTTTTGCTTGCTAAGCACATTTTTACACACAAACATAATTGTAGGATATGCCTGACTGCCCTCCAAAACCTTACCTGCAATATTATAGCCAACTAACTCGATTTGTAGGCAATCAAGAAGCTGTCACAGAAAAGTTGTCAGTGAGATGTGATGCTTTGCTTGCGGGCTAATGGGCTTTGCAAACTTTGAAATTACTTTTGTGCAGCAGAAATGCAAAGTAAGTTTGATTTTTCTTGTTAGATAAAGGAAATCAATAATGCACACATTCAGGCTGTTATGACAGGCAAACAAAAGTTTTCATCAATACGTCTACCAAGAAACGCAGAGGTGCAATCATTATCATACATTTATTTATTTTTTATCTGCTTTATCTGCTTTCTTAATTTTGCCTCAAAACACCAATCTTCTTAGACTAAGAACCCACTAGAGTTGCTAAGATTTAGAGATGCAAGGAAGCATCTCTAAACAAATTAGCTTCTGTGACACAATAAAGTCACTCCCCCAGTTAAAGGGCACTACTTCAGCTATTACACTCTTAACCCATTGCACAAGCCATTTAAGTAAGTTTGAATAATTATTATAAAACTTTTATTAAGTTAATGTAAATATATATAGATAATATGAAATATAAATAAGCTTGATCATGGTACCAACAAAGGTGGATTGGATTGGTTTGATTGTGTCAACTCGAAACTAATCCTGTAACCCTGAGTTTGTTGAGCCACCATCACGGTACAAGGTGGAATTATTTGACTTGGCCCAGTAAACAACAGCATGGCAACATAGACACCTTAGAAACTACATAGAAACACCCAAAACACCCCATTTTTTGTTTTTGAAAGAAGTTTTCTATGTTCACAAGTTCTTATACTACATTGATTCAAAATATGTAAATAATAATAATAATGTTTAAAAAATAAAATATAAAATTAATAAAAATAAAAACATCAATGCTGTGAAATATTGTTGTTATTATTATTATTAATTATATTATTATTATTAAAACGACTGTTTTCTATTTTAATATATATTAAAGTGTAATTTATTCCTGTGATGCCAAATAGAAATTTTAGCAGCCTTTACTCCTTTCTTCACTGTCACATGATCCTCCAAAATCGTATAATATTTCTTATCATCAATATTGAAAACATTTGTACTTCTTAATATCTTTGTGGCAAGAATTAAACTTTTTTTTTTCCAGGATTTGTTTTGAATAGACAGCTCAAAAGAACAGCATTTATTAGAATTTTTTATTTTTTTGTAAAATTCTTTATTGCCACTTTTGATCAATTGAATGCATTTTTGCTGAATAAAAGTATTGACTTCATGAAAAGAAATAAAAACAAATACTGACCCCAAACTTTTGAACAGAAGTATATATCCTGTATATTTAAATAGTATTTTTTTTTTTACATTATAATAAACAAATCCTATAACTTCAGGGTCTCATTTGTCAAAGCTCTCTGGCAATTGAAAGCAGATCCCTCTGTTGTTTCCCCTTTTTAATATCTATAATTGTCAATGAAGCAATTAATGGCAATTCAGCTGTTACACATAATGAGCTGTATTTGCTATGATGTTTTCTCTGAATTCAGAAAATGGACAGTTTATACCATCTGTACTCAAATAACCTTTCTGAATATTCACCTTGACGCTTACTGTATCTTCCTCCCTTTTTTTACGCTATTTCTTTTCTTGCACCATTTTCAGTGCTTTCGTTGTCTAATTAAAGAGGCGGTTGCTAAGAGATGCGCTCGTCGGCACTCTAAGAGGATGTGATGTGGTGTAACTCAAAAGCTTTGTTCTCTCTTCTCTTCTGTCAAGAGCTGACCCACGTGAGGAGAGTGGAGTTGGCACACACAAACACACACACACACACACACGGACGGCATGGCATCTTTCTCCAGCACCTGTGGCTCCAAGGTGGACGGGGCATCCCATCGTAGAGGAGAAGTCAGACAGGGGACGCCCACTGACAGCGACTGCAGTGCTGTGCATGAGAAGACCAGAGAGTTCTTCCAGATTTGTGACATAGAGGGCAAAGGCTTCATTACACAACGGGACATGCAGGTAAGGATGTTGGGAAGGGCATCCATGTGATTAGTCATTAAGCCTGGAGTTTTATTAGTAAAGAAGAATGGAAACCCCACAAAATGCCTTGAGTCATCTGGTTTCCATGGCATTGTTACAGCTGCGAACTATGAGCTAATTGAGCTAATTTGTGTTTGCTCACCCTTATAAATTGCTTATTTACAACAGAAGACAAGCAGCAATCTGAATAAAGTAATTAACTTACAAAGAAACCCATTTTAAAGGCATAGTTTGTTAAATATCTTATTGGCAATTTGCTGGAAAAGGAATGTTAGTACAACATGCTTCTTTACTCAAACTTTTCTTAATACAAATGAATAAAATAATTTGTTATGGAAATTATTACAGTGAATAAAGCTCTAAAATATTTGATCATCTACCACCACCACCAATTTTTATTATTATTTTCTATATTTTCTGTTCCACCAATTGGTCATAGTGTGTGAGATATATTTATCTCCCATCAGTGTGGATGATTTATATGAAATATGAAGTTTCAGTACAGCTTTTTGCAGCTTGTCACAATCGTTGGAGCTTGGGAGACCATCCTAAAATTGTGGTGGGCATTTTGAAACCACCCCTTCAGTTGTATTATTGTGCAGATTCGATCACCTCTTAGATTTTCCATTCATTGCTTATGTTTCCTTTGAAGTCTGGCTCTCAGGCCTTGCTCTGAAGAGCCTTTTTCAAAAGCATCACACCTTTGATCCAGTTTCTATGGAAAAAGCATTAATAAACATTGGTTCCTCATCTTTATTTAAATGATGCCTTTTGTTATTTCAACCTATTTGGATTAAATAGATCCCACAAATCCATACGTATTTAAATCTTTCTGTTAAATTATTGTGTAAATGCTATTGTGAAGACTGGGACAAAACTTTTACGTGCTTGGCAAAGTAACTTGTATCATGGGTCCACCACATGTTGGTCTTGCAGAAAACGCTGACAACACTATTAGGGTTTCAAAGAGCAGCATTTTCTAAACCTTAAGGCCGTCAAAAAAGTCACTTTGGTTTACCGGAGGAACTGGGTGATGGCTCGCAGTTTGTGCTCATTTTTACGCATCAGCATTTACAACTGACTTTTACAACTACAGACAAAGCCAAAAGTCCACGCTAAAGTCACACAGAGAATTATATGTAGTGTTTTATGGGATATCTGATCCCAGAGCATTTCTGAGCAAACATGTGTCAGGTTCCCACAAAGGGTGTGTTATTTGCTCTCTAAGAATAGTAGCGTTCTTACTGTGTGTTAACTGGGTTGATCACTGAAATCGACTGCCTGACAGATTTTTAAAGGTGTCAAATGGCAACAAGAGTCCTGACTCATGACATACAAATAACCTGTTAAAAAAATTGGAGAATATGTGGTCGAGTTTGGTTTTGTAGTGACATTTAGTTGCCTCATAATAATGTTTTGTGACCTTCGATTTACTTTGGAAGACCAATTAAATATATTTGTTTTATTTACATACAGCTTTTATGACTTATAAGCTATCTGTAAAGTTCATATATATATATATATATATAGAGAGAGAGAGAGAGAGTACATATTTTTTTTTTTTTTTTTTTTTACAGTATATGCTTAATTAGCTTATTTTCAGGTGATTAAAAATGCATTATGCTTTTCATAACATGTCTGTATTAGTGCTGTCAAATGATTAATCGCATCCAAAATAAAAGTATTTGTTTATATAATATATGTGTGTGTGCTGTGTATATTTATTGCGTATATATAAATAGACACACATGCATGTATATATTTAAGAAAATGTGTATGTTTATATATTTAATATATTTATATATGAATATAAATATATACATGTAAATATTTTCTAAATGTATATTGTATGTGTGTGTATTTATATATACATAATAAATATACACAGTACACACACACATTATGTAAACAAAATCTTTTATATTGGATGCGTTTAATAACTAGTTTGTATAATTTTTCATGTGTTGTAGAGATTAAATGGAGAGCTTCCTCTGAGTGCGGAAGAATTTGAGAACGTCTTTGACACTCTGGACGCAGATGGCAATGGATATCTGACCCTTGAGGAGTTCTCCTCCGGCTTTAGTGCGTTTGCATTTGAAACTATACAGCATTCAGTTATATATAATTATATATATATATATATATATATAAGTGTGTGTGTGTGTTTTCGATTATTGAAACATCTGATTTATATGTTGTATTTAGGGTATCCTTTAAAAGTTTGCTAATGTATTTATGTCTCCCATTCAGGTGAATTTATGTTTGGTCCTGGTGAGGTGTCAGCAGATCCACATGCAGGCAAGGAGCCAGTCTCAGCAAAGACTCCAGAAGTGCTCTACGAGAGCCAATGGGAAGAGAAACTCAGCAGGGGAGACGATGACGAGGAGCAACACTTCTGCATGCTAATGGAGAACCTGGGGGCAAGCAACATCTTTGAAGAGTAATTTCAGTCAACCACCCTATTTGAAATGGATCCTAGAATTAATATTCATGGTTGCATGGAAGTGTACTAGGAACTACACTACAAGAATATTTCCACTAATGTATAAATTCTGAAATAACTGAAATGGATAACAACCTAAAATGAGTTATATATTTCAGTTATAGCATTTATGCATTCTTAGAAGTATTCTTGCATGGAACTACACTAGCTAAGATGCTACTTTCATGCTATAAAACACATTAGTTATGTATTTTTATCTATAACTATAGTTACTGTATTTCTAACTATCATAAAAATAAGATTTAATTTAAAAAGCAACTTTACACCTAAATTAAAAAAGGATAGGAATTTAATCAGCTATATACAACACAAATGTCTCCAAAACCAATTAATAGTAAGAGACCGCAAACTTTTTTCTTCTTCTCCAGAGAAAAATGTAGATTTTCTATCAAATATCAAACTGTACAAGCTTATATATTTGCTATTTTTTATATTGTGAAATATATATTTTTATATATAAACTTTAATAAATAGAATTATATATAATAACTTTAATATATATATATATATTAAAGTTATTATATATAATTATATTTATTTATTAAAGTTTTATTGTTATTATGATTATTTTAAGATCTACTTTATGTTTGCCATGAAAATGGCATTTTTTACTGCTGATATGGCATTAAATAAATAAAGAGACAGCACATTCCCAAAGGAAGACACGACACCTTTGATAAGATCAAGGGATGTTAATAAAGGTCGATTCTTGTCTTCTTATTGACCATATGGTGCATTGAGCCCATTTTTGTAACACATGACCGGATGCACTTTCAGTAAACTATCGCCACTCCTAAAAGGCAAACGGTGATGGCGGAAGACATCAATTATAAAAGTTAATCCTTCTGACTGACTGTAATCCTTGTGTACGGTTATTGCTTTTTCAAGGGGGAGCTGAGAGTTTGGATTAGATTCTGGTTGCATCTCGTATACAGTCATCTTCATTTTGCTGTTTGATAAAAGGAGCAATTTTTTTTTTTTACTGTAGTTCCACAAAATCGTGATGTAGTTTTGATATCCCCTGCTAGAATGATCTTTTTTCTGCAACAGAAAAGACTGTGAATGTCTTTACTGAGAGTCTTGCATTTCCAAGACCAATGTTACTGAAACATTTTTGTAAAAATTAAGAGTTTAGAATTAGAATCTCACTGTGGCCTTTGTACATTTATAATTATTTTTAAAAGTGCAGCACATTTTTTTGTGGAGTGCGATATAAGATACTATAATAGATAAAACTTGGTCATATAAAGGCAAAATATGCCGTAAATTCTAAGCATCACTGAGTTTTGTAATTTTTTTATGAATTTGGTGAGATAAATGATGCAGTAAGCGTGTTGTGATGTCTCAGGCCAGGAGAGGTGCGGAGTCTTTGGGTGCAGGTCAGAAGAGACGAACCTCACCTTCTGTCCAATTTTGAGGAGTTCCTTGCCAGGGTCACTTATCAGATCAAAGAGGCCAACCAGGAGAAGAAAGAAATGGAGACGGCCCTCAAAAGGTCAGATGTCAATTAAGCACCTTTATTTCTTTCAGAATTTGAACAATCATGCATTTTACAAGGAAGTTTATTTTGTAGAAAGTTGTAATGGAAAAAAAAAAAATGTTTAGTACAGTATTTAGACACTAAGACTACCGTTTAAAAGTCTAAGGTCAGTAAAATTTAATTTATTTATTTGTTTATTTTCATTTCGCCAGGATACATTAAAAATGACCAGAAGTTATGGTTGAAAAATGTGTTTGTGCTACCTTTAAAATAAATGGGACTTGGTTTTGATATTTTGTTATTGTTATCTACTCCGTGACATTCATACATTTTGAGTGTCAGCCCACTATATGAATCGTATGTTGGATGACATGACAGTCACATAGTATTGTATCGTGACTAATAAGACTCATGGGACAGATGTGATGCAAGGACAAGGAAAGTTGGCTTTTGGATGAGATTTTCACAGTTGAGCCTGACTGTAGAACTGCTAACAGAGTTGGCTTTTATTATGCTCCAAAAGTTGATTTTCTGAGCATTAGTAAAGGTAAGATGTTGGTGTTGAGAGGTGAGTTTGCAGTATTCTGTTAACCATTAAAGTATATATTACAAGCAAACAAATATATATATATATATATATATATATATATATATATATATATATATATATATATATATATATATATATATATATATATTTAAACATGCTAATGAAAAAGTAAATAATGTGTAATGCATGCTCATATTATTATGAGCATCACTCGGTTTTCAAATATATTGATCCCTTTAATTTATACCCCATTTATTCTCTTATTAACAATGGAGAGCCTGTACTGAGGCTTGATAGTCATGTCTGTTGTGGCTTTTAAATCTATATCTTTGAAATATCTCAGTCTGACCTGCCAGTGATCACATAATTGTGGCATGAAAGGTAAAATCACTCCTCTGCTTTTCCTCCCAGAAGATTTTGTTGGCTGCCTTTGTTACCTGATTTGTATCGAACTTTAATATTGTCTCCTAGAAAACCAAAAAAAGCCATGGAAATGAGTTGACAATAGATAAATCGCTTCTGAATTAAATGGAAGAGAATAAATACCTTTTGAATGACGTCAATGAATAGTGTTTATTCTTTCATATGACTAAGTGACTTAAAAGCTTTTTGAGTGATCCTAATGTCTTTCATAGGAAAGCGGCGACACATGATGATGAAATCCAGAGGCTGTATGAAGAAATGGAGCAACAGATCAAGAATGAAAAGGACAAGATACTCTTAGAGGTGAAATAATTATTACTTATATATTACTCAAATTGGTCATTTGAGAAAAAAAAAAAAAAAAAAAACCTTAAGTGTTAAATGTGTTGCTAAGGACCTCAAGGAAACGTAATGATGGACTATAAAAAAGGGAGGGGTGAATCTCATAGACTTTCATTAAAAGTCATGCAGTATGTAGAGACCAGAAAATCATCAAGATTTAGAAAAGGGATCTTTTTACTTGGGCCAAGAAAGAACCACCCAGAACACCCACTGCCAAAACTGCCAAAAAAAATATTCTGAAAGGTTGTTAGACTCTCAAATTAAGTTATGATTTCAGTAGAAACACTAACTGTTAAGGCCCATTCACACCAAGGATGATATCTATAAAGAACGATAGATATAGTTCTAAAAATCATTCTCAATATTAAAGAATAGCAAAATCCACACCACAGCTATAACAAAGGCACAGAGAAATTATATCGTTGGAATCAGTTTCAGAAATTTTTTTTCCAGCTCATGATTGATATAAACATTGACACCCAATCAGAATCCATCCTGCTATAACAAGCTTGAGTATTTAAAGCAGCAGATGAGCGTGTGCTTAGAATAAACAGACGATATTGTCCGCTGGTGTGGACGCTAATATTATCTTTATAGTTATCGTTCTTGGTGTGAACAGGGCTTTACTATGTACCATGGTAAATTTTATGGGTCATGTGATCTGTATGTTCTCCAGGATTCTGAGCGGTTCTTGTCTCGCAGTCAGGACATGGAGCATCAGCTTTCCACTAAAGAGAAAGAGCTGGAAATCCTTTCTAACAAACAGAAACGGGTGGGTCACAAACAAATTCCTTTTCTTGTCACTAAACCAGTTTAACTAGTAATATTTATGAAGACATTGCACATCTATTCCCTATTTGAATAATTAATTTTATATAGAATAATACATCTAAGGAAATGACAGACTCAAGCTGCATCGAAACGCTAGGGCAGGGGTCGGCAAGTAAGTTTGGCATCGGGCCAAGAAAAAATTTCACCACTAGATGGCGGGCCAGAACATAGTCAAAGCGGAATCTTAATTGTATTTAATTGCGAGCACTGGGCGCATACGTCCACAGAGCTGCCCTGTGGAGAAGGGCGGCCAACTGCTGGTATGCTTCGGTCCTCCTAAGAGGAGTCTCCCTGCCTCTAAACAGACCCTTAGTCGGTGGATTGTGGATGCTATTACAATCGCTTACGAGTCCTCGCCTCTGGGGGTCAAGGCTCACTCCACCCGAAGTATGGCGGCCTCCAAGGCCTTTCTGGCTGGTGTTCCTATGCAGGACATCTGCAACGCTGGGGGTTGGTCCACGCCCCTGACCTTCGTCAGGTTTTATGGCCTCGAAATACGGGCCACTCCAGGCTCTTCCTTTCTCTCGCCCTCGTCGTGCTCCTGAGGGATACACACAGGGCAGGGACTTGGAAGTCTGGCATTGTGGGCATCTTGTTCCCCTAGCATTTTGACGCAGCTCGAGTTCCTGGAAGGGAACATCTCAGGTTACCAATGTAACCATGGTTCCCTGAAGGGAATGAGACGCTGCGTCTCGGGGCCATACTTCCGGCATCCCTACGAGCGGTTGCTTCACTCCTAGAAGCTGACGCCGGTTCCACCGCACGTGCTTTTATGCTTCCTGGTCGGTGACGTCACCCGCTTATGTCGTCTTGCCCATCCATTGGACAGATTACACACGTGATTCAGAGTGCGGTCACCCATAGCGTTTCGATGCAGTGTTTCGTTCCCTTCAGGGAACCATGGTTACATGCATAACCTGAGACGGTTTTTAATTATTTTTTAATTTTTTTATATTTAAAGATGTGTGAATAAGAATTTTACAAGTAGTGAAATAATTTCCTGTAAGGGTTTTAATCCTAATGAAATGTCAAGTAAAGGCTGTAACTTGAACTCAAGAACAAACTAACATCTATATTTTAAGGACTTACTGCTCTGAAGTATTACTCTCAGATTATTTAACACAATCACCAGGTGTTTTTGATCATATGCTGTAAATTTGTGTTCAACTTTCAGAAAACCACATCTGACGTACACAAAAATAGACGCTGATTTATACACACAATAGACAAAACCCAGAAAAAACTTTCAGTGCTAATGAATGAACAAAGTCTTGATGCTTCCTTTGTCATTACAAGCTTAATTTTCTTCTCTTCGCATTTACGAACAGTTAAAGCAAATTAGTTCCTTTATTGTGCTCTTTGCCGCAATGCTTTTCTGCTGTGAGGAGCTGAAGTGTGGTACTGTATGTTTGGTTATAGACGTGGTATTGTGTCCTATTTTGTGTCTATATTTAGCAGCATAGCTTTCTTATCATTCCATTCCTCCCACTATGTCCAATCCAAACATTGACATTAACACTTCCAAGGTTATCCTTCCAAGTTCTTGATAGTGGTGTAAATATACATGGCTGGCATGTCTTGTTATCCAGCACAATTAGTTTCAAAGAGCTTCTTGTTCTTCAGTTATGTTTATGATAGCTTATGTGTTGATTGTTTCATTTGTACATGTGTGTTTGTTTGATGTCCATTAGCTGGAGAGTCAGTGTCGAGAGCTTCACAGCGAGCAGCGGGAGACGGCCGTGGAGAACATCAAACTGAAGCAGTATAATGAGGACTTGAGCCGTGAGCTGGAGCACACCACCCAGGAGCTGAGTCTGGCCCAGGAGCAACTCCTGCTGCTGCAGGAACAGTCCTCACGCCTGCACGAGGAGAGAGAGATGTGAGGATGATATGCTAATATGTACTATATATACAATATAGTAAAAGTATTCATTTCAAAAGAAAAAATTTTATTAAAAGAAATTAAAAAAATAATAATTTTGAATAATATAATTATTCTAGATCCGATATGCACTATATGCATGTGTGTGTGTGTGTATATGTGTATATATATATATATATATAAATATTAGTTATATATAAATATTAGTTGAAGTCAAAACTTTACATACACCTTTCAGAATCTGCAAAATGTTAATTATTTTACCAAAATAAGAGGGATCATACAAAATGCATGCTATTGTTTATTTACTACTGACCTGAATAAGATATTTCACATAAAATATGTTTATAAAGTCCACAAGAGAAAATAATAGTTGAATTTATAAAAATGACCCCGTTCAAAAGTTTACATACACTTGATTCTTAATACTGTGTTGTTACCTGAACGATCCAAAGCTGTGTTATTTTTGGTTAGTGATAGTTGTTCACGAGTCCCTTGTTTGTCCTGAACAGTTAAACTGCCTGCTGTTCTTCAGAAAAATCCTTCAGGTCACACAAATTCTTTGGTTTTCCAGCATTTTTGTGTGTTTGAACCCTTTCCAACAATGACTGTATGATTTTGAGATTCATCTTTCCACACTGAGGACAACTGAGGGACTCATATGCAACTATTACAGAAGGTTCAAACACTCACTGATGCGCCAGAAGGAAAAACCATGCATTAAGAGCCAGGACATGAAAACTTTTTGAATATAAAGATCAAGGTAAATTGAACTTAATTTGTCTTCTGGAAAACATGTAAGTATCTTCTGTAGCTTCTGAAGGGCAGTACTAAATGAAGTACTCTTGTTGTCCTCTGTGTGAAAAGATGGATCTCAAAATCATACAGTCACCTTTTTCACCCATGATGTGTTTGCATCCCTGAAAATAATTTGTTTTTCAAATTGTCATTCCCTACAATTATTTCAATTCTATTTTTTGTAATTGTGATTATTGTCCTATTTATTTTTCATTATTTTTGTAATTGTCATTATTTTCTCCCTGATTCTCATTACTGTTTTTAATACAATGATATATTTATTGAAATCACCAGAAGCTACAAAATATATCACAGTATAATTTACATTACTTTTAAAACTCATAACATTTAAAAAATATTTTTTTCATGTATTAGTTTATTTAATTTTGGCAAAGCTTGTATCTTATAATGTCCCTTGTTTGATTTGTTAACAGTCCTGCTGTCAAAAATATTATCATTAAAAGAGTTTGTATTTTTTTCAGGGAGATTTATAGGGTTACAGAAAGCTTACAAAGAGAGAGGGCAAGTCTTCTCAAGCAGCTTGATTTGCTAAGGTAAGAAACCACTATCAATGAAAAGGGGCAGGTCTTTAAATTAGTCCAAATTTCATGTGTTCTGTTTCATTCCTCCTAGGGAAATGAACAAACACTTACGAGATGAAAGAGACATGTGCTATCAAGTAGGTTCTTATAGATGTTATATAAGACATTGTACTGATCCTGCATTTTGATAATTTCATTGTTTGCTGTCTTTCAGAAACCAAATACTTCTGCTGCAAAACTCTCATGGAAACAGAGGCCTGGGTCAATTACCATGAAGCACTCTGAGCAGAAGCAGTCATTTAAGAGGTATGGCTGTGTGACAATGCCATCTGTACACTCAGTGGTACTCAAGATGAAAAGATACCATAGATCTGCAAAATCAAAAAGGATCTGACTCTCCTAAGATCAAAGAGCTATTCATTTTAGGCTCGAGTTTAATCAAAGCTTATTGTGAAGACATCAATAAGATGTTTTCTTGATATTTCTAGTTTGAGTAATCAAAAAAGGTAGCACTCCATATTGCTGATGTCATTTCGGTGAATAAATAAACATACATGTGGATGTTGTCTTCTCCAGTGATGAGGATGAAGAGGTTCTGCCGCAATCTAAGCAGAAGAACGTGATTGGCGTAAATGGGCACAGTATGGACCTGGAGGACATGGTAGATGGACGACCTCCTTCAAAACACCAGCTCCAGAGGATCATCTCCATCGAGGAGGACCACCTTCCTCAGCTCCTTCAGCAGGGTTACCAAGCCCAGCTTAGAGAATGGAGTGAAGATGAGGAGTCGGAAGAGGGCATGGACCTCCAGATGAGCAATATTTACCCCACAACCAGCACTCCAACCTCTGTTTCACCCCCTCCAGGAGTCGCACCCACACCTTCCTCACCCAGAGGACAGCCTGTGGGCAAAGAGACAGTCCAGTCGGTGAGAAAACAGCTAGATTTGGTCTGAACCTCAGACATTCGTTGAGGTTTGAAATGAGTATACTCTTTTAAAATAAAGGTTCTTTATTTGGCATCTAATTAACATCCATGCAACCTTTCCATTGCACAAAAGGTTCTTTATAGTGGAATAAAGTTCTTTACAATATTTACATGTTCTTTACACTAACAAAAAAAATGTTCCCTTTTTGGGTCACATAGACCAGGTTTTCTTCCCCTTTTCATTAATTGTGGTGTTTTTTCCAGGAGGAAGGGGCCAGTTCAGGTCCAGATCGTCTCTTTAAGATTGTTCTGGTGGGGAATTCTAGTGTGGGAAAGACATCTCTTCTACGTCGCTTCTGTGACAACTGTTTCCACTCTGGTACATGTGCTACTGTAGGTAAGTGGCCTTTTTTCATATATTTATTAGTGTCTAGGGGTATTTTTATTTATTTAACCTAAATAGCCTACCGTACCACCATACTTTTTTGGCCCATTTCTTTAGCAAAGTATCTGTGCATACAATTGAACAGGTAAAAATAAAGTGACATAATGTGTGTCCATTTGCATGCTTACTATTTAACTGATTGTTTATCAGTAACTTGGTATTGACTAAAACCACAAATCAATTCCGTCTGGCCTTTAGTCAGGGCTTGTGTGTGTGTGGAGCTTCTTCTAGGATGGAAACAAAAGCATGAAAACATTAAATGGCATGACTCTTTCCTTCTTCTTCAGACTGACTTCTTTCATTTTGTGATGTGTGCAGGTATTGACTACAGTGTGAAGACTCTGACGGTGGACAACAGCCAGGTAGCCTTGCAAATGTGGGACACAGCAGGACAGGAGAGGCAAGTGATGTTTTATTGATTTTTCAAATTTATGTTTCTGTTAACAATCTCAATTAATTATAATCAGTATGTAAGACCAGTATGTAAGACCTGTTCATTGATCACTCCATTGCATCATTTAACTGCAAAAATAAGTGAATTCTAAAGATGTTTTATTGTGGGGATCCGCCAACAGGTATCGCAGCATCACCAAGCAGTTTTTTCGCAAGGCCGATGGTGTTGTAGTGGTGTATGATATCACTAATGAGCAGACTTTCACAGCAGTGAAGCATTGGCTGGTCAGTGTGCAGGTGACTTTCATTTCCACTTTCTTTATGAGTAAAAGATAATATTATTTATACTTGTATACACATACACCACAATTGAAATATTAATGAAATATGGTGTAAAGAAATATTTTGTCCAATAAAATGCGCTTTAGATTTAAACGCTAATAAATTATAAATACTACCTGCTTCCAACTTGTAATAACAAGTAGCAATTGGCTAACACACACTTTTTTTCCTTCTCTATTTATTTTTATTAGAGGTAGAAGTGTAATTTTCAACAGGCTTTTATGTAAATTTGCTGTTGACCTACTGGCCTAAAAAAAGGAATTTGTTCCACTTAACTTTTTGTTTTAATAGATAATGAAAGTCCTAGGTTCAAAAGTTTGGGGTCAGTAAGTTGTTTTTGTTTTTTTTATATATATATATATACTTTCATTAATTGTCACTTTTGATCAGTTTAAGATATCCTTTCTGAATAAAAGTATGACATTTTTGATACCTTTATTCAGCAAAGGTGTTTTAAAGGGAGACTCCACCCCAAAATGAAAATTTTGTCATTACAGTAATCACTTACCCCCATGTCTTTCCAAACCTGTAAAAGCTTCGTTCGTCTTCGGAACACAATTTAAGATATTTTGGATGAAAACCGGGAGGCTTCTGACTGTCCCATTGACTGCATAGTAAATTGCAATGTAAAGGTCCATAAAAGTATGAAAGACATCGTCAAAACAGCCATCAGACGTGCAATCTGAATTTTGGGCATATGTGAACACGGCAATCGTGATCGGATCCACGCCAAAACAATTGGTCCGAGATCGCCTGAATGAGGTGGTCTCGGCTCGATTGAAAACAAACTCTGGAGCGGTTCGGTTGTAGTGAGAAAGCAATCCAATCCAACGGACCAACAAACCAGGCTATATCACAATGGGATGCGTAATTTCGTAAGTTCCGTGAAAAACATTCACTTTGTTGTTTTGTTAATACCTCAAAATGAACCTGTGAATGTCTGTGGGTGAGCATGTCTTTGCCATCAAAATCAAAGTGCACTTTTTCATTTTATATTGCCGTCTTATTGCTCTTCTTCGTAGTAGATGCATTTTAAAAAAGTTTTTCCGATGAATCCTTTACCCTGCTCAATTTTTACTATGACAGCTTACAAAAAAACTTTTTCTCAAAAAACATTTTTTCAAAAGATCATATCAACCCCAACCTTTTTTACGGTAGTGTGTATAATGGAATCAATACATAGACAACAAAAGAGCAATGAAATGCTTATTTCAAGCAAGTCAACTGTATCATCAATACAGAAAGGCAGTTTTAATTCGTTTTAATGGGAAGTGTTTGTTTTTCTCTGTCTTATAGGAGGGAGCAGGTGAGGACATTCCCATCATGCTCCTGGGGAACAAGACCGATCTAGATGGCCAGAGAGAGGTTCCACTGAGAGTGGCTGAGAAATTAGCCAAGGTGAGTGAATCTGAGCCCTGGAGTGGCACTAATGGATCACCTTTAAACATTTTAAGCATGGCAGTCTTGAAGCAAACAAGTTAAAGAACTGAGTCAGAGCTGAATGAGTATTCGGCCGTGAGGTGCATGTGAGGAAGTTCTTTCTCCTGTCTCAATGAAGATGCATAAAGTAGCTTCCTGTCAGTTACTGTTGCATGAACTCAGCATATAAAGAACCACACTGAATGGCATACAGTAAGAATTTCCCATTATTCTAAAAATATCTTATTTTGCCTTTTCCTTTTCAATCTTTCAGGACTTTCAGTTGATTTTCTATGAGTGCAGTGCTTTTTCAAGCCACAATGTGACAGAGTCCATGATTCACATGGCAAGGTAAGAGGTCATTAACCAATATATTTTCTATATAATTTTTATTTAATTTTTTTTATTTTTTATGGGTACACAGAAGAGTGCTTTTCACACCAGATTTTTGACTACAAGAATATAAGTATATATGTTGGTCATGATGCATATATTTTATTTATTTTAAATATTTTTTTAAATAATCATAAAATATTACTAAAACTTAAAAACAAAATCATAAAATGTAAACAAAATAAACACATTACTGTATATAAATAAATGTATAGGAAGTATATAAATAAATCAGAAGCTAATATTGGAAATTACAAGACAAAAGAGTGATTGCAATACAGTGGTGTGGTATAATTGTAAATTAGTTTTTCTAGTAACTTCATGGGACTACAATATTTTTCAGTATGTGAACAGACTTTTGGCATAATAATTCTTAATATCTGTTTATTGCATATGCAGCCAGATTATTCCCAGATAGTTTTATTTTTCTTGTACTGCACCTTATAAGATAATGCTATTTATTTTCTCTCCGTCAGAGTTCTGAAAGACCAAGAGGACAGAGAAAAAGAGAAAACTGTTTCACTAGTAGACAGCCACGCTAAGAAGTCCTGCTGCTAGTAGAACACTCACAGAAACCTGCAGAGCTTTCAAACCTTTTTGCTTTGCATTTTAATATGGTTTGGTGTTAATGCTGATCTGTTTTTCTTCCTCTTATGTTCCTGTTTTGTATGACCGCTGTGGAATATTTGGTCTTTTTATATACCAGTACCTCTTTACAATGTGAAACGGATTAGTTTTATGATAACAGTTAGCTGT
This sequence comes from Barbus barbus, assembly GCF_936440315.1. Taxonomy (NCBI): domain Eukaryota; kingdom Metazoa; phylum Chordata; class Actinopteri; order Cypriniformes; family Cyprinidae; genus Barbus; species Barbus barbus. Next base: position 24,434,623 of record NC_136750.1, read on the forward strand.
AGGGCTTGAAGTAGAGCACTATAGTTTTGTACATTACACAGTTGTAAAGTGCGTCTCTATTAAGGTCATTTAAATCTCTCGTCACACTATTGAAGTAAACAAAACTGTATTTTTGTATTGACAGTTGTAATTTATCTTTTTAATATGAAGGTCTTGGAAAGTATATTTAAATGAGCAAAATAAGCTCCTACACACTAGTTTGCACAGTCGTTTGCACAAATGTATTATTTATTACGTCTGATGAATTGAAGATCTTGCGTTATTCCTTTATTATTCTTAGCAAGCAGACATATTCTGAAAAATGGCTCTATTTGCTGTCATCAGCATGAATAATTTTAATACACTGCCATCAAGCGAACATAAGGATTCGGTTTTAACAGGGTTCGGTGTTGTTCGCTTTACAGTACTGAATAAACCATTCATTTAATGAAATGGATTTAGTCTAATATTGATTTCAGATCACGTTTTCATTTGTATTTTATGCATTGTGCCAACAGTACTGTGTGTGTACAATGCAGTCAGTGTTAAATCAGTAAAAATGTCTCACAGCAGTCGTTGATGTTCACATTTACCATAAATAGAGATGCATTAATTGTCCAGCAGACAGTGGATTTATGCACATTTGAGATAAGGCCTATGCTGTGTTTTCTCAAGTTTTTCAGTAATCACAATATGATTCTTGATCTGTATTTCTTTCATATTGATTCACACATAATGCATGGCAAGTTTCTCTAGCACAGCTACTGTATGACCAGTGGGCAGAATGACACTAGATTTGAGCACAATGTGGATGTTTTAAATCATTTCTCACTTATTTAGTCTTGTTCCTGCTTTATTATGTACATGTGTAATGTGTAAATACTAAATATAAATGTATTTTGAGTGAAATGTTAAAATAAATAATACTTTGTTTTCATTAATTCCAGTTTGTGCTTTCTGGGACACTGCTTTCAACAATGAACTCTAGAAAACAAGAACAACGACTTTAGATATTTAAAGCTTGTTCTGTAAGCTCAGACTGATGTTCAACAGGTTTTACCAGTTTAAATGTTTCAAATTTAGCGCTGCATATTTCATGTTTCCCTTACTAATATATTTACAACAAGCATACTATGAAAAAAATATATAGGAACAAATATACTAGTATTCCATTTCAAACAAAGTCAGGGTGACAATACGTCCTTTTTGTTTAGGCCAGAATTTCAAATTTGCCTAAAATGTCCGGTTTTGACTTTGTTTTCATGGTTTAACAATTCAAATACACACATACAGTTGAAGTCAAAACTTTACATGCACCTTTCAGAATCTGCAAAATGTTAATTATTTTACCAAAATAAGAGGGATCATACAAAATGCATGCTATTGTTTATTCACTACTGACCGGAATAAGATATTTCACATAAAAGATGTTTATAAAGTCCACAAGAGAAAAAAAGTTGAATTTATAAAAATGATCCCTCTTATTTTGGTAAAATAATTAACATTTTGCAGATTCTTAAAGGTGCATGTAAAGTTTTGACTTCAACTGTATATTGTACGAGGACTTTAGAGAAGTAAATATAAGTAACGAAGCCAAAACCCGGACATTTTAGGCAATTTAGAAATCCCAGCCAGCATAAAAAGGACGTATGGTCACTGGAAGTTCTTCAGATAGACTTGTCATTTGTTTTATATTTATAATCCTTTTAAGCCCCCTTGTGGACTACAACTGGTGCTACATTTAGACTAGAGCAAAATCAAGCATTACACCTCACATTAATGGACAAATGATTTTTATTTGCTTTACCATCTTACATCACCTACATTTCAGAACTGTTTATTCTTTATTGTTTCACTTTTTATGTTTTTAATCACAACAGCAACATGTCTTCATAAACAGCCAAATACGCTTTCAAATGCATGCTATTGTACACCTATAAACATGTTATTTAGTTTTAAGCAATTTTATTTACTATTATCTTTATATATGCTCAAATCATGGCAGAATTATCATTTTAAACATTTTTTAAGATGTAAACCTCAAATTTCAATACCAAACACCCAGTTGAAAATACCATAATGGATGAGGAAAAAAAGATAGTTATTCACACTTCCCAATATTGCACAATATTCCACTAAGGAATCAGATAAATACCTATAGTAAAAACAAACTATGAACAATAAATATAACGCTAACGAACAGTGTGCTTTGCAAGTGAACTGAATGTCTTTGGTGAGGACTTGAACAGTATAATCAGCTGTGACACGGGGGGTCACAGATGGCCCGGGACGATCCCAGTCATGGCCTTGGCAAAGACTCTAATAAGAGCACAGGTGAAGAGCAGCAGGTGCCATCCGAGTCCAGCTCATCAAGATCTCACCGCAGACAGAGCAAGCATTTCACATGCCATCTATATTTTTATATGTATCATGTGCTGTTTCTCTTTTTCTGTTTCCATCTCTGTGGTCAGTTAGCAGATGGAAGTGGAAAAGTAATTTCACACACCTAGAATCATAAATAATACTAACACTACATATTGCAGTCTCATAAAGTTACTAGAAAATTTACATCACTGTATTGCAATTACTCATTTGTCCATCAATTTCCATTAGTAGCATCTGATTTGTTTTCCTCTGATGATCATAGGCAAGAAGCCTTTTTTTTTTTTTTCCTTTAGAACTTTTATCGATGCCCCAAATCTTAAATTTCATAATTGATGTGCTGTTCTCAGGAAATGGTGTCCACATGGTGTACTATATATAATTAATAGGATGCAGAACCTAATGATTTTATATTATAAAATTACATTTGGTGTGTCATTCAAAGACCTTTTAAATTAAAACATAAATTATTAAGTTTTGTTTTTTTGTTTTATGTTTTGTTTTGTTTACATGCAATTTGATTCCAATTTGGATGTCCCCATTCATCATAATATAATATAATAGCTAAATTTAATTTAAATATAGGTAAATTTAGCTTTTATTGAAATTCAAATATTCTTTTATGGTCTATGTATATTTGCTCAGTTAAAAAAATGCAGATTATGCCATGACATTTAAACAATTGATATTTTTGGTAAAACATTGTGGTGAAAAAAATGTTTAACCACAAGGTTTTTCTTATAGACTTCTTCAATATTTATGTATTTATTAAATTAGCTTCATAAAGCATCAGTTGTATTTGCCAACCTTGTAGGTGCAAAAAAATTATTTTATTTTTTATTAATGCTTTACAGAGAGAAATATTTTTAGTGTTGGCCAATGATCTTTAAGTAAGCAGTAGATTATTTTTAGCAAAAAAAAAAAACTGAACTATTTTCTGAGAATGACCTGGATTTTGTTAAAACCTGATTTAAATCTATGAGATCACTTACTTTACTGCACTGAAATTGTTAAAAGTCCAGTAAATGAAGTATTACTATGTAAGTGGAGTTATTCTCTTAATACGATATGTTAAATTGAGATATTCTTAATGCCTGGGACTTGGAAGCTCAACCTTCAGTATTAAATATCTTTTATCTCACACTCCCAATGTAAAAGCAAAGTAACCATAAACTAACACTTAACATTCATAAGAACATGACATTCTTTTGTTTGCAGTGGGGTGTAGTCATAGTTGTTCCCTGAACAGTCGGAGAGATGGCGTACTAGTGCAGGCTAGAGTTGGCGAAGGCAAGGCTACTATTGCTGGAAGTGCCACTCCGCTCCAAAAACGTTGGCAAGACTCCCAGAGATAACAACTTCTGTGCTGGTCTTTCTCTCTGTCTCTGTCTCTGTCTCTTCCCAGCAGCAGGGCTGTAGCTGTGATCCGGAGCGGCCCCTGCCTCTGCTTCTCTGAGTGCTGTCACAAACCGTCTCTCACCACTGCTGGATACTTAGCGCATCTTATAGTCATGAGCGATAGCGGCCTCACATAGCTGACCTTTAAAATCCAGCTCAAAGGTAAATTCCAGATCACGCTGGATAGATAAACAAGAATGTTAAATTGCATTTTAATTGTAAGAAAAAAAAAAATATATATATATATATAATATATAAGCAAGTTGCATTGAACTATACAGTACCATTCAAAAGTTTGGGGGAATTATTATTATTAATATTTTTTTTATATTTTTTTAAAGAAGGTAATACTTTTATTCAGTGTGGATAGATTTAAAAGACTTTTGTAGCATTACAGCAAAATTCTATTTCAGAATTGTTTTTTATTTTATTATTTTTAAAGAAGGTAATACTTTTATTTACCATGGATGGATTTAAAAGACTATTATAACATTACAGCAAAATTCTATTTCAGAAAAAAAAAAAAAAAAAAATCACAGATTTCCACAAAAATATTAAGCAGCACAAATGTGCTCAACAATAATAATATTTTTTTTTAAAAAGATTATTGATTTCTGGAGGATCATGTAACACTGAAGACAGGAGTAATGATGTTGAAAATTCAGCTTTGCCATCACAAGAATAAATAAATTTTTTAAAACATATTCAAATAGAAAATAGCTATTTTAAATTGTAATAATATTTCAATTTAACTAAATCTAGCCTTGGCGAGCGTAAGAATCTTGTTTCCAAAGCATTAGAAAATCTTATTGACCCAAAACATTTGAATGGCAGTGTATATATATATATATATATATATATATATATTTAAAAAATATGGAAAGCATATTTTTGGCTATACTTATATTAACCAACTAATAAAATAAAATAAAATGAATTAAATAAATTTTTTTAATTATTAATTAGGTGGGTTCTTACCGTGTTCTTCTCGTTTGGCTTCATGCTGACGGTGCCGACTATCTCCTCTCCTCTTTTCACAGTCAAATATTCCTCCAAGTAAAACACTGTCTGCTTCCAGTGTGTGTACGGGGCATCTGGTGCTACGGTTGAGAAAATATATACAATAAAATATTAAATATATAACACATTGTTACACTGCTCTCTGAAACATTTGATTCTGATTGGTCAGTTGTTGGATTCTGAGGTCAAATATAATGGCCTCTATTGACCACTCCATGCTGTCTTTCTTCTTAGCTTATATATAATTTAAACTTCAATTTCTAAATCTATATTTCATGTCCAAAGTATATCATTATTTCAGAAGCAGCCATGCAATAAGAAGGATGAACTACAGTGAGCTGATCAATATTACAGGGTCATGATCATCCTGTTTTTTTTTAAATAGACAAAACTATACGAAATACCAAAATACAACAGTGAATCTTATACTAATGCTGACAAATTCACTTCACAGATTCAGATTTTAAAGCTTTGCCAGACATAAACCTCTGCAAGTCTGCATTTCTTTCAAGACCGCTGCCAAATAAGATGCAAACGTTGTGTATGCGTTAGAGAGAAAATAAGGACCCAAAGTCTGTGTCTGAGTGTTAGTTTTCTTGCCAAACAAAAGATCACTTGTGCAACCACCCTTGAGGAAACGTGCTGACTGAGCAATACACCGAACCTCAAAGGTCAATAGAACTTAACAGATCCCTTAAGATCAGTGTGTCTGGGAATCACAAAACACAACACTGCAGCTATTTGTGTCCATATATATGTGTATTTATATATGTGTGTGTATATATATGTTTATAGTGAAATAAAAAGTCACATAACCAACAAAGAGCGCTACTCGCCATTGTGTTGGTTTAATTCGATGTCTTTGGAAGTGCTGTGTTACAACTGAGCCACTAGAGGCCAGACATTGTCCACAAAAGTACATATTTACATACACCACTGTTGCCCACGATGCAGAACATAGAAAAATTGTAAAACACGACACCTGTGGAGAAGCCAGTCTTTTTATGACACTTGGTGAATTCGATATTGAAGTAGGTGACTAGAGCGTGGACATAATCGTTTCTCTGGATCTGCAGACAGAAGGAGGAGGTGAAGGACAGTTCCTCTGGCTTCACCGTGTAGATGTCCACTTCCTGAGAAAAGATTACAATAGCTTAAAGTTGCTATTTCATGGCCTAAGGAACTTAATGACATTCTCAGCTGGGTTTCTGTTAAAGGAATAGTTTAGCCAAAAATTAAAAAAATGCTGAAAATGTATAAACCTCATTTAAGATGTTTTAAGCAACAACAACAAAAAAAATATTTTTTTGGTTACTATTTCTTTAATTATCAACTATGTCTCAGAATGTTTTGCTAACATTCCATATGAGATCATTTGGTCTTTAGAGGAATTTAATGAGAAATGTGTGAGCATCTTTGACTTTTCATTGCCGACTTTAGTATTGCCGACTATTTAGCACACTGTGTGACAGTTATTTAGCAGTATTTTAAATAATAGAATAGTAAACTTCCTTAATGAACACAGTGTCCTGAGCCCTAGTCAGATTGGCTTTCTTCCTAATTATAGAACTACTGACCACATTTACACCCTACACACCCTAATCAATAAACACGTAAAACAGACTAAATACGGAAAAATATTTGCATGCTTTGTCGATTTAAAAAAAGCATTTGATTCTATTTGGCACGACAAATTATATTACAAACTTTTACAAAGTGGTGGAGGGGGTAAAGTTTATGACATTATTAAATCAATGTATTCAAGCAACAAATGTGCAATACGAATTGGCAACAAACATACAGAATTCTTCTCCCAGAAGAGAGGAGTACAGCAGGGCTATAGCCTGAGTCCAACATTGTTCAACATTTACATTAATGAATTAGCGGTACAGTCTACAGCCCCTGGACTCACTCAAGACAAAAACATCAAGCTTTTGCTGTACGCAGATGATCTAGTGCTGCTGTCATCCACCCCACAGGGACTACAGAAGCTGCTGGAGAACTACAGCCAGAACTGGGCCCTGGCAGTAAACCTCAAAAAGACCAACATTATGGTCTTTCAGAAAAAGCCCAGATGTCAGGAACACAGATACCAGTTCAGTCTAGGCAGCACCGCCCTAGAACACACGATGCAGTACACTTACCTCGGCCTGATCATCACTGCATCGGGGAGTTTCAGTATGGCAGTGAATGCTCTAAAAGATAAAGCTCGAAGAGCTCTATATGCAATCAAGAAAAAATTCCAAAATATTGAAATACCACTTCCAATTTGGTGTAAAATCTTTGATAGTGTAATTCAGCCCATAGCTATGGAAGTGAGGTTTGGGGTCCACTCAGTGATCAGAGCTACACTAGATGGGACAGACATTCAACAGAAGCCCTACACACAGAATTCTGCAAAATGATTCTAAAATTACAAAGGAGAGCACCCAATAATGCATGTAGGGCAGAATTAGGCCATTGATTATAAATATACAAAAAAGATTGCTCAAATTCTGGATGCATCTAAAGTCCCACAGAATCGCTACATTTTAAAGCACTACAAACCCAAGAACTGAACCCGAAAAGAGTCCACTCAGTCAACTGGTTCTGAGACTTACTAACCTGACTAACTCTACTAACACTAACCAGTCTCAGACCAGCACTGCTTCTCACCCAAACATCAAAATAAATCAAATTATCAAACAATCTAAAAATATATATCAGGAACATTGGGATCAAGAAACCAAAACACAAAGTAAATTACAACTCTATCGAACTATAAAATTAAAATATGAATTAGAAGAATATCTCCAGAGTGTCAAAGACACAAAGCAGAGACAGATCCTGACCAAATACAGGCTCAGTGAGCACAGACTAGCCATCGAGACCGGCAGACACAGAAAGAGCTGGTTACCCAAAGAGCAAAGAGTGTGTGTTCACTGTGAGACAGAAGAGATTGAGACAGAGACACACTTCCTACTTCACTGTTACCAATTTAAATCAATCAGAGACCAATTTAAATCAATATCAACAAATTCAAAAACATCATAAAGAACTTTACAGCCATGACTGAAGAGGAACATATAAAGATAATACTAGGAGAGGGACAGACAGCAGCACTGGCTGCGAGATACTTGTGGACGTGCCACAGTCTGAAAGACAGCAGGTGAATGTACATGTGTGTAATATGTGTATTATGTCTGACCTCAGTGTGTTTCCCTATTGTCTACCACAGTTACCCTCAGCCTGTGTGTGTTTATGTTAAACACTGTGGTATGAAATGTTCACACAAGTTCTTATTTGTTACACTGTTTAAGTTTATATTGTTATAATGTTTTTATTCTATTATTTGATATTTTCATTGTTATTATATTTCAAGCTTTGGCAATATTGTATTTTTTACAGTCATGCCAATAAAGCAATATTGAATTGAATTGGCAATGGAGGAGATGAATGTGAAAATACTGGGGTAATCTCAATGTTGTCTAGGAAAAACATGAAATATCAAAGAGATCTCTTTAGTAATTTCTCTTTACTGTGGGAGAGAGTACAAAGCTTGATCTCTTTCGCTCTCTTCTAAAATGTCATACTGTACGGCTAGCGTTTCAATAATCATGTTAGGATGTTATTACTGCTCTTGGATCAGTACGTTCAGACAGCTGTTTCAGACTCCATCATTTTCCGACAGTAAACTGAGCCCTGCCTCCACCACTGATATATTTACCTGAAAAACAACAAGAAACTGTTATTTAAGAGTAAACCTTTCTCTCTTTCTCTGTGGTTTTATATTCCTCTCACTCTCACTTCCATTAGACATGAAGTCTCCCATTTGTAAAGCTGTCCAATCTACTTTAGATTAAGTTATAAAGCTCAAAGTTTGAAATGGAGCATTAATCACCATATCAAACAAACCAAAAATGTGTGCGTCACACTTCCATTCACCACTTAATTTAAGTGCCTTCATCCATTATGTCCCAGCTCTGCTTCATTTGGCAGATCTGATCTTTAAAATGAGTTACTTTATTGAAAGACTGGAGTAGAATAGGCCAAAATATCATGATATAATTTCAGGATATGCTTCAATCAGTAGAAAAAGGAATGGCTCCAAATGGTATTTGACTAATTAAATGGCACTTAATGCATGAATGACATTGTCATGAATATCTTTTATTTTAACATAAGATAGCAAAAGTTATAGTAAATATATATTAATAATTTAATACAATTATTATAGCGATGTCAAAATTCACTTGTGGCATTTCAAATGTTTGATTTTACTGTAAATGTAAAATGTTTTCACATTATAACATGAAAATACTGCTGCATACTTAGTTAAAGTTAAATAGATAATTATTTATCAATCATTATTTGATTGTAGATTATGGTTTAATATTATGTTATTTAATGCAATACAATTTATATATTAGTGCTTATCTATATTATTTGTACAAACAATGATTGAAATATGCAAAATTCTCAACTTACTTTATTTAGACCTCAACATATCAAATTGTACTCTGATTTACATCAAAGTTTTAAATTGGATAGGTTGTGAAAGGGCTGCTAAAAAACTGAAAAGCTTTTTGTTTCAGATATATTTTTCTCATATTAAGTTTGCAGATGCATTTCACAGTCCATCTGTGGAGCCATAAACTTTCCAGGCTTGACGAATCCGATTCAACCAATAATCATCTCATCAGCATCTTCTCCAGTGGTTTATAATGAAATGAAATTGCATTTCAACGGATCATTATGTAACTGTCACACTGAGTGATACAGCTAACGATCAGTTACATACTAATGCTGCTGTATTCTCTGTGGATCTCACTTGAGCTTCTCATCTAGCACACATGCGGTGAGAAACACGCACATACAGTACATGATTTCTGTGAAATGTTTTAATGGCTGACCTTGATCAAGCAGGTGTTGGATACCACTTGTTTTGAGTCCACGATGTCCACCAGTGGTTCTTTCATAGCTACGTTCCTGATGCAGGTCATGTCAAAACCATAAACGTTCTCCCACCCTGCTCAAACATAGAATCATTTGATTTTTGATAAAAAGCATAAGGCCCAAAAAATACTCTATACATGTATGTAAAAAATAAGCACTTGATTACATGTTTCAAAATGTATTCGAAACCGCATGTATAGTGAATGATATATGCATTGTAGAAGGCATTAGCATAAGCTGTCCTATGGTCAGTTTTCTCTTTGACAGCTTGAAGAAAATCTGTAAAAGTTCAATCTCATTATATCCAACATATTTCTAACCTTTCATCTACCCTCCATTCAAATAGAACAAGCATGACATAAACATCACTTTTGCATCTATGTTTTTAAGCCCACATTTTTTATTTATTTTATGTTTATTTATTATTATTATAATTTATTGGTTTAGTTTTTTGAAGGAAATTACTACTTATTTTTCAGCAAGGATGCATTAAATTGATCAAAAGTGACAGTAACGACTTTAACGACTTTTACCTACATTTCACTGCTGGTTATACTCTGTATAATTGTGTATGTGACAAATAAAACTCTTGAATCTTAACACCTTAGACTTTAAAAACATTATCTTTCAAATAAATGCAGTTCTTTTGTCCTTTCTTTTCAAAAAAATAATGCTGAAAAAAGTATTTCTACAAAAAATATTAAAGCTAGCGTAGGCAATTTTGTCTAGAATTTGTTTTGTTATACTGGTTGAGGTAGGCCCTATTTTAACATTATACTATATACTTCAGAATGCACAGAAACAGCTAAGGGCGTAAGATGCTGTATTTGAATATTTGTGAGACACAGATCTGATTAGAAGGATTTTTGGTTTGTTTGTTTTTTCCTCTCCCATTCCTCCATCTGAACTTCACACTCCATCCCAGTAAGTAACAGAAATGTACCTTAAGTTGGTTTGCCAACCACCATACAATGCAAAAGAAGCAGCAGAACATTAGGTTCATGCTGTTTAAAAGATGTTTTGATATTCTAACTGAAGGATACACACAAAAAAAGTTTGTACATGTATTTATGTGCAGTATTATAGACCTATTTTATTGCATCAGCTTAGAAACTTGTAAACATGATTTTATTTGGATAGATAAAACCCTCCTTTAAGAATACAAGATGTTTGTGTGTGTGTTTTGGGACTCACAGTGAATCTTGAAGTCCTTGTACTGCCTATCTTCAATGGCCACTACATATAGAGCAGCCCTGTCTGGGAACATTAGACCTCCAGGTTTCTAAAGATGAAAAGCACAGTGTTTGTTCATTCTGCAGAGACACTGGCTGTATATACAGTACACACACTCACATGTACTTTCTGTACTACACACACAAACACTGACCAGCCATTTATCTCTGGCGTAGATGACTGTGTTGAGCATGGACTCATAAAAAAGGCAATAACCCATCCACTCTGAGATGATAATGTCCACCTGATCTACCGGCAGCTCTGTCTCTTCCACTTTCCCTTTAAAGATGGTTATAACTGGAACACAGACAAATAAGGCCACAAAGACACTTGACAGGTCCTTTCTACTCTTTAAATTTTTAAGGCCAGTAAATAGATGTGGGTCAAACCATGCGTGTATGTCAGAGAGACTCCAGCTAAGATTGCAGCATCAGCTTTTGTTGAACTCTCAAGAAAATATACTGCAGTGGTCTAATTCCTGATCAAAAATGGAGCATCATGTTATAGCAATGTCTTGTTCTAGCTAATAAAAAGCCTTAAACTATTAGAAATGTGCTGTTTTCTTGTTAACTAAAGGCTAACTGAAAACATACAGAAAGTGAAATGTTTAATTTGACCTTTAACTATGACGTTTTTATGACTACAAATAATCACACTATGTAGCAATTGAGTACTAATAAAAATATGTTTTAGCCACAAAATATATTTTATTTATTTATATATATATAGTGAGTATTGTGTCTTGTTTTCCAGTAAAAAACATCACTTTAATTACTAAATAAATCTATTTTGTTTTAGGGTCAGGAAGAGTTTGTATTTATTTAGTGAAACACTTTTATTCAGCATGCATACATTAAATGGGTCACAACTGGCACTAAAGACTTTTACATTGTTATAAAAAAAATTATATTTCAAATAAATGCTATTTTAAACATTATATTTATTCATCAAAGAAAAGGGTATCACAATTTCCACAAAATATTAAGCAGCACAAATGTTTTCAACTTTTCAACTTTTCAAAAAATTGTAAGAAATTATTCTTGATCACTGAATCAGCATATTAGAATGATTTCTGAAGGATCATGTGACACTGACTGAAGACTGGAGTGATGATGCTGTAAACTCAGCTTTGCCATAAAAATTTTAAATGCATTAAAATAGACAACAGTAATATTTCAAAATAATGCTGTTTCTATTTTATTTTTGTCATGGTAAGCATAAAAGGGACTTCTTTAATTAAAAAACATTAACATAAAAAAAAATAACGACCCCAAACTTTTGAAAGATAGTGTATTATATTTAATTGGAAAATGAGACAAAAATACATATTAATGTCATTTTTGGGAAGACAGTTTCCTTGATAATCATTTTATCATTTATATTTATTATAAATCATACTGAATATTTACAAATTCTCTCTTAATATTCAGATACTGCAGAGGTTTTAAATTATGTATATTTAGGAGGCTGAATAGAAGAAATAACCACTCTTTATCCTGTCGATGTGACATACTATTTGTCATTCTGTTTCTCTCACACACCCACACAAGCAAGCTAACTACAAAGCAACACACACTTATACAATATCTACACAAATCACATCTGCTTACCACTGTCCAGGTGATTGGCCTTGATGATTTTCTCTGAATATTCTGATATACTTGAACATTCGATCTAAGGAAGGGGGGAAAAAACAGGACAATATGAAGATTTAAACTCTAGTTTGTTGATTCTGTTATAGCTGGTAGACCTCTTATTACTGTACCTTCTCTAGCCTTATATCCCCTTTCAGACAAGACTGAAACTGATTAGTCCGATTAGTGTCATTTGAATCCTTGATGAATAAAAATTTATTTGAAGAAAAAAAAAAAAATTGTACAGACCCCAAACTTTTGAACGCTAGTGTGTCTTGTTTTTAATGGCTTACACAGACTGTGTGCTTCCCCTTACAGTCTCTGAACATCGAGAACTTTCGATTCTTGCAACTTGCAGTCCTGCCCATTAGACATGTTCCTCTGATCAGTCTCCAGCCACCCAAAGAGCCCTATTTAGCATTCACAAACAGTCCAGATTCCTGTACCGTTGTCAGACAGACGAGCACACAGAGTAACGGGGCTGTCAGTGGCCCGAGGCTAAAGGGAAGAGGAGAGATTAAGTAGGAAGCCGTCAGCTGTATAAGTGAGAGGCTGATTCCAGACAGCACAGATCCCTTTGCCTTATGACGTCCCTTGTGTTTTCCCAGCCATTGTTAGTGTCCATAGCAATCGCCGTCAACTCCAGTGGAGCACACGGAGTCAGTCAGCATCGCTTCAACTGACAAACAATCAGAACCTACATGGCAGGCCCACCTGTTTCTGGAAAAGTTCCACGTACTGCAGTTGGTCAGCATTGAGTTTAAAAGTAATCAGAAAAGCCTATAACACAGTCAGCACATTTCTCAGAAGAAAAGTGCTTGATGTACATGATCAAGGCAAGAGGAAACTGCCTAGGCCTGGGCTGCGGTAAACAGAGATCAAGGGCAAAATTTTGCCAACAAGACAACTTTAAACATGATGATTTTATCTCTTTCTTTCTTTTACAGTTTGAGTTATTTGGTGAAAATATCCAATTTAGTATAGCTCAACAGCTACTAGCATGCTTTGTTCATTCAGAAATATTTTACTAAGCATTAATGAACTTTTTTCCTGGTTCAGTATGTGTCATCCAAGAAAATAATTTGACTTGCTTCAGTTTGGAAAACTGTTGACAGCAATGCACTGGAATTCTGTGGGTCTTTGCATCAGCGTAAATGTTAAAATAGATTTAGCCATAAGACTGCAGAATTATGTTAACATACTCAAACTGATTTGATTGATTTAGTTTGATTTAACACCATTTTGATTTCTCGCCATTGTATCAAGTTTCTGGTTCAAGTAGGATACTTCATGGTAATTTGACTTAAAAACAGGTACTATTTGGCTTAACTCTGTGTTTCAAGTAGCTCAATCAAAAAGGTAACTTAATGTGCTAAGTTCCTCAGTATTCTCATGTCATGACAAATTAAACAAAGTAAGTTTTGCATGGTATGTGTAAGAACATAATAACGACTAATGAAAAAATTACGCTAGTAACACATAACCAGGAGTTTATTCACCTAAAACAGCAATTAAAAACTGCTAAAAGGATCATTTAGACAACTTTGCATTCAAAATATTTGTACAGACAAGTAATGCAGTCACAAAATGTGTTTTATACACTTCTCGTGTAAATGCAATAAAAGCAATAAAATTGCTTTAAACTTTTTTTTTTTTTTGCAAACTAAGGAATGAGCCAAAATTAATTTATGATAATTTACAATGTTATAGGTGCAAGGTCATGAATGTTTTACAGTTACATTTATGAATTTGGCAGAAATTGTTACCCGAAGCAGGTTATATTGCATTTTATGCAATACATTTAATATGTTTATGTATTCCCTGGGAGTTGAACCTATGATTTGGCTTTGCTAACATCATGCTTTTTTTTTTTCTTTCTTTTTTTTTACAGAAGATATAAAAAAATATATATTAATTATAAAAAATTATGATTAAATATGTAACCAGCTGCCAACCAGTTCAAAACAATAAACTACTCAGTTTAAAATCATGTTTATAAAAATAAACATATATAAATTATATAAATTGTTAATTAATGTGATAAAAATAGGGTTTGCTAAGGTAGTGTTGGACATACTTTAGGGTTAAAAAATATGTCTGTAAACTTAACTAATAATGTCCTGGAGGAAAATTACTAGTACCTTTTATGATTTTCTACAGATTTTGTTCTTATAGTGTATGGTTAGAGGTTTATTCTAAAAAGGTATGGACATGCATGGTTTTTGCCAGGCAGACAGTAAAGGGGGCGAAAAAAATACTGAAAACTTACAATAAAAGAAAGACAAGAGCCATATATTCACCTAAGTTTTCAATGTGGACTTCCAGACTCCAATTTCCAGCTCATTAGCCACTATAGGTAAATAATAAGAATAACAGCACAGTAAACTGTAACACTATTTCTGCTAAAACTCAATGTGTTTATGATTACAATAAAAAATAATTAAATAGATAATTAATATAATAACAAATACCCATTTGTAACATCAATCAGCATAATGGACATCTAAACTAACTAAACAACTGAAACCCTGACACAATTCAAGTTCAATACATTAAAAATAAGGTGGATATAAAGGCCAGAATATTGTGGCAGAGCATTTTCCTCAGAAAGTGTAATAATCTAGTTTATATTCTGCATTGCAATTTTGAGCAAGTGGTATTTTTGAGTTTGTGATGAGCACTGTAACATAGACACTTAGGAGAGTTTGCGCTCTCTGGCATTTAAATATGATGAAGCCATTCAGAGAATTGTTCATTATCACAGTGCAACTGGATAAGAGCAGCGAGGTGCAAATCATATCAGCTCAATTACAGCAGAGACCCGCACGTGGCTAGTAGGTAGTTCACTCTCCTCTGAAAACTGAGAAAAGCTCTCAGAACATTCTGTCCCAAGAGGTTTCCAGGACACATCAAATGGAGAGTTTCTCTCTCTGCTCGTACTCTAACTTGGCTTAACAAGCTTTGGCTTTAGTTCTCAAAGCGAAAGTGCAAAACAAGCACCACATGGTTAATGTGGCCTTTCTGACCTTTACTGCTTTTTTCCACTGTCTCTTTATCAGATTTATCCAAAGAGCCAATTACCACAGCCTCACAATGTAGTGTGTTAGTGCCTGATATATCAGCACGGCCAATAAAGGCTGCCCGCTAAGAACCTTCACTAACCACTGGGGAGGAATGCACTGAAGGGGAGAGCTTTGAATGGACAGGACAGGAAGTGAGAAAGAGAAATGGAATGAAATTGAAGGTATTGCAAGACAGAAGGGGGAAAAGGGGGAAAAAAACAGAAAGAGCCCCTTAAAGAAAAATGTATGTGGTGGTATAGTGCTGGTATAACATGGTAGTCTGGTTGTGTCTTGATTGTGTGTGTGTATACAGCCGGTAATGATAAGCTGATCATTATTTTCATACTCACAATTGTTTAACAGATACAAAATACTACAGTATTGTCTTAAAATAATAAAGTATTTTGTCTGAATACATTAAAAATAAAACAATAAAATATGTAAAAAAGACAAAAAAGGAAAAACTTAACTTTTGAACATTTATGGTATTGATATTGACTGTAAATCTGCTTTAAGTGATGTATAAATCACTACATATATAAAACTGATTAACTTTAATTGCATTACATTATGATGGCAAAGGTAATATAAATGTAAAAATGATTAAATGAGCATGCAAAATTAATTATC
This sequence comes from Barbus barbus, assembly GCF_936440315.1. Classification (NCBI taxonomy): domain Eukaryota; kingdom Metazoa; phylum Chordata; class Actinopteri; order Cypriniformes; family Cyprinidae; genus Barbus; species Barbus barbus. Next base: position 24,450,896 of record NC_136750.1, read on the forward strand.
TAACTTTGTCTGATATATTATGAATACTGAATGATTAATGAGTTATAACGTACAAGTGTTTGCGAAAATATACAAAAACATGCATACTGTATAAAAAAGACTAGAATATCATATGTTGTTATGGCTTTTAAACAGACCATTTTCCTATTTTGAACTTATATTTTTGATCCTTACTATGAAATAAGTAGGTGGTTATATGACATCATATTTCGCTACAAAAGAGGATTATTTGTTTACACCTTCAAAAGCTCTTGGTGCGACTGCCACACGTGATGCTATTTTGAGCTGTGCGAATGGTTCCAGCAGGGTAGGAGGCTGCAGGCTCATGTGGTTTTAGGCATAAGGAGGGCCACCCTCTTACCCCGTACACGTGCTTGGCTCCGGCCTTGGCAGCAAACATGGAGAGGATGCCAGTACCACTCCCCACGTCCAGCACGATCTTGTCCTTGAAGATGTGTTTGTTATGGTACATGGAGTTCCTGTATGTCAACGTCCTCACTTCGTCCTTTAGCATTTCCTGTACATTCATGCACAGATGTACACACACATGGTCGCATTTTAAGGTCCAATTCTCACTACTAACTATTAACTTTGCCTCATTAAACTCCTAATTTGCTGTTTATTGATAGTTAATAAGATAGGAAGGGATAATTCACCCAAAAATGAAAATGCATAGTGGTACTCTCCTGAACGTGAGAAAAGAAATTGTTAAATAAAGTTACTATTTTTGTTTTCTTTGCACACAAAAGTATTCTCATAGCTTCATAAAATTACGGTTGAACCATTGATGTCACATGGACTATTTTAACAATGTCCTTACTACCTTTATGGGCCTTGAATGTGTCAGTTGTGTTGCTGTCGATGCAGGGTCAGAAAGCACTCTGATTTCATTTGTGTTTGTGTTCCAAAAATGAACGAAGGTCTAACGGGTTTGAAACGACACGATGGTGAGTAATTAATGACAGAATCTTTATTTTTGGGTGAACTATCCTTTTAAATATAGGTATGTGGTAGGATTAATGGATCTAAAATACAGCCACGCAGAATAAGGCATTAATATGTGCTCTATGAGTACTAATTAACAGCCAATATGCTAGTAATATATATATATATATATATATATATATATATATATATATATATATATATATAATATATATATATAGTAACTCTGAGTGCCAACTAGAATAGGTTTTACAAGAAAATACTATTTCAGTTTTCCTACTTCAAAATATTCTGTTTAATTCAATGTTCTACTTCCTGTTTATTTGTAAATATTTGTTGAATTTACTAGCCATTTCTGAGTTGAAATTGTTTAGTAAATCCTACACCAATTCTTTTCAGTGTATTAATATTAATATGGTAATTACTCATTAGGATGGTGTATATATAAAAATAACATGGCATTACTAATACATCACTGCAGCGTGGGTTAGCTAGATCTTTTTTTGTAAAGGGCATATAAAATGTCTAAGTAGGCAGCTCACTTTGTATTGAAACCCACCCAATGAATTATTTCTTTGGTATATCTTACCGTGTGATTCAGTTTTAAAACACAGTCAACAAATTATTCAGTAGATTTAAACAAGTTTAACCATATAAAGCCTTCTGTATCAGATACATAAACATTTCTTAGGCCTCTACATTATGAACATTTACTATAAATATCATCTTACTGAGACATATTATTAGGAGATATGACAAGTGATGTTTATATGCATTTTATGTGCATAGTCTGCTATTCTGTTTTAAAGACCTCATTGATTTGCATATACAAGGTTAATATAGAAATGTGATTATAAAATCTAATCAATAAAAATCAATACCTAGTGATGTGCCTATCTAGGTGACAATTTCGGGCTTTATAAGTGCATTTCAAAACACCTACACTAAAAAGCATTATGGTATTGTCTTGTTTTTTTTTTGGACATGATTCTTATTCATATATTTATTTATTTTGTAGTACCATAAAAACATATATTAATCAGGTAATCATTCACAACCATGGCTATTATTAGCATTACTGTACAAAAAACTAAATAAGACTACTACATGGATCTCTGACAACCTGTGAGAAAGTAAAAAACTTGCTGTCACTATTATAGCATGTCTGCTCAGATATATGCAGCTTTTTGGGTGTACGCCTCTGTCACATTGAGATGAGGGAAGGGAAAAATATCTGACCTATATACTAAAAATGAGTCTGAACAAAATTAATCTTGCAGGTCTCGCCTGAACCTCCTGTTCTCCCTGCTCTCTCATCCTATAATTCAATGACACCCCCACCCGTCTCGCTCCTGCTCCATTTCTCTGCATACTCTGCATTATACATAACTCCCGGCATAAATCAACATGACTGATGTTGATTACCACGAGTACTTATATCCTACATCACACGTCTCAGAATGTCTTTTAAATGCAAGCATCCGCTGCTCTGATGTGCTCATACCTCATGAATGCCGAAGTGGGCGTACGAGTCAAAATAGTAATCCCTGGAGGTCATCTCGTCGGGGTTGAGGAACTTGGCCATCTTTCCTCTGCCGGGGCAGCTGGGTAAGCTGGCAGAGTGAGGGGTGTGAGGCGCATGGGACGGGTGTGTGGGACGCTGGGCATGATGGACCAATGACACTGGTTTGGGCAGAGGAGATGGCTGGACCGACTGGGATGGGGCGGCACTCAGGGGCTGTTGCTAAAAAAGGGGAAAAGAGAGGTTCAACAGGAGAATCTGACAAAGAAATGCTAATTTATTTACCCCAAAATAAACAAAAAAGAAATTAATGCTGTGGTACTTTGAAAAAATAATTACAGCTATACAGTAGCACTAAAAAATATTTTGACACTTAAACCATCCATAAAAATGTTTTAATGTCTAACAAAGTAGCGGACTATGAAATATGACATATGAATTATGATAATGCAAAACATACATACACACACACATGATGCATACATATTTTTTATTTATTTACCTGGACTGTTGTTAATGATATCACCCAAACTGTGACAGATTAATGTGGTACATGATCCTTCAAAAAGCAAAATGAACAGTGATACTATATTCAGTGCTGTTTAAAAACTGTCCTATATCATGTCAGGAGAGCCTTCCCAGAATGTCTAGCAATTCCAAGACCTGGCAGAGGCAGTTTGTGCCCTATGAGCAAAGGGAGCACAGGACAGTTAGACTGGCGTGGAAATGACTTAAGACAAGCATTACATATGGTGAGCCTCTTGGACTCTGATTAGCACATCTACATCCTGCAGAGAAGCTTGGCCATTCCTCTACCTTGCAGAGAAAACACTAATGAACCATTATCCTACACTGTAGAAAACAAATGAGTATGAAATTGCCATTAGCCACTAAAAGCTTTAACAAATACAGATTTTCTACAAAATGTATATATACACACACACACACACACACACACACAGTATATATACATACATATATTTGTTATGCATTATATAGTTTATATGTATTCTTATATACTAAAAGTAATATATTAAAAAATACATCTTTTTTATATTAAGGGTCCTGGAGTTAGTTAAGAGTCTGAATGGACAGACCATGGCTATAAATTTTGAAAACCTCCAATCTAGAACCTTTTTGTCCTATAAAACCACAAAACTCTTCATGTTTGGCCCTAATATCCTACAAATCTCATATGCTGTTTTGCAATTTTGGGATAGTGAAGATATGCGTGACTGTTTTTGTATTTGCATAAGTGTACCTATTTGCCTGTGGGTGGGTGGGTGGGAGTGTGTGTGTGCAGACTCTCAGCTCAGGGGATTTAAAATAATGAGTGTCAGCAGAGGGGAAGAGCAGCTGTATCAAGAGGCATAAAGGTGTTTGGATTGCATCTATTAGAATGATGGGAGGGGGAACACGTGTCCTTGACCCTCCAGTCAGCTAACAAATCTCATTCACATTCTATTTTTAACCTCAACAAATAGCACATTTCAGCAACACTCCACCTTTCAACCATGCTCTTGAGAACTAATAGTTTTTTTGTGACATAACTGGATTGATGTGCGTGAGAGGAAAACTAGGTGCTCTTGGGAACCTTTCACAAAAAAAAAAACTGCCAGCATTTATGCATTCACATTTATGACAGGAAACAACTTAAGAGTTGTTTTGCATTGCATATCTAAATAATTAATGTGTTCAAAACAGCTTTTATGAATTTTGCAGCCCTCTCTGCTTTGGCTGGACATCGTCTAATAAAGCTACAACTGCCAGTGTGCATTTCAGAACTAAGTGGTGTTTTCTCAAGCATATACTTTTCGTTACACTTTTGAAACCCAAACAGTTATATCCAATGGAGAACATTTAGATGCAGTTATTTTGTCAACTGGGTCATTCAGTGGAAACTCAACCAGAGGTCCCCAAAAATGTTGATTTTTATCACTTGAGCAGCATTGCTCAAAACAATAAATACCAATCTATAACTAATTAGTAATTTCCCTTATGCTTTATACAAAGTGTCTGATAAACAGTACACTTATTACAGGAGCAGTACTTCTGGATATAGTTGTGTGTTACTCATTGAATTAACCTTTGCAGCAATTGAACCTACAACTTTTTGATTACCAGCCCAGATCTTTATTTGTCCCCAAAGCAGCATTTAATTATGCAACTGTTCTAGGAAGATCATACTTGTCAGCAGCCAACTTGAATGTTTGTTTCTATTAATGTGGGTTTGCAAACTTGTCATGTATATGTAAATATTGTATGTATTATATATTTTAAAGACATGTATACGGTAATGTATTGTATTATATGATCTAAAAAAGTAAAAAAGTAAAGTAAAGTCGTGACGTATTGTCAAGTATGGTGACCCATACTCGAAATTGGTGCTCTGCCTTTAACCCATCCAAGTGCACACACACAGCAGTGAGTAGTGAACAAATCCACACACACACACACACACCGTGAACACCCGGAGCAGTGGGCAGCCATGCTGCGGCGCCCGGGGAGCAATTGGGGGTTCGGTGCCTTGCTCAAGGGCACCTCAGTCGTGGTATTGAGGGTGGAGAGAGCGCTGGACGTTCCCTCCCCCCACCTACAATTCCTGCCGGCCGGGGGCTCGAACTCGCAACCTTTCGATTACGAGTCCGACTCTCTAACCATTAGGCCACGACTTCCCCCTATTATTATTATTATTACTTAGTCATTTAGCAGATGCTTTTATCCAAAGCGACTTACAAATGAGGACATTAGAAGCAATCAAAACCAACAAAAGAGCAACAACATGCAAGTTCTATTACAAGTCTTGGTTAGCCTAACGCAGTACACAAAAAGTTTTTTTGTATTATTTTTTTTTAAAGAAAACGAGTAGATATAATTTAGGAAAAATAAAGCTAATGTTAGTTTTACAAGAAAAGCTAGCAGTTAGAGAATAAATATGCAATTGATAGAAGGTCAAATGTGTGTTTTTTTATATAAAAAGAAGACAGATAGATAAAATTAGAATAGAGTCAAATTAAGATGGAAGAGATGAGTTTTTAGCCGTTTCTTGATGATGGGTAAGGATTCAGCTGCTCGGATTGAGTTGGGCAGGTCATTCCACCAGATGGGAGCAGTTAATGAAAGAGTCCGTGAAAGTGATTTTGTGCCTCTTTGGGATGGCACAATAAAGCGTCATTCACTTGCAGAACGCAAGCTTCTAGAGGCCACATAAGTCTGAAGTAATGCATTTAGGTAAAGGGGTGCAGAGCCAGTGGTGGTTCTGTAGGCAAACATTAATGCTTTGAATTTAATGTGAGCAGCTCTTGGTAGCCAGTGCAAATTGATGAACAGAGGCGAGACGTGCGTTCTTTTCGGCTCATTAAAGATTAATCTTGCAGCGGCATTTTGGATTAATTGTAGAGGTTTGATGGAATTGGCTGGAAGACCTGCCAAGAGAGCATTGCAATAGTCAAGTCTGGACAGAACAAGAGCCTGAACAAGGAGTTGTGTTGCCTGTTCCAAGAGAAAGGGCCTGATCTTCTTAATATTGTATAATGCAAATCTGCAGGACCGGGCAGTTTTAGCAATGTGGTCTGAGAAAGTCACCTTATCATCAATCACAAATCCAAGGTTTCTGGCTGTTTTTGAAGGAGTTATGGTTGATGAGCCTAACTGGAAGGTGAAATTGTGATGAAGTGATGGGTTAGCTGAAACTACAAGCAGTTCTGTCTTAGCTAGGTTGAGTTGAAGGTGATGGTCCTTCATCCAGCAAGAAATGTCTGTCAGACATGCTGCGATGCGAGCAGCTATTGTCGGATCATCAGGATGGAATGAGAGGTAGAACTGAGTGTCATCAGCATAGCAGTGATATGAAAAGCCATGTTTCTGAATGACAGAATCTAGTGATGCCATGTAGAGAGTAAAGAGAAGTGGTCCAAGAACTGAGCCCTGAGGCACCCCAGTAGCTAGATGTTGCGACTTGGATAACTCACCTCTCCAAGATACTTTAAAGAACCTATCTGAGAGGTAAGACTCAAACCACTGGAGTGCGGTTCCTGAGATGCCCTTTCTCTATTGTAAAATTGTTAATTTTGTCATGATAGTATGTCCTTTTAGCAGTGGAAACATTAGCAGAGAAGTCAGAGCGGAGTGATCGATATAAATTAAGGTCAGTAGGATTTTGTGAATTGCGCCATACCCTTTCTGCAGCCCTGAGTTTAGAACGATGTTTGCGGAGAACCTCAGATAGCCAAGGGGCAGAAGGGGTGGTGTGGGCTGGCCTGGAAGATATGGTGCATCTAAACTTTAAGTAGTATTATTACCATATTTTTTAAATATACCATAGCATATTATACCATAGCATACCAAAATATTTGATTACTCAGTAAAATAGTCATCCATGGCATTTAATTTTTAGCTTTCATCACTATTTATGTTTGCCTTTCTTCAGAAATAAAGTAAAAAAATCTAACATTTTAGCAGAGCGAGTGAAATATGATTTATTTGACACAAAATGACCTAATTACTTAAGACAATAACCCAAAAAAAAAAATTCTGTCATTGTTTACTCAGCCTCATGTTGTCACGGTGCACACAGCAAGGATGAACGAGGAACACAGAGACGAGGATAAACTCAAAATAACGGTCTTTAATAAATCCAAACAAGGCAAGACAAGGCAGGGCAGGGCAGGGCAGGGCTGACACAGAAACACCAGGGAGTAACAAGTAGACCAGACGAAAACTAACTGAACAGACAGGACTACAAATACACAGGATAATCATAGATAATTAGACAAACACAGCTGGACAAGAATAAACTAATCATCACACTTAACAAGGACAGGAAACAAACTAAATATGGAAACATGAGGCGGGAACACAAGACACACACGACAGGACTGACACATGTAATTCTAAACCAGTATGATTTTCTTTCTTCTGTGGAAAATTGTCTTATTGTCCCTGGTCCTTTCTGTAAATCTTAGTGGGGTCAAATGTTGTTTTGAACCCTACTGACTATCAATGTATGGACAAAAATATTTTAAACATTTATCTAAATATCTTCTGTGTTTTTCATAAAAATATAAATAAAAAATAAAATATAAAAAAAACACACTGTCTAGAGTGACATGAGAGTGAGAAAATGATCACAGAATTATCATTTTTGGAAGAACTTTTCATTTAAAGCCTATACTCATTGGCATTATGGTTAAGAACCTTTAACATTTTTAAACTTTTCATTGCACAAAAGACTCCTTATAGTTGGGGGGGGGGGGGGTCCTAAATAATTAATGTTCTTCACACTAACAACAACAAATGGCTCTTTTATTCACTGAAATGTTCTTTGGGGAACCAAAAGTGGTTATTCTATGTCATTACTCATTACTGTGAAAACCCCTTTTGGAACCCTTATTTTTAAGATTGTAGTTCCATCTACTCTATGGAAGCCTGTTTGACTGTCTAACAGCCCTAGTGCAGAGCAGTCTTCAGTGTACTTGCTATTTTGGGAGAGGTTTCAGAGGTCAGGCAGGATCCATCACAGGGTTTTAAAGGTCCCTTGACATTATACACTGTCCTACTGCTGCGCTGAACTTCGAGGAACTTATAACAAAAGCTTCCTTATATACGGCCCTTTTCTTCATACTTTAATGAACATGGATTAGATTTCATGCTTTCGTGACCATGTCAATGCATTCCAGCTGGCTAATCCCTCACTGAGTATTGCATAAAGTTCTAGGCCACTAATGAAAGCGGAATTCATCAAAGTGTTTTGCTCAGTGGCAGCACCAAATTGCAACCTCACTAACCTTTCCGTCCCGTGCATTGTTTCCACTCCTTGGTAGTCCTGAGATTAAACCACCAGCCAGCTATGTGGATGATGACTCAGATATTTAGCTTTCTGCCCAGCTGTAAACACCCTCACTGCCCTCCACTAAAACTCTGGCCTCACAATGATATGGGCACTCATATCATCAATAAGCATATGCATCAATAAGTAGTCGACACTGGGATATGATTAAGCTATATGAAGGTAATTTTTTGCCAAAAATTATGTAACGTTACTAAGCTATTCGTTTAGATGTTTCGTGATTTTATAGCATACTGTTTAAGTAGGCAATAATGTTATATATTTTAATATGAAAGATGTTTTTAAAAAAATATTCTTAAGTTATTTCTAAAACAGCTGCTCTCCTCGATGCAGCACCAAGGACAGCGACCAGACTCCACAAACCCTGAACCAACGATCACAGAACTTCATCAGCTTTGCTCAAGAGTCAAGACACTAATTACCAATCAGTCACTAGTCATTTGCCTTACGCTTATATAGTGTCTCATAAACAGTGCACTTTTTAAAAGGAGCAGTACCTCTGGAATGGAGTTGAGGTTCTTTGTATTACTCAATGCATTAACCTTTGCAGAAATTGAACCTACCCGTTTAGTTAGCTTTAACCATTTGTCCACCCCAAAGCAGCGCTTCTATTACTAATATCGCACGCGAGTAAGTTTACAAACTACAGAAGTCGCGTGCACCTGCAAAGGTAACATAGCAACAGAACGCCGTATTGACAAAATACAAATACTATCAATATTTAGCATTTTATTATAGGCTTATATTTCATAAAAATTAGATGACGTGCAAAGTGTGCTAGGGATGTTAAGACAATTTGGTTTGCGCGAGAGAAACCTCAAACAAATTGAGCCGCGAAAAACTAGAAGTTCGTTTAAACACTGACCAACTTCAGTATAATTCGTTATAAAACGCGTCGAAAACTCAAAACCTCGAATGCGGAGTTGCTTTTAAACGCAAAATGTTATCTATTGAGGCTTCGTAACTCAAAAATATAACGTATTTAAGTCTCGCTATATTTGATCTGTTAATCCGCGTCGCTTACCTCAGTGCTCTCCGTATCCGCCATTTTTCTCCTGAGGAGCAAACAGCGGGAGGAGTGCTTAATTCCCATGAGAGCCGACGAGATCTTCTCCGGGTCGTGCGATAAATGAAGGACAAAACCCTATTCAAAAGTCTTCAGAAATCCCGCAGCCTTCGCGTAATTACCTCACAATATCGTTGAATGAACTCGAATCACGTTCCAGAAGATAAACGAGCCCTAAAACTTGTTGAAAGCCCTCCTGAATCCATGGTATAAAAGTTACCAACAGCAGTGGTTCCCATAGGAGCGCATGGCGAACTCTCCATATCGTGGGAAAATATCATGTAGCCTACTTATAAAAAAGCGCCCCATCGTTCCATGACTTGAGTAATATCAGCCGGTCGAGTGTTAATCATTCATATCTCCATCCTTTGGATCTAGAATAAAGTCCCTAAGTAACCCTTTAAAGCTCTTATAGAGATCCCTCGTGCACCACAGACATCTCTATTATAGGCTATTTCAGTGAGGCAAGAAATATTGCTTTTTGCTGCTCTTAAATCGCTCGTCGATCATTGACGAGATTCTCTTACAAAAGTGTCTCAAATCGGATCTTCCTAAATTTATGCTCCCTTTCAGAAAATAGCGAACGTTTAAAGTTCCTCTCACGAGATGCTGAAGGATCTTAAAGGACAAACCAGTTGGATTCCTTTAAATGGAGCAGCGGGAGCCAATGAGATGTGTTCACCTCGCCTCCATCCTCTGACCGGCTGAATGATGAGGAGTGCTGCACACACGGTAAACTGCAATTAGTGCACACACATAATTATCTATTTAACTAACACACCAGGAGTCGTTAATCACTTTGCGTTCTGTTTCTCTATCGCTTTTTTAATATAATTGAATTAAAACGTTTATATATAAAGGACTAGCGCTTTCGAGACATATTGTTCAAATGTTTACAATCACATAAACTCAAAACTCAAGACATGTCGATTTTTTTAAATGGCTTTTTATTTTTTTTATAGTTTGTTTTATTGTCCGAGCCATTTAACGTCAGTATTTGTATTTTCATTTTTTATTATTATTATTATTATTATTAATCATCATCATAATTAATAATTCTCTTTCATATTTTTACATTTTTTGTTTGTTCATTCTTTCTTTAAACGATTAGCACTTTTAGAGACATTATTAAAAATGTTTATAATCAAATTAGCTGAAAAACCCAGACAGTTATCTTTTATTATTATTTTTTATTATTATTGTGTACTGTCATGTTGACATTCATATTTTATTAGAATTTTTTCTTTTGATTATTGTTCATTTGTCATCATTATTTATGCATTTATTTAATTCATTCATTCATACATAAAGAAACTATTTCCACTTTCGAGACCATTCACTGAAAACTCCAGACATGTCTTCTATAAATGGCCATGTTGACATCAGTAGTATAGTAGTAGTATTGTTGTTGTTGTAATCGTTCATTTGTCATTAATAATTGATATAATATTCTTTTTAATTTAATTTAATTTATTTTTAATTTCCTCTTTATGCTTTATCAGTGTCCTGACATTTATCTCCCATATTCCTTTTTAGCACCATATATCTTCTGAAACAGCTTGGCTCCTCTTTGAATCTTGTTGCCCGTAATGTTTAATGGAGCTTGTGGTTCAAAGAGCTAATGACAGCAGGATGGATGTAACATCCGCTCTCTCTTTGTACTGCGCTGAAGAGCTGCTGTTAGCTGTGATGTTCTATGAATTACCTCTCTTGGCCTTATCAGATCGCTCTCATCTTACAAAGTGCAGTAATTTAAGATATGGCCCTCTCAACTCCTAGCATAGGATAGGTGGTATGAAAAAAGCAACAGGCTGGAACGAACGATAATGGTATAGTCTCAACAAAAGATCCCTTATGTTTGACCTGGTGGATGTGGTGAATGTGTCATTCTTCAACTGCTGAATATCTAGAATGATGTTTGTGTCATTGCATTGATTGTATAATGCAACATGTTGTTGTATGCTATTTTACACTTTTAAATTGCATTTCTAACATTTAGGAGAACTAAATATAGAAATGAAGTGTGGGAAATGTGTGGGGGTTTTGGAGTCTTTAATTATAAAAGTAGAATGATTATTGTAAGTCACTTGAAATAATCTGGCTTTGCGTTTATTTGCATATTAAGATAAGGATTGCGGCAGCCAAGAATTGAGCAGAGCATGAGGGAATATTCTGCACTCTTCTGAGAGCTGTGGGATTTGTGGTGCTAGAACAGGAGCATGGGCTTGTGGGTGATTCAGGAAGAGTAAGCCGAACTGTGCACCAAGTGGGTGGACAGGCGTAGATATGCCAGGTTTTTACACAATCTCAGAGTTTACAGAAAATGTAACAAACTGACTGCAGCCATGTTGACTGAAGGAAAATAAGTTTGTGTTTAAGTGTAAAGAGGCAGGTTTGTCTACATGAGTTTTGGTGAAAAGGTAGACTGTTGTTTTAATGGTTATTCAAAAGGCGTTGGTTGCTAGGTTTTTTGTCATTTGTGGGTTTTGTGTTGTAGAAATGCATGTACAAAGTCATGACCCTGGTTCATGGAGTTCATCTCACACTTCTCATTAGCGCCCCCTGGTGTTTAGTAACTCCATTGGCAAGTATGGAGCAAACCACAATTTGCTGCTGATGAAAAGTTAACAGATATTTATTTCATTATATAAATTAAAATGAAAAAAATATATATATATAATATAATTTCTTTAATTGATATTAAAATAAATATATTATATTATATTACATTACATTATATTAAGGGTGATTATTTGATATTATTAGTTTTTAAAGGAGAAAGAAAAATATATTTGTAACATTTTATTTTCTATAAACATCAGTTCATATACAAAAAATGGTGTATCAATATTTACCAGTGGTGATTAACTTTATGCGTAATAAGTTGTGACACCTGCTAAACCAAATATGTGACCCTGGACCACAAAACCAGTCTTAAGTCACTGGGGTATATTTGTAGCAAAAATACATTGTATGGGTCAAAATGATCCATTTTTCTTTTATGCCATAAATCATTTGGATATTAAGTAAAGATCATGTTCCATGAAGATATTTTGTAAATTTCCTATCGTAAATATATTAACTTAATTTTTGATTTGTAATATGCATTGCTAAGAACTTAATTTGGACAACCTTAAGGGTGATTTTCGCAATATTTTGATTTTTTTTTTGGCACCCTCCGATTCCAGATTTTCAAATAGTTGTGTCTCGGCCAAATATTGTCTTATCCTAATAAATCATACATCAATGGGAAGCTTATTTATTCCGCTTTCAGATGATGTAGAAGTCTCAATTTTGAAAAATTGACACTTATGACTGGTTTTGTGGTCCAAGGTCACATTTTTTTTTAATTATTAAAAAAAGAAATCCAAAAAAGTACATTAAAATGTATTAGATTAGATACCTAGGGAGAAAGAATATTCTGTGCGTGGCAACTGGCAAGATAATTGATTGTCTATGAGCACCATAACATGAATAAACCAAAATAGGCATATCAGTATTTACCGGTGTTCATTGTTATGCATACCCTGTCGTGACACCTGCTAACCCACAATTGAGCCATCAATCTGAGCCCAAGGGAGCTCTTATAATTGGATGATTGGCAGGTGGATATGGCATGTGTGAAAGCTCATTAAGCATGTTGCATGTGGCCAGTGTGAGGAATGTAAGTTTTATAATTTGTTACCTTGGAACTATTTTGATCTAAAGCGTTCGAGACAAGAACCCAAAGTGTTTCTATTTAAAGAATGGTATCGAGGCTCCATCGTTTAGCCTGCAGAGTTGGATCACTAATGCATTTGTTCTGACCTTTTACAAGACCGTAGGCATTGTCACCATAACCTAAAATTCCGGTCTGTTCCAAAACCTCCCAGCCTCAAGTCCTTCTTCCTCGAAATACTGTCTGTGTAGGCAATTCAAGTCAGATAAAGAGAGGTTATAGTTCACCCAAAAATGAAAATTCACTCATTTTTGAACAATTATGTGTGTGTAATGAACAATTCACTCATCCTCAGACCACTGAAGATGTAAATGAGTTTGTTTCTTCATCACTTCCAAACCAGTGGATCCTCTGCAGTGAATACACGAGTCATTTGGAATACTTGTGGATTATTGTGATGTTTTTACCAGCTGTTTGAACTCTCATTCTGACAGCACCCATTCACTGCAGAGGATCTATTGGTGAACATGCGCTAAATTTATCCAAATCTGTTCTGATGAAAAAGGTGAGTTAGTTTTTACGAGTTTTTCATTTTTGGGCGAACTATTCCTTTAAATAGACACTCAAAATTGCTTTTTGGAAAAGTATGGCGGTGCCAATAGAACATTCTGTATTTTCCATACATGATAACAATCAAGAACATTTACATATTTTTCACAGTTTCAGGAAGGTTGTTGCGACACTTGTAATTAAGGAGTGAAAGAAAGTTCTAAGCAGAAGTGTATTCTCTCTACTTTTTAATGTTATTATGAATCTGTACTGTATGCAATCGACCGTCACAAAACTCAAATAACAATTCAGCTTATTAACAGTGTGGCTTGGTGTTAATAAGGTGAAATGTCTGGTACTTTTGAAGAACACACTTTCACAATAGAGCCAAGCTGCTTTTGTTTGCAGTAATTGACTCTTCTGCACACACTTCTCTTTGAGCTGCTACAGCAGTGTTGCACTTTCATATTTGCTTTCTCTGTGCTTTTATCTTGTGAATGTTTGAGTGTTTGAAATGGTTTATCTGTTCCTATGACAAGCAGGAATGTACAGTGCCTTACAGAGTAAAGAATCATCTTGAAAGCATTTGAGCCTTTGTTTTCAACATGCCGAATACATCAATGTGATCAGGAATTGAACTTTTCCACAAGAACATTGCACTGTGGAGAAGTAAGCTCGAAATGCAGTAGCAATTGCACACATCCACTCAGTACAAGAGGATAATTGTCACTCCGAAAGTCTTGGCAGAGTGGATGGCATCCATTTGCCCCATAATCTATGCCCAACTGTGACTGTGACTTTGAGAAATATCATTGTCTCTCCATCTCAAGCATATATTTAATCTGGCAGCACAGAGCGAGGAGCCCCATTGACACGGACTAATCTGAATCCCTGCAGGAGGAGCCAGCTGAGTGTGTGAGTTTTTCACCCATAGACATTTGCTCTGCTCCAAAACTAGTGATCTGTTTACACTGGCAGCATTTTAAGGCATTATAAGTGCATCCTTGATGCAAAGGAAATGGTGCCATTCTCAAAGAAAACATTTTTTCATTCCACTGCATACTTTTCCATTATTTTTTCGAAGTAAACACGCTACATGGACATCTTTGACCATCTTAAATCTTTTGTGTCTAATCTAATGCTCAAGTTAAAATAACACTGTTTCTGTTTCTTCTTTCTTCTAGAAAGTTGCTCATGTGAGATCTTCTTTAAGATACCATAGTCAGGAGTTGTGTCCTTGTTACACATGAAGGGATATAATACAAATTATACTTGTCAGAAATTGTCATTGCTGTTCTGAGTGAGTTTGAATTGCGTGCAGCAAGAAAACTGATTTGTTAAAACATAATGACATCTTATTTTTGCTGCCAAAATATTTTTATTGCAAAATAATGTTCAGGCAGCAGGAACCCTGTCAGTGCTAATGGGGCTTTGAGAAACAGTTGCCTATGTAGGCAGTAGACAGCAAGGTAGCTCACTAGGATTGGGAACACAGCCATAGACAAAATGCAAGCTCATCATTTAAAGTGAAAGTCAATGCACACCCTGTTTTGTCTGTGTGTGTGTGTCAGTGATGGAGGGAGTCCAGGTGGCATGTTACTCTCAGGTTAATTAGACTGCTGTTGTGTCATGTTTAGCGGTTTGTGAGTGTGCAAGCCTGCGTGCATGTTGGGTGAGTGTGTGTACGCGCCCACTCTGGAGTGTGTTACATTGTGGCATTGACATTGTGATGTATCTGACATATTTAGCACTAGGCATCTGGCCCTGGTTAATGGTGTTAGAGAAAAAGTACTGGGGATTGTGCAAAAAAAATCTCAGCAGCTGGTGTTACCCTGCAGTGCTGGTGCTGATCCAACCCTTATATACATGCAGAGAGTGTGCTGGAATATTGGATTTTAAATCGAACCGGAGATCTCCTGAGTTGCTGAAATCGCGTTTGGTCTCATACTATATCGCGTATCTTGTCAGTGTGTGCACTTGCTTGGCCATTTTTAGTGATTAATAGGAAAGTGGGTTCAGCTGAATTGTAGTAGTGATTTGTTAGATGGGTATAAAAAAGGTTTTTATACCGCGGCAGCAGTCGCGTGAAGCCCTCTTAGTGTGAAGACCAAAGAGTGTAAAGACCATCGACTCCACCGGGCTAGGACACCGGCAAAGGATATAAGTATCGCTTTTTATTTAATTTTTTTCCTTTATATGTTTACTATTGAAACGATGTTGTTTGTTGTATGCATTTGTCAATTGTATTTAATTTCTGTATTTTCTTAAATGGGTGTGTTTATTTATAGAGTGTTAACTTTTAGTTTGTTACTTTTTCTTATTTGTAAGTCGCTTTGGATAAAAGCGTCTGATATATGACTTAAAGTAAAGTAAGATCTCATAAGACTGAGGAGACGTGATGAATATGACATTTGGTTATCCCCCCTCCTCCCCCCGTCTGTCTATTTTGGAATGTGGCTCTTTTCCTCTCTTTACACTTTGACGGGGTGGGATTCATATTTAATGATCCATGAGAAATGGGCCACTGCAGAGCTAACCTGAGAAAAGAACAGCACTCTCTTCAATAATACAGTCTGCCTTTAGCCTTTTCTAGTCAGGCAGGAATCCTGAGGTAACGCAGCCATAGTAGATCTGAGTCAAATCTGTTTGACGGCTCTGAGCGTATAGGTGAAAAGTCAGAAAAGTCTAAATTACTTCAGAGACAAGGAAATATGCCAAATATCATTACTGTATATCTTCCAGTTTTTTTTTTGTTTTTGTTTTGTTTTTTTTAAATAAAATTTCTGCTAACTAAAGCAATGCACAACTGTAGCTGGGTTTATCTTCATAAAATGAATTTCTAGATCAAAACATTCATGATAGTTTTTCAGTTTCCAGTTTCCTCTAAATACATTTTTCTTGAACACATGGGAGAGAAACACTACTTTATTCACAAACTGTTTTAAACAAATGAATTACATAGCAGTTTTTACTATATTTGATTACTTATAAAAAAAAAACATATGTGACCCTGGACCACAAAACCAGTCATAAGTAGCACGGGTATATTTGTAGTAAACGCCAAAAATACATTATATGGGTTAAAATTACCAATTTTTCTTTTATGCCAAAAATCATGAGGATGTTAAGTAAAGATCATGTTCTATGAAGATATTTTGTACATTTACTATACTTTAAATATATCAACTTAATTTCTGATTTAGTAATATGCATTGCTAAGAACTTAATTTGGACAACTTTAAAGGCGATTTTCTCAATATTTTTTATTTTTTGCACCCTCAGATTGCAGATTTTCAAATTATTGTATCTCGTCCATATATTGTCCGATCCTAACAAACCATACGCCAATAATCAAAAGGTTGGGCTAGGTATGCTTTTTTTTCTCCAAATAAATGCTATTCTTGTAAACTTTCTATTTATCAAAGAATCCTGAAAGATATTAAGCAGCACAACTGTTTTCAACATTGATAGTTTCTTGAACAATAAATCAGCATATTAGAATGATTTCTGAAGGATCAAGTGACACTGAAGACTGGAGTAATGATGCTGAAAATTCAGCTTTGCATCACAAGCATAAATTGCATTATAAAATATAATACACTAGAAAACAATTATTTTAAATTATAATATTTGACAATATTATGGTTTTTACTGTATTTTAATCAAATTAATTCAGCCTTGGTGAGCAAAAGAATCTTTCCAAAATCTCATCGACCCCCAAACTTTTGAATGTTTGCATATGCTGTGAGACTTTGGGGTTTTTGCATTTACATCAATAAATAATCTGATGTGAAGTTGAAAAGATATACATTTAAATTTAGCACCATTGTTTAGATGATACAGAAATTAGGTTATTTTAAGGTTTTGATCAGATACAACCTTTAACATTTACATGGAAAAAGACACCAAAACACATGCATTTTACATGCCTGTTTTAAATCCGTGCAGCATAGTTTTGCCAGTACGGTTGTCATAGTTATTTGTCACTAGGACTTGAAAACTTCCCAAGTGAATGTAATGCCAGCGAGACAAAAAGTGTCACATTCTGGCGTCCGCCTACCGAGCCAGCAGATTTCTCCACCGATCCTTAGAGTGCACGGATCAGTTGCTTTACAATCTGTTCTTTCTGAGACACTTAATACAACTGCCTTTACTGAAGAAAAGCCCATCTAGTATTCAAGAGTACACGACCTCACTGCATAAGTTTGGAAACCCATCCCTAGAATCATAAATGAATGTTTTCTTGTGTTTTATTTAGAGGGCATAACGAACTTAACTGACACCGTGTCACTGTTCAGAAGAATTTTCTTTGATTTTGAGAAGTATCTATATCTTGCCTTCAAAGGGTTCTCATAACAAAAAAATAGTTTGATTCTACCAGAGGCAGATCTCACACAGCCATCTTCCAAGATCTGATCGAAGCCATCAAGCTAAGTTCAGACTAAAATTGTGACGCCCCTTTCCTAATTATGATTCTCTTTATAATAAATCGCTTATCTGAGCGTTTTAATTTTCGTCCCAGGATGTGTGGAAATTGATTGGGTTCTGTGTTGATATAGAGCCAGCTGTTTGTTTTGGAACCATCATCTTTGATCATCTCATTAGGGAGAAAATGAGGCGAGGACAGATTAGTCCTGTGTGCTCAGCCTGCTATTCCAAGACAAGGACTTCCATCCACTGAGTTCATTCGTTCACGCTGGGAAAAATAAAGGCTACTCCACAAAGAAGTCTGGACAATGATGTGTGTGGAACTGTTTAGATATGTGGATATATAAAAGTGCACATTATGTTCTATTTTTAACTCCTCCTTATCCATTAAAGCTAAAACAATCAGTGTAAGATGGAATCTCTTTATTAAGAAAACACATCCGTGTTGAAATTATAGCTCCAGGGGGCACAACACAACAGCATTAGCTGAGTAAACAAACAGCTCTAGTCTTCAACCACATAACGTGAAACAAAACGGCTCTTTCAATTAAAATGACCTCAGACACGGCAACTTCAAGTGCATGACAACAGCATAAATACACATTAATTGCTAAATGAATGTTATATTATATTATATTAATGTAATGAAAATTATATTATGTTATATTATGATAGATTCATATTTATTTGTTGATTGCATCTTTTTTCCCCTCTGTATGCATAGCTATATGGAGGACCAAATAAATGCAGATTTGGTTATTGTAAGTTATTTTCACCTGCATAGGTGAAAATAACAAACTCTCCAGCTGATCTGCCACATCCCGTAGCAAACTGGACAACGAATTACTACTTGCCGCCATTTTCTTTGAAAACTCTCATCTCTATCGCTTAGCTGGTCTGACGATTCGACACGTGAGCTCTCAACCAATGATGCACTGAAGCTACACAAGGACCACCTTCCTCATTTCCATGTTACACATGGAAACGTAAATCATTCATTCATTAATTTATTCATATTTAATTTATGCAGGTTTGGTCCTCCATATAGCTATTTTTGAATGCATGTCAAAGGAGAAATATTATTTTTGGTTCTAGATGATATAGTTTTCATATTGGCTATAGTTACCACCCATGCTAAACAGTCAAAATCTGACCCTTTGACCCGTTAAGTAATTTAAAAAACTGGAGTGATTATTGTGCCTAGCAGTAATCTAACCGTGAGTATGTCTCTGGGTAACAGATCACTAAAGCTGATTATTGTTGGCTTAATTGTTCCGAGAACATGTATTGGAAAACTAATTGTCCAAGATCTAGTCACATCAGTGGGACTGACTGTGATCTAATTATGCAATCAATAATTCTCTAATGTTATTGCATTCACTTTATCACATTGAATTGTCTCTCCTGAGGACTTTTCTAACAAGTTTATGTGGCAGAAGAATTCGTTCTATTTATTTTTTACAATAGATTTCCATCCAGTACATTAAAAGTTAAGTTAATTCAGCTTCCCGGTCTTGAACACTTTTATGTTATTTTATTTAGAGGTAATGCAGTTTTAATAGTGTAGTGCCGTTTTTTGGGGGGGGGGTTTTCTCTCTCTCTGACTGTGAGAATATTTTAGAAAGATTTAATTTATTTAATTAATGGTGTTGTATTGTTTGTGAAGTTAAACACACTCATAGCATTTTGTTACTATTTTACATTTGGTGAATTAGTGACTAATCTCATTTTCATACAATCGGTTTACTTCTCATAGGTTTTGGTGTGAACCATTATGCTTTCTTCTAAAAAATAATTTTCAGTGTTTTCAAACGTAGCAAATCATTTGATTTCAGACTTGTAAAATGGTTACGTTTTCTCTACACTGTAAAACATGTCTGTGATTTTAACAGTAAAAAAACTGTGAAATTGCTACAGTTAAAAACCTGTAAAATGGTTAACGGTAAGTTCCTGTAAAAGTTACAGGGAAAAAACTTAAACTGACGTTCCCAGAATTCTCTGCGTTGCAGTTCAAATTTTGTTTGAATTTTGTAATATTATAATTATAATATATTATAATGTTTCTTCTTAGTTTTTTCTTATCAGTTATGTTTATTAGGGTTGTATGTTACATCGAATGTTGTTAAATTAATGTTTATTGCATATTTCAGTTGCATTCATTTTCAGTAATAAGTCTCACCATGATGGTGTTTAGTGCTTGTGTGAATGACACTGTGCACCTTCTATATATGTTATTATTTAAAAGCTGCTTGTGATGGCTTTGGGTCATCATGTGACTTCTCATCACCACCTGCATTTGGTGGTTATCAGTGTATTTCAAAGGTACAAAACAGATTTCAGGACTTCAATAGGTTGGTATATTAACACTATATCAGTTAATGAAATTACGGTATTTAACTGTAAATTTAAGTTAAAACCGTAAAACCTAAAATGTTCTTACCGTATTTTTTACGGTAGAATTCCGGCAACCACAGCTGCCGTTTTTTTGCCGTACATTTTACGGATTTTGTTTTACAGTGTAGTAATGATGCTGCTAATCATCACTTACTTTTATAGTAATAAAAGGTGTTGTAGAATTTTCCTTGTTAAAAAATAAATTGACCATACAACAAAGTCGAGTTACGGTTTGCAAAGGTAACTCCTGATTGTCTGTTACACTCGCATATATGTGTCTGAAGCTGTTCCACAGTATTCCATATATGCTCCATTGTATTTTGTGACCGCCATCTTTTACCATATACAGTATGTGTCAATAAGGTATTCCTAGCTCCTGAACAAAGTCTTTTCCATATATGGGTTTTTCAAACTTTAAATAGTTCACTCAGTTTACGGCTCACTGCAATCCTTAACACACACCTGTTTCACACAGTCAGACTAATAATAGAGACTAATAATAGTAGAATAGTTTATTTTTATAAATAGGCATAATTCTATGTTATATTAATTCAAGATTAATAAAAATCTTCTACAAAGGTAACATCTGCACGTACTGAGAGTATGGATTTGATACATCAATAAATAACATTGGGTTTTCAGTGCATTCATTTAGGTAATTTATCATGAGTTGCAAACTTGTCATTAGATGACAACACATTATTTAATAGTTCTCAGAACCACGAAACAAGATATTTTGAAGCAAGTCGAAAACCACTGTTGGGTGGCTCAATTTTAAATTAATGTATGCTCATTTTAAAAAGCATTTTGAAAGTACTTTTGGCATATAACTCACCGTGCTGCCTTTTACACCTTTTGACATTCTCAGCAATTTAGCAGCTGTCAAGTTTGTCCTGAGGCATGTGATGTTTTTTTAAGGTGGTTGTATTTTTAGCGCTCAGCCGTAACAGCCACACAATCACAAACCATTAGAGTCATAGTGCTTGACAGGAATGATGTTAAAGGTTCATACCCGCAAAACATCCTTCCATACATATAAAATTAGTTCCCCTCCTGTTTACATTTATAGCTGCTGTACCTGTACTATCAGGTTTGTTTTTGACCATTCGATTGTTTCATATTCACAAATGACTCAGAGACAATATTCTTCCACAGTGTGACAAGTAGGCAATAATTCAGGGAGCGCAGATGATCTGCAAAGCCATATTTGCCTTGATGGCACAGATGCATGTTGCTTTACTGGTTGTCAGACATATTTCTGATGTTCTCGCCCACATCATGGCTGTAGGAGACAGCAAAGTGAACAAGCTGAAGATTGAAGTAAATTGAAGTCTCGTGTTCTTCCAGCTCTCTGTCCCATAGTGTAGCTGCGCTGGAACGAGACATGATTAATTGTCATCCCAGCCTCAGGCAGACTGAAAACACCAACTGTCGATGACAGAGATGGATATTTCACAGATTCCACATCCTTAAGACAAAACTTAAGATTTATTGCATATAAATATTAGATAATCAGTAAACATAGTTGAAAGACAGATTCTGTTATGGTTTTCTGGATGTGGTTTGTAAGACATTTTGGTTCTGCTTAAGTTCTTTTTCTACTTCTGATTTTTTTGAGAAACCCATGACCCAGTAATAGGTCCTTATATTCTAATCACAAGTAATACTCCAAATCAGTAGTATTGTATCTTGATTATCCTGATTTTAGCTTTCAAATTCAAGTATAATTTATAACAACAATGGCACCTCCTTCATCACTTCCAATCTGCACAGCAGACTCCAGACTGGAAAAACAATGAGTATCATGATGTCGGCTCCTAAAATCAAATGGTGGTTCAGTTTTCATTTGATTCTGTCATTGTAGAGTTCCTGACAGAATATGTACCATTTAAATGTCCTTCTGCTTCCCTTATTGTGAAAAAATGTCAAAATATATGTTGATTATATACTGATTACAGTTTCAACATGGTTTTACTTAGTTTTACTCTCAACCCATGTTTCCCTATAATCGATTTAACATTGTTGGACTTTACTATGCTAAACAATGAATCATTTTTGGTGAAATATGAAAAAAACAAAAAAACTCTGCTGGAAATATTAAGTTACAACTGTTCCTGGATTAATTTTGAATTGGACATAACTGATGTATGATTTTTGGCACAGTGAGGAAGTTAGATGTGAACTCTGAGCGTTTCATGAGCTTAAGTCCAATTCAAACTGCTAACTCATGAGCATGGATCTTTTTGAATGGTTCATAAGAGTAATTTGTTTGTGAAACAAACATTAGTTGTTGCATGAAACATCCCACTCTAAAAAGATGATTTTTGACACAGAATTGGAGTTTAGACTATATTTTAAATTTTAGATTTTTTCTTCTCTCTTGCAGTTGTAGCCTGCTGGTTAGAGAGTCTGCCTTGTAACCCAAAAGTTGCGGGTTCACGTCACCGTTCTGGCAGGCAATGTAGATCGGGGGAGTGAATGAACCGCACTCTCTTCTGCCTTCTATACTTACGACTGAGGTGCCCTTGAGCAAGGCACCAAACCTCCAATTGTTCCCCATGTGCTGAAGCAAAAGGCTGCACACTGCTCCGGGTGTGTGTTCACAGTGTGTGTGTGTGTGTGTGTGTGTGTGTGTGTGTGTGTGTGTGTGTTCACTACTCACTGCTGTGTGTGTGTACGTGGATGGGTGAAATGCAGAGTGCAAATTCCAAGTGTGGGTTATCATACTTGGCCATCACGTTGTTGCAACCACTTTAACTGCAATCATTTCTTTTTCCATATTGATGTAAATTCAGTTACTGCGCAGCAACTCTATAAGAGTATATCAGTATAGTGTCTACATTGGTCATTAATATATCTGAAATGTCATGACATGTCCAGTATTTTTAAAACCGAACTGGTTCTCAGTTCCCTATGTGTATTTGTGAGGATAAGGTCCAGGGGAGAGGACTGAATCAACGTTGATCTGTAGATTAGAGATTACAGTGGTACCGTGTGTCTGACAGGAGGCCAGTGCTTGTGTTGACAGCCCTGTTATTAACCAGAGTCCAAATGAAGGACAGACCAAGTCTGGCTGAATTGGATCAAAAATGATTAAAGGGATTTGTGTTTTTCCTCAGGGAATTCAAGAATCTTGGTTGATCTAATTAAAGCATTTCAAATTTCCATCATGATCCGCAAACATGAAAATTAGGACTAGACATCAGGATTAGACATCTTCTAGTCCTGTGATAAGCATTAATAGATTTTACGAAATGATCAATAAGAAGTGACTTCCTTTTCTCCTCATTTCTCTCGCTCTGTTTGCTGTCCAACTATCGAAGCCTTGTCAAAATATCCGTTACGCAACTGAATGTTTTGAACAAGACTGCAGTAGCTTTTTTTGAGTCTGTGCAACCCCCCTACCCCCCCCCCCCCCCCCTACCCCCCCCCCCCCCCCCCCCCAACTGTCCTCTGGACTTGAACTGGATTAACACCCCTGGGTGATTGTGTGATTTGAGATGCGCATGATTTCTCAGCCGTTTGTGATTTATTGCTGCGCCATTGTCCATGGAGTGGCATTATGGAGCACTTCCTGATGGTTGAAGCCTTTGAACTTCAGCTCGAGGCGAGAGGAGTCCTATCTGGAGCGTGCTGATAAAACCCTCAATCAACTTGGCAAATCTGACAGTGCTGTCAAACACTCTCTGGGACTCCGCCATCACCTAGCTAGCAAGGACACCTAAAGGCTAAGAATACCACCTGAAACTGCTAAAAATAAATCCATCTGATGGCTAATATTTCTTGTCCTTGTGACATTTTAAGGGCTGCGGAGTCTCACTTGGAGAGAAGTAAGTTGCATTTGGCACAGTGTTTGTAAAATGAGAGGAAAGGGCAAAGAGTTTTAGGAAAACGGCTGTGGAAAACATTTAAATGTTTTTAAGAAATGTTCTTTGAGACCATTTGTTAAACAGGGTCACCTAAATTATATTTTTTTGTCTTATAAAAGGTTTTACAAATTTCTGTCATAATTTAATAACTTTCATGTCACTATATATGTACACTATATATATATATATATACTATATTTATGTATTATTTTATATACTTCACATAATATATAATTTAAAAAGGTTTTCTCATATAGCTTTGATATTATTGTCAGCAGGGTTAATATAGGTAACTAAAACTAAAATTCAAACCATAAAAAAAACTTTACTTGAAATAAAACTGAAATAAAATAAATTATTTAAAAAAACTCTCTTTAGCTATTTGCCAAGGCCCCATTTCTTATTTTATAATAATTGAATATAGTCATTTAATTTAACTTAATAACTAAAACTTAAATAAATATTAATACAATTTTATAGACATGCAACAAAAATAAAATAATGAAAAAAATCAAAACACAAAATTACAAAAAATGAACAAAAAATAAAATGGAAAATCTAAAAATGTATTCAAAATTATATAAATACTAGTAAATAATAAATGATAAATAATATAAATCTCAATCTCAGTATCTCAATGGCACTGAAAAACATTAGTAATCAGTTTATTAGAAGTTTTAGAAAACCATTTGTCATTTATTCTAACAGATTGTTTTTTGCATTTATAAGATACATGTATATAAATTCAATATCAAAATGAGTCTTTTTTTTAAATCACAGAAAATTCTCTTATCTACATTTATTATGTTAACTGTGTAAAATATAAATCAGGGTTAACTATCTAAATAGACTGACAGCACTAATTAAGATTATTTGCACATAAATCGGTTCATTAATATGCATCATGGTCTGTTGAACATTCATATTAATTGAGTTCTATTCTCACATTATCCTTATTTTTTGTCAAATATAATCCAAAGAAACCGAACAAAGCATGATTGAGGGGAGGCAGGATTCCTGTTTCTATCAGTGAAATAATAAACTGCCAGCTGTGTTTGTTTTTGTCTGGTGAGGGTTTGGATCCTTTACAGAGGCTGAGCAGAATGCAGGCTTTCATCGGGTTGTAGATGTCAGTGTCATTACTCGATGCCGCCGCTCTCATGCGGCGGGCCATGTATTGTGGTATCACATTTGATCACTTATGGTATCTTGATGCTATGCTTGTGCAGATGGGACCTCCTATGCAGCTATACCATTCACAGTGGACGGCCTGCACCAGCTATAAAATTGAATTTGACTCTTCATATTCTTCATATTCAGTCTATTCTTGCCTCTGGTGATGGCAGTTTGAACATAACAGTTCCCAAAACTTTAAAATGGTTGTTAGTTGCCCTCGGATTCTTTGATTATGAAATTCAAGGATTTCCCTCTTGTGAAACCCCCTAAATGTACAGTACAGTGTCATGCACTCCCATATCGCGTCTAACCTTTTCTTCACGTCCTCACTGACTCATCCCAAACTTGTTGGGAGGTTTGGACACACATCTCCACCCATTTTTATTTTTTGCTTATTAAAAGCTTTCCAGCCCTGCCTGTGGAGAAAGATTTATGAGCTTTCACGTAATGTCTGTATCTCATGAATATTTTTAGACGTCCCGGCAGGTGTGCCTTCGTCTTTCTCTCTCGCTTTTCTCTCCCTCCCTGTCATTTTCTTAGGATCAACCCCTCGGGACTGCTATTGGCTTAGAAGGCTGTCAATCTTCATTAACTCAAGTGACGTCATGGCCTTCGCTGCCAATCTGGGCCATCGCTAGGCTTTTAAAAGAGACGTCTTGATGAACGCCAAGCAGAGGCGACTTTTGGTTTTCTGCTCCGTTTTAATGATTTGTTCATTTGCTTCTCGTCGTTGTTGTTTTTTTTTTTCTTGTTCTGTTTTCTTGTTATAATTTAAGGTGTCACCTTGTTAACTTTTGTGATCGGGGGTCATTTTGAGAAAACAACTTTAAAGATATGTACTGTCATGCAAATGTAATAAAACACTCACTTAAATTTGTATTTTGTTTTAGATATTTTCTATTCACTAGTCTGAAAGAAGACATGCTATGGAAGCAAATAGGCCAAAATGCATGAAGAAACAATGGTTTTGCCATAGACATTGAAGAGATCTCTGATTTTCTTGTTTATGTATCCTTAAGGCTTTCACAGATCCACAGAGTTATGTGTTCTGAAAGTATTCAATATTTTACACATTTCTTCCCACCGTGTTTGCTGTGCAAATGAGGTGTCACTACACAATGCTATTTTTCGATTGTACAATTGAAAAATAGCTTTGTCGTTCTCAGTACTGCAATTGTACTGTGCCATTTGCTGAATTACTTACTGTGTTGCGAGCAGTGGACCCTGTGTAACTCTCCTCCCAGCAAAATGGAGCCACTCACTGTATTTGACAGAGCCTGTAATGAGTTCCCTGGGAGACAGGGCCACATATCAGACCGGCCTCATTAACACCTCATCATGCAGATGGGCATAGAAGCTCCATTCCTGTTCTCTTGCTGTCTGGAGGACATCTGCTCGAGGGCCAGACAGGTGGCATTCCGGGCCCCCATGACATTTTGTTCGCTGACATGTCATTTTGATGATGACACATCATTTCACTCGATCCCTCAGCTCCTCGCTTGAAAAATACAGTCCTCGGAAAACACTTCCTTATTGCTTAGACTTTTCCAGGCTGAGCAGTCATTAGCGTGAGGACAGAGAGAGAGTTGTCTGGTGGTTCAGTGTGGTCTGCTGAGCTGCTGAGCTGCTGCCTGTAGCGCAGTTATTCTGGAGTTTATTAGAGGGGATGTTCAGAGCGTTGGCTACTGCTCAAAAGCAACTCTTCTTCTCATGTCTTTTACTCTTCAGCACATTTTTTCTGCTTTTTCTGTATTACCTTTGGGATTGAGGTACTGCAAGTATTGTAGGCTCTTGTATGATAAATTGCTTGTGATGTCCTCATTTGTGAGTTGCTCTGGATAAAATGTCTACTGAGTGACTAAATGTAGAGTACATTTAGTGGACACTTTTATCCAAATGTCACAACATTTACATTTTCTTAATACACATTTGTGGTCACACATATTGTGCACAATTCATCATAAAAAATGTACCTAATAACTAGCCTCTGATATAAAATTGTTGGTTACATTTTACAATAAGGTTGAGTTCTTTAACAATAGTTAATATAGGTGTCATGAACTAATGCTAACTTATACAACTTGAAATGTTTAAAATGTATTTGTAGAAATGAACATCATTGTTTGTTCATGTATTATGAACAAACATACAATAATAATAAATAGTAATTGATTTAATTTTTAAAAGAAATTGATCATTTTTATTTAGCAAATATGCATTAAACTGATCAAATGTGACAGTAATGACATTAATATTGTTACAAAATATGTTATTTTTGGACTCAGCATATTATTAATAAATTCTGTAAAAACTGTTGTTCAAATCTAAGTTGTGATTATCTAATAGATTTAACTATATGTCAAGAAATTTAACCTTATTGTACCAAGAGCTACCCTACATTATTCTCTTATTTACATTTACATTTAGTCATTGAGAAAACCCCTTTATCCAAAACAACTTGCAAATTAGGACAACAGAAGCAATCAAAGCCAACAAAAGTAATATGTACAGTGGGGCAAATAAGTATTTGATACACTGCTGATTTTTCAAGTTTTCCCACTTACAAATAATGGAGAGATCTGTAATTTTCATCGTAGGTACCCCTCAACTGGGAGAGACAGAATATATATTAAAAAAATAAAAGAAAATCTAGTGCTGTCAATCGATTAAAAAAATTAACTAATTAATCACACATTTTTCTAAAATTAATCGTGATTAATCACGCTTAACCCCACCTAACATTCAAGTTTTTAAATAAACAATCTTCAAATGTACAATGTACAAACAACATAAAGACAGTATATTTTTAATATTTCTTTAATGGTATCTTTTTTATGATTGAAGGCCAGCATCACTGATATCAATACTACTGATGTCTCTATAAAAAAATTTTTTTGCCCCCTGAATATTTAACCATTGACTGTAGCCATTCAGCATTACAGTATAATTGAGAGCTATCAATTTTAACATTTATTAGACTTAACATCTAATTTAAGTGAACTTAAAACAATCTTCACATGAACCCATTATAATAAATGACATATTTAGCTAGCTGTGCCCTTCAGCAGAAATATACAGAAAATGAATACTTACCAAACACTAAATTCTAAATTAAATATAGATGAACCCCTTAAAACTATAAAAGTTATTGATTTGCTCTTTTTTCTTTTGTTCTTTTATTAATAGACATCACAGCAGCTGGTTATTAACTTATTTGCCTGCTATTGCTTTAAAAGCTGCTGCTGCTGAAGGTGATGGGGATCTGACATGCATCTTATTTTCTCACAAATCTCTACATTTTCTGACTCACTTCAGGTCTGAAAGTCTCAACTAATGAGCGGATGAGTTGAATTGGGTATTTTAGATGAGGGAGACAGTGCTGGGGTGCCTCAGGACAGTTTTTAAAACCATTTCAGAGACATGTACTTAAATGTGACGCATATATAACATAGGCAATTGCATGCATGCACACAGTTTAAGGCAGCTTTAATCGCCTTTTTGGAAACTTCATGCCTTAACTGACGACATAACTACGACATTGCATGCACGTAGTTTCTTTCGCTGTATGATATGAAATGATATAGGCTACAGCGCGCACCGGCACCTTTGTGTATGGGAAGCCATTCAAACCAAAAGTGGGACGAGACAGCGGGGGTTTACAGAGTGCGCGGTACGAGCACAGTATCTTTTACGCTCTTGTTTGACTCACGTCTGGCGTGGAGGCGACGTATAGAGCACGTGTCTGAAACGTCTCCCGTTTGATGTGGTCATAAAGACATTCTGCATCTAAATAAACGCAATCCTTTGCAAGAAAAAAAGAGACAGAGGCAGCAGTTGCGAATGGGGTGGCCAACCCTAGCCCCGCCCCTGCGTTAATTGCATTAAATCTTTTTAACGCGTTAATCTGAAAATAATTAATAGCATGCGTTAACGCGCTAATTTTGACACCACTAAGAAAATCACATTGTATGATTTTTAAATAATTAACTTCCATTTTATTGCATGAAACACACAGTAGTGAATATACACCCGGCGCAGTGGGCAGCCAATGCTGCGGTGCCCAGGGAGCAGTTGGGGGTTCGTGCCTTGCTCAAGGGTCTCACCTTGCTCAAGGGTGGAGAGAGTGTTGGTTATTCACTCCCCCACCTACAATCCCTGCCGGACCTGAGACTCGAACCCACAACCTTCAGGTTACAAATCCAACTCTCTATCCATTAGGCCACGACTGCCCCAATGAACTTGTTACCTGTATTTAAGACACCTGTTCACACACTCAATCAATCAGACTCCACTCTCTCCGCTATGGGCAAGACCAAAGAGCTGTCTAAGGACACTAGGGACAATTGTAGACCTGCACAAGGCTGGGATGGGCTACAGGACAATAGGCAAACAGCTTGGTGAGAAGGCAACAACTGTTGGTGCAATTATTAGAAAATGGAAGAAACTCAAGATGACTGTCAATCTCCCTCGGACTGGGGCTCCATGCAAGATCTCGCCTCGTGGAGTATCAATGATCCTGAGAAAGGTGAGGGATTAGCCTAGAACTACACGGGAGGACCTGGTCAATGACCTGAAGAGAGCTGGGACCACAGTCTCAACGGTTACCATTAGTAACACACTACACCGTCATGGATTAAAATCCTGCAGCGTGCGCAAGGTCCCCCTGCTCAAGCCAGCACATGTCCAGGCCCGTCTGAAGTTTGCCAAAGACCATCTGGATGATCCAGAGGAGGCATGGGAGAAGGTCATGTGGTCCGATGAGACCAAAATATAACTTTTTAGTATAAACTCCACTCCGTATTTGGAGGAAGAAGGATGAGTACAATCCCAAGAACACCATCCCAACTGTGAAACATGGGGGTTGAAACATCATGCTTTGGGGGTGCTTTTCTGCAAAGGGGACAGGACGACTGCACCATATTGAGGGGAGGATGGATGGGGCCATGTATCATGAGATTTTGGGCAACAACCTCCTTTCCTCAGTAAGAGCATTGAAGATGGGTCGTGGATGGGTCTTCCAGCATGACAATGACCCCAAACACACAGCAAGGGAAACTAAGGAGTGGCTCCGTAAGAAGCATTTCAAGGTCCTGGAGTGGCCTAGCCAGTCTCCAGACTTGAACCCAATAGAAAATCTATGGAGGGAGCTGAAACTCCGTGTTGCCCAGCGACAGCCCCAAAACCTGAAAGATCTGGAGAAGACCTGTATGAAGGAGTAGGCCAAAATCCCTGCTGCAGTGTGTGCAAACCTGGTCAAGAACTACAGGAAACTTCTGACCTCTGTAATTGTAAACAAGTTGAGGTGTACCTACGATGAAAATTACAGATCTCTCCATTCTTTGTAAGTGGGAAAACTTGAAAAATCAGCAGTGTATCAAATACTTATTTGCCCAACTGTAAGTTCTGTGACACGTCTTTTACTGAATATCCATTTGACAAATCAGATTATGGAACTAAAATATGTTGCAAACAGCACTGTATTTTAACTTTAAAGGATGATTCTTGGTCTACTAATATTATTCACAAATTTTGTTTCAAGTGTATGTAGCAAATGAGAAGAATAACAGTAAATTAGCCATAAAGCCATGCAAATAGAGATTAATTTGAACAGAACGCAGTGTCTTTCTTTGGTTTGTTTTGCTAGTTTGGAAAGGCTGATTGGTACACTCGTGTGCAAATTCAAGCGTTATTTCTTTTAATGACTCTCGGAAGATTGTTTTGCTCTTTGTTTTTAAAAGAGGGAAATGAGAACTCTAGACACATTTGACCAAATCAGATGCAGTAATCACTTGGCAACAGCTTAAAATCCTTAATGAAAAGTCACCATTCACAGAGACACACTATCTGGCTCAAAAACTAGAAATATCTAAATATCTCTCAGTGTGTGTGTGTAATGTAATGAAAGAGCTTATGGCTTTCTATGACAGTAATGATCTTGGTCTTATTAAGGAGAGAGTGCCTTTTAATACTCATTTCTGTAGGGATGAGGAAATTTAATTTCCACTCTGCCCCTCAGTCATTTCCACATCTTTTCAATTTTTTATTCTAATTAAAAGCTGAACTCCAATCTGAATTTAAACAAGTTAAATATAGAGACTGTGAATGTGTGGCTATTATAAGATACTTTGCACAAAAGAATGTATGAATGCATCTCTTAAAAACTACAGAGCTTGAGCAAACTCTTTATTTTATCTGAAAAGTGTCTCAATGTGTCAGTGGATTTTATTTTGTCAAGATGTGCAGTCATGTGGAACTGAATTTTATTTAATTTCGATCTCCTTCTATAAGCCGCTTTATTAATCTTGTTAATGAAAGCAGTCAAATTAACCTCTTATTCATCACTTTCCCATTCTTCTTCCATTCTTTTTCTCCCCTTCCAGAATGATGAACGGTAAAACTGTCATAAGCCTTATTGCTTCTAGTATAAATCAGTTTCATTCGCTATTATTCCCCACCTTATTTTGACAGGCTTTTAGTTATGACACCAGTGTCTGCACTATCAAATTGCTTTAAATTTTGAGGCAAAGTGCAAGCACAGAATAACACTGCTGTCTGAACCAATCTCACGGTTTATATCATCCACTCATATTTCATTT
Source organism: Barbus barbus (assembly GCF_936440315.1). Taxonomy (NCBI): domain Eukaryota; kingdom Metazoa; phylum Chordata; class Actinopteri; order Cypriniformes; family Cyprinidae; genus Barbus; species Barbus barbus. The sequence goes on from NC_136750.1 coordinate 24,482,947, forward strand.
TCACATTGTCATTTTATATCTCATTTAGGGGCCACAGTTGAGGATCTCTAACATTTTGCACTGCAAATGTATTGTGTTTTGTCAGACCAACTCTCCGACATGTGCCTTCCACTTTTTTTTTCCATCATAAATTTAAAGAAATAGTTTCCTGAAAATTTACTCGAGATTTACGAGATGCAGATGAGTTTGTTTCTTCATCAAAACAGATTTGAAGAAATTTAGCATTACATCACTTGCTCACCAATGGATCCTCTGTAGTGAATATGTGCCGTCAGAATGAGAGTCCAAACAGCTGTTAAAAACATAAAATAATCCACAAGACTCCAGTCTGATCAGTTAAACATCTTGTGAAGCAAAATACTGTTATTAGTAAAAAAAAAAAAAAACGAATTTCTGGACAAAATACCAGTCTATTATCTATATTAATGCTTCCTCCAATGAAAATCATCCCCTGTTGTTCTCTCACATTAAAATCCACCAACATATTTGTTTTGGACTGCATATTTCTCTCCTGATTCAGACGAGATGCCTTTTTCACTGGAGCAATGTTTTGAAGTAAAAAACATAATGATATTACAAACATGCACCTTTTTTGCTTCACAATACGTTAATTAAAGGACTGGAGTCATGTGGATTTACTTGTGGATTATTGTGATGTTTTATCAGCTGTTTAAACTGTCATTCTGATGGCACCCATTCACTAATCCATTGGTAAGCAAGTGTAACACTAAATTTCTCCAAATCTGATTTGATGACGAAACAAACTCATCTACATCTTGAATGGACTAATGATGAGATTGGTCAAATTTAAATATTTTGGTAAACTATAACTTTAAATAGTTCCTACTTTTAGAAATATAAAAGTTGTTCCCTTACTTTTTGGGAAATAATCATTAAATTCTTGTCCATTTTGTTTTGTTCGTTCTCACAAAGGCTCACTTCTGATTTATGCGTTTCTTGAAAAAGAAAAAGAAATGGTCAAAAAATATGCTTTTTTTTAAAAGCTGACAATTCGGAAAGATTCTTTTTGCAGCCAGATAGTTTTTTACTTGCTTATTTATTTATTTATTCCAGCATCATTGTCCCCAGCTAATCTTCTACTGCATATAGATTATACTATACTAAAAGCCTTCCTTTCCATTTATGTCTGTATCTTACAGCAGCATATGCAGGTTCAGATTGAGGTTGCAGACCACAAGCCCACTGCAGTCCAAGCATTACACTCTGGTGACAGACCAGAACATTTTCCCTGAGTCTCAAAGCCCTGATGTGTCAACCTACATAATCAGGAGGGCTCCACCTGTTCTTAGACAAATGAGCTGACAAACCTTTTGCCGTCCTCGTTTCCCAAAATTAACTTAAAACTAAGGAAAACTAAAAAGTAGGGGGAAAGAAAAGCAGAGGAAAAGAGAACAACCTCTGCAGATGGGCTAAATATAGAAGGACCTAAATGCGACACATGCTGCTAGAGCACTGTATGGAGATGAGGCTGAGGTTAGGATCCGCTGCTACTGCCAACTTCCTGTTCCTATATTAAACTGGGCAGAACTAAAGAGAACAAAGAGAGCTATAAAAAGGAAAAAGCGGTCATACTTTGATACGGACAGTCTACTGTAAGAGGACAACAGTATTTTAAGCTCAAAAAACAGTTTTTCTCCATAGACAGTGGCCCAGAGTAATGCAGCAGTGATGCACCATACAGTATATCCTTAGTCCTATCAGCGTAACTTGCCTTGCAATGAACCTGAATTAAAATGATCAAACGTGTTTACCTGCTCTGCATGCTCTCAGAAAAGTAAAGAGAAAACACATGCCTTAAAGCACACTCTGATAATCTTCCCTCAGTAGTGAAATTGCATCAAATGTGTTTGTTTTAGAAAAAGGAAGTTGTGTGTTGTATGTCTTGGCAGATCATCTTGGTAGCACTACTGACTAAGGTCAATGTCTTTTCTTTCGACCTGTGAGGTCTGAGATCTGGGTTGGGCTTCCTGTTTTCACATTGTGTCAGTCTGGCAAACATTAGATGTTGCAGTGAATAATGTAATGTTCTAGCCATGCTGTCATTTAAAAGGACGTTTTAATGTAAGCCTTTTCTCCACTACACTATCACAGACAATCTATCCCTGCATTTAAAAGGTGGTCTCTTGGAGCTAAGATGAAGTCAGGGTGCGTTTTGCTTCAGGTTACACATCAGATGTTTCTAATGCTTGTCTAGTTTCCTATGCACATTCTGAAATCTCTGTGGAAGTGCTTCTTTGGCTTTGCCTTTTACAACATGTAATGAAAGCTTCTGCATCTTTAATTAGAAGTGATTCGTTTCTTCAAGAGGTGCTCCTGCTCGCATGTGTTCATGCTGCTAGACAAAGCAATCAGGAGGCTGCCAATCACTGATTTCCCCTCGTTCTTTGATCATATACAAATCTTAATCGAGTTTAAGCAAAAGCCTGATGCCATTTTTCCATTGCAGTCCACAGCAAAGAGCTCCCTTACGCCAAACCAAAGGGGGTAAAGGCTATTTATATTCAAACATTCAGATTCAATCATAGTTTACCACTAAGTTGGGGTTTGGTATCCAACCATATGTCAGTAACCTGTCAGGATGATGACAAGATTCTACCACCTCTATCCACTGAGACTGCAGTCATTATTTTGGAGTATGCTGGGGTCTCTCTATATCATTGCCTAGGGTGTATTATTGCCTGAATGTCCAATGAATTTCTTTACAAACAAAATGTGGTTTCAATTTCTTTGTTCTAGTCCTTTGCAAACTATATTCTTCAAAGTTGAGTTGGCATGTTTTTTATTTTCACAAATTATTGAAGTTAAATTAAATTGAGCTTTTTTTGTTTAATCAGCAACAGCAGATGAGCTAGATTAATGCCTTTTTGGTTCTGATAGGTTAAACTGGTTCACATTTGGCCTCTTCCTGGCATGAATCATTAATAGTTACATTGTTTGACTGCTTGCTGCTTTAACTTACATTTTTATTGATTTAGGTTTCATGTTTGGTAACATATTTCCCTGTGCTGCCCAAATGTATTTGTTCCTCTGTTAAAATGATAATTTAGTTGCTTGTTACCCTTATCATGATTCATGTATCAGGTGGTGCTTTTAGCTATTTTTCCCTCAATGCTTTTATTTGCGCTTAATGGGATATTTCACATACACCGCTTATGATGGTTTATTTTGTATCTATTTTAAATTAAAACTTTGCTTAATCTTGCACTGAAAAAAAAGTTGTCAATAAAACAAGGACTATTGGAGTATGTTTTTACAATAAAATACTTCAGTCTTTCTACGTCAAAATTTCACATTTAATGCAATGTGTTACCTGCATTTCTTTGTAATTATTTGTGAAGTTTTCCAACCATTTCTGAATGAAAAATGTTTCTAAACCATTTTTTTCAGTGTGCAATCATAGCAAATTTTAAGTCATGAAAACTTGACATTCTAAATTTAGTCGAGACTGTTGCTTAAAATAATGAAGTAAACTGATTTTAAAACGTTTGTTAAACTCCTAATTTAATGACAATGTAGATGCATTAGTAATGATAGAAACTGTACAATATTTATATTGCTTTTACTTCTCTCTTGGAAACAGATGCACAACCATCTGATTCGGACAGACAGCGGTGATGAAGCGAGTACTGATATGACGGAATAAAAATAGAGATTTCTTCATTAGCATTTATTGTCTGCCAGAAATGCCTTCATGCGTTACCCATCACACTCTTTTTCTAACCTCACTGTATTGTATATCTTTATTGATTCTAGATCACTGTCTTCGAACTCTGGCTTCAAATATTTCTTGCAGAGTGCTTTACATTATGGACCGTGTGACTATAGCTCTTTCTATAGTCTTCTCTTCTGTTCGATTCTATTTTTATCCTTTTCCATGTATTTTCTTTTTTTTTTCTTTCTAGAACAAAAGCACTTGCCTCTATGTTTATCAGGGCAACTACAGATTGCTTTCATTTACCCTGAATAGACCTTTCTCACTACAGCTGGTGCATCTTTCAAGAAATAGCAGCAGTATCTGATGAGACAATGCTGTGTTTGTAAGAAAAATATCTGGGATGGTGGGATTCTTGCTTCATCAATCAATGAGGCCACAGAGAAATAAGACTTTTTCCTATTTATTTATTTATTTTTTTTTTGGAGACCTGGGATGTGGGGATATGGTGAGATGCCATAGAAAACCACATCATTTTTATATTTGTGTGTGTTTATTTAAGGAAAATCTTTGTGTTAACCAGCCATAGTGGATGCATAAAAACAAACTGGCTTACTGACTTACTGAACAGCCCTCAAAATGTACCATTATAAGAGGAATTAAATAAGAGAATGACAGTTGGTTTATAACTTGGTGTATATATGTTTATACATTTTAATCTTAACGCAACACATTACTTAATGGAACTGATTATTTGTTTTATGTTTTATTATAACCATCAAAGCCTATTATTTTGCCATTTTCTAAAGGAATTGGTGGTTGATACCTCTAAAAAGCAAAATAGAGATCAACCTTTAAAAAAGGATTTGAACAGAGAGCTCCATGGCACCAGAGAGCAAGAAAAAGAATAAAAGTCACATGTGGACCCATTCAGTGAAAGCTAGTTAATACCCTTTTAAAAGCCAGACTTCCAGTGTTCCTCTTCCCAAAACCCCTGTTATCATCTCACTTTCATTCCCTCACTGCCAATAGTCAACCCAAAACACAATTTCAATTAAATCGGTCTTCTCCTCCTCATATTTCCACCTCTACTTGTGTTGCCCCCACAGATTAGCATTTATTTTCATCTCCATGCTTTTTTGTCTTGACTCCAGACAAAAGTGCTGTTGGTCAAAGCAGTGTCATGGAAAGTGCATATTATACCTGCTGTGATCACATCAGTGAATGTCTCTGTGTTTTCTGTGTTTAGTTGTTCACAAAGAGGCTGACTGCATGTCACTTGCAGATTTGTACAATTTACATGCTGGTTATTGCATATGGAGAGAATGGTTTGTTCTTTGAGTGTTACATTCACACTATGCATGTTGTTTGCTACTACAGCAGGAAAGAAACTCATTTTGGCCAAACAGATGATAAAAGCCAGTTGAGTTACCTCTGAAGTCAGAATAACTTAATTTAAATAAATTAATTTAAATATTTTAATCATTTATTTTTTGTAAACTTAACATACACATTTTAATATTGATCTATTAATATTAATCCTAATATAATATTAAGCGCTTTGAGTACCCAGAAAAGCGGTATATAAATGTAACATTATTATTATTATTATATAACATATCTAAAATATCGAAATGTAAAGATTAAAGTTGTGCACCAGATGAGGCAGGGTTTAATGAGGCTGGACTTTAGTTGAGAACGAACGAGACTCGGGGGACATAACCAGCTTTATGCTCGAGGAAGAGAAGGTCTGCTTTTACGCTAATATGATGCATACATGCCAGTGATTCTGGCAGCTGAAGCTGATTAGCATTGATAAAGTAGGGGACAGGTGTTCTCTCATTCTTAAGGAAATGCAAGAAACAAAAACAACTTGTTTGTTTTGTGCTGAATTTGAATCTTGTTTGCAAATTGCAATATCTCCTGTTCAAATTCCTGAATGAATGCAGCGTACTAATGAAACAGACAGGGCTCTCTAGGGCTAAACATGTTTTTGGTTTGATGGATTGGAGCATTTTAAAGCTGTCCGAAGATGGAGTTCAATATAGTAAGAATTTATTGGTGTATCAACACCATGTTTTGGCTTATGCTTTATTGCAACACTTTTTATATTACCATCCTTTTGGGACAAATCACTCATGTTGTTGAAGTTGTTTTGGATAAGTGTCTGCTAAATGAATAAATGTAAAGTAACTTTTGATTGTTGACTGCAGATCTTCGGTGTTTTCTGATGAACATCCAGCTGTTTTTGGCTGATGGGAATGTTAACAAAGGTTAACAGAGTCTCTCTTTAAAACTTGAGGTTATAGCCATTGTGTTATAGATACATTTCATTGCTTTTTTGTTGAAACTAATGATTGTGAGAAAACATTCCATCATTTTGAAGTTGCCTATTGCGTCTACCCTGGGAGCCCCTTTGTAGCTTTGTGCAACTAAAATTTTTCATCGGCCAGAAACCGCAGAGCAGTGGTCAAAATGTACTGTTCAGGAAATTAAAACCAGGTTCATTTGAGGGCAATGATTTTTCAGTGTAAAATAAGATTGATATATTTAATTTAATACAGTGTCTTATTGTAGTTAAGTAAGCTCCAGTGAATGCTTTGGCTAATTGCTTTGGCTTTGCTGCTGTTTTGAGAACAATCAAGGATATTCATCAAAGGACCTATCAAATTAAAGTTGGGATGAGTAGAACAACATCAAACAGTAGGAAGCAATATCCTTAATGAGAGAGAAACAAAAGGGAGCTATAGAATATGACATATGATGATAATGAATTTTAACAATGTCTTAGATATGGGTGATTAAAATACAAAATATTAACCAAAAATATTTGATTATTTAAAAATATTTAGGATAAAGATTTTTATTAGTACAGTTATTAGAATTAGTACACACAATTAGTATAATTTTTTTAAATTACAAAAATTTATAAAGATAAACATTTACAACATGTCTTGGAATAAAATAAAAGTAAAATAAATAAATAAATAATAAATAAATAAAAAAAAGCAGCAGCAGCACAGTTAAAAAAAAAATATATAATTTTTTTTTTTTTAAATAATCTTTAAAACCCTCCTATGCAGAAAAGTTCCCCAATTGAAGAAGCACCCATATACTGTACCTACAATTCAAATTACATCACAACAATGACTTTTAAGTGTATTAAACTAGCATCAGTACTCCTTTGAAATTTGATCTTGAAACGTAATTGGAGACACAGAGAGCTAGACAGACAGAGGAAATACAGCTAGATCATAAATGACAACGGGGTGAAAGTATTGTAGAGGTCTCCAGTCCCCCCAGGACCCCCCATCAGTTATAGGCCTGTGAGACACCCGTCCAGAGCTCAGACTAATTTTACCATCCATAAGTGTGATCCCTGTTCTCCTGCACCCACTGACACTGGGCTGCTCAGAGGGAGAATCGTCTTTCACTATGAAGCAATGTACAGCCCTTTAAATGTGGTTTACACAAGGGCGGTGTGCTTTGATCTCAGAGTCATTAGTGTGTGTGTGTGTGTGTGTGTGTGATTGACTTCATACTGTATGTCACCCTCAGCTGTTCAACAGGCTGTTAAATAATTCAGTTAGTGATGTCATGCGATAATTACAACAGTTTTTTTTCTATCTATCTGTCTGTCCGTCCATCACTCTAATACTCCATGTAATAGTCTGTCTATACTGTATATCATTAAAGTGGCCTATCAGTATAATGGTATACCTGTCATTTTATCACTCTGTATCATTATCGCTCTGTCTATTGTTCTATCTATCATTTCTATGTTCTATCTCTCTATTACTTTATCATTCCATTTTTCTATACTACCATTCAAAAGTGTGGGTTCAGTAAGTGTTTTTATTATATATTATATTACTGTAATACTTTAATGCATTAAAGCGTGCATTACAGTTTTTCTCAATTGCTTTGGCACATTTTTCGAAACAGTCTTAACATTCTCTAAACTGTGAGTGCAAATGTCACAACTGTTTGCTGGAACTTCAGAACTTTATTGCATGTCTGCAAAATGTAGTTACTCACCCAAAACATTTCATTCATGCTTCAAAACCTAGTTATCGTGTCAGTAATTTGGCCAAGGCCACCAAAATATAAAGTATTTTTGTCATCGTGTGAGCCACACTGGTCAATGTTTAGTTGTTTTTTAACCATGACAGTCAACCATGGAAATTAAGGTTTTATAAAAAAAATCTGATATTTGTTGAGAAGAGTCAATAGTACATAGAAAAAAAAAGTATATGAACATTTGAATTTATACAGTACATTTATTTTTGTACGAATGTATTACATGTAAAGTAGTGTGAAGTGTAACATTGCACTCTCTTACAGTAGTATTACCTGATGTAAACTATGACATCAGTTTGGATGACAGTTACAATTCAGAAGGCTTCACTTCTTATGTATGGCATGTTTCCTTTCAAAAGTACAAATTTACACATTACTGTATGTGGGATATTGATTGAAAGAGACTGTTTCAAAATGTTTGAATTATTGAGGATATATTTTTAGCTGCACCCTTCAGCCATTGTAAGGCCATGATTGACAACATTATTTCATCTGATATGCACCTCTGTCCTTGGCCTCTTCTTCCTCTTCCTCTGTTTTGCCTCTGTACACTTCCATGCATGCTTACTCCTCTTCTTCCTCTCGGCTGTTGTCCCTGATCGTTTTCTGGATGTCCATCCATCATCAGAATTTGTAACTTTTGTGTTGTCCTCTGTCTATATATGCTTTCCAATTGAAGAGTCATGAAATGCACTTTTGAGCTATTTCAGAGAATTGGTTTATAATTGGTTGATCTATATTCTCTTCATTAGTGAAAGTCAAGATTCACTTGCACAATTCATGGCAAAATTACAAAATAGCACAGAGAACTATATAATACATTTTGAGCAACATAACAATAGCAACTGATAATATAGGAAACAAATGTACATAATCAGTTGCATGAATGTACCAAAGCAATCGCAACTTGTTCAAAAGAATGAGAAACTGCTTTTATGATGTGCACAAGTGACTAGATGATGTGGAGGTTGAACAAGTAGTTTTGAAAATTTCATTTCTATTCTGAGAAATGCACCAAAGTAACTGAGAAAAACTGTAAATTGTTCAGAAGGGACAATTACAACATTTATGATGTTACAAAATTTCAAATAAATGCTGAAAAACTATCACAGTCTCCACAGAAATATTAAGCAGAACAACTGTTTTCAACATTAATAATAATAATAAGAGGCATTATAAATAACTGAGCACCAAAAATAAATTATATAATTGAGCACCACACCAGAATTTTAGAATGATTTCTGAAGGATCATGGGACACTGAAGACTGGAGTAATAGCTGCTGAAAAGTCAGCTTTATCGTCACAGGAAAAAAAAAAAAGTCATTTTAAAATATTCATATAGAAAACAGTTGTTTCAAAACTATATAGAACAGTGAAATCACTCACAGTAAGAACTCTCATATGTCTTCTAGGTTCTTTATGGTTGTCAGTGCAAGGCTGTTTTCTAGGGTCGCCAGTGTCAGAGGATGATAATGTCAGCATGTTCTTCTGTGGTCTACATGTGACTTTTCTTCTTCTTTGTGAGCCTTTGAAACAGACATAAAAGCTTCCTGCTAGGCCACACTAAAACACATATGTGTACAGAGTATGACCACAGATGATTCACACATGCTCCAACAATGATGTCTAAAATGGTATTTAGAAAAAGGTAGGAACCGCTAGATGCTGTTCAGACACATGAGAGTGTAATGAACAGAAATGACCTCTCTAGGCCTAATGTGAGTTAGGAAAAAATCATGACTGTCATACATTTTGGGCCTGATTTAACAGATGGAAAGCAGATGCAAGGCTAAATTAATGACATACAGCAGCAAATGTTGAGAGCATGCATTATTTAATGTAACCCATCAGCCATCTCATCAGAGAGAGATTTTATATTCTGTGGCAAATACTAGCTTTCAAGCTGAGTCACCTTCAAGACTCTTTTCTTTTTCATATATTCATAAAAACATTTTGTCATTTAACTGTACTTTAAGTAATGTGATTGTGGAATGTATTTTGCAACGGGAAGAATTCGTTCTTTATAACTATATTATGTATATTTTTTTTAAACCATAGAATGAACTAAATTTCATTAATGATAAATGGATAAAAATCCTTACCATGATTCACTATACTAAGTCTATAATAATGATTTATATATTACAGCTGTTGAGATGGATTTCCTGGAAAATTGCATACTTCCACCTTTCATCTGTACATACAGTTTTAACATCATATCCATAAAAATGACAGTCTGGCTTCCATAGCTTGTGAATGGTGCAGTAGAATACTGTATGTATGTATGTATATATCTCTCGAATATCCATTTGTTTGTTTATTTATTTATGGGGTTGCACCATAATTTCAACTTCAACCGGTAGAGGGCCAAAAGCTGGATGATGTAGTTTTACAATCCCATATGAATTGCCATATTTTTAAAATAAAATATGACCCCTTTGACAAAATAATTTTGTCCAATTAATAATAAATATCAATAATAAATATTAATAATGAATATCAAACTCCTTGCCATAAAGAAGTAATGTAGATATTGTAAAAGCAATTGTATTTTAAACATTTCTGGATAATGTTTGCATACTAAGATGTATTCCAGTGATGGTTTTATTTGGTGTACTCATGATTTACAGTAGCTATACAATTACTGTACATCTGGATTTATCCCAGTGGGATGTGACTACAGGGAGTCATGAAACAGCCTCTGATGTGAAACAAATGGCAGAATGCTTGTATTAAATTGACTCTAAGAAGCTTTCAGTTATACAGTGGTGAAAATTTTAGATTTGCCTTTCAAACCAGCTTTAACAAACTGCACTAAAACTACAGTTATAATTTAGTTTAGACCCCCTGGAAAATGCCACTGGCAGGAAATTCACAAATGTCTGTAAAGAACTACCATGAAAGGCTTGTTTTTTTTCTGTCTGCTCACATGGTTTCAATAAGATCGGATACCTACTGAGATCAGATGAGGACAGCAAATGAACACCTTTAAACAAATCTTCTGAAACTAAATGTATTATTTCTTTGCATTCATTCTGAGGTTTTAAAATCTTCATTCACCCTAATCTGAACCTTTTAATATCTTATTTGAACTAATTTCCATAATTATTCCAAATGTGTCTTAAAGTAGATGTTGGATTTGCATTAACTGCAGTAATTAAATAAAAATTACATTTGCTTTATTTTTCAAGAGGTCATATTATATTCATTAGTGCTGGGCAACGATTAATCGCGATTAATCGCATCCAAATTAAAAGTTTTGGTAACACTTTACAATAAGGTTCATTAGTTAACAACATTAGTAAACATGAACTAAGAATGAACAACACTTGTACAGCATTTATTAATCTTAGTTGATGTTAATTTCAGCATTATTAAAATCACAAGTTGTGTTTGTTAACATTAGTTAATGCAGTGTGAACTAACACGAATAAACAATGAACAACTGTATTTTCATTAACTAACATTGACAAAGATTAATAAATAGTGTAATAAATGCATTGTCCATTGCTTGTTCATGTTAGTTAATACATGAACTAATGTTAACAAATGACACCTTATTGTAAAGTGTTACCAAAGTTTTTGTTTATATAATATTTGTTTGTGTACTGTGTATATTATCTACATTATGTATATATAAAGACACACACATTCAGTATATATTTGGAAAATATTTACATGTATATATTTATATTAATATATTTTATATTATATATAAATATATTCAATATATAAACATACAATTTTTCTTAAATATATACATGCATGTGTGTGTATTTATATATACATAATAAATATAAAAAGTACACATGCATATATGTACACAAACTTTTATTTTGGATGTGATTAATCATGATTAATCATTGCCCAGCACTAATATTAATATAATGTAAGTTTTATAATTACATTAACATTGATTGATTGTTGTTCTGTGCTTTCTGTCCTATAACAGTCCTGAGATCCTGGCCACCTGACTTCATAATTTCTGCTTGAAAACTCTCAATGTAAGCACATAAAGACCATTAGTGCTAGTATTTCCCCAATGAGGAATTCAGGTTGCTCTGTGTGTCACTTACCTAAACCACTGTAATGGCTGGGTTGGTTAGCTTTCCAAGCAAATCATTGCCATATGACACAGTCGCCGTATCGTTGCAAGGTGGATAGCTTTAGGTACAGGGTATAAAGTTTCATCCCTGTTATTGAGTATTCAACCGAAGGTTCACATGTGTGTCTGTTTAAACAATGACCCTGTCATCAAGGACTGACCGATGCATAACTCTCTCTGTTAGACTCTCTGGAAACAGCTTGATTTAGCATGATTTAAAATAATCCAGTGTACAGAAATCTCTCTGACAGTTAAAAGTGCTGTATGTCATTTTTGACTTTAATAAAGCATAAATTACCATAATACATCTGCAGATATTCAGGAAACATGCTTCACATGTTTTATGAAAAACAATGCTAGGACCAATTATTCTACTTTGAAATGTGTGTCCGTGTCCATTAACTTTTTTTTTTTTTTTTTGTAATGTGATGCAAAGATGATATAATACAAAGTATAGTGCTATAAATGTACATAAAAAAAAAAAAAAAAAAAAAAAAAAAAAAAAAAAATATATATATATATATATATATATATATATATATATATATATAATATATATATATAACTTTCGAGGATTTGTTGTCGATGATCGTTGAAATGCATAATCACAGTCTTGTGAAAAGGGTCCATATTTCAACACCCCGGGTTACCAGTTGGCAGAAAACACAACCTATTGCAGCCATAGAAACCAGCAAACAAAGCGAGTCAGAGATCGCTAGGCTTGCAAAACGGTGGAAAATTTCCAGGAAATTTCGGAAACATTGCAGAAATGTTATAAAATTTCCAGGATTTCTTGGAATCTTCTGGGGATTTTTGGAAAGTTTTTCAGAAATTTACCAGATATGTTCCACCCCTTTGCAACCCTAGAGATCGATTCTACCTGACTTAAAAAACCTTGGCATCCATCTAAAAAGCTCTATGACCAGAAGCATATTAAAACACAGATAAATCAATTCATCCACTGTGTAAGAAATTTTGAAACTTAACTGCAGCATTATTTCAACTGCTAGCTGTCAATATTATATACTTCACCTTTAAATATTGCATAATTTAAATATCATAATGCATTTTCCAAAGAGACAAAAATTATTTCTCTGATGTAACCCAGCAGGCACACAACAGGCACACAATGTCATAAGACGTTGATTGGTTCAATTTCGGTTGCGACGTTGAGTGACCAAAATTTGATGTAAATTCAATATCTAATGTCAATGTTAAATTGATGTCCAATAGTGATGTCAGCTGACGTTGAGATTTTGTTGTTTTTAGGTGTCAAGTTGACATCAAATATTTTCAACCAAAATTCAACGTCTGTCCGACATCATGTCCAATGTCAACCTGACGTTATATAGACGTCTGGTGCCTGCTGGGAAACTTCTTTGCTAATGCTTTTTTTATAAAAAAGATACCGTCTGTGTATTTGGACACTTTAAGAGGTTGGGAAATGTGCAGGGAGTTTCTCTTTCTGTCTGTCTCGGTTTAAGAATAAGAGAAGGTGATTTTGAAAAGCCACAGCTTTAGGCAGAAAAATGAAAGATTGACAAATTAAACCAAGAGACAAATAGCCAAACAAGGAGAGGAGGAATAAAACTCTATTCTCTAGGTCTCTCTATGACTTTATGACTCTCTATGAGCAGATCCTAGTGTTTGCTGATTGCTTCCACATGCCATTAAACACACGCAGACTGAAGCGATGGGGAGCAGACTTTCAATGTGTGCGTGTACATATGAATGTGCCTATTAAGAGAGGTCTCTGAGACTCTATTAACCTCACACTGTGTCGCAGGCAGCTTGGACGTCTGTTGGCTTTATCTGTTCTGACCTACTGGGATGAAAGAATGAGCTTGCTTTATTTGGAGACTTGAATGAGAGAAATCTTTGCAGCTAAGGCATGTAGGACTTGTCTAAATGAATTAACCTGCGTTGGCACTATTTTGATTATGATCTTAAATTATGATTCATTGTTTCTGACATTGAGAAAAGGAAGTGCATTGGTTTTGTTTTACAGTCAGCATCAGGTTGACAAAGGAAACTGAAATATTTAATAATTCAATATGACTCTATTCCCATTGGTTGCAGTTTAAAGTGCAAATAATAGCTAGTGTTGTCGAACTTTAGTGGGATAAAGGCAAATTGTAGGAAGAAACTGATATGTGAGTTCAAATCACACAATCATTTCCTTCAGATGGAGACAGGACTTGGAATAAAATCAGGCAGCAATTTGTAAGTCAATGCAGAGGTCAATTTTACCTCATCATTTCTGCCCCCCCCCCCCCCCCAAAAGAGTGTAATGTCATTTAATAACAATAGCTCTTCCAAGCAGTGAAAGAATTCTTGAATAATGCTTGATGAATAGGTTTTTATGTAACTTCACTTTGCCTTTTATTCAAAGTCATTTTATTTAAATCAGAAACAAGAACAGAATGTTCTTTGCATTTAATACATTTTACTATTCGTGCAGATCCGAAAGAGAATTATTAGCAGATTTGAAATAGAACGAATTAGGCATTATGAAATTTAAATGACTTTTTTTGAAATTGTGGTTTTTATCCATCTTTTTTATCCAGCCAGTTTCGCTGATATGGAGAGAGCTAGTGTACTGTTTGAATAGATCATCAGACAATGTACAGGAAACATTATTAGTGTCAGATTCACAATAGCACTGGAATTTAAAACAGTCTGTCACACCATTAGATCATCATCAGACACAAGCATTTTAATTAGACAAACAGATTATGGGATTAATGATTATAATGTTACCGAATCCTGAGTGCATTTGAAGTGTTTCATTAGGGTGTTTTAGACTGATGATCTAAAAATGATGAAATATCTCGTTTGCATGTATTTGATCAAAAATACAGTAAAATTGTGAAATATTATTGCAATGTAAAATAGCTGTTAATATTACGTTAAATTTTATATTATGTTTAGGTTATTATGGCCTGGTTTCACAGACAGGGTTTAGATTAAGCCACGATTAGGCCATGGATCAATTAGGACATTTAAGTAACTTTTATAAATGTGCCTTTAATAAAAATAACAGAGCTGGCATTTTTAGGATCAGTTTGTGCAAGTTTCTTTCAGTTAAAACAGCCCAGACATGCATTTTAGTCCAGGACTAGGCAAAGCCTTGTCTGTGAAACCGGAGGTATATTTTATATATTTACAATACATAAAACAGCAAAAACATCTGACATCCAGTATATGCAAATATGTTGCAAGTATATGGAGAATTCAAATGTGTTCACCAAAGAGTTCCTTTAATCCGATAGGCCTATCTTTCAACTTTCAAAAAGCTAAGAAACATAACAGACTAGTTTGAACATGTTTGAACCTTAGACATGAATCGACACTTAATTTGTAGTTTAAAGTTGGAGAGCAGTTGAGTACTCATAGATTTGAGGTGTTGAGGAGTCTGCCTTTTGTCCACTGCCAACAGGTCAGTCATTTAGTGAAAGATCTGCTACAAACTGATGAAATGTTAGAATTTGAGAATGCTAAGTGTTTTGTGAATTATTCATCATTTTTGCAATAGCTAAACCTGTAAAAAGTGGGTTCTGGTATAAAGTTACATACACATGATCTGTGGAGCTCATTAGCACTGCTGTGTGTTATACATGTGTTGGAGAAACATTCCAATGAGAAAAACAACACTGTAACTATTTAAGTGTTTTTCTTATAGAGGTCAGACCATAAGCCATGTGGACTGTTATGCATGAGTTGAAAAAATAAAAATAAATTAGTCTCTCTGCCCTTTGTTCCCAGGACCATTTCTTATCTAATGTCTCCTACATATGAGGAATTGCAGTGGATTTCTCTTGATTCATAGTGCAATTACGTTTTTCATTCCCCATTCAGTGTGTTCTCGTAAACCCTTTCTTTTCTAATGGATTGTATTTAGGAGGAATGACTATGTGGTTAACATCATTTTGTATTTGTTGTCAGGCTACATATGGACCAAAGAACTTTTATTCACTTCATATCTGCGTTTCCAAAACTCATTTCACGTTGTGAATAGTTGGCTTGGTGGATGATGCTAATGGATTTTTTTTTTTTAATCCATCTTATTTATTTTGGGCACTGCAGTTTTCTTTTTCTCAAAAACAACCAAGTTTCTCATCAAAAAGATCACAATAACCAACACATAACAAGTAAATGAAAAACAACATAGTGCTTTGTCCTTGTGACCTTTTTCTTTCTGTATCTCAGATGTTACTTCAGAAAACTCATTACATTGGTAATGAGAGACCAAAAATCCTGTAGTGCTTCATTATGGAATTGCTACCTACAATAAGAAGTCTCCTGTCTCACACCAGTCACTTCAAAGCTGTCATTTTTTCAGTATTAAAATACTTTCTATCCCAGCTCAATATGCAGAGATGACAATAAATATGCAATTTGTATAATGTGACCAGGGTCATACATTTTGCATGTTAAAATATTTCTTCCACCAGTTCTCAAATCTAATTTGTAATTGCAAAAAGTGCATTGCTTTGTGATCTGTGACAAGATGCAGAAGCCATTGGTTTTTGATGGCATTGATGTAAAATCTCACACGTGTCTAGAGGCTTGAGATTTTCATTTGTGCAAATGGGATTTGAAAGCTACGGGAAAGGGGGGAAAATCAGCGAATAGCAACTTAAATTTTGGTGCTTTTACATTTATTCATTTAGCTGACGCTTTTATCCGAAGCGACTTACAATTGCTATACATGTCAGAGGTCGCACGCCTCTGGAGCAACTAGGGGTTAAGTGTCTTGCTCAGGGACACATTGGTGTCTCACAGTGGATTCGAACCCGGGTCTCTCACACCAAAGGCATGTGTCTTATCCACTGCGCCATCACCACCCCATATTTTTTGCTTTTATCATTTTGGAGCTTGATAGCCCCTGCATGGTTGCTTTTGCAGTGTGGACATTTTTCAAACATTTCCTTTTGTGTTTCACCTAAAAAATAAAGTTGTAAGTTTGGATGGCATGAAGGCGAGTAAACGATGCCAAAAATTTTATTATCAGCTGACCCTTACACTACACCTACAGCACATAGTTTAGCTGAAAATATATCTTTACTTGGTGATTTTTACACTTATTTGAATCATTTTCCATGAAGCATAGCCTGATCGCTGAGTTTCTAAATATGAAATGTTATGCCTTTAATATATTCTACACCTTACATACCATGGACATGCAAATTATATATTATATTTTTCACTCCATTGGAGAACCGTGGCTCTTTCCATTAAGCGTAGGATGAAGTGAACCATTTGGCTGCTTGATGCTCATGGAGCTAAAAGTAGATTCAAGGCATCATGATCTAACAAAGCCATCTGTAACGACAAGGCACAGCACTCATATCTTAGAGCTGTCCGTTGGCTGTCTAACACAGCTCATTATTGTTTGTATATACGCTACTGTATGTTTACGGCCTGTGATTATCCAAGCACAGCTGCCAAGGTACACCAGTGATGTCCAGATGGCTCAGACTCAGATGTTCCCTGTCTTACTCATGCAGACGGACTGTCATACGCCATGTGTGAAACTGAGGGGTGCTTGTTTTTTGTTTCCTTTTCTCAAGGGAAAGGGTGATATTTAGACAGTTTTTTGTTTCCTTTTCTCAAGGGAAAGGGTGATATTTAGACAGTTTAAGCTTTATTTTCATGATTTTGTGATGATATAGTGACATTGTATTTCTGAAACATAGTTTTGCAGGAGGATTTATAGGGGACCTATTATGCTCCTTTTTACAAGATGTAAAATAAGTCTCTAATATCCCCAGAGTGTGTATGTGAAGTTTTAGCTCGAAATACCCGACAATTACCGGAATGACTTCACAGGTCGATTTGTGCTACCCTGTCAGATTTTGCTACCTCCCAATAAAGCAGGTAGTACAGTTTGACAACGGAAAATGCTACCTGTCAATTAACGTCTACACCTATCCCAACCCTAAACCTACCCTTACAGTAATGCAAATACAGTTATTATGTGTTGTTCAGGGTTGTGGCTAGAAAGGATACAGCTACGGCTGGAAACCAACAATAAATACATTTTTCTATCTATTAGATTGTGTTTTCATATCGTCTGCACCTACCCTAACCCTAAACCTACCCCTTAAAGTAATGGAAATATAGTAATTATTGTTGTTCAGCATGAGAAAAATTATACAATGTATAATAATCATCGTATATTGATGTGTGCATGCACAGTAAACCCTGGTAGGAAAATCTGACGGGTAGGATAAAATATCAGAACACCGGTAAATACAAAAATGTGCTGTTCACACAGGCAATGACGTTCGGTCTTTTTACCAGTAAAACACCATTCACGCATCTGTTTCAAATTGCTGGAAAATTATTTTTATTTATTATTTTAGTCATTTAGCAGACGCTTTTATCCAAAGCGATTTACAAATGAGGACAACAGAAGCAATCGATTGTAGTATTACAACAACTAAAACAGATCCAAAACTAAAAGCTAAAACTTTATAAATACTACCTATACACATTTTAAAAATAAGGAAAGAAATTGAATAAAAATGACAAATGCATACAACAAAATTTCAAAACTTAACATTTAAATGGAAAACAAAAAATAAAGCTAAAAACAATTCAAAATATTAAAGAACAAAAGGTTATATATACTATATATATATATATATTATTTATAAACACATTTACACATTTATAAATTCAATATATATATATATATTATTTCATTTCCATTTAGTTTGTTGAAGTATTAAAATAACGCAAATTAAATAAAAATAAAACTTAATAAAAGACCTATACAGACATAATAATACCGCTAATCTTCCTTCTGCGTTCACACACAGCATCATTCTGGCAATTAATAGACCCTTTCACACAGTAATACCAGTAAACTGTTGTAAAATTACCGGAACGACTTTACCGGTTAATACAAAAATGTGCTGTTCACACATCCATTTGAAAATACCAGTAAATTCTGTGACATCATTAACAACTACGCATTATCCAGTAACCCCCTGCTGGTAGATGCTGTAAGTGCACTATATTAAATCCCATTTGTTTCTAAACTTTTATTTTTAAGAAATTAATGTGATTTAGTTTTTTTTTTTTTTTAAATTGGCCAAGCCAACAGCCTCTCAAATTTATATAATCCCGGTCAGAATTATGACTGGACATACCTGCATCCTCAACAAAACTTAAAAACAGTGGCATACAGCACAAATCCTTAAACTCCTAGGAGGAGTTAGTTTACATTTACATTTATGCATTTAGCAGACGCTTTTATCCAAAGCGACTTACATTGAATTCAAGTTACAGTTTTTACATTTTATCAGCTCTTGCTTTCCCTGGCAATCGAACCCATGACCTTGGCGTGGCTAGCGCCATGCTCTACTATTTGAGCTACAGGAAAGCAGGAAAGTTTACCTCTCTTTTCCGTTTACACTTCATTTCTTGCTTTATTAAACTCACGCACAACGTTTCCTTCCCAAACTTACCAAATTACTGCACCAGCACAGGAATAACTCAGTCCCTGTTCCCATGGTAGCAATAACTTGCAAGCTTGCAGGTTGTTAACAGCCATTTTAGTGACCAACCCACCTCGTTTTATGGGGTCTCTGATTTTTCACAGCTCTGTGGTGCAGATTATGTTCAACACTACACTGCTAATGCGTGCCTGTAGATATGGGGACTCACTTTTACTGGGCATTAGATTTCTTGTCTGGAACTACAAATTTCTGTTCTCTAAAGACAAAACACAATGATTTCAACAATGTCATAGTGACATTGTGACAACAATGATTTCTCCAGATCCATGGACTTCCATGAACTCCTAAATCATATGTTTTCAAACTAATTTTCAGATTATTAATTGGTGTATATTTTTTTTAGATAAATCCCTTTTGGCCATAGATTCAACTTCTCAGTCATATTCAAACACACACTGTTTAACATTAAAAAACACCTCTAAACACAGCAGACCTTTGACATTTCAGTTATTTGACAAAATGATGGAGAAGAGGCAAGGTTTGTTTATGTGTACGACCGGTCATAGCAAGACCATCAAATGTGTTTGTTTGTTTTTAATCACCATATGTGTTTACAGTGCCTTTGTGCTGTACTCAGAGTGTAATTGATAAAATGTGTACTAATGCACTGTTCATTATGATTTGTCTTTGATAGTATGGCAATGTGTCCCTACCAGCTTTTGGTTTGTGTTATGTTTCTTTTTTATAAATGATATAAAACTTCAAAAGGAAAGCTTGAGTGGATTTAATCAGTGTAATAAAGTTTTTTTGTCACCATTGACATAGGGGGGTAAAAACACAAGGGTGGAATTAATTAGTGACTGTGAAGGCAGAGAAACCATAACCCCTGTAAACCATGAGCTGCACAAGCGCTGAGTGGCCAAGTGTTTAAGCTTCATGTGCAGTCGTATAGCTGTTGCTCTCAAGCTATTTGTTGTGGGAAAAGTGCACTTTAAACCTATGGTTGTGTACTTGATATCTAAAAGTGTATTTTTTACAGTTTTAATCAGTTGAAATTATGTTTTGTAACCTGCAATGGATACTCATTTACAAGAGTATTGAGATATAATACATTTTGGAATGTTATTCTGTATTCAGGTTATTATTTAAAAACAAAAAATGTAAAACGTTTAGTGAACATGATGTTATATATCAATTTTTTAATTACAAAATTTATTTAACATTTTAGATATAATTCTATACAATTACACACACACACACACACACACACACACACACACACACATATACAGTATATAGTGCAGCTGACTGGTTTCTTTTGGCATCAGCAGCGAATGAGCTTGCAGCCCAACATTCAAATATTCGTTTAGTGCTTACAGCAGTTGTTGCAGCACGCTTCAGAAACCCTTCATTTTCCCTAGCTCCACCTGTATAAATCTGCTATGGGGTGATTTCATAGATATATAGATGTGTGTGTGTGTGTGTGTGTGTGTGTGCTTCTCATTTTACTACATAATATAGTCTGAGCAAAGTAAAAATGATGCTAACTTCCATCTTGCACTTTGAAATCTTTCATTTTTAATTGTTTGCTGGTTTTCAGTTTTTCATGTACTCGTTGTACATTGTGCCATTTAAAGATTTTTGGAATGAGCCCATAAATTCTAACTATCTGAACCCCAACCATTTAAGTCTGAAGTAAAAACAGTGATATTTTATTACCTTAGAGAATATGCATTGGCATCTTATGAGGGCATTTGTCATGCTAATGGTCTTCCAGCTCGAGCTCTCACAGGCTGTGCTTGTACTGCCAATAAAGTCAGCTTTGTTGTGAGATAAGCTTGAAATGAGACTATTTTCACACTCCAGGGTCTGTGAAACACTAGTGTGTTCCCACTTAAAGCAGGTGCGAGTGTGACCTCCAGATCATTCCCTTCCAGAACGGCCATTGTTCGATCTCACTTCAGAACCCTGTCACCTCATTCAGCCTTAAACCTTCTGCATGTTGAGCAGTAATGATCCACACTGGGGCTCAATCTCAATAAAGATAGGTTTGTAGGGTGAGGTCAATAGTGATATAATACAAGCTTTGATTAAGGGCATCATGTCTGATTATATATCAAGGACTGTACTGACTGATTTGTGCGTTTATGCCCTGCTATGCTTTCTTTTGTATCTCGCTCTCGTTTTCTTTCAGCAGACTTATTGCCATGCGCAATATCAGCAACAGCACCACAAAAACCATTAAATCGAATGTTAATGTGTGACTTGAGTATTAGCCTGATGCTTTTAACAGCAGTGTAACAGCACAAGCGTCAACCGAACAGGCAGCCGTTGTTCACAAACAGCTCAATGTTAAAACCAGGGAAACTGAGCAATCTAGCCATGTAATTTAATATGACCAAACTAATTTAAGGAGCCGTTTGACCAGCCTGAAATGAATCCCTGCGGGTGTTTGAACGGCTGTGAAATCAACAATTGCTGCTGCAGATTTTAGCACGTCTTAAGCAGGGAGTAAAACCAAGGCCTGGTGTGGAACCACGAGATTACTCCAACCCAAACACAGGGCCGATGTGCGGTCAGAGGATTAGGTAAATGCTCACCAATACTGCTGTAGGAGACACTGAGGGCTTTGACTGATGTTATAGATGTGATCCAAGTAAATGACGAGTTATGCTGTGCAAGTGGTAAATGACAAGTTATGTTTTAATATCAAGGATTTGACTGTTCGTAGAGCAACTAAACACACTTACAGTGTTTGGATATGATCACACACAGATAATATAATGTTTTCCAAATGTGTCCTTTTACCCAGTTTTAAGGTCATACTTCATCACAAAATAAAAACAAAGAAAATTAAATAAAAGTTTTTATTCGATTCTAAGACCTTAAAGCAAATTTCCTTAATTTTATTACCGTAATGCACAAAATGTTAATGTAATCCCAAAAAAAATTTATATTATTTTGTACAATATTTTGCAGTTCTAAGAAAAAAAGAATTGTGACATATAAACTCAATGTAGATTTTTTTTAGTTAAAAACTCGCAGTTGAGAGAAAAAAGTCAGAATTGTGAGATTAAAACTCAGAATTTCAAGTTATAAACTCTCAATTGCGAGAAAAAACGAAACAGAATTATAAGATTTAAACTTGCACTTGTGATAAAAAAAAAGTTTGTAACTTGCAATTGAGAGATACAAACTTTTGCGAGGAAAACTCTGAATTGTGAGATAAAAAGTCAAAATTACCTTGTTTATTTTTTATTTCATGGCAGAAACACGATTTCGGATATTTGGAGTTCGGAGAAAAATGTCAGAATTGTGAGATATAAACTTGCAATTGCAAGAAAAAGACAACTGAGAGATACAAACTCTAAGATAAATTCTAGAGAATTTTAAGAAAAGTCAGAATTGATATATGAATTTGCAATTTAGCAACTGCGAGGAAAGGTCAGAATTGTGAGAGAAAAATGAGACTCGAGCATGTTTTTTTGTGAGATTCTTCCATTCCTTTATATATTAAGTATACATGCAAGAATCTTACAATATACCAACTTTTAAAAAGTTAATTTAAAGGTCATCTAATGATGGATTAAATATTAAATCGCTTCATGAAAATGCCTCCATTCTCCAGCTCTTTCGCAAGCAAAGTAACACGTGGGTTGCCATGTTGTGGTAACGGTTTTACGGTAGCCAACTGTTTTTCACATTGAACACAGAAAGCACAACTTGTCACATGGTATAACGATCAGATCAATCACATATCATGCACCCATAATAATAAAATACAACATGCATTACATTGCATTAAATTGCCCTTGCACACCGACACAATGTTTTAATAGAATGAGCTGAAAATCTATGGCGCCTCTGGTAAATACCAGTCGGCTCAATATCACAAAAAGTGCATTATCTAGCCATTATGTTTTTCATGTCTCTCAATCCACAGGTTGCTTTTAAGGCCTCATGTGCATTTTCTTGAGTTGGGTGAGTAATGGGATGCTAAGTGAATGGAGTTTATATAAGATCTCCAGTTCTATCTGTTGGCAGACACAAAGACAGAAGACACCTTCCACCTGAGTCGCACTATCTGAAATGGAGGCCCAGCTTCTACAACAACAAACACACCATGACTGGACAGCGATGGGATTCAGATTGATGTGATTTGCCTGATTGTTACTGATTAAACCAATCACACCCCCATCTGATTTTAATGTGCACAGAGACAGTGTGATATAGGTGGATACATGCTTTCGATTCTCATATAAGGAGAGAGGGAGTGTAGATGTCATGGATGCCCGAAGTGTGATGCTCTGCTTCGGTGATGAATCCATACACCTGAGGAGACTGAATGCACCATAAAACACATTTATTTATTGCCCATGATCTTAGACCCAAGAACTGCAATTGATCTTGTAACTAATTCTTCACTGAGCAGCTGTGAAAAATCAAATGAATGAGAAATCACATTTCTATTAAGCATTTGAAAAGATTTTGATGTATTATGAAAACATTTTGTAATTTTCGGAACTCAGAAAGTTCAAAAACGGTTTATTGCTAAAATTACAATGTAAAAAATGACTTCTGACAGCAAGCAGGTTTATGTCTGTGCATATTTACATGTGAACGATGTCTGTTTGGTGTTAAGAAACTTGGGCTGCTCAATCATGGAAAGGTAATGAGAAAATATATGCTATTTTGCCTAAATACGATAAGAGAAAAATGTGGGAAAGTCTGCTAAACCTTTGCTGTTCCTGGATGTTTATGTGTGTTAAACACCTGCTGCTCTACATGTTCTCCTGAAGTTTTCCATTTTTTTTTTTTGGTTTTATTAAGCTAGGATGCATTAAATTCTTCAAAAGTGGCATTTATTTTGTTAAAAAAAAATATAATAAATGTTATTCTTTTTTATCATCAGAAAATCATGAAAAAATATCACAATGTACACAAAAATTATTAAGCAGCACAACTGTTTTCGATATTGATACTAAGAAATGTTTCTTGATCACCAAGCATGTTAGAATGATTTCTGACAGATCATGTGACACTGAAGACTGGAGTAATGTCTGCTCAAAATACAGCTTTGCATTACAGAAATAAATTATATTTTAAAATGTATTCAAATAGAAAACATGTAAAAAGATTTCAAAATATACTGATACTGAATTTTTGATCAATAAAAATTCAGCCTTGTAAGAAAATGTTTTAATAATGTGTGATATGACCCCTATAAGGGCAATGATGAACTTTAAAGTGTTAAGAATATTACTGATATTAATCTAAATTAAACCTCCTTCAGAGTCCTTACAAAAGCTCCTTATAAAAGTCTACTTGAGCTAGCAGCAAGCAAAGTGTACACACACTCATGTGTAAGGTTCCATAACAGCTTAGCTCAATTAGCTTGCTTGACTAATCTAATGATTACGCTTATTACCTGGCCTGTCCAGTCTCATTCCTCACATGTGCAATAGGTCAAGAGGAAAACACTGGCTTTAAATTCACAGAGGTGGTATGTGGACATTATAAATGCAGTGAGTTTCTTTTAGAGGGCAGCACAAGTGTGTTTACAGTAATGGCTCTGAAATGAAGCGAGTAATCGAGCTCTGTTTCCAGCCTCTCTTCCAGGTGTGAATCCTCTGTGGAAGACAATTAAGTCATTAGTTCAATGTACCTGAACAGAGACCCACCACGTTAACTGATTACACCTTCCAGCAGGACTGTACTTTGTTGCAGCAGAACACAGCGCTAGCAACGCCATGGTCATGAGTTCGAATCTCAGGAAACGCATGTTCTTGAATGCACAGTACATTGCTTTGGATAAAAGTGTTTGCCAAATGTATTAATATAAATATTTCACTATAACTGACTCAATGAACTGATGATTCACCTTTATCTCCCACTGTAACTGTATAGTATTGTCAATGTTTACCATTATGTTGTTATCGAGTTATATAAGTCAGGTCTAAATTATTAAATTGTTACTGAAATATTACATTTTAAATAAAATAAACTATTTGTTTCTTGTGTTCCCAATTGTAAAGTAAAATAATGGATATAAGTGTTACTTGGTTTTTCTTTGTAATTATTTTGTGAAATTTGAGAAAACGGTTTCTGCACTATTTTTTTTAGTATATTTGATGTTTTTGTTTATACAAGTTTAGGGTTGTTAAAAATATTTTTTTATGTATTTTTTGTAAGTCTCTTATATGATCATTAGGGCTGTATTTTTACTGATCATAAATACAGTAAAAACAGTAATATTGAGTAATATTGTTATAATTTAAAATCTTTTTTCTATATTAATATATTTTAAAATGTAATTTGTTTCTGTGATGGCAAAGCAAAATTTTCAGCATCATTACTCTAGTCTTAATAGTGGCACATGATCCTTCAGAAGTCATTCTAATATGCAGATTTGGTGCTCAGGAAACTTCTTTATTTTTAATTTCAGCAATGATGAAAGTGGTTGTGCTGCTTAACCTTTTAATGGAAACCATGAGGATTTTTTTTTCAGGATTTAGAGTCTGTACAGTCACTTTTGATACATTTAATGCATCCTTGCTTAATAAAAGTATTAATTTCCTTTAAGTGTTTTTTTTTATCTTAATGTACTTAAAAGAAACTAAAAATCTAAATCTCTTTACCATGTGCACTTCTAATGACTGTATTTGTAAACTCCATCAATGTCCCATGTCTCCTCATGATTAAGGAGAGATACCTCACCAGGATCATTACAGTCATACTCCGCCAGTGCTCCTTTACAGGGCCATTTATAAAGAAAACTAACAGGGATGATGTCACGAGTCGGTTCTGTTTTTGTCATGTTTTCCATTGACCCAGTTTCCCCGATTAGTTAATTAGCTCCTCACCTGTTTCTGTTCTCCCTTAATGATGACCTGCCTTTATAAGCCTGAGTTCTCCCTGGTTCCGATGTCCGTTATTGTTTATGTTACTCCTGACGTTTTGCTACAAGTAAAGTCTTTGTTTGATATACCTGCCTGCCTTGTCCTGATTCACCTCCCAAGGGACGTACCGTAACAGAATAACGGACCTCAACAGTTTAGTTAGCGGCGTTTTTTCTTTTGTTTATTTTTTGGTTTTCCCCCTCTCCTGACATGGATCCTGCCATGCTACTCCTGTGCCTGGAGCAGAAGGACCGTTCGCTGGTGGAACACACCAAGGACTTCATCAACCTGGCGTGCCTTACACACTTCGAAGACCGCTCGCTCTGTGTTTTCTACATCGCCAACCTGAGCGAGCAGTGTAAGGCACGCCTGCCAGCGAACGGTCCCAAGGAGAATTTCGCCGCTTGCGTGGAGTGGGTGCTGGAAAATAATAATCTGTTTATCTTCGGTGACCCTGCTGAGGACAGCTCCAGCCCCACTCCCGATCCAGAGCCCAGCCAGCCCTCACCTTCTCGCTGCACGGAGAGTTCGCCAGAGCCCACCGCAGTCGCAGAGCCCGAGCCGGTCGCGTGGATAGAGCCGTCACCATGGAGAGTGACAGAGCCACTCATCGCCCCGGAAACCGAACTCGACGCGACTGACCAGGTGTGTGAGCCGGCAACATCGTGCGTCGTGGGAGTCTTAGTGGAGATCGAGGGAATGGATAAATCCCCAGCCCACACATCCACCACTGAGGGTGAGCAACCGCTGGCTTCTGGAAGCTATTTTGAGGAACTGTTGGGCCTATTCGAAGAAGATCTGATTGACTGGTTTGGGGAGGCATTACCCAGCCCTGTATCTCCTGTGCCTCCGCTGGTTCCGTCCAGCCCTGAATCTCCTGTGCCTCCGCTGGTTCCGTCCAGCCTGGAATCTCCTGTGTCTCCGCTGGTTCCGTCCAGCTCGAATCCTCCCGTGTTCCCTCCCAGCCTCCCTCTCCCGCCTCCTCGATACCAGTCAGCCAGCCCATCAGTCCCTCCTCAGCCACATCAGGAAGACCCCTCAGCTCACCCTCAGCACGCCATGCTCGGTGGATCGGTTGAGCTTCGGGTCTCCCTGCAATCTGCCACCTCGGGGTTGGAGGATCCCCAGTCTTCGCCTCCAGCCTGCGAGACCCGGACTCCACCTCGGCCCTCCGATCCATCGGCTCCACCTTGGCTCGTGGCTCCCTCATCTCCACCGTGGCCCCTCACTCCACCAGCTCCGCCGGGCTCCCTCGTCCCTCCGGCTCCGCCTTGGTCAGTCGTCCCCCTGCCTACTCCACGGAATTCCACTCCTCCAGCTCCGCTTCGTCCCTCCATTCCTCTGGCTCCGTCGGGTTCCTCCCTCCCTCCAGCTCCACCGTTGTCCTCTGTCACTCCGGCTCCACCGCGTCACTCGGGATCCCCGCCTCCGCCTCTCTCGCCTGAGCCGCCGGCTCCGCCGTGGTCCTCCGGCCCATCTGTGTCACCCTGGCTCTGCGGCTGCTCTGCTCCATCCTGGGCTCCTTCTCCACCGGCGTCATCTCCGGCAGTCGGCCCCATGGTGTCGGTGGTCCCATCCCCACCATGGCTCCTCCCGCCATCGACTCCGCCGTGGGCCGCCATCCTGGCTGGCCTCTGGACTGCCATCTGGCTTCCCCTGCTCCGGGCACCTCCTTGGCTCCTCCCACCCTCCACTCCCCCTTGGACTCATTTTTTGGACTGTTTTTGTTTTTTCCTGCTCCCTATTGCCCGGATCCCTCCTACTCCATGCCCGCCTCCGGAACCCCCACCCCCCCTCCTCTGTTGGTCTGCATTTTTCGGTGCGAGGACGCACCGTTCCGGGAGGGGGCGAACTGTCACGAGTCGGTTCTGTTTTTGTCATGTTTTCCATTGACCCAGTTTCCCCGATTAGTTAATTAGCTCCTCACCTGTTTCTGTTCTCCCTTAATGATGACCTGCCTTTATAAGCCTGAGTTCTCCCTGGTTCCGATGTCCGTTATTGTTTATGTTACTCCTGACGTTTTGCTACAAGTAAAGTCTTTGTTTGATATACCTGCCTGCCTTGTCCTGATTCACCTCCCAAGGGGCGTACCGTAACAGATGATTACATTTGGACACTGACTATCAGGCTAATTTAAGGATGAGCGAGTCAGTGGAATCCAATACACATGTGTAAATGTTCTTTAGGGACACTGATGAACATGTAAAGGCTGTTTCGGCTATGGACAACACCAGACTAAAAACGGATCGGGAGAGAATGAAATGTATAATTCGGGCATATATATATATATATACAGTCATGGCCAAATATATCGGCACACTTGGTAAATATGATCAAATAAATATGAAGGCTGTGAAAATTAATCTGCATTGTTAATCCTTTTGATTTTTTTATTAAAAAAATTCACAAAAATCTAACCTGTCATTGGAGAATAAGAATTTAAAATTCTGCCTCTTCCAGGCAGTTTCGTAACATTTTACATTGATTGGAAATTCTTAATTATTGCCCTGATGGTGGAAATGGGAATTTTCACCGCTCTAGCTCTTTTCTTAAAGCCACTTCATTAATTTGTGAAGCTCATTTATTTTTGCTAAACATCAGACATATATTCTTTGGTTTTTCTCATTGTGATGGATGATTAAGGGAATTTGGGCTTTGTTTTCCCTCGTATTTATATTTCTGTGAAACAGGAAGCCATGGCTGGATAATTTCATGTTCATAATCACCCTGGAGTGCTCAAAATTGGGAATATGAATGGGAATATACTTCAGAGATATTTTACTCATAAGAATTTCTAGGGGTGCCAATAATTGTGTCCAACGTGTGTTTGAGAAAAACATTTATTTCATAATGATATTTTCCCCCATTTTAAATTCTTATCCAATGAAAGGTTAGATTTTTGCGGTTTTTTTTTTTTTTATAAAACATCAAAAGGATTAACAATGCAGATTAATTTTGACAGCCTTCTTTGATCATATTTACCAAGGGTGCCGATATTTTTGGCCATTACTGTATATATACACAATGCAGCAATAAATCTCTTGCTAACTGAGTATGCAATACATCACAGCTCAACGCTGCATGGGACAAAACTGCCTTCATGAGCAAATTCTTTTTTAATGCTATCTGTAGGGAAAATCCTAAACAGATGAAAAACAATGTGATGATGTAAACAATGCACAGCGGGAGTGAAACAATTTGTAATGATAATGTCTAAATCTGACTTGCAAAAACATTGGATGATGAATTTGAACAAGCTACTGTGCAGCAGAGTTTTTAGTATATTGTGCTATTAATATAACCCAGACAGCTTTCTGGATCTGGATGGAATTGGATGCTACCCTGACAGTACATAACACTGATTCAGGCCAGTGGCTGTTATGAGATATGGCTTAACATCTTTTAGTGTAGACAGATATTTCATCAGCCAATAAACTAAATGTTTACTTATGTTTCTGTACGCATCCGTTTATGCACTTCTTTACACATACCCAAACCTCAATATGTCTCAAATTTGTATTTCAAGGTAGCAAAGTCTGCAAGCAAACATAAGAGACTTCAGAGTGAACACAAGCATTTTGTATTAAGTTATTACAAGACCAAATTATCCACATTCATAGCATTACTATACATGTTAACAACTTTCTCATATTTTTTTTTGGTCCCAAGCAGTGTTGGGGAAAGTTACTTTTAAAAGTAATGCATTACAATATTGCGTTCCTGCCTAAAAAAGTAACTAATTATGTTACTTAGCTACTTTTTATGGAAAGTAATGGGTTACGTTACTTTTGCGTTACTTTTTAAATATGAGCAGGGCTTGATTGTTTTTAATACAAGAAGTTCTAATTATTGCAAATGTAAAAGCCCTTTCACACCAAAATAAACCTCAGGCTGGAGGAAAAGGAAATTCACGTCTGTAAAGTAACACATGAGAAGAAGGTTCAACACTCTTCAGCAATTAAAAACAATGAAGCACAATTGTTAGTTTATCTAAAGTCATTTTTGCTTATTAGTATGGTTGAACTGGCATCAAACGTCATTATTTGAATGAACGTTCTTTTAACGTTACTTGAACGTTGAGAGAACATTGCCAGAACATTACGCCTGAAAACAGTCTTTCAAATCTTCAATTGTTGCACGTCAAAACTGCACATGGCAAGCATAAGACTGTTTCATTTCTGTTCAGGATATTTAGTGAAAGCAGAGAACGTGACCCTAAACTTCATCCATAAAGAGAGCAGCAGTCACGCCTGCAGGAGTCAGTAAACCTCTTCCAGCCGCTCCGCCGCATTTCCGCTTCCACTGGATTCAAGAGTCCCTGCAAAAAGAGCTACGAGGGGCTCAGAAGCACGAGAGGTTTCGGTGTATGTCAGAATAACATTTCTCCCTCAGATAAGTGACTCTGAAAGTTTGTTGCAGCGCTCAGTCGGAATGCAGAGTTAAAGTGAATGCGGAGGAAAGAGTTTCACTAACTGCAAACTTTGTTTTGGTCTCGGAGTGTTTGACAGACGCTTCCAGGATCAGACGCCAGACAGGTAAGAGCATGTTAATGTAAAGTAAACTGATAAAGGGTCATGATGAATGAGCTTTATTGCTCAATACTCGTGTGTGTATATCGGTTGTTTTGTTTTTATCTACTGAGGAAGTTAGATGGCTCTTTAGGACTATTTACCTGTTGGTAAAGTTGTCATACTGATGACTTTTCAGCCCTAGATGTGATGATTAATAACCTTCAAAAAACATTTACAAAGTTGCAATGTAAAAGAATGCTGAAATTCTAAATGACACTAAACATTAAACATTAAACATTATTTTATCAGTAAACATTATTTTATCAGAAAAAGGGATTCGAATGATACAGTAAAAACCTGTTCATTGGTTAACTGTTACCATACCATAGAAACTAAAATATTGTTTTTACTATAAAATGTTTTTCTTTTCAATATTGATAAGTAAGAAAGGATGAACGGACATATAGTCTATGTAAAATAGTATTATCTATCTATCTATCTATCTATCTATCTATCTATCTATCTATCTATCTATCTATCTATCTATCATGCTTTATGAATCATCTTATTCCCATTTTTACATTGTGCTATTTTATCGTCTTTAACATTTAATATACCAGGCATATTTTAAATAAGCACTGATAATCATTTAGATTTGAACTACTAATCTGTTAAGACTTCTGATTTTTAAGGACTTATTAATGAAAGTCATGTTGCCAAAAACTGTATATTATACAATATATAGCATGTCATAAAATGTAAGAGGTGTATAGAGAGTTTCAAGAGTTTGAGATCTTAGCTGGACATGAGTTAGGAATTTTAGAGCGCAGACGCAGAGGTATTTCAGGAATCGGAGCTTAAATTCAGAGCTCTTTGAGAGACAACAGCTGAGAAGAGATCAATATGCTCTAAAATGGCCAGTGGAGACAATATCTACTTGAGTCGCATGTTTTCAGCTGTCACATGCATGAAATGATTTAGCCAGACTGAATGATTGATTCTGGTGTTTTATCAAATGTTTTTCATTTGGTATAGTTTACTTTAAACACTCATGGCCCCTATTTCAAGGAATGCTGAGGTTATCTGATGCCCCTTTCAGAGCCGTTTGTCCACAGCAGGGCTTTTTTGTCCTTGCGTAAACAGCCTCCCCATTCTGGATTTGTGTCCATGTGGCCTCAGAAATGGCCGTTGTGTTTACAGTCTAGAAGATCAGCATGTATCCCTTTGACCCTGACCCTCAAATTCCTATTCTGCATCCTGCCGGAGCAGGCGGTCCTCATGGCCACTGCTCTCCAAGGCCTTCTGTTGGATGAACACATGTGGCAATATCCTCTGCGCTGCAGGGAGGGCACGTGGCACCATTTTTTTAATTTCTTTTTTTATGGCTGATGAACCAAGAGCCTGTGATTAAACTCACCACACAGAGTTTTCAGTCTAATCAAACCCTTCTGCTGGATCTCATTGTTTTTCATCTCTTTATTGGAGTTCCCATTGGAAGATTAAAATGTTGATATAATATAGCTTTCATATCATTGCACATACTCCGAATGAGTATCTCCAAATGAAAGCTTACATTGTTAACAATAAATTTGCAAAGCTGTAAATAAAACAAAGATTATAAGATATAAAATGCTGATGATTATGCAGTGATCGAAACAGAGTAAATCGCCCGCTGAAAGTAACTTGATGCTTCAAATAAAGATTGTATCGATTACATTAAGCTAGTAGGTGGCAACAAGTGACTGTTAAAAAGTATTTGTCATTGAATCATTCAATCAAGAGATTCATTCAAAAACACTGATTCGTCCAGTAATGAAGCAAGTGAAGTCTTTGAGTAAATCATTGAATCATTCACTCAACTTAAAAAATCCAGATATTTTTAAATACACTGCAGCAATTAGCATTTTGTCAGAACCTCTAGTAAATGACATGTTATTTTGTTTAGTTGTCTATTCAGAATCGTGGGAGAATCGCAATCTCTATTTTAAACAAAAGTTGTGATTCTCAATTTCTCCAGAACCGTGCAGCTCTAAACAGTTCTAGGTCTGTAATCAATATTTATTATTACTTTGTGATTATTAACTAGCAATTTAAAGGTGAAAATTGTTTCAAAATAAATCCTACACTAATTTTTTTGTAGTGTACTTGGTTGGTGATTCACATTTTGGAATAAATGAATCATACACTAGTGTTTTTTTGTATTAGTGTACTTTACATCATCTCTAGCTCTAACTCGTCATGCTTAATTTATCTGTTTTTCCAGCCTGATGTTCACAAGCATTCCCATAATCTCCAGCCGACTAAACCTCTACACACTCTCACACCCACACTGAGTCCGCAGTTGTTAAATCAACAGTTTTGTTCTCCCATTGACCTCATTGGCTCATTCGCCCAGTGCCAGGCTGTTCAGTGCAGGGTGGGATCACTGGTCACGGACGGGAACAAAAGCTGTTCTGTGCCTCTGTGGGTACGGGACAGCATCGGCCTGATAGTTGAAGCTGTGACTTAGCAGAAACAGAAGAAAGCTCAGCTTAACACTTCACTTACAGCTGTGTGACATAAGCACAGATAATGACATCTCGAGTAGTTACTAATTAGCCTGCATGGCATTTGGGCTCTGTGACATCACTGTGATAAAGTACAGTTGACTGTAGCTTAAAAAAAAACAGCTAAATATTAACTGAATTCTCATAAACTGGCCCAAAAAAAATATATATATATATAATTTTGAGGCAAAGTTTGTGGAATGCATTCAAACTTGGTCAAATGTTTTAACCAGAGCTGAGAGGTCATATAAAACACAATCATATTTGTGAGGGGCTTCCTGTGACATTCTGGCTTTGTTTGATTCCAATAGACTACAGTTTGATGTTTTCATGCTGCTAAGCTAATTATGCCATAATAAACATAAAAAGTGCACAAACATTGAATAAAATTGGTTTAAATAATTTTTTATATATATATAAATGAATATTTTATTCAGAAAATATGCATTAAATTTATGAAAAGTAATTCTAAGTTTTACAAAGACTTCTATTTGATATAAATCAAATGCTTAATATTTCTATTTATGCTGAAAAAAGCAAAATATTACTTAACATTGATAATAAAAAGAAATGTTTCTTGAGCACCAAATTAGGATATTAGAATGATTTCTGAAGAATCATGTGACACTGAAGACCGTAGTATTGATGCTGAAAATTCAGCTTTGCATCACAGGAATAAATTACATGTTAAAATAAAGTCATTTCAAAGTGTAATATTTCACTGTTCTTACTGTATTTTTGATCAAATAAATGTAGCCGTTCTTTCAAAATTCTTTTTCAAAATTCCCTTTGACCCCAAACTTGAACGGTAGTGTATTTTTATAATAATTTCTCTCTTTTCTGTAAATCTTGGCCGGTGTTTTTGACATTGCCTTTTCTTGATATCTTATCTTGATATAGATTAACAGCTCACTAGGTGCTAGAAGGAAGCTAATGTTTTACTCTGTCGACATCTGCACTCAATACATAAGAAATGTTCAGTTCATTTATCAATCCATCCATCCATGTAAAAGGGCATTCAAGTTTATGGTCCCTGATTCCCTTTTTTTGCTGTGGATATTCATCTATATCTCAGTAACATAGCTCAGTTATGGTGATAACTATCTATATGGCAAGTACATTCTTGTCTATATTTTCACACTGTGACTCAACCACATGCTGTTGTTTACAGTCTTTCTATTTTGGAGAGCAGACTGTGTTGGTTACACAGGGAAAAAAGAGCAGCCTTTCTGTTTTAAATATTACGCTTTGCGGCTCAACATGAAGTCCTGAAGATGTGATGTTGATAAGGTTGGAGTTTTTTCTTGAATGTGTTTGTGCATGTGTTGCAGGGTAGATAACTCACTGATGCCTAGTGGTTTATGGCATGTTTTTTACTGAGTCCAGCAACCTGTTTCAAGTATGTTATTTGCTGTATGTGTGCCTGTTCCAATTAAACCCTCTTACAGAAGTTGCCCACATGTTTAGTGTTCCCTGTGGAGGAGGCCTTCCATGTCAGTTTGTCATAGGCAATTGAAAGCAATTGTTCTTTGTGTAGGTTTATGTCTGTTTTGACCTTTTTCAACAGCACCACAGTTGATGTGTCCAATGCGTGCCTGACACACCGCTATGATGCTTGCGTGTTCAGGTTGGTTTCCAAAGCATTGCTGTGCCATTTTAAGGTGTTATGAGTGTGTTGTAACTTGTTTTATGCAGTTTCAAGGCTATTCTAGTTGCTAAGCTTCTGTATAGTTTCGGTAGTTGTTAAATGACCAAAGTTTGACCCAAGTCTGGTCTTAAAATAGCTCACCACTCAACAAGCAGTATGATTTGAGATATTATTCATATTGGTTGCCCAAAGGTGCTGAGGTTTGTTTAGATACCTAAGCTGTAGCTGTAGGAATGGATTTTGAGTTAGGTATGCTCAATCCAAAATTAGCCCTATAATAATAACAAATAATATAGGCCTACTACTGTTAAAATATTTGGGGTTAGTAAGTTTTTAATGTATTCCTGTGATGGCAAAGCCACATTTTCAGAAGCCATTACTCCAGTCTTCAGGAATCTTTGATAAATATAGCATTCAAAAGGACAGCATTTATTTTAAACAGAAATTATTTTGTAACATTATAAATTATAATAAAAAAACAACAACAACTTTGTAACAGTAGTTACATATAATATTTATCCAGAGTTTAACCTAAAAAGTAATTCACTTAAATAATGCATTTATTGCAATTATTTTCTTTGGCTCCTTTCTGCTTTTTAGATTGATTGAAACTATTTTAGATAAATTATGTGAATAAATGGAGAAAATCTGTTACACAATGGGCAGATTAGATGTGTGTGCTTCTAACAAGCATTTGCTTCATTGCACGTTTTAGTATATTTGGTGAAAGTCTTAAAGCATGCATGGTACTTTATGGAACTGACTGAATGTCTGAAATGGACTCAAAACTGAAAACTGCATATTTCTCCTGTTCTAGGAGACATATCACGCCATCTGACATTTTCAAGTTTTGTGTTTCAGAAAAGTTATGACAATTATATTCCATCAGGCACCTGGTACATCTGACACTTAGAGAACTTTGACTTACATTGCTGCAATACAAAGCATATGGGTTCTTCTGATCAGACTGAAGTGTGTTTTTATTGTCTTCTAGTTGGCTTTCTCCCGTTGCATCATCAATGCAACAGCACGTTCTGGTGGGTCATATTTTATGGAGTTGAGAATTAGATCATCGTTAGGGAAAAGGGCCATTGAAAACCAAGAGCGAGATCTTTCAGCCAAAGGTTCCAGTGCTGCCTTGCATCCTGCTGTTTCTACTCCCAGTATGGAGGCCAAAGCAGTGTGACAGTTTGTTCATAGTGTGTTTGAGGGCACATATGATGGTGTCATAGACAATACAAGAGTTTGACTAACTTAAGCCAGATGCCTTAGGCTTTAGCCTTGGATGTGTCACGCTGCAAATTGAAGGAAACCACACGCACCATTGCAGCAGACAGTTTATTGCATGCTTTTGAAGGAAGGGTTGTTATGAGTCATGCATTTTGGGGGATTTCTAGTGGTATTTGGATCTCCAGCCATAAAACACATTTTCAGAGTCTGTGAGATGTTCACTCTATTAATATTTTTAATGTTGTTTGCTTAATCTCTATTTAGTACCATTGTCCATTCATTTACCATTTCTTTTTGAGTGCAGTACATGCCACTCTCTTGGAAGTCTGCAGCAATTACTTTTTACCCTAGGGTCCTAATCAACCTTTTTAGTTTATATTGCAATAAAGACTTTACATATTACCATACAATTGGAGTCACGTGACGTGCATGAACCTAGTCGCACTTGAGTAGAGCTCTGTACGTTTGGCATTTTGCAGTTTGAAAAAAAATTATTTTAAGTTTTATTCATTAATAATACTTTCACTGATGGCATACAATCGGAAACAGCAGGAGTTGTTTCCGTCGGCTTCTCCGATTAAGAAGAAATCCAAGTTACCGACCACGAGCGATATGGACAAGATGGCGAACACCGTTACACACTTTGAGGACATTCTAAGAACAGAGTTGACGGCGATGCGGAACGAGTTTGCTTCTCACATGTCAGTTGTCCTGGATCTTCTTACAGGGGAGATGAGAGAACAAAAGAAAGTTGCCGCAGATCACGATAGACGCGTTGCTGCGCTCGAGCAACAGGTTGTGGACTTACAGGATCGCAATAGGTGCAGCAATCTGCGTCTGGTTGGATTGCCTGAAGGTTCCGAAAAGGACGACCCTATGGGCTTTTTGAAAAGATCGCTACCGATGTGGCTCCCGTCTCTGGCGGGCAAAGAGATTGAAGTGGAGCGAGTGCATCGTGTGTACACAAGGCTCTCCTCAGATCGCGCTAAACCATGGGTTTTCATCTTTAAACTGCTGCGGTACACGGACAGGGAGCTCATTCTGCGGGCTGCTAGACTTCATGCCCCGGTGAAAACTTCCAGCGGAGCAACGCTGTCTTTTTTTCCAGATTTTTCTCCAATCACCGCAAAAAGAAGTGCATTTGCGCCAATTAGGAAGGAGATGAGAGACGCTGGCTTCCAGAATTTTCTCCTTTATCCTGCAACGCTGAAGGTCATTCTCAATCAAGGTGAACCTAAAATGCTACACTCCCCAGAAGAAGCAAGAGATTTTCTTAGATCCCTTTCATCCACCAGCTCTCAGCGAGGTTCAGCTGGACATTTGCTGTCTAATCGGAGAAGAGATGCTCTAAATGGTTAGGTGACTGAGGGTTAGGTCTCTTTCAATGTTCACTTTAATGTTCACTTCTTAATTCATAGTTCTTTGTGCATACAGTATCGCTTACTGATTATGATATTTTATTTGTTTCTAGTTGTATTCCTCCTCTCTCTCTCCCTTTTTTATTTATTTATTTTTATTTATTTTATAATTTTTTTTAAATAGAGATACTACCTAGTCAATATGTGACTATGGGGCCAATGTTGGTGCTTCAGTAATGTGCAGGTTTTTGTTGACGCCACGGACCATATTAAGGGGTGCTGGCAGATCAAGGTTTGTTTTTGGTTTGATCTGCCATAGTTCATGGGAATGTGTTTATATATTTTTTGAATAGTGATGGGAAGGGTGGGGGTGGTTTAATGGTAGACTCAACTGGTTTTATTCTCAAAGTTGTATTTTGTCTTATGCAGTAATTCTGTTTGATACCTATGACTGACCTTAATATTCTGAGTTGTAATATTAATGGGCTAAATGGCCCTCACAAACGTACAGGTTTTCTGGATCTTTTGCGAAGAACAAAGATTGATATAGTGTTAATTCAAGAATCCCATTTGAAAGAGGAGGATATACGCAGGTGTAATAAGTTTTATGAAGTGGTATCTCACTCATCATCGGATACTAAAACCAAAGGTGTCCTAATATTGGTGCGGAAAACTTTAAATATTACTATTTTAGACAAAGGTTGTGATACAAATTGTAGAATAACACCCATAAAAACAATAGTGGAGAATAGGGGGGAGTGCCCTTCTCTCTCATCTTTTTGGACTCAGCTCTCACAGGACCTGTTATATTTGTTGGGTACTGAGATACTGTATGTTTGACTTCGTGCCATTTTTTCATGAATGACTTTTGGGACTTCACCTTGTCCCCCCCAACAAAGATCTTTATTGTTAGCTGCTCTCACAGCAGCAAACAATTGCTAGTCAACCGTTGGAGTCCTCTTCACACAATGGATGGACGAACCTCGACTGTGTGTTTGTTGGACATTGTCTCGATGGAACTCTCAACTTCTCGTGTGCATGGATCTAGTATGGAAACTGTAAATTTGTCATGCAGCGGTTTTTTTTTTTAACTCATTAAAAACTAAAGTGTAGAAATTTTAATGAATAATTGTAGAAATGCATGATAACCTACCCAATATTATGAGATTACGTAACTAAAATAATATAGTAGTAGTAGTAGTAGTAACATTTAATATTGGTATAACATGAAAAGAATCATTGGCTTATCAGTATCAGTAAAAATGCTAACAGTGCTTCTCTTTTATTTGTTCTTTAGTTTTATAGTCTTTAGTTTTCTAGTTTAAGATTGATTATACAAATTTGCTTTTCACATATCAAAACTTCTCCCAAAATATGAATTGAATGTGAAAAACTGGACTTCTGTACCTAAAAATGAATGTGAGCACAGTGGGATGGAGAATGGGGCCCTGCTATGAGAGAGCCATCCTCACTACCTGAATGAAACCCAGCTAACTGCACACAAAGGGACCTTATTGGCAAGGCACAACCATCCCTTGCGTCCCTCTCTGCCAGCACTCAGTTCAAAAGCACTTTTGTGAGCCTCTACATAGTTCAGGCCTTTTCGGAATTACTACCGCACTGTGGCGATTAAAGACATGGGTAACTATTACTTGGCCCGGTCCTCTTCACTGCTATTATCACTGGGAATTTGATTCTTTATTTTTAACAGGGAGGAAGCGAGTAGTTTGGCAACGTAATGTACGGTGTGTGCTGTTGATGACATGTTCAAACCTGTCGCTGACAGTCTCAGCACACCAGTAACTGATAGTATTCCACTTATCAGATAGGCAGCTTCATATAGTTGTTTCGTGAATGCATAACAAATGTGTTTTCCCTGTTTTGCCTCAGCTTTACCTCTTAAAAAAAACATTAGACCCGTTTTTTGGACCCTTTCCTGGTGTTCCAGAAGGCCTGTGAGATCTTAAGAGAGCAACTGAAGGCGATTTGTTTGGCAGCTACACAGCTAGTCTGTAGACCTGATATAAACCATATTTGACGTCGCTTTAATGCAGTCATTAGCGTATTTAAAAGGTAGCAGAAAGCTTTTTGATTGCCTCGTGTCCCTGCAGAGCTGGTAGTCCTGGACCATGTATTTCTCAATCACACTAATTCATTCCTGAGGTTTCTCCTGTATCACATTACTGGACATACGGTATTGGCAGATTGAATGCTTGCCATCGCTCACCCTGCTAGTTTCCCAAGAGATTGCCTTGTCATTGAGGCATTTAAACACTTTTTTTTTATTAATGTCATTCTGCATGACAGGAATACATCAAAAAAAGGCTGAGATCATTTTTTATGTCCTCAGGTGAACTTTTGCCAGGTCATGTGGAATTAGATGCTATATGAACCACTTCTGTTGAAGTGAGTTGTAATATCAATACCATATTCTTCATACTTTGTCGCTTTGCGGTAAATGGCACTCGGTACATGTCTGGAACACTTTAATTCTGTCTTTTTTCCCTTTCCTCTTTTGAAGAGTGTTTCGTTTGGCCTAACCTTTGTGTATGTGTGTGAATCGTTGGATTGAACAAAGGATAACCTGCCATATAATTTTTTTTTTTTATACATGCATTTTTATGCCATGCAAACTTAAACATTTTAATTTCTTTGTCATTGATTGTAAATTCTGTCAACTTTCTCAACTGTCAACCTTTTAAACTCTTAAGTTTGGTAAAATGTATACTTTGTTATAATATTATTATTGAAAAATATTTTGTATTGTTATAATGATTAATGAATTGATAAATCAATCAATTCAATCGTCTATAAAATAAAAAAATGTTGATAACAAAAAAAATTCAATCGTCTATAAACTTTATTTTTAAATAAAAAATAATAATAGAATAATAAAATACACTATACACACGTGCACACACATTATATAAATAAATATATATATATATATATACAATTTTTTTTTTTTTTTTTTGTATTGAGAAGTATTATATTGGGGAAAATGTTGGCAGGCCAAGCAGCAATGTAAACTACTGGTCTCCAAAAAAAAACAGAAATCTGATAAATCCTTATTGTTGAGCCTTGATGTCTTAAGAACAGACTGATGTTCATGGTCACTGTCTTTATTCAACAGTGTAAAGGCAATTAACATTGAATTTAGCTGCACGAGTCACTGTTTAATCAGCTACAATTAATGGAAATTCTGAAAACTTTTGTTATTGTGAGTTTCCTGTAATATTCATCAGAAATTATTTATATTAGTGTTTATCAATGTCAAAGACATTGGGCATTAATTTGCATTACTTGAGTGTTTCATGTCTTGTAAAGGGTTGTGAGCCTGTTGAATTATTTCAATTCCTGTATTTGAATTGAAAGTAAATGGGTTTCAAAATTGTAATTTGTATTTTGAATTCAAGGAAGGTGAATAATTTTTGTGTAGCTCTAGGCAACATGAAGTGGTTTATCAAAGCATACTCAATTCATACAAAAGTACATCGGCCAGACCTCAAATTGTAGGATTTACATCAATGCCTCCCAGCAGAACAGCTCTTAAAATACGTGTTTGGTGAAATCAGCTAGGATGTGAGGTTGTACCAGAGTTTGATTAGTACACAAGTCATAGTTTTTCTTGGAAGACCTCAAAAAGGTTGCCTTCATAAGAGTTTGCGTCAATTCTATCTGATTGATTGTGGTGAACTGTTGTTGGCTTGGTGAACCACTATGCTACATTAGTTTTACAATCACACTGTAACATAATCTGTTTGGTTGTTGAGTGAGAATGTGCTTTTAAGTTAGTCTGCAGCAGCTGATGAATTTCAGGTGATAGAAACATGATCTTGATACATTTGCAAAAATGAAAAGTTTAGTTTAGTTTTTTACGCTATTTGTAATTTTTTGCCTATACAGGATTCCTTGCTGTATGAATGGTAGCAGCTGATAATATTAGATGATTACCATATACCATAGAATTTCCTTTAATGGTTTTTTAAAGTCTGTGTAAAGTCAATTCTGAGAATTGTTTGTAACCACATTATAAATGTTAGAAATGCATTGCTGAAACATGTCACAAAGACTGTGAACTATGTAGTAGTTAATTGTTAAACAGTTTTTCACCATTTTCATGATCAGGACTTTTTGGGCGGGGCTAAATCAGGATTCGATGATGCCACCGAGCATGGCCCCTTTCCCAACTCTATAAGAGGTGTGTTCGATTTGAAGCAGCGCTGACTGCACAGACCTGGACCACACACAGAAGTGTGACATCAAAGTACAGTGAGAGCTATAGAGAGCAGATGGCTCCTCATGATTTCGAATCGCTCTCGTTTCATACACTGATCGTTCTGCAGCGCTGCTTCAAGTCGAACACGCCTAATAACTAGAGCGCATTAGCATCAGTGGTTCACAGCTCAATCGCGAGTTACTGTCATTACCGTTAGTTACTACAGCCTACAGTTTGCTAGCTAGCTATGTCTTCATCACGTAAATTCATAATACCTGGTTGCGATCACTTACAAAACCGCTTGGTCTCCTTATTAAATAAGCTGCAGAGGAAGACAGTTGAGAGAGATGGCAGCTTTCCCGCGAGTGGGCTTGGTTTCAGTGCCGCCAGTGGACACGCCCCCAACGTTTGAGAGCAGAGAATATGGCTTATTTTTTCAAGATTTTGATAGTTTTATTGATTTACTTGGCGGGTTTTTTTAGCATTCCAATTTGGCTGGGTGGTTAATAACACATTTTTCTGTGGTGTGACAAACTCAGAACACACATTTAATATTGACTTTACAGGGACTTTAAGAACACCTTTATTTATATATATATATATATATATATATATATATATATATATATATATATATATATATATATATATATATATATATTAGTGCTGTCAAACAATTAATCGTAGGGCTGTCGTGATAACCGCATTTGACTATTGACGAGCATAATCGCTGAGGAATGTAACAAACGCAGTAACCTCGATATTTCCATGTTTTCTTTTTCGTAAGGTTACGCACTTCTCGTTTTACACTTCGTGCATGTGTACTGAATATTAGTAATGATAACAATGTGTACCATGCTGATTTGTACAGAGGCTCAGTAAATTTGCACTTAAGCCTAAATAGACAGCGAATGAGAGCGAGATCGACTGATCGCGTACGATTACCGGCGTCTGTCCGAGTCATGTATATTTGTGAAAGCAGGTTGTCATGTCCAAGGAAAGCGAAATCTGTCTATATATATATATATATATATATATATATATATATATATATATATATATATATGGCAGCAACTCAATGCATTTAGGCATCTAGATGTGGTGAAGACGACTTGCTGAAGTTCAAACCGAGCATCAGAAAGGGGGTTTAAATGACTTTGAACGTGGAATGGTTGTTGGTGCCAGACGGGCTGGTCTGAGTTAAGTATTTCAAAAACTACTGATCTACTGGGATTTTCACACACAACCATCTCTAGGGTTTACAGAGAATGGTCCGAAAAAGAGAAAATATCCAGTGAGCGGCAGTTGTGTGGACGAAAATGCCTTGTTGATGTCAGAGGAGAATGGGCAGACTGGTTAGAGATGATAGAAAGGGAACAGTAACTCAAATAACCACTCGTTACAACCAAGGTATGCAGAACACCATCTCTGAACACACAACACGTCGAACCCTGAAGCAGATGGGCTACAGCAGCAGAAGACCACACCGGGTGCCGCTCCTGTCAGCTAAGAACAGAAAACGG
Organism: Barbus barbus; assembly: GCF_936440315.1. Classification (NCBI taxonomy): domain Eukaryota; kingdom Metazoa; phylum Chordata; class Actinopteri; order Cypriniformes; family Cyprinidae; genus Barbus; species Barbus barbus. The sequence goes on from NC_136750.1 coordinate 24,526,209, forward strand.
AGGCTACAATTTGCACAGGCTCACCAAAATTGGACAATAGAAGATTGGAAAAACGTTGCCTGGTCTGATGAGTCTCGATTTCTGCTGCAACATTCACATGGTAGGGTCAGAATTTGGCGTAAAGAACATGAAAGCATGGATCCATCCTGCCTTGTCTCAACGGTTCAGGCTGGTGGTGGTGGTGTAATGGTGTGGGGGATATTTTCTTGGCACACTTTGGGCCTCTTAGTACCAACTGAGCATCGTTTAAACGCCACAGCCTACCTGAGTATTGTTGCTGACCATGTCCATCCCTTTATGACTACAGTGTATCCATCTTCTGATGGCTACTTCCAGCAGGATAATGCACCATGTCATAAAGCTCAAAACATCTCAGACTGGTTTCTTGAACATGACAATGAGTTCACTTTACTCAAATGGCCTCCACAGTCACCAGATCTCAATCCAACAGAGCACCTTTGGGATGTGGTGGAACGGAGATTTGCATCATGGATGTGCAGCCGACAAATCTGCAGCAACTGCGTGATGCTATCATGTCAATATGGACCAAAATCTCTGAGGAATGTTTCCAACACCTTGTTGAATCTATGCCACGAAGAATTAAGGCAGTTCTGAAGGTAAAAGGGGGTCCAAACCGGTACTAGCAAGGTGTACCTAATAAAGTGGCCAGTGAGTGTGTGTGTGTGGTAATACCGCATACCGCCACTCAAAATTCCTTCACCCTGACAGCCCTAATTAATCGCATCCCAAATAAGTTTGTTTAAATAATATGTGTGTACTGTGTATATTTATTGTGTATATATAAATACACACACACATGCATGGAAAATGTTTATATTTTTTTTATTAAATATATTTAAATATAAAATAAATGATATAAATATATACATTTAAATACATGTCTATTTTAAATGTGTGTGTGTGTATATATATATGTGTATATATATATATGTGTATATATATATATATATATATGTGTATATGTGTATGTGTGTATTTATATATAAAAAATATACACAGTACACACACATTATGTAAACAAACTTTTATTTTGGATGCAATTAATCGCGATTAATCTTTTGACAGCACTAATATATATATTTGGACATGATATCATTGAAATACTGTGATAATTGCAGGTGATTTGGATTCGTCCAGTTATAATTTTGTTTTCTTGGTTTTTCATTTGGTTTCTGTTAGATTCAGCAAACTGTGTATTAGAAATGTCTTGTAGGTGATGCTTTTTGAAAGGCAGTAATTATGTATAATGTGAAGACTCTAAATTTAGACATGATTGATATGCATAACAGGGTCAGTTTAATGTGTTCTATAATTCTAGCCTGGTTTTCATGTCAGTCATTAGCCCTTGTTTCAGTAATCCTTTTTTAATTTTAAATGGCTAATAGCTGGATGTCAGGAAAGCTGCTAGACAGATTGAAGATTTTGCACAATTTGTAAAGAATATTTTGTGCACAGCTCAATCATAAGACAGCTCAGCTCAGTAAGACAGGTTTAAAATGACTGATTTATGCTTTAGAAGATATTACAACCCCCCCCCCCCCCCCCCCCCCCCCCTAAAAATAAAATGCTACATGCTTTTGAATGGTATCGTGTATAAAACATTTTTTTATTGCAGATAAATGCTGATCTTTGGATCTTTCTATTCAAAGAATCCTGGAAAAAAATTTACTCAACTGTTTTAAATATTGATCATAATAATATTAATAATAAAATGTCAGCATATTAAAATAATTTCTTCATTTGACACTGAAGACTGGATTAATGATGTTGAAATTTTAGCTTTGGTTACAGGAATAAATTAATACATTTTAAAATATATCCAAATAGAAAACAGTTGTTTTAAATAGTAAAAATATTTCACAATATTACTGCTTTTGCTGTATTTTGGATCAAATAAATGCAGGCTTGGTGAGCAGAAGAGACTTATTTAAAAAAAATATATATATACATTAAAAATCTTACGGTTCAAAAACTTTTGACAGGTAGTGTAGGAGACAACTTTTAAATGAGTAAATCAAGTGCCTTTGTGAAAGTTTGTTTAATTTTTGGTTTGATTTGACAACTTACAGGTACAGAAATAACATTAGGTTTAAAAATAAAAATTAATAAATGGCACACTTTAGCTTTAAGCTAAACCATATTAGTGGCATAGTTCCATAATTTAAATCCCTGGTAGCACTGTTGGCTAGCTAGCAGCATTTTATATGTTTATAATAACCACTTTTTACTTTATGGTTTTGTTTATTAACTTCGTTTTAAGTGCCCAAGTTGCAGATCTGATAGGCCACAAGACATTTAAAACATAAAATAGCCGGTTTAAGTGTGCTACTTGTAAGTTCAGACTTTTTTTTCCATGTGGTTTAGGATTTTTGCCTGCTGTTGACCTACTGTTGTTTAAAAAGATATCATTTAGCTCACACATTTAACTATAGAGCATGCTAATATTGCAAATATTGGACTTGCTTATGCAGATCAATGATATTAATAAAAACAAGTCTGGAATAACATTTGCTTCATTACTTGATGGCTTAAATAAATGTTAATGTATTTGTCGATCAGGAGATCCTGGAGAACAGCCTGGCTTTCAGTTTTTCTGACATGAAACATTTGTGATCTTGATGGACTGAAGCCCTGTTTTACAGCCGTGATTTAACCAGCTCCAGATGCAATTCCATAAATCGTATCACCTCTTTTCTAAGCCTTTTAAAACTTATTCAGAAGCTCTTATGCAAAGCCAAGTGTCCCCCTCTCTTTCTGCATGGATTTATTAGCTGCGGTGGGGTCTGCAATCTGCTCAGTTTGCCAGTGTGAGAGGAAAACAGCTGGACTAGTGTGAACTTTGCTGTAGATCTGTGGAAGACGAGGAGTGGCACTATGTTTTTCCACAAAGGAAATAAATGGGAAAATTATAAATGTAGGCCTATTTATTTTAATTGAACAGATTTCTAAATAACTGATTTGTTTACATTTTACTTAAACTTTAATTATTATATTTTGTATCAAATGCAGTGTCATACATACAATTTTTTATGTGGCTTTAGTGTACACTTTAAAAGTCCAAATGCATGAATTCTGCGCAGAAAATAATTTTCTTGAAATATTTTAACATTTTCAGAATATGGTTTCTGTTTATAGCTTGTTTTAACACATTTTAACATTATTTCCTTCAAACTAAGAATAAAATGTCTGCTGATTCTGTTATGATGCACAATAAAAAAAATATTTTATTAGACTTTTTAAATGACATTGTATTTATAAATAATTAAAGGCTTAGAAAGTCCATAGGGGAATCGTTCATATTTAATTTTTGGAATTACAACTTATTTCATAGCAGTTTCTTATTCAGAGCAGTCAGTAAGGACAGGACGACTCAATGAAACATTGGATGATACTGATTCCTTTATTCCATTGCTTAATATCATCATTTATTTGAATAATTTGAAAGTGTAATATTTAGGTTTAGAATGTTTCAAGTTATCAGGCAACACCAAATTTGTTCTGATTGTGAATATAATCCTTTTATCTGTTGTTTTTTTGTATAATAAAATTCTCATGTCAGCTTTAAAATGATCTAAAGCTTCTGGTTGAGTACCTGACTGCTTTTGAGAGCAGTCATATTTTTCTGCACCTGAGGTTGCAGCCATCTGGCCAGACCACCATCCAGCGCTACTACTGACCTCCCATGATTGATGTCCTCATAGTGATGACCGTCTTCAGCCGTTCCATCCCTCATTTCTCAGCATGGTGAATAGCTTGTCTGACTGATTGATATGGCGATTTGGCGAATCCTTGGAGAAAATCACACTCCCATAAAATGACACGACAGAGCTGTATATTACCGTTCAATGTTGGATATTGCTGTCGAAACCCGTTTTTGATGTGAGTGTATTTCAACATGGCTGGCGATTAATCTCTCTTTATGTATTATTCTGTCTCTTCTGTATTACGCTTGGAGAGTTTGAAAATAATTTAAATGTATGTGTGTGAAGCATACATACATTTTAAATTTGTTTTGTGTAATTTTATTCTGTTTAATATTATAATTTATTTTATTGTATTAGTGTTTGTTTTAACTTATTTTTTTTTGTATTTTGTAAAAAAATTATTAATATTTAAAAAGGTAATTTAATGTTTTACATATTACATACACACACACCACACACACACACGAATGACACACATACATACACTATATTGCCAAAAGTATTGGGCCACCCCCTTCTAATGAGCAGGTTTGACTTTAGTAATTTCCATTAGAACAAATCTTAATGTTTAAGCATATAACGATATTCTAGGGAATTGTGTGCTTCTAATTTTATTGCAACCGTTTGGACGGGGCCCTTTTCTATTCTAACATGACAGTGCCTCTGTGTATAAAGCAGGGTACAAAAAGAAACGATCGATTCAGTCAGTGTGGAAGAAATTGACAGGTCTGCATAAAGCAAAGTCCTAATCTCAGCTGAACACCTCTGGCTTGACTTTAAATGCAGATCTTCAGCCGAAAACTCATCAGCAAACATCAATGATTTGTACATACACTATATGGACAAAAGTATTGGGACACCACCTTCTTTAGAACAGAAGAAGGCACTTCCAAAACTGTGGCAACAAAGATGGAAGCATAATTCACGTATTTAAAAACTGTATTTCCATCTCTGTTGCAACAGTTTTGAATGTGTCTAAAATGACTGTACCCATATACAAGTCATTGGTGTTTGGTGATGAGTTTTTGGCTGGTGGTGGTGGTGTAATGGTGTGGGGGATATTTTCTTGGCACACTTTGGGCCCCTTAGTGCCAATTGAGCATCGTTTAAACGCCACAGCCAACCTGAGTATTGTTTCTGACCATGTCCATTCCTTTATGACTACAGTGTACCCATCTTCTGATGGCTGCTTCCAGCAGGATAATGCACCATGTCACAAAGCTCAAATCATCTCAGACTGGATTCTTGAACATGACAATGAGTTCACTGTACTAAAATGGCCTCCACAGTCACCAGATCTCAGTGCAATAGAGCACCTTTGGGATGTGGTGGAACGGAGATTTGCATCACCGCAGTCGACAAATCTGCAGCAACTGCGTGATGCTATCATGTCAATATGGACCAAAATCTCTGAGAAATGTTTCCAACACCTTGTTGAATCTATGCCACGAAGAATTAAGGCAGTTCTGAAGGCAAAAGGGGGTCCAAACCGGTACTAGCAAGGTGTACCTAATAAAGTGGCCAGTGAGTGTGTGTGTGTGTGTGTGTGTGTATACACACACACATGCATACATTATATTTAGTATATTATATATGTATATACATATATACATGCATACATATATACAGTCGTGGCCAAAAATATCGGCACCCTTGGTAATTATGATCAAAGAAGGCTGTGAAAATTAATCTGCATGGTTAACCCTTTTGATGTTTTATTTAAAAAAAATCACACAAATCTAACCCTTCATTGGATAATAAGAATATAAAATGGGGGGAAATGTCGTTATGAAATAAATGTTTTTCTCTAATACAGAAATGTGTGTGTGTATATATATATATATATATATATATATATATATATATATATATATATATATATATATATATATATATATATATACATTAGGGGTGCAACAATTCACGGTTCGGATCGATACGACACAGTGTCACAGTTCGGTACGTTTTCAATGAATGAGAAGAAATGTATTTCGTGTTAAACAGGTTGTTTTTGAAAGTCTGTGCTTGAAATAGTCTAAAGCTTTTTATTTCATTGATTTTTATTGATGACTGCAGTGTTAATATTTTAATTATAGGCCTATAATTCGTTGTGTAATAGACCTGTTTTAAAAGAAAAGGAAAAAAAAAATTTAATAAATTTTAAATAAAATTTCATTTTAATTGAGTAAATAGCCTAATCTTTTGTTATCCTCACAGCATGTCAGTTATGCGGTAGCCTAATTAGTAGGGGGCAAATTAATTGTAATTTTAATATAATAATAAAATTAACTTCATAATAATAATAATAATAATAATAGGCCTAATACAAGTACAAATGTAACAGGCTTACATTAATTGAAAATGCCAAATCACGCGGTCTCACGATGGAAATGCAATCCCAAGTGTCCTACCCCTAAATCTAAATGCATTTAGGAAAAACAGCATTTAAACGATAATTTTGCTACAGTTTTTGCTTGGTCATGTTAAACATATCTAATCAATTTGGGTAATACATTTTCATTTTAATTTTGCAACTTATAAAGCTTTAAAATGTTTTTAATATGCATATTAAAACTAGTGTAGAAAATGGCAAAGTTAAATTATATGATTTAATTTTCATTTTTCACTAAATGTTGCACATATGTATGTGAATGTAAATTTAAATACAGAAATACATTGCCATTTTACATATCGCATTGCCATTTTGCATATTACATTGCAAATTGAATTCTGCTACACACATGCTTCCACAGTTTTAGGTGGTAGTACCAGAACTGGCAACACCAGAGATGAAAAAGAGATTTCCATTCTCTCTCTCTCTCTCTCTCTCTCTCTCTCTCTGTCTCTCTCTCTCTCTCTCTCTCGCTGTCTCTCTCTCTCTCTCTCTCTCTCTCTCTGTCTCTGTCTCTCTGTGTGTGTGTGTGTGTCCATGGTCTAGAGACACTTCCAAAATTCTCCCTCTGGTGCAGGAACAGAGTGTGCTGTTGTGTGACACAGCGTTTTCCAAGCAGGATCAATGCAAACAAGGTTAAACAGAAAAAATGACTGTTGCTGTTTTTAAAACCACCCACTGTGCAGACCTCTGTTCCAAGCCACAACAACTACAAAAAACAGCCAAAAGCCATTAATGATATGGGGTCTCACCGGAAAATTCCAGAATAAAATGTAGGAATGGTTCTATTAAAAATGCCACGTATGGCGCTGTACTTTTTTCCGAGAGATAGAGAATAAGAAAGAGAGGGGAAACAAGGCAGTGCTTTGCGGCTGAGTCGTAAATAAAGTATTTGAGCTCGTGCTGTTGCTCGGGACAGGCTGTGGGCATGAGAACCTATACCAGGATTCAAGAAAAGAGGGGGAAAAGGAAATAAAAAGGGTCCACCACAGAGTCACAGAGCAGCTGCTGAGGGGAGACTCGTGCTCATCCAGTCATTCAGTATGATCGCATGGAATGCAACCCAGCTCTGCTTTTGGTCCCGTCAAGTTTAGCAGCACTAAAGACAGACGCCTGCAGGATATTGATCACATACCACGCAGATTGAATGTCTTATTGCTGTATTCATCTTTGTCAGCTTGAGCTTTACAACATGATGTCAAAGGTGTTGTGAGAACGTAGTGTAACTTGAAGTACTTAAAGTGATAGGCCACCCCCCCCCCAAATGATTTTTTTACCTTTTTTTTTTTTTTTTTTCAAATTTAATAATTTTTTTTACATTTTTCATTTATTTTTACTTACTCTTTTACTTTTATTACTATTTTTATTTATTTAATTTGTATTTATTTACTTTAATTTTTACTTATGTACTTTTTATTCAACTTAGTTTTATTAGTTTTATTTTTACTTTTATTTAATTTTACTTTTGACTTATTTTTTATTTACACTATATATATTTTTTATTTATTTACTCATTTCATTTCCTTATGTACTTGATTGATTGTATTTATTTATTAGTTTTTTATTATTTATTTAAACAGGATATTCTGGAATTTCTAGAATAATTTTAGGAATTTCTACAGATGGAAAAATAAAGAACACTGTGCGTGTATAGTTATTTGGCAATTTAAACCAGTATGGTTGCATCTGAAATAATATTTCATTTACAAACTTTTCTCCATTGCTAGACTGACTTTTATTATTATTACCATACTTTCAGCAATTTTGATCAATATTTGGTAGAGTTTGTTGAAAACAGATTATTCCAATGCCATAGTTTGATTTGTCCCATCACTTATAATACAATATCTTCTTGACATTGGTTTCCTTAGGCTATGACTGAGAAAGGTTTCAGGACTATAAAACACATGTGGAACATTGAAAACCGTTTTGTTGGGAGCCATATGGTATTTTGTCATGCATAAAGTTTGCAGGGCATTAAAATTGTAATATTGTTGCTATGATGTCCTAAAATAGAACCTGTTATTTGATTTTTAACAGTGCGGCCCCTGGTCAAGAAAATGATTTGTTTTTAATGCTCTAATTTTATGGCTCAAGGAATTTGTTGCTGCCAATAACAACCTGCACATTTGAACAGTTAGAGTTTCCCCTTCATCCTTTCAAAGGAAAAACCAGAGGACAAAAAAATGAGTTACATTATTCTTCTGTCTTTTTTCAGCACGTTTAGTTCCACATGCACTCCAGCCTCCATCAATTTCACACCATGTTCTTTTAAATCACTGGTCAGAAATGACCTTGACTTTTTTTGTAATTATTTTTTGCACATGACCTACTTATTTAGAGGCTGCTTCCATTAAATATTTCCTTTGTAAACCCTTTAAGAAAATGGGTCAGTATACCCTGTTGAAAAATAACATAAGGGACTTATAGTAATTGGGTTAAAATCAGGTTTTCATGCGTTTCTCTCTCACTATAAACATAATTTTTCATTCATGGGTTGAATGAAAAACTACAGAGTGCATGAGATTGGCTGTCTGGGTAGTGTTGCTTCCAGTCAGGTAGTCTCATTGGGCCAGTTTCCATTGTGGAAGGGAATAGATTTCCTCTACCTGTATAGCATTAAAAATTGAGCAGGACGATATTATAGTGCATTTCGGTAGGGTAGTAATTAACATCTTATGTAAGTGGGGGTGTTTGAAAGCATGCAGTACAAATCTCATGTCAGCAAAGCACTAGAGGCTAAAGTAGACATTAGCTTATAAATTACAATAATACATTGAGGTCAAGCTCAAAGTGAATGTTAATTTGGTGTAATTCAATTTTACAAATGCCCTTGATGCAAAGGTAGGAAAAGTGTCAAGGCTATAAATGGATTAAAAGTTATTGTTCACCCCAAAATTTGGATTTTTTTATGTTCTTCTTTCTTTTAGGGGACACAAAAGAAGTTTTGAAGAATGTAGTTGTTTGGTAAATTTGTTGGCTGTTATGTGATGGAGTGAATGAGGGCATGGGATGTTAAGAATCAAAAGGAATATGGAAAAGGACAATAAAAGCATCATACACATCTAGATCTCTTTGTGTGAGGAACAGGCTGAAATTTGAGCCATTGCTCTTAAAATCTTGATATGGTTCAATCTTTTTTTTTTTTTTTTTTTTTAAATAGCAAAATATCTGTGATATTTGCAGTCAACCTTTCAGCCACTTTATTTGCGGTGTGTAATGGAACAGAGCTAAGCATTTCCCACAGTGGGGGATGATGATGCTCTCTGAATTACATTTGCCAATTTTGTGCGTTCTCATGTCTCAGAATTAAACTTTTTGAAAAACATGGACGGCCCCTGAGGGACCATACGCATGTAAAAAATCTTTTGTTCTCACCTTTGACTGCATGCATTCTAAATGACTTTTGCAAAACTATTTGGATTGACTTGAATTCATTTTTGTTCTGTGTAGTTTACTTTTGCAGTAAGTTGAACTCTTGTATACACACATACACACTACTGTTCAAAGGTTTTGGGTCCGTTTCGGTCAGATTTTGAAATTAATACTTTTATTCAGCAAGGACAAATTAAATAAATTAAAACTGACAGTGAAAACATTTCTAGTTACAAAATATTTATATTTCAAATATATTCTGTTATTTTGACATTTTCAAAGAATCCTGAAGGAAAATGTATATAAAAAAACCTGTGAACTATCTTGAACACCCAAAAAGGTTTTACTCTTATCTTAATGGTACACACACACGGTTTCCACAATAATATTAAAATATTAAGCAGCACAGCTGTTTTCAAGATTGATAAGAATTTGAGCACCAAAAAAAAAAAAAAAAAAAAAATATATATATATACACACACACACATACAGTGCCCTCCAAAAGTATTTGAACAGTAAAGACAAAATTGCTCTGTTGGCTGTGGAGACAAGACATTTATAAATATGATTAAAAGATGAATATGAGACAAAACTACAGAATGTCACATTTTATTATTGGGTGATTCAACACATAGATGTTTTACCAGCTAAGAAGTTCAGCACTTTTAGAGTTTCATCCCTCTATCTGATGTGAGCATAAGTATTGGAACAGTTGCCTCACAGGTCTTTCTAAGTGATCAGCTGTCTCCTGTTGCAGTAATTCTTCAGATATTAAAAGCAGGGAATGTGCCGTATCAGTTATATCCATTACTTCTGTATTCTGAATCTTGCATTCGATGATGACACACACAAACCAGGATGAAGATGAGGGAGCTGACTTTGAGAGAAAAACAAACAATTTGGATGCTAAAAGAAAAGAGGAAGTCAATTAGGGCTCTAGCAAAAATAAAGGGCATGGAGAAATCAAGAGTTTGGAAACCACCAGCGACACCAGCAACCAACAACGACCTGATCAGATGAGAAAACAACAGTAGTTGATGACAGACCAATCATAAAAGCTGTGAAAATGAACCCTAAAAGATGTGTCTGTAAAATCACCAACAACTTCCAGAAAGCTGGGGTGATGCTCTGACAATCTACTGTCCTCAGGAGACTTTGACACAGAATTACAGATGCTACACAGCGAGATACAAACCTCTGACCAGCACCAAAAATAGAAAGGCAAGATTAGAGTTTGCAAAAAAGCACAAAGGTGGACCAGAAGAGTTTTGGAACTGTGTTTATGGACCGATGAGACAAAGATGAACCTTTTATCTAAGTGATGGGGAAGCAAAAATGTGGAATAAAAAAGGGAACTGCAAATGATCCCAAGCATACAGCCTCATCTGTAAAGCATGGTGGAGGTGGTGTCATGGCATGTGCATGCACGACTGTCTCTGGAACAGGCCCTCTCAACTTTACTGATGACTTAATGTATGATGACAGTAGCAGAATGAATTTGGAAGGGTACAAAACTATCTTGCCTACCAATATTCAAGAAAATGCCACCAGATTCATTGGGAAGTGCTTCATATTGCATCAGGACAATGACCCAAAACACCCTGCCAGTTCGGTCAAGGAATTTATAAGAGCAAAGAAATGGAAAGTCTTAGATTGCCCAAGTCAGTCTCCAGATTTAAATCTGATTGAACATGAATTTCACCAGCTGAGGAGGAGAGTAAAGGCAGAAACTCACCAAAACAAGCAACAATTGGAATTTGCTGCATTAAAGGCTGGGAAAAGCATTTCAAAGGATGAGTCCAAGAGTCTGGTGATGTCTATGGGTCACATACAGTGGTGTGAAAAAGTGTTGGCCCCCCTTCCTGATTTTTTTGCATGTTTGTCACACGTTAACGTTTCAGATCATCAAACAAATTTAAATATTAATCATAAATATTAATCCAAACCCACATGGCCCTGTGTGCAAACACTTTTTCACACAGGGCCATGTGGGTTTGGATTTTGTTTTCCCTTCATAATAAAAAAACATTATTCAAAAACTGCAGGTTGCGTTTACTTGTGTTATCTTTGATTAATATTTCAATTTGTTTGATGATCTGAAACATTAAAGTGTGACAAACATGCAAAAAAATCAGGAAGGGAGCCAACACTTTTTCACACCTCTATCTATCTATCTATCGATCGATCGATCGATCGTATATGTGTGTGTGCATGTATGTGTTTGTATAATAATTATTGTTGTTATTATTTGTTTCCTTTTTGTTTAATTACTGCGTCATCACTCCAATTCTCAACGCCTGGAAGCCATGCTTTTATGACAATGATAAACAGAGACAAATGAGCATCTCATTTTAGATGATTTTATTAGATTCATGCAGGTGCTTCATGGAATGGGGAACAAATAACTGACTACAAACTAGGTCAGTCATACTCTAGTGGCTTTTATTAGCAAATAACACAGACTGTAGTGCTGATTTTGAACAAACTTCTGGAGACTTCATGAACAGACAACATTTGATTACAAAGTTATTTGTTTATTTATTTGGACAATAATTATGATGCTTGCCTACCTGCTAATGAAGAGTTAAAGTGGATGTATCAGTGTTGGTAGGGAAGGAAATGGTGATCTGTATTGCACCATGGACATCAGACAAGGTATAAATCAGTCTTAATGACTATGTGTGTTTAGTTTAAAGATTCCTTGCCACATAGCAGATACTTTTCATCCAAAGCAATTTAGTATCCTGATTGCAGTTAGAGTCTCCCTGGAGAAGGCGGCCGAGGACACAGTGTTGATTGTGATGGCAGTAATAGAGCCTGCAACGTTTCTGTTAGCAGGCCATATTATTAACCGCAAAGCCCTCGGTTTTTTTTTTTTTTTTTTGACCTGATGTTCTTTCACTGGTCGGCCTGTATGTCCAGCCCCGCAAAAGATCACGTTCAGAAATTGGACTTAACCTTTTTACGACTTTATATATTCTCTTCATAAAGGTCCCCTTTCAGCAAACCTCTCCAGTCTGCTCTTATGTTTTCATTGCAATTTTCTGTGAGGGTCAAATTTGAGCTCATGTCTTTTTTTGCAAAAAAGGTTTCTACATGATGATGGTTGCCAGTCTCTCTTGTGTATGAACACAGAGGCAGTGTGCTTTTAGTTGGAGTGAACATGGAGACTGCATTAATGGTTTGCTCAGTTATATGTCCCAAATTCACCTGTCCACCTTGATTGCATTAGATTATCTGGTTGTTGTTTTTGTTTTTTATGCAATGGCAATATGGCAATATGATTGTGCTGTTATTCTGTGTGCTTCTGTGAAAAGAAGTCTCTTATGCTCATTCTCAAAAAGATTGGATTTATTTAATTGAAAATATTGTAAAAACTAATAAAAAAAACAAAATCTGGATTCTTTAATGAATAGAAAGTTTAAAAGAACACCATTTATAAAGTATTTATGGTAAAAAAAAAAAACTCACTTTGCTCATCCATGCTGAATAAATGTAATAATTTATTTCAAAAGGGAAAAAAACTACTTGGCCCTGAACTTTTGAAGAGTAGTATATATATATATATATACACTGTACCAAATAATAATGTTGCCAGAGATCAATTATTGTACACATTATGTTCAAAGCTGCATTATAAATCATACCCTGCATTAATTTGCACCACCATCGCATTTTTCCCAGTAATTCTTGAAAACTTGTTCTTTAAGTTGGGTTCTTTATGTAAGAGTTTCCGGTTTTGTAATATCTGCACATCGATCTTTAGTAGGTAGATCATCCTTGTATGAGTTATAACCTTTTTTTCCCCAATAATGTTTTAAACCGATATCAGTACTTGCTATTTCTTTTGGAATATCCCATGAGGAAAAAAAAAAGCAAGAAAGGCATTCAGAGAGTAAAAACATGACTAATAATAAACTTTACATCCTCAAAGAAAGTATTTATCTTTGAACAGTGCCAAAATATGTATTCATAATTTCTCCAGCACAAATATGCAGTACCAATCTCTTTTTCTCTCGAGGTAATAAAAACTTTTCCAGTAGAAATTATGCTTGTCCTTATTAGTATCAGTTTAAACCTTGCAATATAGTTTGCAAACATTCAAAGAGTTGTTTGAGTTTATTCACAAGTAGTCGACAACCCTCATTTTGTGCAAACTTTCACTCAGAAGTCTGTCATCTGTAGCAGAGTTACAAAACTGAATCCAAGTTATATCAATCCTTTTCTCCATGTCTGGAGCTGCAGGGCCAATTTCTCCTAATCTCGGTTCTAAATTTGGAGAGAGTGCAGGATGATGTGCCTCTATCAGGGTGAGTCAGAGATGTTTGAGGTTTGATTATGAGATATAATGGCATGCGTATCCCAGCGAGCGCTCTTGGAGACATCAGTAAAACTCTTTGCTCCATTCATTTTTAAGTGTGTTCCATGCATGTTGCTTAATTTAAGTTATGTGATCTGTGTTTCCGATCTCTGTACATTCTTGGCCACATGTGCTATCTCCAGCGAGGGAGTCAGCGTATTGACACGAAACCCCCCAGAGCATGTGTCGGATGACCAGGCTTGATTTAGCCAGGGTGTGGAAGTACAACTGGCCGATTCCCTATTGGTTCCTATGATTCAAGCACAGTTTTTGACCTGGCCTCTCATTGACCCTCTGCATGGATCTTCAAGAGCAGGAACTCTACATGTGATGTGGGGGTTAGTGTTGACTCGGGCTGGATTGTGTCTTTGACCTTCATCATATTTGGCTGTGGGTGTGCTCAACTGTTAGGGATGAGTGAGATTCTTAGGGATTTATTCACTGGGGATGATATGATCATAGGATTGATGACCAACACCTTAGATTTGAAGGCCAAAGATGAGTATAGTGCATTTGCATGTAGCTCTAGTAAATTCCTCATTCTGTGTTAAAGTCTAGGAACACAATAAATGTGGCAGATGTTTGACTGTATTTAACCTCAGAATGCAGAATTACATGAACTTGTGCTCATATGAGATATACCAGATTTTTCTGAGCAGACCTTACTGTGTTCATAGTTTCCTTGTAGTGAGTGCCATCTAGTGATGACCAGCTGCCAGTATCTTTTCAGGATCTTGTATACCGGTTCCTCAAATCTTGCCCTGGAGGTCCAATGCACTGCAGAGTTTAGCTCAACCCTGATCAAACTCGCCTATCTGTGATTTTCTAATGATCCTGAAGACATTGATTGGCATGCTCAGGTGTGTTTGATTAAGTTTAGAGCTAAACTCTGCAGGAAAGTGGATCTCGTGGGCCAGATTTGAGGATCTCTGTTGTATACAATCCCACAAAAAAAAAGCATTCAGCTTTGGTCATTTTAATGTAGAAACAAAGAAAAGGTGTTTTAAGGTGAGTTTAAACAGTGACCGTGTAAAAAATGCAGTGAAGATAGGTGTGCCGTTACGTTTGTAAGTGATTAGACTTATAATTTTTGCCTAATGAACCTTAAAATAGCTAAACAATTCCATAGAATTTCATTTATGAAGGGGCAAGGCATATCTAGGGAACAAACTATCATAAACTTCATCTTGTGCCAATAAGCAAACACCAAAAAAAACACCCAAAAAACATAGCAACTGCAAATCAATGCTATAATCACTCACTGCATTCTGGTGGCGGGTTTTGCACAGACAAGTATAATTTACAAAATGTTTCATCTGATTTTTATGATATAAATGATCCGGTCTGTTGAAAAATGTTCAAAGCTTACATGGAAAGTGGTCTTTGGTAGGGAAAAAAAGATGGTTTCAAGGAACTCTACACTTATCTATGTTTTGGTTTTCTGTTGTCTTTATGGCTTTATTGTGAGCTTAGAATCCAACAAGCTATTGAAAGGAAGTGCTTTAATTTACGTTAAATCATGTCTTTAGGTATGTGTGATGTTTCTAGTAAAGATATCTAGCAGAACCTCTGCAGCTTGTGCAAAAATCAATACCGCTCAAATTGAAATCTGTCGGCAGCTCTGCTGTAGCGCTGGAGGAAGCAGTCGAGGTAATTGGAAACTTCAGAGGCAGCACATTTGATATTTGTGCACAGGCAAGGAACTCCCACGGGCCATTTATTCATATAATATCATGGGCACAGGATGGGCATCCCTGACTCAGAATCAATGTGATTGTTCGATTACACTGAAGACAAATTATCCTTCTTATTAGACACTCATGAGCGATTCTGATTCCACCCACTAGAGGACAGCATACAGTTTGGTTTCAATAGATGTGCTTCACTATAATCTGCACTAGCATGCTCATAATGTACCATGGCAAGTCACTGATAAATAGGCTAAGACATTGTACCTATTTGTCCTCCCATCTAACATCTGTTTAACAAGCTGTTTCCACTTGGCAAGGTCCTTCTTCATTATACTCGGAACAGGAAGAAAGAGACTGTGTATGCCATCGAATTAGATCAAATGAGTGCCGGGACAGGCAGATCCATTCATTAAATGCCTTAAAGGAATAGTTCACCCAAAAAAGAAAATTTACTGAAAATGTACTTAACTTCAGGCCACACAAGATCTAGATGAGTTTGTTTGTTTATTGGAATGATTTGGGACTAATTTAGCATTACATCACTTGCTCACCAACGGATCCTTTGTAGTGAATGGGTGCCGTCAGAATGAGAGTCCAAACAGCTGATAAAAACATCACAATAATCCAGAAGTAATCAACAACTCCAGTCCATCAATGAATGTCTGTGTGATTGTAAGAAACAAATCTATCATTGAAATGTTTTGCCTTTAAATCATTGCTTCTGGCCAAAATATTCCATAATCCATAAAGCTTTCTCCATTGAATACGTCCATCCCCTGTTGTCCTCTCACATCAAAATCAAATGACACATTTGTTTACAACTGTTTTGGACTGTTTTATGTAAACGGTGCTTGATCTGTGTATTTTTCTCTCCTGATTCAGACTAAATAACCTTTTCACTAGAGAAAGCAGAAGCATGTATAGATGACTCTTATTTAAGTTGGAAACAACAGTCTGACTATAAAAATATCTTAGTGATTGGTTTGTTTATTGCAAACATGCAGCTTTTCATGTCATAAGATGTTAATGGATGGACTGGAGCTGTGACTTTTACTTGTGGATTACAATTACATTTTTATCAGCTGTTTGGACTCTCACTCTGACGGCACCCATTCACTGCAGAGGAACCATCTGTGAGTAACTGATGTAATGCTAGATTTTTCCAAATCTGTTCTGATGAAGAAACAAACTCAACTATATCGTGGATGACCCAAAGATGAGTATGCTTTAAGTAAATTTTCATTTTTTGGTGAACTATTTCTTTAAATAAAGGGAAATTTGCTAGTAGTCTCAGCATCTGGTCTCCATGTGACAGCTAGATTGAATGTGTGCGAATGTGACTTGTGACCAGCAAGTGTGTGTGTGCATCTGAGTTAGAGTAACAGAATCCCAACGTGATGCGCCGGGATGCTTTAACGGAGTAAATATAGCCACAGCGGGCAGGGCGAGAGGCCCTCATTGCCCCTGACTCTCCTTCCCGAAGAGCGAGAGAGGAAATCGCCACTCTTACAGTATTAATCGCCCATCTCCACATACTTTGAGGCAGGATGTATCATGTTACAGAGCATCCATGCGATTTCGAGCCTGATTTCCCTTATCATTAATAAATGCATTGAATCAGTGGGTCATCTTTGCTTTTTAGGTAGGTCCACACATCACCTTGGCAAATCAGGATGCGGCTCGGCTTTTTTATGGCTTTGCATTGGTTAATTAAATCCGGCTGCTCCTAAATTGGTCCTGAAGTAAGGCCACCCAGCGTCTCCAGGCTGCATTACCTCAACCAGCAGGTCAAGGCTCGTGACTGACTGCATACAGCCTGGAAGGATTGATTGGCGAGCTGCAGGTCATAGCTATGTTGATGATGCCACGGTAAGTCTATTATTATCAACGCTGGCCAGATCACCATTCCTTTTATGGGCTCATTAAATGCGTTGAGTCGTTATGGTCGTACATCAAGGTGACTCGAGGGAAGGGTCATATTTTTTCACGTGCAAAAGTTCATAGTCAAATATCTGCTGATGCTAGGCAGGATTTTTTATTTTCTATTTTTTTATATTAAGTATGTTTGTTGAAGAGTTACAGCATGCGTGGATCTGTTTATCAAACTCTGTTGACATCCTCTGTAATTTAAAATGCATTCAAATATATTTATTAGCCCATTGAGTTTCACTTGGTAAACAGCATCTGTGTTCTCTTTGGTTGTCAAACGCCCTTCCAGATCCAAATGAACTTTTTGACGGAATGATGGGAAGTCGTTAAAATGACTCTCTTATGCTCATCAAGGCTGCATTTATTTGATTAGAAATACAGAAAAAAGCAATATTCTGAAATCTTATTATAATATAAAATCGAATGTCTGTTTACTATTTAAATAAATAATAATACAAATTA
The DNA here is from genome assembly GCF_936440315.1 of Barbus barbus. NCBI lineage: Eukaryota > Metazoa > Chordata > Actinopteri > Cypriniformes > Cyprinidae > Barbus > Barbus barbus. Next base: position 24,544,143 of record NC_136750.1, read on the forward strand.
TCAAAGCTGAATTTTCAGCATCTTTTCTCTTCAGTGTCACATGATCATTCAGAAATTATTCTAATATGCTAATTTTGTCTCTTATTGTAATAATTGTGCTGCTTAATATTTTTGTTGAAGCCATGATATAAATCTTTCTTAACATAAATGTCTTTAATGCCACTTGATTAATTTAATATATGTATATATGTGTTTGTGTGTGTGTGTGTGTGTGTATACAGTATATAACACACACATTACATATACATTAAATAAATATATACATTTACATTATATATACAGTGCCCTCCAAAAGTATTGGAACAGTAAGCCCAATTCCTTTATTTTTGCTGTAGACTGAAAACAATTGGGTTTGACATCAAAAGATGAATATGAGATGAGAGATTAACATTTCATCTTTTATTTACAGGCATTTTCATCTGGATCTGATACACAACTTAGAAGATGGCACCTTTTGTTTGAACCCACCCATTTTTCATGTTACCAAAAGTATTGGAACAGATAGAATCAACAGATTCGAGTGAAAAAGACTTAATATTTAGTTGCAGATCCTTTGCTTTCAATAACTGCATCAAGCCTGTGACCCATTGACCTCACCAAACTTTTGCATTCTTCTTTTGTGGCGCTTTTCCAGGCTTTCACCGCAGCCTCTTTCAGTTTTGGGGGGTTACTCCCTTCAGTCTCTTCTTTAGCAGGTAAAATGCACACTCTACAGGGTTTAAGTGTGGAGATTGACTTGGCCAGTCTAAAACCTATATATGTGTGTGTGTATATGTATATATGTGTGTGTGTGTATATACAGTATATCCTCATTACTGTGTATCAGTTTGGTAAGGTCAGCTGCATGGCTGTTTCCCATGTGGAAGTTTTTCTTGTGGTCTAATTCTGTGGTAGCGTTTCTTAGAGCACTGGGTCTTGGTATGTTCACAGGGAGCAGGCGAATTTGCCTTATCATTTGCTTCTCAGCATGAAGGTAACTGCATAACTGAGATCGAGTTGCATGTAATGCCAGTCTTTGAAATGATGAAAGACACCCATGAAGTTGGAATCTTGTTGCCACAGAAATCCGTCACGCATGTTGGCTGGGACCTGATTAATACCCTTGTGAAAATTCTTCTCAACATGACTGGGGTTCGTTTCTGCAAACAGCATGCCATTTTAAACTGAATCAAGAATTCCTCTATAAGCACTCGGGGCGTTTATCCCCTTCCTTGGTTTCCTATGGCCAATGATACATTACCTGATTATAATCGCCTCCCGTTTAAAGCTTTAAAGTCCTCAGCAGCATGGAAACATCTAGTAGTGGCCATTGTAAGGCCATTTTTGACCAATCGCTTGGTAATCTTAATGAGGAAGGGGACACTAAACGTCTGTCTCTGGATATTGGTAAGGTTTTGTTGAAATTGCAAGGATGACTAGTGGTAGTCTTGACAATTTTTTCAATAATGACAAACAAATCAATAATGTATGGCATTGTTTTTCAGCAAAAGTGAATTTCTAACTCTTAAAAGCGACCTATGAATACGAGGGTTGTATTTGCCCCCTAGTGGCAGTTATGAACTTGATCATGAACCACGTTTTTGCATAGAGCCTAACAAGAAGAGCATTCATTGTCCACTTTTTGACCAATTTTTATTGCAGATTTCTTTTTACCATTAATTCTAAAAAAGCAAAAGGACAAAAATTATTTTCACGCCAAATTATAGTGACGTTCAATCTGACATTGATTGTGAGCATTGAAACTAAACTAAACTATATACATACATAGACATACATAAAGATAACGTATATTAAGTAATATATATTTCTATTCATGTGTGTGTGTGTGTGTATAGATACAGTTGGATTATTTATATTAAGGAACTATCTATATATCTATATATCTATATATAACATATTACTGACCAGGCTAGCAGAAAACAATCTTTAATGTTGATTTGAATTATTTTTCTTTTTGGGAAGCTCTTTTGGCAGTCACAACTATCAGTTTTTAGTTAAATAATAAAAGCTAATCAATTAAATGGCACAGCTCCGAGTAGCTCGCCCACTTTTATTGCACTCGATTAAGATGCAATGAAAGGCAGTAATTAAGGCTTTGCTTGTCCTGGCTTTTAAAGCCTCTTGGTTTCTAAAGTTGAAGATCTAGGCTGATAGACCGAAGATTGCAGTTATAATCCTTGGGGAGAGAGATCTGTGAACTATAGAGCAGCCTGCGTCCTCTGTCATGATTGTGCTTTTGAGCGGAGAAGCACTTAAACCCAGGTTCCTTGAGGTGACCCATCCTTTCAATGTACTGTAAGTCACTTTGGATAAAAGCATCTCCGAAGTGACTGGTAACTAGCAGAAAATACTGTAACAAACACTGTAACTTCTCTGTTTCCAACCTGCGACGCAGAAGCACAGTCTGTCCTTGGTTGAGAACACCAAAATGTTTCATAACTTATACTGAGAATGTTTGAATATCCACCATACAAAATGTTTCTGATGCAAAATTGTTATAAAATAAAAATCTTAGGTTTGCTGTGCTTGTTTGTAGGGCTACACAATGTGGTCAAAAATGTATAATACGTAAATAATATTTTTAGTTAATAATAATAATAATAACTAAATAAAAATAAGGAACAAAATAAGAAATGCTATTCGTGGAATATTACCTGTAAAATACATGAGTATTTAAAATAATAATAAGAAGAATTGCTAAATTGGTAAATACAAATACTATCAAAATAAGAAATATTACTAATGGAATATTTCACTGTAAAATACAAATCTAGGGAAAATATCATCAATGATTTAAATAAATAAATAAATATGAATTATTGTTGTATTATTTCACTCTAAAATAAAGTAAGAATTAAAAAAATATATATTTAAGAATTTGATTAATTTTGATATTTTATATAAAATTAATTTGATTAATTGTGCAGATTTATGTTTTTAAAGTGTCCACGTTAGTAGTAGAACTTTGTGGAGTTGTTGACCTCTGATGACCTTTATTCTCTCTCTGTTAATGCAGCTCTTCATCTCGGCTCCTTTAGCATCTCCATTCATAAGAGTCTAGACAGGTATTCACTTTCTCTGGCCGAAGGTTTGTACTGTTTATAGCCGTCTCACTCCCTGTAACAACAGCCCTGTATTCCTTCAGAGACTCCCTGGGTGGCCAATCTACTTGACAATACATTTCTCGTCTAATCTTTATGCTCAGCAGGGGGTGTGAGTGGATGTCAGGTATGTCAGAGGCTGTTGTCGTGAATCACTTTGACTGTGTGTATGTGTAATGATTACGGATGTAACCCGTCGTCCTGGTTTTCCACCTCTGGTGTAGCTGCTCTCTGTCTGTCACTTACATCTTCGCAGATGATAAGCCTATTCATTATCCATTTCAACTCAAGTTCAAGCGCCCATTGAAGAGATTGGGAGTTTTGTATATTTTCTGATTATTCAGACATACTGATTCAATTTGTCTTTCTGCAAGGTGCCGTCTCGCTCCTGGCCTCTTTTGATTAGAACTCTTGTGTTCTCTGCTCTGAAAAGTCCATTACTTGGGATTTTTGTAGGATTGTAATATACTGCAAATCCAGCAGAGGAACATTTCAGCAAGATTGACGGTCGTCTCTACGTACTTTGCTCATTTCATTCACTTGCTCACTTTTCTTTAATGGTGTCCCGGTCTGTCACTATAACACCAGAAAGCGTGCAGGACTTATGGATAATGCAGACAAGAATCGATGATGAAAGTAGAGTCAAGATTAAGTGTGCAGTTGCAAGATGGGAAAAACAGTGAGCCTTGACTTTCTTACCTGCTGTATTGGATTGGGGTTCTTCTAAACGTTTCACTTCTCCTGCCAGACATAGTCTTTGCTTCTTTCTAAAACTCAGACTAGGGGTCGACCGATTATCGGCGCCGATATTAAGCATTTTTATGATTATCGGTATTGGTAATTTTCAAAACCGATGTGCCAATACAATTATTACATTTTGAAACGGGCTATTTGGCTCTGATGCAGCTTGTCGGAACTCACCCCTCTGTGGCCTAGAGCAGTCTCCACTCACCGTGCATCTGATTTGTTGAGAGTCAGGAGTCCGACCAATTAATGTGGAAGACTAAATGCACACTCACACTGAAAGCGCTTGCTAAATGGAGCTGCTTCAGTGATCACGCATCAGTTGTCTCTCAAAGGCAGCAGCAGACGTTGCTCAAGTTGCAATAAATTACAATCCACTACACTGAAGTTGCAAAACACCTCAATATTATCCATTTATGGTTTCCGCGATGGGGGAAATGCGGGGGGAATCGCGGAATCCAGTCATATTAATGGAATTTACTGTATAACGCTGAGTCACGGAATTTGTCAAAGTTTGCATGAATTAATCAAAAGTAGGTCAGTACACTTAAATCGACTCGCGATATGGACTATCTGTAAACATTAAGCCGCAAAAAGACTATTTAAATATGAATTCTGCATTTTCTGCATGTCTCTGTATATGTGAATGGCACAGACGCGCGGTTTTGACACATACACACACACACACATATACACACACTGAAGTGTGCAACGCTCACGGTGTTTTCAGCATCTGCCGTCTCACTAAATGAGGACATAAATACATGTACAATATCCCCAGAACTGCTCTGAGAGTTACTTCATGAGTATTTAACAAAATTTGAGAATTTTGTTAATCAATTGATGTGCATTAGATGATGAATTGAATGGTCACCTCTTGTAGGTTATGATTAGTCAACAGAAAATAATTAATGAAGAATTATGAGAGGTTATGCTATTACACATATATTTCTAACATGTAAATTATTGAAGCCAAATAAGCCCCAAGCTGTTTAGCTTTTGTATTTAGTATTCATAGGCTTAATCATGAAGCATACAGTGGCCCCACTTTTAACTCTCTCTTTATATTACCCTTATTGTAGATGGATGCATGGAGGAAGACAAGAGTTGTCAGAGCCCTTGTTATTCTTAATACATTTTTACACCAGACATATATATCGGTTCAAAATATCGGTTATGTGTCTACTTGGTCTGTAATAATCGGTATCGGCCCTGAAAAACATGGTCGACCCCTAACTCACATTTTGGTCACTAGGACATTTAAATGACAAATACCAGCTAGGTGTGTGCATGAGCCTCTGTAAGGGCGTGAACGTTGACAGGATTTCAAGTTAGAGCTGTGATGCTGCTAAATATTATGGCATGTTGCTTGGGAAAGGCTCGTCACACTCACTCTGAATTAATGGTGAGAGTTAAAATGGGCACAATGATGCACATCATTAACAGCTGCCCATCAGCCATTGCACTTTTCCACATGCCTCCCTCCTATGAGGGTGTCTGAGATATTTATATCATAATATTTTTGCTTTGGTTTTGAAAACTTACAAATATACTACCTTCCAAAAGTTCATTAATCAATAATATGTTTTGAATAAATTAATATTTTTATTTAGTCGAGATACATTAAACTGATCAAAACTGAAATAAATGTATAATGTTTTCTATTTCAAATAAATGCTGTTATTTAAAACTTTCTATTCATTAAAGAATCCAGAAAAAAATCACCTTTTTTCAGAACTGATTTCAACATTGATAAGAAATGTTTAACCAAATCAGCATATTACAATGATTTCTGAAGGGTCATGTGACACTGAAGACTAGAGTAACTGTTGAAAATACAGCTTTGTTATTACAGGAATATACCTTAAAATATAATATATATATTTTACACTACTAATATTTATGCCTGTCTTTAACAATATTAAAGTTTTTACTGTATATTTTATCAAATAAATGCAACCATAAAAGCTATTTTGAGGGAAAATCTAAGGGTTCTTATCTAAGATTTGGTCACATATTTTTAGTTATTTATTACAATTTGATAAATTTTATTATTCCCTTTTCATCCAATTGAAACTGCTCTTAATGCTTTAAGAAACTGAGTCACATTCATGAACTATTTTGATTCTTTGAGTTCATTCAGTAATTGATTCGTCAGACTGATTCAAACCAGTTTGTAAATCTTTTTGAATGATTCATTAGAAGAATCAGTTTAGTTATTTGCACATAAATTAGACTACGCTGGGTCCATAGAATCCTTGTATCATTCATTCACTCATTTTTTTATTGAAAATGTAAAGTAGAAAAATTAGAAAATGCCTTTTTTTTTTTTTTTTCAAGAAAAGAAAAACAAGAATTCAGCTTAATTTTTTGTTTTTCGTTCAGGAGTAAAAAAATGAATAAACAGCTTGAATAGTCTTCTTTGGAGCGCCTTTGAAATAACAAGAGAGAAAATACTGTTAAGTTCAACAGTATGATGAATAAATATTAACGGTAACACTTTACAATAAGATATCATTTGTCAACATTAATGTATTAACTAACAATACATTTATTACACAATTTATTAATCTTTGTTAATAAAAATACAGTCGTTCATTGTTCGTGTTAGTTCACAGTGCATTCATATTTACAAACACAACTTGTGATTTTAATAATGAATTAGTAAATGCTGACATTAACATGAACTAAGATTAATAAATGCTGTGGAAGTATTGTTCATTCTTATTTCATGTTAACTAATGTAATTAATGTTTGATCTTCGGCTGACCAATCAGCAGAAAGGGGCGTTTAATTCCCACCCACGTATAGAAATCAATATTCAAGCTATTCATTTTTCTACCCTTGAACCAAAAAAACGAAAAATTAAGCTGAGTTCTTGTTTTTCGTTTCTTGGAAAAAAAACCCAAAAAGGAGCCGTTTTCTCATTTTCTACTTTCAGTTTAAAAAAACGAGTGACCGAATAATTCATGGATTGAATCGGATTCCATAGACAGTTTCTTGGTATTATTGTGCAGTATTTGTTATTTTTCTCATCATATTCTGTTCATTTAAACTCACTTTCACAACTTGGATAAAAGGTTCAAACAATAAATGTCGTTTTGGCGTTCGCTGTAATCGCCTCAGTTCAAGCAGCGCACGTGAACGATCAGCTCATCTGTTAGTTACAGCGCGAAGTAAACATGAATAAACATCAGAAGGTATGTTGAAAGATATAGTACAAGTAACTAAAATGTTTAATGTCTGGTGTAATCGCGTTTTAACCACTGAAAGACATTAATAAACCAGCTAGTAAAGAACATGACGCTACATTTACCTCAGAAAAGTCAGTGCACATAACTCATAATTTGCTAGGGAAAAAATAACAATAGAAAGAAATATTTTGTTAAATATGTGAACTATATTATAATATATTTTTTATTATATGTTGTTTTTAATGTATAATTTATTTAATCTATGTTTCTATGTTTGAACAAATGTTGAAAACTTTTGCTGCTGTTTATATTTCGATAATGTACTGGAGTAAAAGCATAAATTATATAATAATTATGTAGATTTTTCTGTTCTTTTAAACTCACATTCATAAAGGTTATTTCTTTTACTGTGCTGCATGACAAATTTCTGTCGACCTCAACTTCAAGTTCAGATGCCCCATTTATGCCAGACCAGACTGTCCATGAATTGAGCAAAGCCAGTTATGGGGTCTGTCCCCAGTGACCTGTCCTGCCCTAGCCTGTGTGTGTGTGTGTGTGTGTGTGTGTCAGAGAGATTTCATGAGCTGCCATATGCTCATGAGGATCTCACCATGGCCAAGTCTACATTTACAGGCTGCTATAAAGCCATTTGAGGGATGAAGGCTACAGGCAGGTCACTGGACTGTATCCGGTATCTCTGTGTGAGTGTACTAAATAAAAGGAAAGGAAAATTGAGAACTTTTAGTGTGGAACCCAGTGTGTAGTTTTGCACCTGCTAATTGTGAGCAAGCAAGACGTAAATGAGCAGGCTGCATCAATCTCACAGTTCATCAAGTCAGCCCTAAGCATATCTCCTTATCCCACAGAAAGCAACTATTCCTTTATTTCATGCAAGGCCCCATACTTTAAAAATGACAAGGGAACGATTGGCTGCTTAAAATGGAGCATTAGGAGGCATATTACTTCTTTAGTTGTCAAATTACATATTCGCTCGATAAAGATAGATGTTCAGAAGGGTTGTAGTTCATTGAGTTCAGTGTGTTTACTTTTGAACAACAATCAGATCACGCAAAAATTTACTGGGGCTGTGTTTCCCAATTTAATCAAACTTAATTTTAATAAACCGATATTGATTCACGGGATCGATCTTTTAGTTACACTGGTTTCAGTTGATACTTGAATAAAACATCACTAAACATTATTTATAGCACACACCTCCTGTCCAATAATTGCAATGAACTTTGCTCTTTGTTACATTTAATAAAAAACAAGTCTGTATTTTACCATGAAATTCAAACAATGCAGTTTTGGAGCTTTTTATTCTGACGTGACAGATCACTGTAGCCACCTCAGTTCAAGCGGCAGTTTATGCATGCTTTATTTAATATATATTTGAATAAATGAAAAGTTATGTTAGGTTTAAATGTTTAAATTTCAACCATAAACTGGTAATTATAACATTAGAAAGTTTATATTAAAACGGACTTATGTGCAGTTAAAAATTTTGTATGCAACTTATATCTAAAAAATAAAAAGCAATTGAATTTAATAATTTTAAATCTATGGTTGTCTATGGCATTATAGTAATGTACCGAATGAGAGGGTTTCGTTTATAGTTTTTTTTTTTTAAATTTGATGTGAATGTGAATCTAAAATATTCCCACATGAACATGATAGTGAACTGAATAAATTTGTGAAATGTTTGTATTGTCTCAAATGTTTATGGTTAGTTTCCACATTTGTACCCATTTTAGTCCCAGTCTTGAGCTTCGTCTTCCCTTTGTTTCTGTTATCTAAGCTCGATCTGTCTCTGGATCCATTATGCTTTCTTCATTTACATTGCTGCTGGGTTGTTGTATGACACTCCATGCATCTACCTGAGCTCTGTGTATTAATGCTTGTGCCTATTTAGCCTCTCTGCAGCGATCCCTCAATTCAGCTTACTGCCCAAACAACACACAGTGCTCAGCCGCTGGGGAGACGCTAACAAACTCCAGCAGAGCTCTGTACTGGGGGTGTGCCTTTAATTCATCCTGGAAAAGTTGTCCCTTGAGAACAGGTGGCTGTATCAGCCACATGGTGCTTGAGGTGCCAGAGGTCATTACTAGCTGCTTTATTGTCCACAGCAGTCTGTGAAGGGACTTTGCTGCTGCAAAATCAAGGTTATGGCCAGGGGTCAGATGACATGGGCTGCTCCCATGTGGCTCCACGGGGCAACTAATGAACTGTCTGAGGTATTAAAATGCCTTCTGTCCTGAAAGAGTACATTATATGTGCATCTAGTGCTTATAAGTGCTTAAGTTTATTCCTTCCTCCTTTGCGTATATTTATATAAATGGGCAAGAGGAAAGTGGCAGCGGTGATTAATCATAAAAATTACATGACAGGATGAAAAAGCCTTTAATTTTGAATTTTCTGATTTAGTTACAGTGGCAGTGTTGAAGTTGGGACAGAGCCAAACGCAGCCTGTATGTTTACATGCATTTTAAATGTTTAATTTCAGCTGGGCTAAAACAGTCATTTGTCTTTTTTAAAGTTCAATTCTTTAGTTCAACTGAAACATTGATTTTGATTTTGATTTTTGCGAAGTCAGTCTAACAGACCTAGATAATGTGATTGTGACTTTCTCAGCATGTATACACAAAATTCTTGAATAATTAGTTCTATATTGAAATAGTAGGCCTATTCATGTACAAAAAAGTGTGTTTGCGTGTGTATATATATATATATATATATATATTTTTTTTTTTTTCTTGATACTGCTTCCTGAAAAGTCGTCTGACCAATGCAGATGTAAATATAAAATAGCACAGATGGTACTTGCAGTCAAAATGATCCACATGCTCATCCCTTTTTCTGTATATGATTAATATTTTAGTTTAACTTCTCAGAGGTCTTCTGTATTCATCTGCTCTATTTTGACCTTTCAAAGTTTCTCTTAGAATTCTACCTTCACAGTTTGACTTCTCCATAGCTCTAGCCTTGCAGGATCCAGTAAGTGGAAGCTGAAAACCACATCTTGTCCTCTGCCAGATATGTCCATGCATTTGTTTTCACCCTTTTTTTATATTCCTCTCCTCATCTCCCTCCCGTCTTGAGTGCTCTTCCCCTTATTTAGCCCCTGTTACACCCATGTTGCGCTTTTCTGTGACACTCAACCCTTTAGCACACAGCTATCATGCTACCAAGCAGGGAAGTTTGAATCACGGGTAACGAGGAGCCAAAGAGCTGCTATTTATAGCACCTGCCCCACAGCCTTGGAGCGTCATGTCAAAGTAACATAAACCTATTAATCTTTTTTTCTCTGCTTGTTTAACTCGTACTTCTGTACGTCCCCATGCACATTCCTGTGGCATTTTAATGAGTATCGATGCATGTTAGTATCTGCTCGCAGACTGCTGTGAAGACAATGCTCTAAATCTCTTCTCAGGTAATTCCACCACTGCTTGGGTAAATTATGGTTCCTCAGCATACAAATCACGATCATCTGATGCATACACTGACTAGATTTTTATTCAAACCTTTCGTTCATCCTCTTTAATCCTTTCAACCGAGAGTCTATTAGTTCAAATAGCACTTGAGAGGTGCACTGGGGCATTTTTTTTCTCTCGCAATGTGCAAAGGCTTGCATCCCAGTGGAAACTAACTAAGTAAGGGCCAGTTTGTTTTATCTGAAGAATAGCTCACTAAGTAACTGAATCTCACTGAAAATATATTCCCCAGGTTCACGGAGGAACTCTGGGAGGCTTGTGCGATGATGTCATGCTGCCTTTAAGATGATGGGCCGTATCAGGGCTCTTGCAAGGCGCTGACAGCTCATCCTGTAGTTATGCCACACTCGCTGCTCACTGTATAGTGCCACGGCGAGCGTCTGAGCGGGATCAGAGGGGCTGAATATCTCAGGCTTGTTGGGGGATGGGGAGAGATTCACAGCTGCTGTTCACCACTCAGAATTCCACTCAGAATTCCACAGGCTACTCGACCATTCACATTTGTTAAAATTTGGCCAGCGCTCGGAATCTTGGCTAAGTTGCCGTTTCAGATGCCAGCATTTGCACGGGGATCAGGAAGGAAATTCCTTGTAAAAGGGGACTGATTATGCAGCTGTTGGACTGGTGTGCATTTTCAGAGTTGACCGCTGAAGTGCCTTTCCTTGATTACATAAAGGAAAAATTATGGTACAATATAAAACTTTAGATTTGTAGCCATTGGTTATAAATATATAAACAATGTTTATAATGCACTACTCTTTAAAAGTTTCAAGGAGAAGAAATGAAGACTTTTATTCTGCAAGGATGGATTAAATTGTTCGAAATTGACAAAAAAGTAATGTATAATGTTAGCAAAGATTTTTATTTGACAAATGCTGTTCTTTTGAACTTTACCATACGATTTTTAGCACCAAATCAGGATATTAGAAGACTTCTGAAGATTAGATAGGTTTCTGAAGGATTATGTGGCACTAAAGACTGGAAAGGTGGCTGTAAACATAGCTTTGGCATGTTTAAAAAAAGTTATTTTTAAATTGTGATATTTCACAGTATTACTGCTTATACTGTATTTTTGATCAAATAAATGCAGCCTTAGTTTAAATAAGAGACTTCTTTAAAACTTTTACAAATCTTACCAACCACCAAAATTTTGGTGAGTAGCAGATATAATATTATGAGTAATGCAGTTCTTCATTTGGCTATTAAATATGTATAAAAAAATAAAAAAAAACTACAGACTGATGGGTTCACCAGAATCACGTACCATAAATTGCTAACCTCAGAGCCCATGGTAGATCTGTTTGAAAAGGTTTATACAGATTTGTTAAAAATTAATTTCTCTATAGAGAAAATGAATGGGGATTTTGATTTCAGGAACCCGACTGTTGCACTCTATTAGCCCTGTGCTGTTATTTTATTGGCCGGGATCCTAATATATGGTGAAAAATGCATGCTGTTTGCTATTTCCAAGGTCAGATGCTAAGCTCTAAGCTTATTTTGCCAAAGGCTAAATGTAAATTGCTGGACAGTGCTGGCATCATGATGAAAATGATAATAAGATTGGCGTTTGTCACAGAGTTTTTTTTTTTTTTTTTAACCTCATGGTCATGCAGTATTCCATATACACACAATTTTTTTTCCTCCATCCCTGATCTTTCCAGTACTGCTCTACTCTCATCTCTGCCTGAACACACAACAGCAACAGGAGCCTGTTTCAAAGGTGACTGGCTGCTTTGTGTTGTAATTCTAAAGCAGAAGGTAAAGACAAGGACCGCCTGCCCTCTCACGCCCATCCCACACTGCAGGGTTAGTCTTAATAAAGATTACCTTCAGATAAGCCGGTGTTGCCTTGGGTACGTTGGGTGCAGTTGGAAGATGCGATCTCGTTGGCGACAATAAAAAGCTAATCGCAGATAATCACCTTGCTGCAGGCAGGTAGCGCCTATGTCTCCCCTTTCCCTGAACTATTGAGTTTGCGGCGTACGAGAGGCTTTTCAATCAGCCCACCATCTGCTGCTCAGGTGCACACGAGCCACACTTTATTTTGACTTTGTCAAAAAACAACACTGTTATAAAGGAGACGTATGAGTAATCGACAAAAGAGACGAGATGGTATTTGTGTAAACAAAAGGTTTGCTTTGTCTGGTTTTCTTTCTTGAAGAGCTGTTTTTTTTTTTTTTTTTTGACTGTGAAGTTCAAAAGCTTACTTTTTTCTACATGGCATCGAACGAAATACAAAAGTATTGAGAGACAGAAAAATCAGTAAGCCTTTTTGTAAAATGATTTTTTTCAGGATTAATTCACCCGTGTAAGTCTTTTCCTTGCGTCTTTTGTTCGCTCTCGTTTTATGTCTTCACGCTCTCCTCCATTATAAAAACTGGATGAGCTCGTGGTTACAAACCGTTAATTGCCTCTCATACATAAAACCTCATTCTCGGTTTAATGTGGCACTGTATCCTCAACATGCATCCTGCTGGCGATGCTAGACAACCCTCTGGTGCTTTTTCTCTTTGCATAATCTTAACGGGTAAAGCCCTCGTTACATCCCTGCAGCTGAGGCGACGTCACTCATAGTGCTCTGTTTATTCTCTTTTTCCCTTCTCCACAGCAGTTGGCAAACTTGAGTCCTCACTTCCTAATCCCCCCCCATAAACAACACAAGAGCAGACATTTACATAGCCCATTAGGAGCGACGCTGAATGGGAGAGTCCGCACTGTTTAATGGAAAACATTCTATTGCAAATGAATATTTTATGGAGAGGTTGCTGTTGACATGCTGCGACGACGCTGTGCTACTGTGGCGTGCATTACTCATGTGTCAGACTGTGGAGACTGTGCTTTTCTACTGACAGCAGATTAGACAGTCACCCGTCAGAAATGTTCATGTCACACCACAGGACTGTTTCTTGATGTCTTTGATCAAGCTTCAACTTGTTGAATTGATGTTTTTTGGAAGGACCAGTTGATGTTACGTTTGAAACAGAATTATGGATTTCAGTGTTTTCTAATCATGCAGTACATAATTGTTTTATTTATTATCTTTGTGGTTTAGTGTTCATATTTTTTTCCCCAGAGTTTTAGTTTTTATAGCTACTTTTAGTTTTTTAGGGCTTCCAAAGTTAAAGGGATAGTTCACCCAAAAATGAAAATTGTCATTAATTGCTCACCCTCATGTCGTTTCAAACTTGTAAGACCTTCGTTCATCTTCAGAACACAAATTAAGATATTTTTGATGAAATCCAAGAGCTCTCTGACCCTCCATAGACAGTAACACAACTGAAATGTTCCCAGGTCCAGAAACGTAGCAGTAAAATAGTCCATGTGACATCAGTGGTTCTACTGTAATTTTATGAAGCTATGAGAATACTTTTTTTGCGCCAAGAAAACAAAAATAACTTTATTCAACAATTCTTCTCCTCCTCATCCCGTCTGCGGTGGCTTGCTGCCATTGTGGAGAGTATCACGACGCTTGCGTTTGCTCTCCTTTTTGACTTAATTTTAAACATATCTATTATTTTAGCATTTCTAATAGTTAAAAAAAAAAACTATTTGTGAAATGTTTTGCAAACATTAGAGCTGGCCAAAGTCCCTAAACACCTTTGGAGCTGCAGTACGTGATCAATATATTGTAAAGACATGGAAGAGAGGAAGTACAGTAGTTTTTTTTTTTTTTGAGTCACCCAATGCGACCAAACGGCTGCCTCTGAGCATGTCTTCCATCGCTCAGCACTTCACAATGTCTGGCCCGTGTCCAGTGCTACAGTAGTTGGCTTGCATTGAACCCATCTCCTTTACTGTGTATATATAGCCATATGCTGAAGAGTTGATTCTGTGATACTGTACTTAAAACTTATGATAAATACTTTGTTCTTTATCATACTAAAATATTAAAATGTAATCTTAAATAGAGCTTAGACAATGCAACTAGATTTTTTTTTTTTTCTGGGAAAGTCAGTGACTTGATGCGACGGAGTTAAACAATTTTAATGCCAATGATCAGACATATCGATATGTTTTTACTGATTCCTGTAAGTATTATAGACCTCTTTGGATACTTCCTATATTGCAGTTTGGCTTTGAATATATAGGTTACGGACTAATCAGATTTACTTCTTTCTAAAGCTGTTTATTTCAAAAACCGTGGCATCACTTTTCATTTGTTACTACTTTCAGACCTAAAGATCCTTCAGTAACAATTGAATCCCCCGTCAAACATTCCGCAAGCGTGTCGTCATACTATGGGTTTGTGTCCTTCATGCTCTTCCTGCGTGAAGAATGAGGAGGAGAAAGTCCGAGCATCCTGACTGGAGAGAACGGCTGCAGCTGTTTGGGATTTAGGAGTAGTAGCCTTCCCTATGGAGCAGGATTACTAGAACTACCTCAGAGACCGCGAGTGAGCTAGATCGTGGCATGGCACTGATGGATGAGAGCGTGCACACGTGAGCGCATCAGCTTGTTGACTTAGTGTGCTTGTGTGTGTCTGTGCTGTGTGCAAATGGACTGATGCAAACAGCTGTTGACCCTGTGTTTGCCTCCCAAAAAAAGTACACCGTACTTTCACCAATCTGTTGTTTGTATGCATGCAGACTTGACCCCGACAAGTACTATCAGGAGCGGCATTGTTTGCACGAATTCCGTGCGTCTTGCTCAAGGAGCTTTTCACAGCATAATCAATGAGTCTTACTCATTCACATCAATAGAGTGCGGTGCATATCACTTACAGATGTGCTATGCCGGCCCTTCTTCGACTCATGTCCGCACTCAGCTGCATTTTCAACCCATATCGAATTTGTTTCGAAGCAGATGCATATCCTCTCGAGAGCCATTCTGGAGCGCACTTCTGTACCCGTGTACCTTGACGCACAGCTTCTGTGACAAGGACAACTGCTGTTGTCCTCTAAGACCCGGCGTGCATTGCATTTCCTCTTCAGCACTGCTTGAGATAAGCTCACAAATCAAGCCCCATACTTTTTAATTCTCTTCCCTTTTTTTCATCATCCTCTACTTTCCATTTTTTGTGAAAGATCTCAGTTTGTGAAAAGGTCACATCGGTCGCTGTTTCATATTTACCCTTGAGGCTATAATCTTGCAGCTCTGAAGCTCATTTTGATGATGAGTGGTTTGAGTTAACAGAGAATCGGCCCTTACACCCCCACACAGCTCTTCTGCTTGATGTAATGAGCATGTGCTGTGAATTTTTAAAGATGTCCAGTTGTCATTGGACCTCTAGGAGACAGAAGTCCACTTCCGGAGTGCTGCAGACTGTTAGAATAACATCGGAACTGAGTAATGATGTCTCTGAGTGCACTCCTGTTTATTGTCCTTGGATCAGTGTTGATTGAGTCAGTTGAGTATAACATAGGATGGTACAACAAGCTGAATTTAATTTACTCTAATTGCAGGTTTTTATGTATTATATTTACTTAATTTAGCTTTGTTTTAACTCTTACTTTATTACTTGAAAAGGAATTTTACTGATTGCATGTTGTCCTGTTGGATCTAATTGAGGAAGTTTCACTCCACAAATGCACACAGTGGCTGTTTTTTTTAATGATTGCCCAAAAATGGCTAATGAAAGAGGCCTTTCTTTCCTTGTGGAATTGAAAAAGAGGATAGTTGTTACATTTTAACAACCCTGTTCATGTCAGATTCTCTTAAAAAGATGAACATTACGACTTTAAAAGCAAGGTTTCACAGCTTTAAAACGAGACGGTGTCCAAAGAGATTTTGGTAAGCGAGAATGCAGCTTTGGTCATGCTGATGAAAGACTAAAATCAAAGAATGTTCTGGCACCCTGCTCTGAAATGGATTGGTGATGACGATTTAGTGCATGGAGAGCAGGAATGATTGGGAAACATTTGGATCGTCTTTAGCAGCCCCACAGCTGCATTTGTAGCACTCTTGGAGTCTTTCTATGCAATTGAGGGAATGCTGAGATACCATTCCTCATCATAGGAGTGAAATGGAAGGCAGAGGTGGCGCTGTTGTAACTCATGTTTCAAGAGGAGAGGGGTGGCCCGAGCTGTGCGTGCATGCGTGTGAGATTGGGATTTTAAATCTGCTTGTAGACATCTTCTGCTCCCCTCATTTTAGCCGCGTTATAGAGAGCTATCATTCACTCAACACTGCCACAGCTGCTTTATTGCACTCACTGTATCCCATATCCTACAAATGAATCCTCAGCTGAATGTGTTTGAGTGTAATTGTTTGCTTCCTAATTCATGCATACTCGCCTTTTATCTCCAGTGACTGTAATTGAACATTTTTTTTTAATATTCCAGTCTAGTCAATCTAGTATGTATTCAGTGTCCTGAAGGCTAGCACATATGCACAAATACGTAGTTAATGGTTTATTATTATAATTATTGCTTATCAAGATTTTAGATTGATAAGGTAAAGACCAGGAATGATTTTAAATTTGTATAAGAAAAAGTACTTAAAATGCCTTGTTTTTTACCATTTTAAGCACACGTTTCACTAGTTTGTTTTGAATATAATTTTATATTTAAGTGAAATAAAAAAAAAAAAATCGTAGAAAAAATTTTTTAAATTATTTTAGATTAAATGTAGCGTGTCACAACCTATTTAATTGCAAATAAATCAACACCTTTGACAAGACAAATCTGAATTCAACTGTAATGCAGTACTATGATATTGGTTGTTTACTCATATTATTTTCCCTCTCCATATGGCCTTGATTAAGTCAGTAGAAAGGAAGATATTGAGTTATCTTTGACATAACATGCACCAATGAATTATTCACAATAAGACCAGACACTTTTATTAAATAACTTTGTATGAATGTTTTCCTATCTAATATAATAAATATATATATTTAATTACTCATTTCTTATCTTTGTGCTTTCATAATTAAAATGTGGTGTGTGTGTTTGTTTCAGGAACCTGCTTTCTGTGAATTCCCCGTCTTGTTTTGGAGGCAGCGGCCATCCTTGATTTGTTCTGAACGGGACAGGTAAGAATAACTTTTCCAAAAACACAACACTGCTTTCATTCAATTATGATTGTACCCTATTATGATTTTTTTTTCTTTAAGAGAGAAAAAGAGGAAACTAACCTCTTGGAAAAAAAAAAAATGTCAGAATCAATATACTCAAAATTCCAGCTGTATGAAAGGGAAGTGCCACATTTCAGTTAAAATTACTGCATTTTCTGGTCTTTTTGCTATGGAATGGGTATGTGACTAAGTTGAACCTACAGCCTGGACCATGGCGGTTTTTGCATGATTATAGTTAAAGAAGTACAATTTATGATACCATTGTTGTCAGATTTTATTGATATTTAGACAAATAGCTGCCCATGGCATGATCGAGATGGCTGTGAGTGAACCGACTTGCTCCAATGAGGGCTCCAAAGATGCTGGGATGACATTACAATAATGATAGTTTATGACACACCTTAAGAGTTTCCTCTAAATGAGAAACCTCCATTTGGATTTAAGGGATATAGAAGACTAGCCCCAAAACATCATAAATCACATTATTCTCTGATTAGCATTGAAATCTATTAAAATGGTGTCTTCCCATATGATCACGTAATGCTGACATGATTTATAGAGATTCTTAAATGTATCTTAAATCATCTCTTGCTGCCTCCCTGGGCTCTATGAATAGCCTGACCCTCTATAGATAGTAATGCATCTCTTGATTGGGCCTCATATAGGCCTCATGCTCTGATATTTGACGACATAGTTGCCTCTCTGATAGTGCTGCTGCTAGCGGTGCGCTTTGTAAAAATAGTGCATGTGATCTAACAGGACCTATCACTCTCTCTAGGGCTTCTTAAATCCAAAACAAGTGTGTGTGTGCGTGTGTTAAGGTGCTCTAGTTGTTCTCCTAACTGCCCGAAGACCGGCGCATCAAGGCTAGTGTTGCCAAACAGGCTGGCTAAAATTAGTGTGAGGCCAGATAACCTGCAGCAGCGGATCAAAGGCGAGCTGAACCGGCTGGCGTCAGCATGGCTAGGGAGACATTTATGTGTTTGTGTGTGTGCTTGCTAAATGTTGAGACAGTATTGTCACGAAATATGCATGTAGACACTACGGGTGCAACGGTTCAACTTACGGTTCGGTTTGCTTTGGTTTTGGTATGGTTAGGTATGTGCTATGTTTAGTGAAAAACTATACTGCCAAATAAAAATAAAGAAAATAAGAACAAGTAATTAACTACAAGCAACAGCAAAAATAAATACAATAGAGCAAAGATAGAAATAACATAAACTGCTTTTCTTTTTCTTTTCTTTTTTTAGGTAGGTCTAACAGTTTTAGGTACAGAAATTGAATAAAGTAATCAAATATAAAATAACATGGCATTAGGGCTGCCATTTTTATTTCGATTAATCTATCGACTAGTTAATCGATTATTTGATTAATTTAACCATTTCCCACAAAAATCTACAATTTTACTTACAAATATTTTATTAAACCAAATGAAATCCTTTTTTTATAGCAAAAGCGCAACATAGAGTGCAAGAAGCAAGTGTCCATCTCATGGTCCAAAGTTCAGCATTACAGTGCGAGAATGACAACATATCCACGTGTTCTAGTCTACTACTAATACAATTATAATCAAAAAACACTATTTAAAGGCGTATTTACCAGAAATATTATTTACCAGAATTTATTTGGGTGAAAAATGTAAATGTAAAGTATTTCTGAAAAAAAAGGAAAAAATGTAAAATATAAAATCAATTAATTGGAGATGCTTTTGGTTATTAAAATTTAATGGAACTTTTAAAATGACTTAAAATACACATATAATAGCAATGATGCAATAATAATTAGTTTTTAAAAAATCTTATGGTTTTATTGAACAAAACTGTTAAAATGCATAATGTATTATAAACAATAGAGCTAATGTGCATTACGCATAACAACAAAGGCCTGCAGGAGGCGCCAACGACCTGATGATTATTTTTACACATTACTGCGCGATCTAATCCTTGTTTAATATTGACCAAGCACCATTTAATTCAAATGTCCACTTAATCTTTAATATTTGGCCATTTCTTTAGGGCAGAAATGCTATAGCCGCTGTAATTAAATGAATATGTTGACATCAAAACGTGTAAACTCGCGATGTAAAATCCTGTGTTTGTGTAGATTTATAAATGATTTACCTTACCAATCTGATGAAATGGCGCACGTTGCGTTCCCAGATGAACGTTATAATAAACCCAAACTCACAACAACATGCAGAGATGGAGTTTGAGACGCTCCACACACGTAAATGATAACTTTCTGCTGAACTACTGTGAACGGAACCGCTATGAGACGCACGTATAACCTACACGCATGGAAATAATTAAAGTGCATACACTGTGTTAGAACGGCTTCGCATATAATTATTTAATTAAATCGTAGCGTTCGTGAATGAACAATTATGCTTAATTATGATTTTTAAATGGGTTTAATATATCATGCAGCCTTGGAAAATAGTCTAATAATGTGTTTTATGGATTCTCGTCCATGAAATGCACCACTTCCGGTATTTTGCCGGTTAGAAGCGAGCAAAATGAAGTCGACGATTTTTAGAAAATTGAATAGTTGACTAAAATCTATGAATCACGAAAGCCCTACATAGCATATTTATTATAGTTACAAAAGCTATTTAATAAAGAGCAGTGAGTGATTTCCTTGTTGTTGCTGTTTGATTAACATTAAGAAAGAGCTGTCACTTTAAGAGAATGCACGGATCCAGTGCACTGATACTGTATGTTGAACCAAATATGTCTGCTAGGATACTTACCAATGTCGACACAGTTTTCGTGAGAATTTGTCTATTCAGGCACAAGACTTGAATGAGAACTCAATATTTACTGTATTCTAATTCCTTTTTCTGGTAACGCAGTAAAGTAATGCGTTACATTTGAAATTTATGTAATTTGATTACAGCTGCTAATGTCAATAAAATTGTTACTTAATTTACAAATACAGTGTTAAAAAAAATATGAAGGAAAAATAATGTTTTACGCATCAGTATGCCCTTTAATAAATCACCGGAGAATGCGAGCTAAAAGGCAGACGAGTTTTGCAAAACTTACATGCAATGAAAGGTTGCCTATCATATTTCAAAATATTGCACTCGACATATAAAAGTTCAACAAGTGAATGAGTCGCGTCGGCATCACAATACAAGGCTTATTCCTCACAGCACATCTTTCAAAAACGAAAAGTAGCCGAGATGAACTTGAATCTTTCTTTGTTTACAGAGGTGATGTGGACATTTACATGTTCTTGTGTCTCAAGCTTGGTTTCGTGTGGATGATTATCTCATAGCGCACGATGTGCCTGGGAATGATCGCATTATAGGTGAGCTCAGATAGGAAAGACTGTACCTCGCGTTGGTTTCATACGGATTATTTTATCAGAGAATATTTGTTTTCGACATGACTTACTTCATTTAATGATATACTCTTCCAAACAGGCACCAGATGTCTATATGACGTTAAATTGACGTTGGACATGACGTCGGATAGACGTTGCATTTTGGTTGAAAATGATAATCGGATTGACGTCAGTATTGTTTTGTAAGCGTGTCTTGATCTCTACAAGTAGCAAGCCACGAACTGACGCTCTTGTGCCCTTGAGCAAGGCACTTAACCTCAGGTTGTTTCAAGAGGATTGTCCCGGTAATAAGTTCTATTAGTATACTGTAAGTGTTGGCTGAATTACTATTTCAGTGCATTTCCTGAGCATGCTTTGACCGCTTAAGGACTCATTTTACATTAGGCTTTTGTATCAGGATGTGGTCTAGTGGTGTGATGTGCCCACGCTCATTTATATATACCTATCTGTTTTCATGTGTATTCAGCTGGTGGATCAGCATATTGACAACGGAGGTCACTTAAATATCACCATCTCTGCGTTGCACTGCCCGTTCCGCCCTGACCACAGGCATGCGGCACAGCTCCGGCCGCGGTACAGGGAGGTCACACGTAACTCAAACCCAGAGAGGATAGAACCAAACAAGGCCTTCTAGAGGCAGCAGTATCCATTTTAGGGTGCTTTCACACTTGAGCTTTTGATCGGACCACAGCTTGTTTGATATTGGTGTGTAAGCACTTTTCAGAATTCCGGTGTGCATCATACTTGATTCTGCTTGAAATGGGTTACTCGCTGAAGTTAACCACTACTGATGATGTGTATTTGACACCTGTGGACTGTCAGAAAATGAAGTCTCTTAAAGCCCAGTTTTTACACTTTTACTACACTGAAATTTCTTTATTTTTATTTGCATTTTTATTTCTTTTTCAAAAATCAAGCGTTCCCACCGCATTTTCACCACAGATTATGTATTGTATTTAATAACTTTAGACACATACATTTAAAAAAAATAATAATAATAATTGGTCACCGTAAACATGCAATAATATTTTCAGACTTTTTGCGTAATTTTAATAATAGTCTTGATTGAAAAACATGCCTAGGTCCTCTCATACAGTGAAATCACTCAGAAATTGCTTGTAAATTTCACAAATATTTACACAGAAATGGCAAGTAACACATTGAATTAAGAATTAAATTTTGAAGTAGAAAGACTGAAATGCTTTAATCTTGTATTGTTTTATTATAATTTAGAAATATTTTACAGACCCAAACAATCAAACCAAGTGTGAAAACAGCCTTATACACCATTTGCATTTAAATTTACCTCAAGCACTTTGTCTCATGGACAGTTGCTCAAGGGAAAACGGCAGACTCTGCTTAATTGGGTATTGATTGACTACGTTTCGGCAGAGGAGACAATGAATTACCGTCTGGAAAAATGGCGGAGAGGCCCTGGACATAAAGACAGGCGGAAATACTCATTCACTCAGCATTTATTTATATAGCTGAGTAATTAATGATGCAGGAGGGGATGCCTAATTAGGCTAAAGATTCGTAAGATTGTGTTTATTTTTGGATGTCATGATGCAGAAGTGTGCATTATTGTGGTGCAGATCGGTGATGCTGGAGCTAGAAATGGTAAAGTTTGTATGGGAGAGAGTGGGGAAGAATGCAAAGGAAGACAAAAGCGTGTGCATTACGCCCTTTGAGAATATTAATTTGGCCCTAAATCGTTTCCCTGCATTGGTTTTCATTGTCCTGGGAGTAGTGATGAAGTTTGATACGCTTGCTCATTTAGGCACAATTTAAGCAGACTTGTTCATTCTCACAGGCAAAGCAAGTGAAACTATTTAAACACCTTTTATGTAATACATTCACGGTGGAAGAACAAAATGATAATAAATGGCAAAATGATAAACTGACAGCTAATTTTAATTAGCGCTCGTTGAGTTGGGGCATTCATGTCTTTGTCTTAGGATAAAGCTTTGCAATGCTCAAATGAAGCTGTATAGCGGCTTAACTATTTTTCAGTGCCAGTCCTTTTCCATTTCAACATTATACAAGGGAATTTGAGCAGGAACGCAAGGTTAATTTCCTTTGTGCTTCTGTTTTTGTAGTACCATACCTGCATCACCCAAATGCCTGAAATTGAAATTGAAATAAATGGCACAATATGTCTCATTTATTTATTTATAAACTATGCAGATATTAATTCATGCAATAATAGCTGCTCTCACAGTTTGTCGTGTGTAGGTGCTTATTTATCTTAATCAGCCTCTTGTAATAGGACTTTACTTTAAAAAGGCTTTGTCTGAAACACAATGTTTTTGCAGGTAGTATACAGAGTTAGGAACATGGACAAGTATGATTCCTGTAGAATGGCATCGCAATGGCAGTTTCACATGCTTCTTACCCCTTAATGGTGTAGTAACAGCATATAATCATTTATCTTTTAAACAAGATAGCACAAGCCGTATTTGGAAATTTGATACTTTTTCAAAATCTTTTATGTAACCAAAATTTTTTTTATTTTTTTTGCATATGAATTTTAATTAGCTTTGCCTTCTGAGTCAGTGTCATGACGTTGGCAATTAATTTACACTCAAGCCTACACTTAGCTCGAATTTGTAACCTTTTTATTTCAATGTTGTGTTTCTTGTGTATTTCTTTGATTGTCTCTAAACGTCACTTGTCCTAGATTTGTCCTAAATCACGAGACATGATGCAATGGAACCTTTTTTAGAAGGTACTTTCTTACAATGACACACACAGGGACTGGCAGCTGTGTTCGGTTTCAGACACAGCCAGAATGTCATAACAGAGTTTAAATCATTTGATTATGAGGAATGACCACACACACCGTCTCTGACACACACAGTTTCTTTTATTAGAGTAAGCTGGCATCCTGCTGTTTATCTATTTAATAGTGCACATGTTTACCCAGCATGTTTCTCAGCAACAGCGGTCAATATTGGCAGATTATAAATATGGTTTATATTTTAATAACCATGCGATATTGGCTATTTTTGTATTGTCCAGGGAATTAAATACTTGAGAAATAAAAAGTATTTCATCTCCGCTGATTTATTTAGGAACTTGATTATTCATAACAAATGATAAACCTATCAACATTGCCAAAAATCGTAACATTTATAATGGCTGAAATGGAAAATGAAAATTGCATTTTAAGCTACTCTTTCTATGTATTTTATGTGTAAATGCCCACCAATGCTTCTCTGTCTGCACTAGAGTGTGATTTTTCCTTTAAGATGGCACACAACTTTCTACAGCAATGTTGTTTGAAAGTTGCGGAAACATTCCACCAGCCCTCTATGTGCGGTGATAGATAAAAGATTGTAGTCTATGTCTCATTATTTCTTTCTCAGTTTTCCACCGTAGGAGCAATTGCTCCAATCCGCCATGCTGAAAGGACCGTCCCTCCCTTTCAGTTGCCAGTGTGTGAGACGCTATTCAATTGTGCCATTCTCTAAGGATTGAGTTTGCCTCGTATTGATCTATCACATACTAACACCCATGGCCTTTATTAGACATATTAGGTTGTATGTATTACAATATAGCGTCTATATCACATGGGCCCTCATGATAGACACGGCAAGGAAAAAAAATTGCACAGCTAGTGATAACATCTTATTTAACATGTTGGAATGGGACCATTTTTAAAGTTGTCAATTCGATTTATACTTTACTGTATTTCGGAGAATTGAGGGAAAACCTTTTGCGCAGGGAGTCTAATATAGTTTCCAATCTCGTGGTTGTATTAGATTGACTGCTGATAGAATAAACCCCAACTCTGAAGTTTGTGCAAAAACAATAACGGCTGGCAAAATAACAGGCTAGTTCCTGCTGTGGGTTTTGATTGGCTTCTTATAACAATGCAGTGGGAGAAGTTTGTTAAGAGACCTTTCTCACTTCACCTCTGTTTCACCTCACTTTCGGACCACCAGTGAGATGACCTTTATCACCCTGTGCACAAGCTCCAAGACTCATCTCACACCTTTCTGACAGCACAGTTGCACATATCCTGACAGGAAGGGTTTTGTTTGTGCCGATGATTTTTCAATCAGACCTTTCAAAGATAAGGACATCTTACTATAAAGCAGCTCTTGAAGATGAACTGCAGAACCTCATTAGTATTTTAGTCAGGTTTTGTTTTTGTTTGGTTTATGCTGTACTGGAATGAAACCTGTTTTCTGTAAAGGGTAGTTTTCAAAGGCAAAGTTTGGATGCAGAAATAATCCATTAAGTCAACCTTGAAGGTGGTATTACATTATCACTTTAAAGGTGATTTTTTTTTTTTTTTTTTTTTTTTTCTCATATCTTACTTGTAAAGACAATGATACGCAAGTCATTCTAGGTTTCATTACCTAAAACATGTAAAGTAAACTGACTCAATCAATGGTGTGAGTTTTAGGCGGGATTATCTGTTTGCCTAACCAATGACAAATGGGAGAAGTGGTTTATGTGCTGCTGGTGATGCAGAAATTACACACTTTAACATTCATGCCGAGTTCCCTTCTGGCTCCATTTTTAAAGTTGAAGTGTTTTTGATTCTGTATTCTAGATTGGATATCACATAGAGTTGTTCAGGCAGACAGACAGTTGCATTAGTAGTGGCAGTTGATGGGCGTTGGACATTATTGCATTTTTAATTTGAAAGGAAACACATTAAAATGTGAGTTAGGTGGACAGAGAAGCACATAGAGCTCCCAATAGTGTTTATTATGCAGAATGCATCCAAAAGGAGGTGACACAGAGTGATAATGTTATTAAAGGAATAACTCAGACAGAAATGAGCATTCTGTCATCATGTTATTGCAAATTGTAGTTTCTTTTTTTAAGGAAAAATAGGAAAAACAACATTTATTTGAAATAGTTAAAACTTTAACATAAAAAAATCACTTTTGATAAATTCAATGTATCCTTAATTATTAGAAATATTAATTTCTTAAAAAAAAAAAAAACTTCCCCATCCCACACCATTAAACAGTAGTCTAGGTGGGAAAAATACAAATCTAAGACATAACATGAGCAATTACTTTTAATTGACTGTATTGAACTTGTCATTTATTAGAAGATGGGTGATTTTAAAATGATGCTGAACAGTATACGGATGGTATAGGCATTTCTTTTTCTTTCTTTCCTTTAAGCAAATTAGATACAATGTGAATTAGTGTTTCATTTTGGATAATATCCACACACTTGACAATGTGACATTTGACAATGTGTACAGTGATCACCCATAAATTGTAAGTGTAAGAATGGCAATTAAATTTTATGCTTTTATGTTTTTGTTTTGGATGTCTATATGTATGTATAGAAATTACGTGTGGCACCTTTGCAAATCAAATTTCCTAAGGGACACAATAAACTGAACTGAACTGATCTAGCTTAAAAAAACCACCGGCCATGGTAGGGCTTAACGGCCTGGCCTGGGCATTGTCTCTATTGATCAGGTATGTTAATTCTCCATTTACTTATGAATTTTTAATTCACTGGCTATTAAAGTGTCTCATTATGATTATTCAGGTGAAAATTATTGTCTAGGTTACTAGACAATGTATTATCATTTTATCGAGATTACAGAAATGTCCTAAAATTGGAATTGCCTATAAAGAATTTGGTTTTTGGAAGCGGTAAGGGGCAATTCCTTTATGAAGACCCATTTCTGTCTGATAAGAAATGGCTATTAGCCAGCAACATTTAGCGTTTAATGGTTTTGCATAATGTTTAGAGGTGGATAAATCTGAAATCAATATTCCTGCATTTATATACTGCTGTTCAACAATTGTGCCTGAGAATATCTTGTTTACTTTTCTACTAAAGTCCTCAAACTAAAGATTCTTAAGATTTATTGAGACAAACCTCACACGCTTTGGCAAAGCCAGCAACTAGATCCACCTCGTAAAGGCTCAATGTAAGAACCCAGTTCCCTAGAGCACAAATAAAACCCTTTGCAAACCTACAGATTTGGTTTTTTTTTGCATTTTAAAATGTAAATATTGTTTGACTTAAGGGTTCAGACAGCATTGGACCCCACTGACTTTCATTGTATAAAAAAAAATCTAAATGCTTTTGTATTTTGCAAAATAAATAAATTGGTAAAAAGAAAATAAATGTATATTTTTTATTAATTAATTAAAAAATGGTTGTCAAAAGGAATGTTATCAACCCAGTAAAAGCTGCATGTACTACATCCTAACCAAGGTATTTATTTAAAATGTATTCACATAATCATAAATCTTTTTTATGTAAAAATATACAAAGGAATGTCTCTCCATCGTAACCAGCAATGAACAGCTTTTAATGAACTAACGCTTTTTTAATGAATTAATGTTTATTCTAACATTGACACAGTCTCTCATTTAACCTTGATATGATTCATGAAATTAAATTCATGAGCATATAGTCTAGAGCACTCTTTGCATTTTATAAAGATGAAAACTAGTGATGCTCAACTGCTAATGAGACTGAAATTACAAATTAATATCATCAGTGTTTCTAAATCATGACATCTTCGGTTCAGAGCACAATGAAGAGACTTAATACTAGGTTTAATGATCAATTATCACATTATTTCTGCATGAACAAAGTGCAACGTGACTTCTGTACACTGTTTGTCATCACATGTAAGGGGATTTTACACCGGAGGAATGTTTTCATTTGTTTCTGTAACCATTGGCGGAAGTACCCGCTTTTTGGCATGTTGCACTGCAGGAACTGGGAATGATTTGAATTATGGGGGGACAAAATTACCTTCTACTTCAGAGTAGGGTCTAACCCAGCACAATAGGAACTACTGGAGATGTAAGTGTATTTTGATTAGCTGAAAACATGCCGTTTTAAACACCGGGACCTGTAGTTTTTAAAAAGCCATACGTAGTAGTGCTGTGTTCTATCCATCGATACGACAGTGTATCGTCACTAATATTTGACGATACGAGTATCGATATAGCGGTCTCTGTATCGATATTTATACCCGGAATTTATACTGTAGGGATGATCATTAATTGAAACTCAAATGTAAATATTCTAATTCTGATTTTTGCCTTTCATGAGCTGTAAGCTCTAATCATTAAAACAAAAATAACTTTTGAAATGTTTTACTTTACATGTAATGAATCTAAAATATGAAAGTTTCACTTTTTGAAATAAGTTACAAGAAAAAATTAACTTTTTCACGACATTCCAATTTTTTTAGATGTACCTGTTTCTGCTAAGTGTGATAGGCCTACTTATCTTTGTCAACCTGGCAACCATATGTACGTGCGCTCTCTCCATGTGGATAAACGCTCTAGCTTTCTGAAAACACCGTTTAGCTTGCTGTTTAGCGATCTCCACTTCAGTATTTTATTCTCAGAAAAGTGTAATTTATCAAGTGTTCATTTATGAGGGAGAGAGAGAGAGAGGCTGTGTATGTATGAATTACCACCGTTTTGCCGTGTTTCTCTATTAACAGAGAAGCTGTGCCTTTAATTGCTTTAGAAACGATGATGTTACCAGCTCCTTGTTGAGAAAGATAATGTAGCTCTTGAGCGATTTAAGCTATTTTATTGATAAAATTGCGGGGCAGTGCTAAATGGTTAAGTCGTGGCCTAATGGTTAGAGAGTCGGACTCGTAATCGAAAGCTTGCGGGTTCGAGTCCCCGGCCGGCAGGGATTGTAGGTGGGGGGAGTGAATGTACAGCGCTCTCTCCACCCTCAATACCACGACTGAGGTGCCCTTGAGCAAGGCACCGAACCCCCAACTGCTCCCCGGGCGCTGCAGCATGGCTGCCCACTGCTCCGGGTGTGTGTTCACGGTGTGTGTGTGTGTGTGTGTGTGTGCATTTGTTCACTACTCACTGCTGTGTGTGTGCACTTGGATGGGTTAAACGCAGAGCACCAATTTCGAGTATGGGTCACCATACTTGACAATACGTCACGACTTTACGACTTTACTTTTACTTTAAAAAAAATGTCTGCTCACGCGCAGCGTGACCTGTGTGATTTAAACGTGTGTGTGTGTGTGTGTGTGAGCTACAGTGAAGACAGCGCATTAGTTTAGAACTCTTCAGTGCAGTCCCGTATCGTGATACATATCGTATCCTGGCCTCTGTATCGTGATACGTATCGTATCCTGGCCTCTGTATCGTGATACGTATTGTATTTGCTGGTGATACACAGCCCTCGTACGTACTCCACAAACTAACTGTGCAAACATTTAAAATAGCGATAGATAGACTGATGCTGAAGTGCAGGCACTTTTCCATTCTCCAGTTGTTGACATTGTTGAATGCCTCGCTTGAATTACTTTGCTGACGGCTGGCTTGCTTCAGTTCAGAGTTCCTAATGGCAGTGCAAACGCAACCAGAAAAATGGCCTTAGGGGAAAATGTACAGGTACATCAAAAAATTTGAATATCGTTAAAAACTGCATTTTTTTGTAACTTATTTCAAAAAGTTAAACTTTCATATATATTTTAGATTCATTACATGTAAAGTAAGACATTTCAAAAGTTTTTTTGTTTTAATTTTGATGATTAGAGCTTACAGCTCATGAAAGTCAAAATCCAGGATCTCAAAATATTAGAATGTTTCCTAAGATCAATCAAAAAAAGGATTTGCAAAGCAGAAAAGTTCGAGTTCTTTAAAGTATGTTCATTTATGAACTCAATACTTTGTCAGGACTCCTTTAGCACAAACTCCAGCATCAGTGAGGAATGGCATGGAAGCGATCAGCCTGTGGCTCTGCTGAGGCACTATTGAGCCTTCAGCTCGTCTGTATTGTTGGATCAACTGTTTCTCATCTTTCTCTTGAAAATATACCATAGATTCCATATGGGGTTCAGGTCAGGCATGTTGGCTGGCCAATCATGCACAGTAATATCATGGTCAGCAAACCACTTGGAAGTGGTTTTGGCACTGTGGGCAGGTGCTAAAGTCCTGCTGGAAAAGCAAATCAGCATCTCCATAAAGCTTGTCAGCAGATGGAAGCATAAAGTGCTCCAAAATCTCCTGGTAGACGGCTGCATTGATTCTGGACTTGATAAAACTCAATGGACCAACACCAGCAGACGTCATGGCACCCCAAATCATCACTGACTGAGGAAACTTCAAACTGGACTTCAAGCAGCTTGGGTTCTGTGCCTCTCCAGTCTTCCTCCAGACATTAATTTCCAAATGAAATGCAAAATTTTAATTTATCTGAAAAGAGGACGTTGGACCACTGAGAAACAGTCCAGTTCTTTTTCTCCTTAGCCCAGGTAAGATGCTTCTGACGTTATATCTGTTTTAGAAGTGGCTTGGTAGCCCTTTTCCTGAAGATGTCTGAGCTGGGTGACTCTTGATGCACTGACTCCAATCCACTCCTTGTGAAGCTCTTCCAAGTGTTTGAATCAGCTTTGCTTAACAGTATTCCCTGTTGGTTGTGCACCTTTTCCTACCCAATTTCTTCCTTCCAGTCAACCTTGCATTTAATATGCTTTGATACAGCACTCTGTGAACAGCCACTCCTTTCAGTAATGACCTTCTGTGACTTACCCTCTTTGTGGAGGGTGTCAATGATTGTCTTCTTGACCATTGCTAAGTCAGTTGTCTTCATCATTATTGTGGTTTCAAAGAACAAGAGATACCTGGAATTTATACTCTAGAGATGGTCATTTAATGAAACTCAAATATAAATATTCTAATATATTGAGATATTGATTTTGACTTTCATGAGCTGTAAGCTCTAATCATCAAAATTAAAACAAAAAAAACTTTTGAAATGTCTTACTTTACATGTTATTAATATATAATGTACTGTATATGAAATTTTCACTTTTTGAAAAAGTTACAAAGTTTTTCACGATATTCAAATTTTTTGAGATGTACCTGTATTTCTCGGGGGACTGTCCTTTTGGCTAGATCCTATAATGGAGTTCCTATAACTACCTGGTGTGAAAGCCCCTATATATGCTGCAGTGTTATTTACCAATGTTGGTTAATCAAAGCAAGAAACTACAGTGAGAGAAACACTTTGGCATAGTGAACGATAGGGCTCACTGAGTGAAAGGAGTGTTTTATAATTCTATGATTAGGGGCTGCAATGTCTTTGCATCTCTTGGGAGTAATTATTTTGTAGCTTTTCAGTTTTTCCATCCAATCTCTAAATTGCACGCTTGATCTTTAAGCAATAATTGGTTCTATTTTGACAGACGTTTATCCCATTGATGTGGGGCTTAAAGAAAAGAGAAAGAGGCAAACAAATGGCAATGGTGCAACAAAAAGATATGAAAAGAAAGCTCTTATAAAACCAACAGAACTAAAAAAGAGGGATAGACAGAGAAACAGAGTCAAAGAGGACATTTGTATAGTTTTAGGCAGGCATTTCTGAAGCCCTCTCTAAGTGCAGCTAAGAGCCGTGATCAGTGGAGGTTTATGGGAATGGCTTAAGGTGAAATGAGCAGTAATGGCATCTCCTTGTCGATGTGCCCTCTGTGAGAGTATCAGACCAGAACAGAGTTGAGACAGACTGTTTACGGAGTCCTGAGCACAGCACTGGAAAATGTACCTGCATGGGAATGTGAAGCCTCTGCAGTAACCTTCCCAGCATGCCGATCATTGAACAAGACCGCTCACATCTCTACTGTCCTAGTGTAGATGATAGTGTTTGGTGATCTGACTGTGAAGAATCTTTAGGCACCTGATGACATGTTCTGTCATTCTATCTATAGTTTGAATCTTCTGTATATCTGTCTATTGTTCTGTGCTCTGTCTGTCATTATATCGTTCTTTCTGATGATAGATTGTTCTGCTATTCTGTCATAATGTTCTATCATTGTTTCTGTCAGTCGTCTTGTAGTTGCATCTATTCAGTTTGAGCATTCTGATCAATTTATAGTTTGCGCATTCTATTTTTTCTGTATTTCTAATGTTCTGTTGTTCTATCGTTGTCATTCTGACTTTCTAATTTTCTATTGTTCTGTCATTCTGTCCTATCATCTATAGTTTGAGTGCTCTGTCTATGTTGTTCTGATGTTCCATCATTCTGTCATTGTTCATCTGCTTGTCAATTGTTCTGCTATTGTATCTATTGATCATTCTTTCGGGCATTCT
The DNA here is from genome assembly GCF_936440315.1 of Barbus barbus. Lineage (NCBI taxonomy): Eukaryota > Metazoa > Chordata > Actinopteri > Cypriniformes > Cyprinidae > Barbus > Barbus barbus. The sequence continues at coordinate 24,576,114 of NC_136750.1, forward strand.
GTCATTTCTGCTTTTTAATAATTTGACTGAACGGTAGATAGAGTGATTGAATGATGAAAAGACCAAAAGAAAGATAGAACGTCAGTAGACTGAAAGAGAATGACAGACAGACAGACAGAACGACGGACAGGTTGAATGATATGACGACAGGGCAACCTGTCTAGATGGAGATGGAATGATCATTCTATCTTTTATCATTTGTGCATTCTATTTTTCTAATGTTCTGTCATTCTATCAATTTGTCATTGTAACTACAGTGGTGTGAAAAAGTGTTGGCCCCCTTCCTGATTTTAAATTTTTTTGCATGTTTGTCACACTTTAATGTTTCAGATCATCAAACTAATTTAAATATTAATAAAAGATAACACAAGTAAACACAACATGCAGTTTTTGAATGAAGTTTTTTATTATGAAGGGAAAACAAAATCCAAACCCACATGGCCCTATGTGAAAACGTGCTTGCCCCCTAAACCTAATAACTGGTTGGGCCACCCTTAGCAGCAACAACTGCAATCGAGCGTTTGCGATAACTTGCAATGAGTCTGTTACAGCGCTGTGGAGGAATTTTGGCCCACTCATCTTGAATTGTTGTAATTCAGCAACATTGGAGGGTTTTCGAGCATGAACCGCCTTTTTAAGGTCATGCCACAGCATCTCAATAGGATTCAGTTCAGGACTTTGACTAGGCCACTCCAAAGTCTTCATTTAGTTTTTCTTCAGCCATTCAGAGGTAGATTTGCTGGTGTATTTTGTATCATTGTCCTGCTGCAGAACCCAAGTTCGCTTCAGCTTGAGGTCACGAACAGATGGCCGGACATTGTCCTTCAGGATTTTTTGGTAGACAGCTGAATTCATGGTTCCATTTATCACAGCAAGTCTTCCAGGTCCTGAAGCAACAAAACAGCCCCAGACCATCACACTACCACCACCATATTTTAAACACTTTTTCACACAGGGCCATGTGGGTTTGGATTTTGTTTTCCCTTCATAAAAGAAACCTTCATTTAAAAACTGCATTTTGTGTTTACTTGTTATCTTTGATTAATATTTAAATTAGTTTGATCTGAAACATTAAAGTGTGTCAAACATGCAAAAAAAAAAAAAATCAGGAAGGGGGCCAACACTTTTTCACACCACTGTATCTATCTACATCTGTTGTTTGATAATTTTATCGTTCAATCTGTTCTGTTTTTTTCATCTGTTAATTGTTCTGTGTCTACCTGTCATTTTATGTTTCATTCTATTGTTCTGTCTTGCGTTGTCGTTCTATCTATCATTCTATCTGTAATTCTAGGAATGAACAGATGCAGCGAGAGGCTTTGTTGACATCAGCAGTGGAGTTGTCAGGGTGTGGGTGAAGACTTCACTTGGAACCATGTGAAGTTGGAGGAAGGGAGAGAAAGAGTGGAGATAGGCACATCGGTCCGCCGTGAGCTGCTTTTGTCTGCTGCTGATCTGCATCAAAGAGGATTAGCTGTGTTATGACATTAAAGTTGAAACGACGTTATCATCTGTAGCTGACAGGCAGGATTTGCTCCTTAATCGGACTACTAATGCACAGGGAGGTGAGACATCATTGCACTGTGATTGGAGGATTTTTTATTTATTTGTTCTATTTATATTCGAAGACCTGCTTTTTATATTTACTTAATCCACTCGACGGCCGATGAATGTAGACATTTCTATTGCTCTGATCTCAAAGACCTATTTTGAAGAAACAACAATTATCACATCCAGGAAATGGAAAGGGTAATTGTCCTCCTCAGCTTTTGTATTCAACAGTAAAATTAGAATTTAAATAGATGCACAGTACCGAGGAAAGAAAAATAAACTGCATTTTTGCATCAGCACATACTTGAAGCATTTTCTTTACCGAATCTCGCTCTGAAGTTCTTTTCACTTCTGGGTTTGCGGATGTCCTTTCTTCTCACCTTTTGGAATTTCTCCGGTGTGCCGCTGCTGCCTGGCCTGCTGCTGATAAATAGTCTTATATTTTTTATAACTAATGTTTTTATGGTGGTAGACCACACAGAGGGCAAAGCAGCACCTTTAAAATGTATCTAGTCTCAAATGGTGAAAGCTTCAGCGAATGTAACGCAGTACCTCACGGATATATCATTATACAGGCAATGGGGCCCACTGTAAATCACACACACCATAACCTTGATGTCTTTGTAAAGGCAATAAAGCTCCGGCTGTTTGTTTGTAGATGGGTGGGGGGGTTGGCGGTTGATTTTGGTGCTTCACATATCCCTGCAAGTGTATGTAAGTTAGTGGCCGGGGGTTTATGTTTTATCAGGATGTGAATAGATGCTTGTCAGGTCTTGTCATGGCTGCAGTGGTGTGATCAAGATGAGTAACATGAAGTGTTTTTGGGAGGCCCAAGGACAGTACACTCTCAGAAAAAGGTCCAAAAGATGTCACTGGGTTGTAAACTTTTCAATAGGTGCATCTTTGTACTTTATCTGCAAAAGGTGCATATTAGGACCTTGAAGACACATAATATCTCTAGGATACATATTAGTACCTTGAAAGAGTACTGTCTCATTAACAGATTTTGTACTTTTTTTTTCTGTGTATTGTTGTCTACTGATATTGTCACAAACCAATAATACACTGTGACACTAAGGTTTGTTTTAGTTTTTACAACAGACGAGTCTCAAGTGCACTTTGTTGAAGAGTTATGCTTTTTGTATGATCAGAGTCATACAAAAATATGTCATTTCTAGTAAAAGATGATACCATGAAGTTCCACCCCTAAAACTGATCCTCTGGGGAAAAAAAAAATCAATCCAGGGTTCTTGGAAATATGTGACACTGTCTACTTTCTGTAAAACCTGAAAGAAGTTGTTCCGTTGGTACATTTTGCTGTACTTTTCAAATGATGTGAAAAAAAAAACGTTTCTGTGAGTACAAAATGGTTGCACAGCAGTTTCAAAGATACATTTCTGTATAAAGCTCTCTCTGAAGTAATGTGTTTGAATGGACAAATTCACACAAAAATTGTCAAAATGCCCATCTTGGTAAGTATCCTATAGCAGACATAGCCGGCTGAACGTACGGTATCAGTGCACTGGATCAGTGCATTCTCTTAAAGTGACTGTACTTTCTTAATATTAATCAAACAGCAGCAACAAAGAAATCACTCACTGCTCTTGACTGAATCACTTTTGTAACTTTAATAAAGATTAATCTTTCATTTATACAGTCAAATATGCAATGCTGTTTTACATTTGATTATTTTATTCAATTTCTGTACCTAAAAACTAATGCTACAGACCTACCTAAAAAAACCTGAAAATCACTGTTTATTTTATTTGTATCTTTACTCTATTGTATTTATTTTTGCTGCTGCTTGTAGTTAGATTATTCATATTTTCTTTATTTTTATTTGACAGTATAGTTTTTCCCTAAACATACCGATCCGTACCGAAACCGTGACTCTAAAGGTCATTGCACACTGAGTCCGACTTTTTCGTATGCGTTTTTCCGTTTTTTCGTATTCCCCATCTTTTCCTATCAAAATGCATGCTACAGATGCGAAAACGCAGAAAATCGAACGGACGAAAGTTTCGGAGGCAGTTTGCAAACGTGATTGACACAACGTGAGGTCGTATTTATTTTTTTAACATGCAAAAATTTTGGCCGGAAAATTCGGTGTGCAATGACCTTAAAACCGTGATACAAACCGAACCGTGAAAAAGTTAAACCGTAAAACCCCTAGTAAATAGCATGTTTAATTTTCTCTGAAACAGATAATTGTGACTGTGGCAACTTTTTATGTTGCTTGTTTGTATCAGGGAAGTTCAGAAGTGAAATGTCCAGTGAGCGGCTTTTTATATGCTACACGTTGAATCATATAAACCATCTCTGAGCCAAATAATATTCAAAATAGTTTCTTCATACTTAATTCAGTTTCCTTTTTATTGACCTTCTATCTGACCTTTGAGTTTTAGAAAATGTGCTATATTTATTTGTCACATGAAGTTAACAATGCCACCCTCCAGGCTTAGTAACTGTATCGTTTAATCTGGAGGATTGGGAGGTTATAAAACTACAATTTCAAAGTGCCACGCTGGGTTACTGCAGGGCTATAAAGATGTTCCTCTGATTTAGACTTACCACAGATTTGGGCCTCTCAGCCACATTTTAACAACAAAGTTTGTTGCTTTTAAAACACCTAGTCCTGCAGTTAGTATGCTGTTTGCGTGGACAACTTTTGACTGGACTAAAGACCGTGATGCAAACTTAAAAAGATATGCTTAAAGCTTTTAAAGTAAATAACAAAATTGATTTTTCTTGAGGCTGCAACACTAATAGCCTTCCATTAAGTGACTATGCCCTTTGACTGCAGGCACTTAAGTGCCATTTGGCACACAATTAAATAAATGAAAGTTTGTGTCAACACAACATTTGATTTATAAACAAGCATCATTTATTCTGACTGTGAGACCATTTGGGCTTTGATTAATTTGAATGTACAGGTTACTATTACTGAGCAAACAAGCTGTGTGGCTTTTGTGTGTAGGCGAGGGTGGGGTAAAATGTGTCTGTATGTAAGGTCCATTAATCCAGCAAACGTGCACAAGACCATGGTCACATGACCATAAATACAGAACAAATTCATAATTTGCAGTTGTCTGAGTGAGAGAGAACATTTTGTGCATTTTTTTTTACATGTCATAGTAAATTATATCAATCTAGGTCTACATTAAATTTTTTTATAAATACCGGTATATGATTTTTAATAATTTATTTTTGCAAGCATGTATGTGTGTTTCTGGATCAGTGGTTTCACACCTAAACTTTTGGTTTGCCCTTTTGTAATAGCCTCCAGTGTTCCCTGTTATTCTTTTTAGAAAGTGAGGATTGTGTCCACAGGGCTTTGTCAAGGCCATCACAGTTCACTCACACACTCATCCACCCGCTCGAGTACCTGTTAACCCACCACTGATCCCGGAAAAACCTCGTGCTCCCATTCGATTTAAAACACTAGCTTTTAACCTGCACCGGAGTATGTCATTACTTACACATTTCATTATTTCAGAGCGCCCATTAGTTAAAGGCCTCACTCATTAAACGTTCCTTTTTTTGTTTTAATAAGCGAGTTTTAAATGGCTGCTTCACTCACCTGTAGCCTAATCACTCTTTGAGTGCTCTAGGATGAATAATCCACATGAAACTGGAGCGAGGACATTGTTTCATTACACGGCAATCTCACAAATAGCATTGTCCTATTTTTTCTTTGAATCAGTTTTTCTGAAGACAGCCACACAGGTTGTCCCAGGTGGTGTGTCTGGCGAGTGGGAGATTATGTGATTCTGATGTAATAATACTGAAGTCTTAATAATGGGATACAGGGGTGCATGTGTGTGCGGTGTGGTGACTGTTTATCAGTTGTGGCTTTCCAGCAGTGTTCCCCGTGAATGGTGGCTGGACTGATAACATTGTTCCTTTTTTTTAGTTCGCACAGAGAGAAAGACCACCGCAAGTGCAACAGGTACTCAAAAGCAGACATGCATGTAAATACAAAGCGAAAGTTGCAGCAAAATGGCACAGTTTCTGTTTTAAACTCTAGTGAGCTGTCTGCGTAGGCATTGAAAGGCATCATACACATGTTCTTGAGAACAAATGCTGTTCCAGAATCTTGGAAGCAAATTTATGTCTCCTAAGATGCCTTGTTTTGACTAAATTCAAAGGAAGTGTCACATGTATGTATTGCAACAAGCTGATTGGAAAATTCCTCTGAGATGACTATAAGCACTTCAAGACCAAAACATTATAAATAAGAAATAGTTCCACCAAAATGATTAGTTTCTCAATATTTTTAATTCTATTTTATTTTATCATTTTGTGCTTATTTGAGTATGCTCTTACTTGCTGCTATCTGCACAATATGGTTCAAAAGTAAAGCTAATCACATAATTATCTAGCTCAAACTATATCAAAATATTATGATATAAAAATTTAAATGTTAATTGATCTGTTCAAAAAAATGTATTTAATTGTGGCTTTACTCTATTTTATTGTTTGTTCTAAAAGTGTGGTGAATTTACAGCGAAAATAATAATCCTGTCAGTTAATTATTGCTATTAATAAATATATTTTAGCTTTAAATTGAACCTGGTTTGAATTATAATTACGTTGATGACTTACATTTACATTTGCAAAAATCCTGTCAGTTAATTAGCTGTTAATAAATACATTTTAGCTGTAAATTGAACATGGTTTGAATTACAATTCCATTTGTAATGTGACATTAATGAGCCTCGGTTGTCCTTTGCATCTCATCACCCTTAGATCTACCTGTGCACACTATAATAATCAATCTATGCAAAATCGTCTCAAAATCATTAAGCAGAGCTCCAGCTGATTTTCCCTTCGTTGCATTTTTTTTAATTATAGGAGCAGCTGATTGAATTGAGACGTGTAAATAAGAGGGTGAAGAACTCTGTACGTTTACTGAAGACCCCTTTGACAGGTAAATTAAAGACACTGCTGTTTATATTTTCTTTCGTAATAAGCTATTTAATTCAAGTTTTAACTCTTCCTGGGATCTCTGCAGACCTGACATTGCAGTTTCCGTCCTCAATTCCTTGGCTCTCATCCCACCTCCTCTCTGGAGTCTTAACTTCCCCTCCCTGTGCTTTTGGGGTGAAATCAGGTTAACACATGAGGTGATCTGTAGATGGATGAATCTGCCGCCGTTTGTTGGCTTTCCGCTGCGGTGGAACGATCTGATCTTTCATCACTCTTTCTTTCTTTCCATGTCCCTCTCCTCCACCACTATTTCCAGATCTCTGTTAACACAGCACAGATGCTCATGTTCGGCAGTGCGTCAGCCTTATCTGTGTGTGTGTGTGTGTGTGCGTTTGTTTGTCTGTTTTTAAAGGCGAGCCTGTTTGTTGGTGTATGTGCTTTTTGTGTTTGTCTTGCAAGGTCACTGACAGAACAGATTAAAAGCGCGTTGTTCCTCAGGGAAAGAACAAAAAAAAAAACAGAATAACCGTCTGTCTGTCAGAAGGATTGACTCCCTTGTCATACACAGGTATTCTCTCCAGCAGTTCCTGTTCTCTTTCGGTGCATGAATCATAGGCTGTGTTATTTTTGGTAATTTGTACCTTGGAGGTGTCATGCCCTCAGTTTAAAAGGTGATGCGTTTTGTTATAAAATCATGAACACATGCAGAGTCTGAGAAACAAAACATATAGGTAAAAAACATTACTTGATTTGACGTTTAAGTAAAAAAATTCAGTTTGTACGATTTATAAATTCAACATTCAAACACCAAATTAAATTGGCTTTGGCTAGGTCATATGAAGTTATATATTTTTGATCGGTTATGTAAGAAGAAAAGAGAAATTCCATTATTTTTAGATTATTAGGTATATTGCATTGATGCATTTATAATAGTTTTTTAAAGAAATAATACTGTATTAATGCATTTTATTTGCAATAATTTTATAAAGTATGTATAATGCAAATTTTTGCATGTATATTTAGTGCTGCCAAACGATTAATTACAATTAATTGCATCCAAAATAAGTTTTTGTTTACATGATATATGTGTGTGTGTGTGCGCTGTGTAGTTATGTATATATAAATACACACACATGCATGTATATATTTAAGAAAAATGTTATGTTTATATATTAAATAGATTTATATATAATATCAATTATATTAATATAAATATATACATGTAAATCCAGATAAATATTTTCAAAATATATACTATATGTGTGTGTATTTATATAATATATACATAATAATTATACACAGTACACACATATATACTATGTAAACAAAAACTTTTATTTTGGATGCGGTTAATCGCGAGTTTACATACATTAGTTATTTTCAACAGAATACCATGTAAATATAAATACATAAAATATAAATTAATATAAAATATTGCACAGATCACTGGAATGCTTGATTCTGATTGGTCATTTGTGGCACACATTGATTAAATTATTCTAAAATAATGACCTTCATCCAATGGCAGACCAACCTACTTAAAACAGTTGTTATATTTGCAAGTGGCACAGATTACAAACGTCACCTTTAAAGAGGCATTATTTCTTTTACATCAGTCCTCGGTGCAGGAAAACATTGCATATGATTTGCATGTTAATGATGTGTTTGCACACTGGATGGTGGTTATTCAGAGAAAAACAGATGTTTAATAACTGAAAACCTCAGTACTTTTACATATGGATCAGTGGGGATTTCTTTAAGACTGCAAGGGAAGCTCGGCTTCCCCTATAATGTCAAAAAATTAATGGTCAAATATATACTATTGTGTTAACATTTTATTGACTAAAAATGCGTTAGAACACGTTCATCTCGAAAACGAGTTCGTTCAGAATCAGCTACATATAGCAGGTCGGCTGACTCTTCTCATACATTCCCGTAGCGTCACCGTGTATTTCCCTGTTGAAGCCTAGCGTCCATTGACTTCAGTGGGGCTGCTTTGAACAGTTTTTTTCAGTGCTTCGAAACTAGATGGTCATTGGATAAATGCTGCGCTTAACGGACGCTCAGCGTCTCTGGAGGTGAATGGAGGAGTGGGCTTCTGCGTGATGATTGGAGGGTCTGTCAAAAGACTGCATCTCCTTTTGATTGACAGCGATTTTGTACTATAAAAAGTCGCTGACGCTGAAGCTATTCGAGCTCAGTCCGATAGCGGATGTTGCAAGTGTAGTCGAAAGACAAACTGCTGCAACCTATTTCTTGGTATTTGCTTGGCGAAATTGCTAGCCAATTTTCATCATACATTTCACACAATTATACACCACATTCCTTGTTTCAGTTTAACCTAATTCCCACATTTCCTCCGTCGAGTTTAATATCTTTTTCTTGATCGTTTGTTCATTCATTCATTCATACAGTAGGCTAGGCTCGCGTCGTAGGGGTGAACTAGCCAGCTAGCAAACTGCACACGATGGCAGACAGTGCTAATATTGTCGACCTGATTTTGGCGAAACCGTTTGAAAGTCTTCCTTACGAGGAGAAACGTAAAATTAAACCGCAGGGCAGATCAACACCTACGATTGATTTAGTGCAAAAGATAGGGAAAAGTAACAGGTCTTTTCAGCTCTCCTGGTATGACAAAGTTAGCTGGCTGACTGGAAGTGCTGTGACAAATAAAATGTACTGCTGGGAACGTAGGGCAGAATTTACGTATAAATAAATGGACAATTTTTATGATGTAGGCCGAAAATGAGCTTCCCCTCTTTGAAAGACCAGCAGCCGCCACTGATATGGACAGTTTGTAGAATACAAAATGCAAACTCGCTGTGTATTTTGTCTTATAATAACGATTATATTGAAATATAATCTATTTTAATTAAAGCTGTTTGTGCCAAATTTACCTCTCAGCCATTTGCTAAATATTTTCAAATCAAAGAAATTACATAAGCTGTAAGTTACTTCAGTTGTAAAATAATGTTTAGTCATCTTCGAGTATCAGATGTAACCTCATAAAACGATGGAACTTCATGGCCCTTATGTAAAGGTTCAGTTTGATTCAATTATATTACGGTTATATTTTGCTTTAATAGCATATCAGAACATAACCGTCAAGTATTTAACTCTCTTAAATGTACATATAGGATGCATTACACTTTGGTTTATTCGAGGAAGTGGAAAACGCAAAGATGAAGCAGAAACATCAAACCGGTATGGAATGAAATCAGAAGATGTTCACCTCGCTGAGAAGGGCTTTGGTGTTGAAGTAGTGCACATTAAGGGAAGCGTGTAAAGGCTTGATGTGGGGCAAAAACCTATGTCCAATCACTGCAAACTGTCATTTCATATCTCCTCAGACAAATCAGAGCCCTTTTGCTTTGAGAATCAGTTTTAAATCAGTCATTACTGTTTTACCTCAAGATAACCGGAGAGAGACACTCGCTCTTTCCCTCAGTATTTTGTATGGATAAAGCTATGAGGAATTAAATTAAAATCTAATGGGATTTCAAGAAGCTGGATGCTTGTGGAAATGATTTATGTCCCATTGTACTGCCACTTGAAAAGGATGCCCACATCTTTGAGATGTCTTCATGCCTGAGTCTTCTGCTTTGAGGTTGCAAGTATGCATTCTTTCGGGTAGTATTTTTCGTTTGTTTAGAAAAGGTCAGCATCATTTTTCCACCTTGCGTAAGGTGTAGAGACATTGCTAAATGAGCGGTTCATAAAGCATTATGCCCACCTCCCTGTTTTTGTTCTCTTGTTAGATGACAGGTCTGTGGGGTCATCTGAGACCACTGTGCTTGATTTCACATCGTGTTGTAGCCTTGAGAACTAGTTGAGAACTAGCTCTTCTGTGGGACCTGTGCCAATAAACAAATCAATGTTATTTACGAGTAAAGCTAAACAAGTAAAGTCTCTTTTCACAGGCTGTGATGGGGAAAAAAAGTTAATGCTGCTGTGAAGGTGTTTCTAATACAGCAGCTGTAGTGACAGTAAATTTGACATCATTTTGTCTTCTGACCATTATCAATCTCTCTCTATTTTTTCCCCTTTTTGTAAGTCATAACAAAAACACTATAGTGGAGTTTTTCTTTTGCTATTTGTGCTATGTTGACTAATGAAAAACCCAGAAATGTGAATAATTTGTTATTACAGACTCCAAACACATTTGTAGAAATTTTGCTATAGTGTTGTGAAAAACTATGATATTTAAGTTATTTTCTGAAAGTCTTCCTTGTCATCTCATTCATGTTTCTGCAAATTCACAACTGGCACACCATATTGGATGATTTCGAATGATGTCAGATGTTGTTGTCTCTCTTGTGTCTTGAGAATCATGCTATTTGGTTATTTTCAATTACAAACATGGTCAAGATGAATGTTGCAGGTGCTTTAGCGGTGCATCACATTATCAAATTTTATGAGCCGTTTTCTGAATAAGCCCTGTGTGTTATTGCTTTGAGTCATTGCTCTCTGAAGATTTGTCTGCATCTACATTATTTGCATAAAAATATCTGATTTGATGAGACGCAGTCAAATATGTGTGCTTTAAAGGTTTGAGAAATTGGGGTAGCTCAAACATTCTGGTCTGCTAACTGATGCCTGCTGAGTGCTTTTGAACTCGCCTTTCAGATTTGCATGTGAAGGGCTTTGATGTAATGGGCAGTGCAGCAATTCATCAAAATCAATTGGCGCTCCTTCAAAACATTTGTAGCTGGCTGGATTTTGTTCATGGGGTCACTAGTTGATGAGCCCTGATTTGGACATTTATTAGTCTTGATGTGTCGTTCATTGGCTTGATGTGTCTTGTTAGATTTCTTCTGTCAGTTTTGATCTCAGACAGGATGAGGACTTACTTGGTTTTACCAAGCCAAAACAAACAATTTCATTTGATCAATTTACTTCTTTTAGTTCTTTAATTTAGTTGTTCTACTGAACAAAAGTGTTAATTTCTTTGATCAGTATTTTAGTTTGAAAGAACATCTGACCTTTTGTATGAAGTTCACATGATCAGAGTCATAAATTCTGTAACATAAATCTTTATGATCAAGGATAAATGAGATTTTACATCCCTGAATGTGGTCTCAGTCTATGGACTCTTGACTACTGTATCTCACCCAAAAGGGAAAGAAATTGGAATCAGCCTAGGCATACTTAATATTTTTATACAAGATCTCCACCTTAATAGTTTATTTGTTTAAACTCAAATTCAAAAGAACTGATTGAGAATCTGATAATTAAACCTTTTATTAAGGTGTGTGAGATGAAAAAGCTCAGTTCAAGCCTGCTCAGAAATGACGTCCGTAATGTCAAGTGATCAAAATCCCCTAGTGCACTTATGAAAAGCGGTAAATCAACTATGTTCTGAGTGGTCAGCTATGACTCTTTTATACCTCCCATTATAGGATTTCAGTTCCCTGCCACCTCCTTCTTACCAAGCTTAATTTGCTCTTAGTAGATTTAATTAGCTTTGGAACATGGCCGGGCAAGACCCAGCAGGATAATTATGACGTGGATGGTTGGTGGTACAATGGAGCGGAGGTGCAGGATTGAGCCCCGCTGGCCCAGTGGTGGAGGAGATGGAAGAATGAAAGCACTATATTGCCAGAATTGACTTACTGATGTTATTTTTCTCTCTATCCTCCCCTCTCTGTGTTCTCCTTGATTCCATCTTGTTGGCAACATATATTGGCCGTGTCCAGAGTCATCACCGTCTAAATGTCCTGATAGATTCAAAGTGATGCACCATCCATCAGAAAGTGTATTAAATTGCTCCTGCCAAGACGGACTTGACTAAGGCGATAGACGCACTCTAACTTTAGTGGTTTCTCTTGGACATTTTCTATCCAAAGACTACCTGCCTATAGAAGGGATGAGGCCAAGCACGCCCCTGCAATCTTTTTGACCCAAGCCAAAAAAAAAAATGTATGTGTATATGCATTTGCAAAATATAAAATTAGTTCAATTACATTTTTGCAGTGAAAAAATAAATAAATAGAAATAATAAATATAAGATTTTTGGGGTTAAAAAAATACCTTATTATTATTATTATTATTACTATTTTTAGTTTAACAAAAAAATCTGTCCTGTGTGTAAATAGGCCATCTACTGACCAGTAGTGAAGACAGAATTTGCTATACACTCGAGTTGATTTATCTATCTAGTACTCAAGTTGTCAAAATTAACAAAATGCTCATCCATTGCTTCTACCAACCATAGGATTGTAAATTATCAACAGATTTTAGATTTTCCATATCATGTTCATGTCACCAGAGACATTCATAATGTCAAATTTTTTTGATTGTCATTCAATGCAGACTTGAAATCCATGTAGCATTTCGAGCAGCGGTGAGAACGTACAGAGCGAGTGATTGATGACTTCCACGCTGTGTAAAATGAAACAGCCCCCCCCCCACACCTCACCATCATACCTGTGACATTTTGCATTGCAAATTGTCTCTGCATTGGTAATGGGGTGAATATAGCCATAAATCCCAGATTCCCCTTACCTCGTAGCTTGTTTCTCACATTGGTGTGGAGTGAAGTGAAGTGACATACGGCCAAGTATGGTGACCCATACTCTGAATTCGTGCTCTGCATTTTAACCCATCCAAAGTGCACACACACACAGCAGTGAACACATTCCTGGAGCAGTGGGCAGCCATGCTGCGGCGCCCGGGGAGCAGTTGGGGGTTCGGTGCCTTGCTCAAGGGCACCTCAGTCGTGGTATTGAGGGTGGAGAGAGCGCTGGACATTCACTCCCCCCACCTACAATTCATGCCGGCCCGAGACTCGAACCCGCAACCTTTGGATTACGAGTCCGACTGTCTAACATGGGGATCAGATCTGGCTGTGGTGCCAACTTTGTCTTTCCAAACACATGTTAACATTAACTTTCAAGAAAATTTTTTTTAATTGTAGCACAGATTAAAACGCAAAAACGCTGTTTCCAGTCTTGAATGTGTGCCTACGCAGTCATTGTCATTAAGGAGAGATTTAGTCATATGCCCACCGTCTGCTTACTATCTGAGGGACAGGTGTTTCTGTTCATCATAGATGATTTTGAACAGTTCAATGATCGTTTTTACATTTAACTCCTGCATTTTTTTCTTCTCAGTTGACTTGTATTTATGAGTGCTTTGGTCCATTCCTGTGCTCTGTAATATTTTACCCCAAATTAAAAAAAATAAAGTATAAGAAGCATGTTTTAGGTTAAGATTTTTCTTTATGTTGACATATTTTCATGACAGTTATACTATATGCTTTATGGGTCATTCCATGTCAACTCAACCAGAGGTCCCCGGGTCAAATTTTTTGATTTTGCTAATAGTTTTTTGAAGAAAGAAAAACATGTATAGTGATGAAAGCCAAAATATTAAATATCATTGATAAATATTTACTGAGTAATCCACTATTTTGTAGATGGGGGTCAAAATGCCAATTTTCACCTGAGATTTAAGGCCAAATTACAGGGGCTTAAAAATGACTTCAGAAAGATGACAGCATCATTGTTACTTTTACACAGAGATTGGTAGATCTATTAGTAAAATCTGTTGACTTTAGCTGTCTTTGTTGCATTATGTGCCAGTGCACTCTTAAAAATAAAGGTGCTTCACGATGCCATAGAAGAACCTTTTAGTCTAATATGGTTCCATAAAGAACCTTTAACATCTGAAGAACCTTTCGGTTTCACAAAAGGTTCTTTGTGGTGAAAGAAGGTTCTTCAGATTATAAAAAGGTAAGAAAGAGATGGTTCTTTAAAGAACCTTTGACTTAATGTTTCTTTGTGGAACCAAAAATGGTTCTTCTATGGTATCGCTTGAAGAAACTTAAGAAGCGCCTTATTTTTAAGAGAGTAGTGACCATTCAATAATGGGGAAAGAGCACTTTTCAAGTTTTTTTTCTCCAAAGTTTGAGATCGTAATGCCCTTTTAGAAATGGGGTCTTAAACTTCATTTCTAAGGCCCTATATGGTTCAGTTCCAAAGATATTGGGATTTCAGTTTGGCTCCAGCAGTAAATTGTTAAACTGTACACATTTTCAGTGGTCAAAAACAATGTGGGTCACTTTGAAAAAATATGACACTTTTCTTTTAAGGAAGAACGTCTGAAGAACAAATAATGTATAGAAATGTGTCTTGTTTCCTTCTGTCAAAACAACTGCATTGAACAAAGTTTGCCTGCTTATAACTCAAGATGTATATTGCAATAAGATTTTAGATTCTAGTTCTTAAACTTTTCTTTTGGAGTCTAATCAAAAATAGTAGATTACTCAGTAAATATTCATCCATGCCATTTAATATTTTGGCTTTCATCACTATGTTTATCTTATCTTTATCAAAAATTTGAGCCGGAGGTGACTTGGTTGAGTTGACACGGAATGATCAATATACTGTATATGCTATACAGTATATATAATTGCGAAGTGTTTATACATCATAGTAATGTTTCTCCATTTAAAAAAAAAAGCAGTTACAGCAATGATAATGTAATAAGAATCAGTTTTAGTTTTATTTAACTATCATAACACAATATATCTTAATTAGTTTTAAAAACATGCTTTGTTTTCTCCATGTAAAATATAATTTCTCCGTGTAAATATAATATTTTTCTCTTTTTTTTTTTTCCCCCTTTAAACTGTAGAGAGAAATGTTTTCGTGAAATTGACCCGTGTTGCATCTGATCTGCTAGTCATGTTAAGTTGTAAAGGAAATCTGTGGAGTGCATTGGGAAAGACTTCAGATACTCTGGAGTTAGGATTGGAATACTAATGACGGCTGAAGATGCAACTGACTTTGCAATCCTCACCCTCGGGGCCAGTGCAGTGAGACCGGAGTGAGAGTACATGGCTGCATTAGAGCGCCGCTACCTCTTATAACCTTGAGGCTTGTTGGCAACTTTGTGCACAGTTTTGCTGCAGTGTGTTTCGACATAACTATAAATATAAGGCTGATGGCCACCCCAGAGAAAAGTGAGACGGTGTGGTCAATGAACTTGAGTACTGCATGTTGATGCATAGACACTCTGCTCATAGATACACAATATGCACGTGATGTTTTCCCCCTCTCCAACACAATAGCTTTAAGGGCTTTATTCCCTTGTACACATCAGTGTTATGTACACAATCAATCAATAAGACATTGTGAAAGATGGACAAGGTTTTGTGTGAATGAAAATAGCAAAAGTGCTTCTGGCAGATTATGTGGAGGAGGAGAAATCAGACTGCTCATGTGCAAATACAAGGACATGAAGGAAAGGGATAGAGGACTATAGGATAAGAGAATCATGACATAAAATGTTTTATGCTGTATGTTGTTGGCCTTTTTATTGACAGGTTAGCTGTGTTCCAAAACCTAATAAGCTGTCTGTATACAGTAAAAGACTTTACTGTCATTTTGGTCAGTATGTACTAATATGTACATCTATGCATCTATCTTTAGTGCATAAAGGTGCCAGAATTGCACATCTGAAGCCTCTGGCCCAGATTAAACTCTCTGACAGTGTATGTAGCCAACTCATTTATGTTTTAGGACAGGAATATAGTGGGAAAGTAGACATGAAACACCAGGTAGATTGATCAGAGATGAAACTGCACACAAGCACTGCCACACAACATGACAGAGCACGTTTGTTACCCACCAGGCCCACAGACGGTTCCCCTCGAGCGGCGTTCTGCTCAAGGGTCGTCTCAGCCTCAGGGCACCATGCCTGCAGGATGTCAAGGACCCACTGAAATTCAGTGCCCAAAGAAAAGTGTCAAGTAGTGTCCAAAATTATAAGTTTCATTGTAATTGGCTGACTGCTGCATTATTCATGAGTCGAGGGCGCACAGGTTTGTTTTATCAGTTTGACTTTGACAAGTCTTGTTTATAGGGTATGAGGCTGCTGCAGTAATCACCTCAAGAGTCTTTTGTTTGAGGCATGTAGTAGCAACATCCTCAAGCTGATCTGTATAATCAACTGCTTTTTTCAGAGTTCTGACCGTGAAATAATTAGTACTCATGACTTTTTTTTTTTTTTTTTTGGAAATTAGAATGATTTCTGAAGGATCATGTTTCCCTGAAGACTGGAGCAATGGCTGCTGAAAATTCAGCTTTGCTATCACAGGAATAAATTGCATTTTAAAATGTATTAAAATGAAAAAGTTATTTGAAATTGCAATAATATTTCACAGTATTACTATACTTTTACTCTATTTTTATTCAAATAAATTTGGCCTTGTTGAGCATACAAGACTTCTTTTACTAGTCTTTTACTGATTCCAAATTACATGACACAAATTGTAGTTAGTAACATAATCCATTACATTACACATTTTAAGTAATGTTTTAGGTAACCGAAGTCGTTTATCACATTGATTTAAATAGGATAATCTATTACCATATTGATATAAATACCATATAAATACTAAATACCATACTGTACCATATTGATATAAAAACACAGAGTAAGAAAATATGTTCCATTCTTTGTAAGTAACAACACGAAGTGCATTAAACATTGTTATGAATTGCAGAATCTTCGTGATTTTAATGAAAAGCAAATAATTCATTAAATTGTTAAAATGTTAACTTAAAATAAGTCATTTTAGAATAACATCAATCAAAATAAAACGCTTACTAAAAAATTAAATATTTATTTACCTACATGTCATTAGACCATTAACCAACAGAGAACTGTGAACATGCAAATGTGGTTATTAATTATTCAAATATTTATTTTAAAATCTCAGGGTCTGTCTAGTAAATATATTACGTTAAAGATGTTCATATGATACGAAATTTGGGGAATGCCTGCATTACATTTAAATAAGAAATAACATTTACAATTGTACATTCTTTGTGTGAATGTCCACAAAACGTTCTGAATGTGTATAAACAGTAGGCTATTTTAGAAAGGAACATTTAAAAGAGGAATTAGGGAGAATTAATAATTTATGGCCATTGTGTGAATAATATATAATCATGTAATCCATAAAAAAGTAACTGTAGTCTGATTACGAGTATTTTAAAATGTAATTGAATCTAATTAGAAGTACTTAATTTTTGGAAGCTGAATACATAATCCAGATTACATGTAGTCAGTCACTATCCAGCTCTGATATACAGATACAGAACAATTTCTTAGTTGTTCAATTCTTTTGCAAGATGTAATGGAAGCAGATAATGTAGCAATAAACAATTTTCTTAAATTTTCAAGGACTTGACATTATGAGCAGTGCCATAGGAACTTAATTTTTGGAGTTTGTTTCTGTAAGACTAGCGCACAAGTACAGTAGTGATACAGGATACGACCCTAGAGGTAGCAGCCCTAATCTTCACCCCTAGTCTACACTACCTCCTCATAATGGAGACTTATCCGCTGTATTGCACATTTAATGAATATTAAGTTCCGAACGCTTCAACTCAGCAATCCATATCGGCACATGAATCTGCAGTTACAATCCATCCCATCATTAAACACTCCATCAACCTCTCTGTCTCCCTTTAATGATCCTCGTCTCCTTTCTTTCACAGTCTCCCACCTCCATCTGGTCAAGGGCTTCTTCAGTTCT
This sequence comes from Barbus barbus, assembly GCF_936440315.1. NCBI lineage: Eukaryota > Metazoa > Chordata > Actinopteri > Cypriniformes > Cyprinidae > Barbus > Barbus barbus. The sequence continues at coordinate 24,594,142 of NC_136750.1, forward strand.
GTACAGTCAACCTCTCTCAACCTCTTTCATGCATGTGGAGCATTTCTGCTATTTCAAAACTTTTCCCTTGAGTAATGAGTGTCCTTGCTGCTTTCTGTGACACGTTTGTGTACGTATGTGTGAAAGGGACAGAAGCTGAAAATAAACTTGAGGAAATTGATGAAGTGGGCGTTCAGTCTGTCTTCTCTGAGGTGACTGATTTTAATGATCTGATGAGATTGCAAAGCATGTCCATGTATTACAAACTCGATCATAGATCATTGAATAGAGGAGAAACAGACAGAATGCATAGCAGCTGTTCATTAAAATACAGTTGGGGTTGCATTTGGACCCCAGGTGGAGTGCCAGATTTGCACATCTGAGGCCTCTGGCCCAGATTATAAACTCACCACTTTACGTTTCTGATTTGCGTTCTGACAACGGCTCCAATTACCAACATTTTCAGGGAGGGTTAATTACATCCGCCTATGTAAAAGCTCACACCCGGTCCTTGCACTTGGGTTGGTGATGGTACGCAGGCACTGAAGTGCAAATTACGGCACAGCAGTCATGTGCTGCACACTTCCTCACTTCTGTGTCCCAGCTCAAACTCCAAATGAGCTCAGTTACAATGCAGATCTGCTCAACTAGGACTCATTTATTAATTAATCGGGCTTAATAAGGTGTTCAACTCATCACACAGTTTATGCTACAGACTTGAAAGATACCTTATTGTTCTGCTTGTTAAGGAGATTAATTCTATTACTTTTCAAAGTGATTGTACTAATGATTTTCCTATAGAGACTTCATAGAAGCCAGTAAGTAACCAACAAGAACATTGAGTTGTTTTAGAAAGAAGAATTTTATGCTCATCAAGACTTTATTTGATGGAAAATACAGTAATATTGTGAAATATTTTTCCCTTTTAAAATAACATTTTTATATTTTAATAAATGTTTTAATATTATTTATTTCTGTGATGCTGTGATGAATTTTCAGCAGCCATTACTCCAGTCATATGATCCTTCATAAATCATTGTAATATGCTGATTCGGTGCTCAAAAATATTTCAATATATTTTCAGTGTTGCATGCTGCTCAATATTTTTGTGGAAACTCTGATTATTTTCCCCCTGTTTTGATGAAAAGAAAATTTCAAGAACAACATTTATTTGAAATGTCTTTGTGCTGAATAAAAATATAAATGTATTTATTATTATATAAATAATTATGTATTGTTTTATTTAAAAAAAAAAATCTACTTAGAAGATATTAATAGCAGGGTTGTGGTGAAATTACAATTAATATTTGTTCTAATTTTTGTAAATTAATTAGAGTGTGATTAGAATTGCATATAATGCATTCTGAGATTTTTTTCTGTATTTTGTACTAAATAAAGTGTCATTGCTCTGACTCTCTCCCTTTTTGCACTTTTTCCCTCCCAATTTGTATGCCTTCCTTGTCTCTTTGCTTCGCTGTCTGTAGACGTCTTGGTGTCTTCTAGGGTTGAGTATGAAAAATGCTGGGATGTATTTGAATATAAAGTGGAAAAGACATTGAAGAGTGCCATAATCTCTCAGTCACTCTGTGTGCGTCACCACGGGGGCCTCATGAATACTGTAGATGTCAGACGGAGAAATGACAGCTTGGTTTTCTCAGTGACTTGAAACTATTCGGATGCTCTTCCTCTGGACAGCATCACACCCACTCGCCCTTCTGCTCAGTGTATCTGAAATCAAGACTGAGCCAACTTCTCCTTGACAAACAGCCATTATCCTGTGAGTGGTGCCATGCAGAGAGTCTCTTTTGAACTTGTTTTTGTTGTGTATATCGGTCTTTCTTCAACTATTGGCTTTCTGGACTTCTAGAAAATAAACCCTCTTTAAATTGTCAAGGCTATTTTCACAGCTAGTGGTTTAAGTATCAGCTTTAAAACAAGGGATAGTAAAAAATGAAATCTTATAAATTTACTCTGTTTATATTATAATAGTTTTAAACACAATTTCTGTTTTAACATGGATTTTCATAGTTTAAGTCTACATAATTTACATAACGTATTTGGAAAAAAAAAATTCCAAGGTCAATTTAATCTGACCTTCATAGGTTACCTACAAAAAATTTAACTGTTAGCTGAATAAAAATGAGCCCCTGGGACATTAAAGTGCTTAAGGTTGAAGAGACACCCATATGTACTTCTAAACAACAACTTGTTGTGCATTCAGTCTTGCTAAATCAAGTCTACAGCCATCTCTTCCATTCGTCTTGGGACCTCTGAGACCTCAAAATGGGATGCCCTTACGATAGTAAACACACAGCGTACTACACAGCACTGTGCCCTGTTTATCCAACAAACAATTAAGCAGTAATATGAGCACGGAGTTTCCATCTTCTTTGTTTTCCCCAGAGGCACAGCCTTGGCAATATGGCAGGGGCTCCAGTGTCTCTCAGCACTTGTATACAGCATCATTGCAGCTGCGGTCGCATCGCCTTGGATGGATTTGGCCATAACCTACTCACTCACGGATCTGTTTGACGTATGTGTACATCTGGAGCTCCTGCTTCTTAAATGTCACGGAGACCTGAAAAACAAGGGTTCTAGGCCAAGATAGTCATGTCACAACTGGCTCCCTGTCACACATTCTGTCTTCCATTCTCACACTTCTTCCTCTTTTTCCCACTTCCTGTTCCTAGTCTCAGATGGCACACCCTTGGACCTCCCACAGTCTATTAACTGACTGCCTGATGCATATTGCACACAAAATATACAAGATCTGGCTGTAACAGCATTTTCTGATGCGGTTGGCTGACTTTATGCAACTGTATACTATGTTTACAAGGTACCGGCTGATAGAGTATAAAGTTTTAAGTAAATAATCACTGGATTTGCCTAAGTTTTCAAGCATTTAAAGAGATTTGAGGCACATAGCAGTAGGTAAACTAATCCAAAGGCACAAATATTTTGCTTTATGAATGCTTGTTGAATGTTTTATGTGTGGCATGTCAAGGATAAATATTTGCTTTTCAGTTATTTTGAATAATAATTATTATTTTTTTTAAGTGTCTACTGTGTATCAACTCTTTTGGATAAACCAAACACTTCAACAAAATGAAAAATGTTAGTCGCTTGTTGGTTTTGCCAAACTAAACAGCAAAGTAGACTATTATGATATTTTTATATATAAACTATTATAGAATTTATTCCTGTTTTAAAATGAGCTTAAATTTTTTATTTTCAGTTTTTTTTTTTAATTACATTTTACTAATTTTGTTCTTATTATTTAATTTTTTAGTTGTTTTAGTTCAACTTAAAGTTGCAAGTTATTGAATTTATAATTTTTCACTTTTTTATTTTTATTTCAGCTTTATTTAGTTTTAATGAAAACAATAAAAGTTTCAGTTAAGAACACTGAAGTGAAAAAGTGGCTATGTCAGCGTTATCCGTGGCCGTCTTGAACCTTCCTCCAAATCATTTGGAGGCACACTGTAGCCATCCTCCCCCAAAAAAAGGCTCTAGTCTGGGTCAAAGCCCTGAGGTAGATGGTAGAAGGTGTGATCCTTGTCTTATTATATGCTGAGAGCCTCCTTCCTCAAAGTAAGCTCCTGCGAGCCCTATTGTCTCCCTGCAACAGCTGCTCTTGACAAAGCCAATAAATCACTGCCTTAATGTGAGATTCAGAGAGCTGCGCTCGCTCCAGCAGTGTGAGAATTCACCTCATCTCTCTCATCACCCAGAGAGCAGAACGGCGTTCCTGACCCCTCCACGTCTCCGCTGGGTTGATGTCATACTGCACCGTGTCATTTTTCTTTTCTCTGTAAGCTTAGCGTGATGTCACACTGTACAGTTGTTGGGCTGAATTGCTACACTTGCCTTTCATTTGTCATTTTTTTGTCAGGTTTAATTGTCACCGCGCTGGTGAGAAGCTGCATGAAAGATGTCTTGTTCACACGTCAAGGTTTGTTTTGGGGAAGGATCCTGTTTCCAGGAATCTTCCTGAAATCCCAGAGGACGTTTTTATTGCTCAGAAGTTGCTTTTTTTTTTAAAGCTTTGGAGAATTCATGGTGATTCACCAATGAAAACAAATGAAACATTTTAAACTATTGTGCATGTTTTCTCTGAAAATTCTTTATGAAAATAATAACAAATACTAATGATATCCTGAGGTATCCTAAATAAGGCTGCGAAGCCAGCTTTTGTTTCTTAATTTTGGTAATTATTTAAAATGTCAATAGACAAGAAGATTATTAATGCACAACGTAGAGTGAAAGAGTTGTAGAGCTGTACATGGAATGTGGATCATAGCACATTATTTGTTCTTTGAAGAGAATTTGATGAGAAATGTTTGTTCAAAATGAAACCGTTGACGTTTAATTGTAAATGTTGGTATGTTGCTAAATTCAAGTACAGTTTGATCCATTGTTGATGTACTTCTAGTAAACTTTAGAGGAGAGGTGAGATTACTTTTTTCTCTCTTAGTGGAAAAATCTCAAAAGCAGGGAGCTCGAAATCAAAAGTCTAAATATTCTCTCCAATTAATATCATAGGAGAAAGAAGAAAACGATCAAGATTGAGATGACTCTTTCCTCTGTGGTTTGTCTTTCCTGTAAAATGGAAAATTCTAGTTTTTTATTTGCTTTTGTGTTTTGGGAAATTTTTAGAATACAGAACTATTTTTATATTAAGGAAAATACCCAATACCCACGTGTGACACTTCAGAAATGAATAAACAATCCATTTAGTGGCATAAATGAGTCATGGAGCTCTAGGGAACGTCAAGTTTGCTCGTGGGGGAGGGACGATTCATCATCGAGTGTAAATTACATTTTGTTCTCCCTGTAAATATTTTCAAAACACTCGCTTGAGATGAATGTCACACAGTTCTGGGGGTCTCCCACTGATTGATAATCTGTTTCAACGTGTCGTGAAATACATTTACTTGCACACAGATATGGCTGTATTTCCTACATTTAGCGTTACTCCTCTAGTGGTTTCTTGTGGATTTTTTTCTCTCTCATTCTCATCCTCTTTACCTTGTTCTCTCTCTGCGCTGTCAGCAGACTTTAAAGAGAATTCAATCAAGGTGTGCTCCACACTCCGTGGCCTTGCCGATTAAGTTGGAACACCATGAAATATGACTTGAGGTGGAAAGACACGGCAATAGGCGGAAATGTTGCCACTGAATGCAAAGTGCTGCTGTGAGTATGAAGGAGTGCTGACGTCGCAGCTTCTTCTGCTTGACCTTTAAGTTCTCTTTGGTTTTTACTTTTGCTTTTGTTCCAAACTGCCTGCAGTATTTTATTCACATACAAATACACATCATATCACTGAAATGCCTTAACCTTGTGACTCAGTCCTGGCCTTTTTGGCAGAAGTAATTATGAAGCTCCTTCTGGCATGCCATGGGAGTTTGAAATTAAAAATGATGGGCATTTCACCTTGGGCGATGCGTCACCTTGAACAATGGAAGTTTTGGCGTAATTAGCATCGCAAAATGACTTTAAAATTAAAAAGACGGACCTCTAAGTCAACAGGGCCTTGAAATGCTGGAACGCAGGTCTGTCACATTCTTGTCATTCAGAGACGATGAATCAACATGTGTTTTATCACCTTGAATTTTGTTTTATGCGTCTGTCTGTGTTTTAGGGTGAATTTTTAAGGTCATGCAGAAGCCAAAGAAAATATAAATCATGAAATTCATGCAGCACTTTTCCTAAATCATCTCACACAGCTAGGTGTTCTCATAAATAATCAAAGGGACCAGTTTCCAGATACCCAATAGGACATGAGCACACACACACTTAGAGACACACTTATACACACACACACACACACCTGTGGAGTATCAGGAATCGCAATGAGCCGCAGACATCCTGGAGCCAAGGCACCCAAAGCAGACATCTAGAACTAGAATGGAATCACTGAGCTGACTTTGCAAGACTGCTAGTTTTACACGTTTCTGTTGTATTAAGGCATATACAAATACATTTATTGATTTATTTATTAAGACTTAAAAAGTTACTAGTGCAGTTGCGCTTCTCTTAATAGTAAAACCTTTTGCAGCTTTAAATAAAAATAAAATAAATGAAATGGTTTTGGGTTAGTTTTACCCTTGAAGTACAGCTAAGTGAACCCACACACACTCGCACACTTTTGATTAGCTGTGAGGGCATCTTCTATAAACTACAAATAACCGTGTACTCTAATATGCTGCGTTTCTCTATAAAATGGTTGAGCAATTTTAGAAAATATTTACTGCAAATTGTAATATTTCAGTCCTAGAGCAATGCGTTAGAGATGCACTCATGTGTAAACAAGCCCCATGTTTTCTTAATGTGGATATGTGGAGATTAGCTGGAGATGTTTTCATTGTGTTGAAGGTCAATGTGGGTTGAGGGTTTGGAGCATTAAAAATACAGCACCTCTGTGGGCAGGTTAAGAGCACAACCCGGTATCTGGTTTCTAATGGTGAGGATGCTGGGATTGAACCTGGCGCTTCCAGCATCATCTCTGCTCAGTGTATCACCAGGGCTGAGGCTACGTTATGTGGTGTTTTTAACCTGAAAATGCCTATAATATATCTCAATATTGATCTATTTTCTAAGTTATTGAAGTCAGAATGCCCATAATGTTGACTGAACAGCCATTCTTGTATCTTGTATCTTATAGCCATCTTATCTTATCATATATCATATCATCATTTGTATTACAAAATACCAAATCATGCAATAGGATGGTCCAAAAGCACTAATTTTAAGAAACTAATCAATTATTAAAATTCCATGCAATATTTTGATCGTTTAAATAAAAAAATGCATTAAAAATGATTTATGCTCTAATAAGCATGAATTGTAAGATAGTCACAAACCTAGTCTGCTGCAAATAAAAAATCATAATGTACATTTTGCATTCATAACAATATAATTTTGAATACATTGTAAATATTCAGTATATCACCCACCGCTCACATCCAGCAATATAACACACACCCACACTTGTGCAGCAGAGCTTTAAAAATAAAAAAATGACCCAAAAACACACAAGCTCATTGCAGCAAGGTCAGTAGACCCCTTTATAAGAGAGCAGTGTGACTCTCGACCTAAAGTGAGCAGATTTTTACCTGATCCATAGACATAAACACTCACATCCAGGGTGTTCGTCTGAGAACATAAAAAAAGAGCAATTGGCTAATAATACTTTACTCGAGGGTCTGCTTTTTGCGACCTGTTGGTTAAGCCCCACGCTGAAGCCATTTTTATGGCAAAAGATTGGCTGCGTGAAATTAAACTTCCAGCTATGAGTCGAACAATCAAAAACAGACGATAGCTTGGCTGAAACACACTTTTTCCTCCTAAATGGCTTAATTTTTCATGACACCGATGATGATTTTTACACATGGGAGGCAGGTATTGTAATCCATAGCCAGTGGGTTGCGGGGATGTTATACTTTGCCTATAAATCATGAGTGAGGTTTTGTGCCTCTAGAGAGTGATTTAAAAATGATGGTATCATGGCAAAGAAAGCTTGAATATTTTTCCTCGTGCACACGTCTTTGAAGTTTGCGGTGATCTGTCAGACCTCATCTAGATCACTGTTGCTCAAGATATGGAATGATGGTGTCAACGTATGCAGAAGATATTATATGTACTATTGGCCTTTCTAATGTTTTCCAGCCGTCAGCAGGTGTCTGCAGATCGGTTTGCAGCTGCTTGGTTTTCCCTGTGTCTCTTACGCTGCCTCCAAGTCCTCTTGGGAATTTGTAACTTAAGAATTTTGGAAATTGTTATGTGAAGCATTCAAATTATTTTGGAAGAGAATGAATGTGTCTGGCAGGTTCATAATAGTTTGTATAAATGACTTATTGTAGTGTGTTCAGCTTTCATAGTGGCAGCTTAACTCATTATAGTTTAAATATTCACTTGAAAATGATGACATTCTTGTTGCGTTCACGTGTGTGATAGTTGCGACACAACTTTAGATTGTTTATTTTCCCAACAAAGCACTTTGCAAAACAAAAATTGGAATTTCATAGTTTTGCATTTCCATGCACAGTGATCAGAATGCTTGAGATGTAACATAATTTAGAATCTGTTGTACCTCAGCCATATTATTAAATACCTTGAGACTAATTTGAAATCCCCTTCTGAATGCAGGCAAGGATATCTGAGCAAAGGAAAGGCTGTCAACAGAGAGCCAAGTAATGTTTCCAAATTCCTTATAGTGATTACTCAAAGTCAATAGACTTGTTAACAATGTCATCACTTTTGTTTATCCGCTGACATTGTGCGAACCAGAAGTTTGACGTGTTTGTAGAACACGCTCATTAGTATCAGTGACAACTAAATGGTTTTTTTGTTAACATCATCTGACTTAATGTGGAGATGGGTGTGAAAACTCTGTTGCTGTTTCCATTGAAATGTTTACTGTGGTGGTACACTGGCTACGTTTACATGCACAATTTTTGGTTCAATCAGACTGAATTCATTCTGATTGATGAATCTGAATGTAGTGTTTACATGAATGCTAAATAAAGTGATCAGGTTGATGTGCGCGTTTATGTCACAGGCTTCAAATCTGATTTTTTTTTTTTACATGCGCACACTGCGCACAAATAGAGTTTCTCACTGTTTGCACATAATAACCACTCTCCTACACTGTTTCTTTATGTTTTTAACAGCAGAATTACTATTTTTCCATTTCTGGCATATGAGCATTACAGTGCTGTGCTGCTCATATTTATCACGCAGTAAAAATGCCCCTCCCTGCGCACAAAATGGGTTGCCTGTGGAGGAGAGTCCGAAACGAGGACTGGTGGGAGGTTGTCCTGCTCCACTTCACAGTTGCCGAGTGAAAGGAGAGTTTTACAGTGACAGGACATGCACTTGTACAACATTTTATTCAAAAGGATGAACCGCTCATTCCACGCGTCATACGTCATTATGCTATTTCTGCATCATTGCACATGCGCAGTCCTTTGTTTCGGTTTTCAATCTGATCGAGTGTTTACATGCACGCTCAGTCGGATTAGAAAGGGAATAAACCACCCCCTTCAATCTGATTGAAATTTCATTCCGATCGAGCTCAGTCGGATCGATTAAGTGTTTACATTTCAGTCCGATTGATCCGTCAATCCGATTACAAACTGATTATTTGGTTGCATGTAGAGGTCTGCATTTTTATTTTTTCTGTGACACTTTTTTCCTACTGTGTTGGCAGCAAAATGTTAAAAATTCAAGACTCTTGACAAGACAAATAAAATAACAAATACAATTTTGTGCAGACTACACTTTTCTTTTTTAGCCTCTCTTTCTTTCAGTAGCAGAAATTTAAATGTGAGATTTTGGAAACGAGATCTAAATTTAGCAGGAACGGTCAGGTCGGAAAGAAATTTATTCTAAGCAGACAGCGGGTGAACAAAGAGTGAATGTATAGCGGGAGCGGGTGGGGGCGGGATATAACCTCGCAGGAGCGGGACTAAAAAAATAGTCCCGCGCAGACCTCTAGTTGCATGTAAACGTAGCTACAGAGGCTTCAAGGTAAATTTGCAGTATCCGCTTGGTGGTGCTTCAGCACATTAAACCTGTGATAATATTTACTGCTTTTTCTCTTTTGAACTTTCATGATTGATAAAACCAGCTTTTGAGAACTAGAAGCTCTTCAAAGTAGACTTTTATAATCGCAAACTTTGAGTTTTTCATTGTGGACTGTTTTTGAGTTATTTATTCAAGGTAAGACTATTTTGATCGGGGAAGCTTGGCTTCATCCCTGGAGAGAATCTCAAATCCTCTGATGCAAATCCGAATGGAAGGTTTCTGGGGCGTGATGTTAGGCTCCACTGCCTGTCCTGCTCCCTCCCCATGCCATCTGCAGCCCTCTTTGGAGCCCTTAAGAACGAGCAGCTTCATTGGGCCTCAGTAAACAGTGGATGGTCTCACATAGGACGTCTGCCATAGATTGAGTCTCTGATCTTGGAGCTAAGATCATGGACTGCAGGGAGCTGGCCATATTGCGATGCTGGGTAGACCAGCTGGTGGGTTTGCATTCCTGACACCAGTGACCATTGTCTCCTGTGCTCATCTGAAGCTAATTTCCTCCTGGTTAGCTTAGCTTAATAATCATTACAAGTTGTGAAATAATGAGTAATTTAATGTTTCATTAGCTGGGAAGTAGCTTGGAATGAGGTAATTATGTCTTTGTGAAGTTTGATGGCTCTATAGTGCACACAATGATTTTCTCAGAAGACATTGTGATGCTCATCTTTGCTTTAAACCTTATTTGTGAGTCTTATACTTTCATAATGACTCAAGGAGGACTCTAGAAGCATCTCTAACTTTATGCCCACAAGCCTGATATACACAATAAACGAGTGGCTTTCATAATGAAGACTTCTTATAAACATAGGAAGCATAAAATATAAAGTGAATCCAAGAAAGCAGACACTTCTCTTTGAAATGCATGAGGGCCAGTTATTATCTACGTTGCAGTTCTTCTAGAATGGCTCAGCCTGACTGAATGTGTATTTTTAAAATAAGTGTTGTCTTTTTTCCCTTATTATTTTGTGATTTCACAAGTGTGCTGTGTGTAAGCTAGTGTTAATTTTTTACAGCTCTTTTTAGCGTTAGTTTTTGTCTGTTTGTCAAATGCACGTTTATTTTTCTCTCGTCTTCATTATCATTAACATTCCTTTATAAATAAATATTTTTGTATTGACGGATAAAGGAAACATTAGAGTGAACGCTAGACCGCTTACTGTATCCACTGTTTTCATGTGAAGTGGGAAAACATGAAAATGTGTAATAATTATTTAAATTTTTTAAAAAGCAGTTTATTTCTATGTTTGCAAAGCTGAATTTTCAGCATCAGTACATGATTGTTTAGAAATCATTCTGATATGCTGATTTGGTGCTCAAGAAGCATTTCTTCATGTATTATCAAAGTTGATATATGGTTAATATTTTAGTTGACACTGTGATACATTTTTTCCAGGATTCTTTGATGAATAGAAAATTGAAAAGAACAGCATTTATTATTTGTAATATAAATCTTTTGTAACATTATAAAAGTCTTTGAATCAATTTAATGTGCCTTTGATGAATGTTTTACTAAAAGCTAACTTTTGAATGATAGTGTATGGATGGTAAAAGCATTTAAAGTGTTTTCTTGGTTTGCATCTAAATTATAAGGAGTTTTGTGATTTAGTATTGATGCGATATAAATAAATCTTCCCTCTTTATGTATAGGATGGAAAATCTCTCTATAGCATCTGCCATCTTGTGTTTAATCCATATTTCCCTTTTACCTAAAAATGAATCCTTATCCACACTAATTCTGGGTAAGATTAATGAATGGACACATAAATACGCCATATAATAGAGCTTTGGATGTTAGAGTGGCAAGCTACAAGCCTTCCCTGCTGTGATGCACGCACAGTTGTTGAGGCAGTGATGTATTGTTATAACGGTTTTGACCTCGAGGAGCTGTATCAGCAGTATCTGATCTCCGGTTCCGACAGACCAGCTGCTCCCATTGAACCGCATGTTAAAATGCCCCCACAAACACTAAAGACGAGGAGTGCCTCCATGCCTACCTCCAAAGTTTCTAGACTTCACCTTGAGCAGAAGCAAGCAGTTACCATAGACAGCTTCTTTCCCGATAAGGTCCATTTAAAAAACTTTCCCAAAAGTTTCCAGTGGCTGTACGGACGTCTGTGTGTTTCTATCTCCAGACCTCCTGATATGTTTTCTATTGTTGTTAACATGAAACACAGAAGAGGATTAAGTGTGTGTCGAATTGCCCGACAGGCGCCACAGGAATACTGCCCCTTATAGGCTTTTGTGATGGCGGAAGGGATCATTGGTATAATCACATAGCTGCAGAGCTGGAAATAGGTTGTAGTTGTGACCACAGCATCCGCAGGTTCTTTGGAAAAGGTGAAGTGGACCGGCCGGCCGGCGTCACCCTCTCCAGGGAAGCACATGTGGTGGGTAGCGTTGGCCATAAACCACAACGCTTTTATACACCTCGCCCCCCTCTCAGATTCCTGAAATAAAAGTGACCTGCTCTCTCTTTCTCTGCTAATCTTGGGGGGTAACGGATGACTGTCGGTGCCTAACTATAGAAGGGGGAAGTGTTATTCTGGCTGTGGTCCTCCAGTTTGTGTTTGACGCTGGAGACAACACAGACATCTGCAGACAGCAATCTTGTGTCCGTTCTGGCAGTTATTTGATGGATGAATTATCACTGTACCATAAAATGCCTCAAGCTGAGTGGCATGTTCCATGCTGAGAAGAATTTAGGCTGCAGGTGCAGGAACAGCAACCTGTTGTAATTTGATGAGTGAAGGTCATGTTAACCCTTTTGGAAGGTCTAACTTTTTGACAGTTTGTCAGTTCCATTGCATCACAAATCTGACTCATCCCATAGTAATGTGTGCTGGAAAAGAATATGTGCTGTTTCCGTCAGATTTCATCATTCGTGCACTTCAGGAAGCCTTCGAATAATCCATTTTTATGAAGTGGATGTCTGAGATGGTCTGCTTTTTAACAGTAATTATTGAAGCTGTAGATTGAATGCTCTAGGGTAATTCTGTTCTTGGTTATTGCTTTGATCCGATTGCTTGTAAACTGGCGGGGGGGGGGGGGGGGGGGGGGGTTCAGTTAGCTTGTCACTGGGGCAGTGCCCTCAGAATTATACAGTTGTACTTTATCTATTTCTGCATCTAGCAGACGCTTTTATCCAAAGTAACTTGCAATAGAAAAACAAAAACAATTTGTCACAGAGCCAACAGAATTTGCAGTATACAATGTCGCATTGTTAGATTAAGAAACAAGCTAGAGCAGAGGAGAATACTTTTTGTTTCCTCCCCAGAGTATCCCATTGGTTTAGGATTGTAGAGTTGTTAAGAGTTGGTGAAAAAGGTATTTCTTTTGCTGATGCTTGAAAGTTGAGATGATTCCTGTAGCTCGGGTGAAGGTCGGCAGCTGATTTCACCAGAGAGGAGCATAGAGTCAAGGTACAGGAAAACAACTTTGTCTCTCATTGTGAAGGAACAATTCTCCCCTAATACAAGCTAATATTCACTCATTAGAGGTAGATAATCTACATAAATGTACCTTAGAGGGTATTTCACCAGTCACAAGCTGCTTTACCCATAAAGGTACAATTTTATGCACATTATTTTTGACAGTGTATGGAAGCACTATTGTCAATTAATTGTTTGTGCACTACTGATGCAAATTGTAGGCATCTTAATTATGTTGTCTTCTAATTCTATAATTCACAGCAACATTTTGCTCACTTATGAGGCTCCACAACCACTAATCTGTATGTTTCGATGTAGCTGTGCTAGTTTTATGTGAGTTGTATCACTCTACAGCCTCTTTCTTCTTGCATAATAATAATTTCAGCTCAAATCAATAATTCTCGTCCATGTCCATACAGTATTTATGTGGTAAGCAGGCATGAAATTAGCAGGATAATGTACAGTTAGCCGGTCATTATCTCAAAATAAACCCCTTCTTTGGGGATACAGTCTGGGTTTATTTAGTGATCATGTCCAGTTGGCTGAACATTTTTACCAGCAATGCTGTTTTAATTGACCATTTATGTACACAGTTTGCAGGCAGTGTTCAACATTCAACATGTCTCTGTCGTAGGGTGCGTAACACTTTTATCAAAATGTCATTTTTCAGCATAGGCTCTGTGAACATCAATTAAATTAAGGTAAATGAATAACCAACATCTTTGACTGAGTGGGTTTTTTCTCATGTGCAATTATTCATAATAGTGAATGATTTGTTCATAGACACTATTATTATGCATTGACTCCTTGATCCGTCGACTTGAAAGGATGAGAAGTCCCTCTTGACCAAAAAGTGGAAAGCCATGCTTTGGTCATTAATCTACACATGCTTCAGGCATTTTCATCTTGTTTATTAATGAATTCATATACAGTGCTTGAATAAAGTCAACTTCAGTTATGTTTTGCAGGCCAGGCGTTTCCTCTGAAGCTGTAAATGCTAATGTGGGGTTGAAGTTTGTTTGCTCTACTTTGTTTAGGTTGTTCTGTCCTCTCGCTCTCTTACACGCTTATCTGCTTTTACGCTGATGGATGGGGCCACGGGTTTGCTGTTTAAACTGGAGATTGAGGTGCCGGGTCCACATTTCACTCGTTCTTTCATTCACATTCTCTCTCTCTCTCACCCTGCCTACCTGTGTGGTCTGCTGCTTTGTCAGCGCAGAGCTGACAGGAGGCCCAGCCCTGTCGTTTGTCTCCCAGTGCCTTTCGTGTTTGCTCAGAGCTCTGAGGTCATGGGGTCACGCTGCCTGCTGAAGAGTTTGGAGTAAACTCGATTTCAAACTGACAATCTGAAGTATGCTTTAAGACTGTCTGACAAAACTGACAATGTGAAAATAGACTTTTATTATAGTTTCACAGCAGTACTCAGCAAGACCCCTTCATAACTGCCTCTAGAGCATGTAGGTTTTTGCCTGTTTGATTTCAGCTGTGATTTTGCAAAACTTTGACAGCATTGGTGGCAGAACTTGGCCTTTTGGTCATTTAAAACAATTAATAAAAATAAATAAATAAATCGGTAACACTTTATTTTAAGGTGTCCATAATACAGTAATTACCTATTTAAGTACTTAGTAGTAGCCGTTGTACTTACATGAAACACAATGTACTTACCATGTAAGTACATGTTCTGCTGTGTGGTCTAGTTTGGGGGTCTTGTTGTTTTCCCACCTGCATATGTACACAACACACTAGCAACTGTGGTTCTGAACAGTGCATTTTCGAAGCCTTATTCATGTAATTATTGCACCACTCTACATGTTGCTGTTTAAAATCATTTAGAGGATGAACAGAAAAATAGTTATTGATCTTTCTGAGGTCTTACCCTTTGCTTTCAAAAAGCTTGAACTTGAATTTTACTTGTTTTAAGCAAAATGCACTTAATTTATTATTATTATTTTTCCACTGGAAACAAGACAATATATCTTAAGTCAATTTGCTTATCTAGTAAAAGTATCTTGATTTTGAGAATATTTTTAGATATTTTGACTGGGAATAAAGACAAAAAGACCAAGTAAGATAAGCCATTTTTTATTTTTTTTTTGCAGTGCATATGGAAATCAGTTTTGACAGGCACTGGATTCATCCCCAGTTTATCTGGAATTACTGTAATGCATTTTGATTTTAAAAGTTCACCAGATGATTCCTTGTGGTTTTGTCTGCGCTTCACCAAACCTCAACAGGCAGAGACTTGAACAGCCCTATTCTCAACAATTTAGAGCTCGTTTCAGAAATGAAGCTTTTACAGACGGCCTAAACACAATTCCATCCTCTTTGCAGCAGAATTAGATTGCCTAATCTCTCTGATAATGTCTTGGGAAAACTAGCACAGATATGAACTGCAGCGCAATTAAAGATATTCCACTTATGAATGCAACAAATTAAGATTTAAGCGAGTGGAGATAAGGTTCTTGCGTGTGCATCAATCTCTTTTTATGTCTTTGTAATCACTCCACCATGTAGCTTTACAATAATCCACTTACGCATACTTTGAACTTGTTTTTTTAATGGTTCTC
The DNA here is from genome assembly GCF_936440315.1 of Barbus barbus. NCBI lineage: Eukaryota > Metazoa > Chordata > Actinopteri > Cypriniformes > Cyprinidae > Barbus > Barbus barbus. The sequence continues at coordinate 24,609,707 of NC_136750.1, forward strand.
AGTGGCTCTTAGAAGTATCATCTTCCCTCACTGTTTTGTCCGACTGTTTATCCTTTTGTGAAGTGAACTGTTAGAAAAGGGATCACTCTGTGTTTATCATGCTGGCTCCATTGATTCACACTGGCATGGGGTTTGCATGATTGTATCATAGCAGGACAGCAGTCTAAATTCACTTTTTCTTCTTCATAATTCTCTTTACTTGACATTTGATCTCTGAGTTCCTTTCTGTATGTGAGCTGTCAGAGAAACATGTATCTGTTTTGTTTACAGTATTTTTTATGTTGATTCTCATTTTTGTTGAAAATGGTTATTTTACAATTAAACTTAACAATTAAAAAAAAAAAAAATTCTTCAATAATTCAAGGTTCCTGAGGTCAGTTACTCCTCTGAGAAGTTCCCTAAATTCTAATTTAAGTGAATAAGAAACAATATATTTTAGGTCTGTGCCATATGGAAAACAGTTTTGACAGGTTTTTCATGGTTAATTCCAATTGTTTTGGTTTTATTTAATGTGTTATGATGTCATGAAAAATTACTTTAAAAAAAATAAGACAAGCAAATAGAGCCTGTTTTGGGACCATTACATATTAGAATTTGCTTTACATTTTAAATGTGTATATTTGAACTAAATTACAACAAAAACGTTTTGCAAAAACATTACTACTACAGTGACTAAACATATTTACAATGTTTTTAATTAGTCCTTTACTTTACTTACAAGAAAAAACAGATTTTCCCCTAAAAAAAGTTTGCATGTTTTCGGCAAAAGGAGCAGGCCATCGTGTTACGCCTGTTTCACACATACTCCGTTTTCAGTGTGGATGTTGTGCGTATTTTTTCCACACCCATGTTAACAGATTAGAGCAGGGCTGTTTAGTTAGCTTCATTTGAGGACCGGATTATTTTGAAGGGGGCCAAGGGGATGGGGGCCGTCCGATCTCTTTCTGGGGCGACTTATAAAATTAGAAATTAAATTCAAATCTAAAATCTATAAAAGGTTAACATTAATACTTTCTTGTCAATCGATTAAAATTTTTTAAAAAATAACACTTTTTTTTATTATTAATCATGATTAATTGCATATTTATATTGTCATAATTTCACATTGAACCTCCAAATTAATGTAGAAACACCATAATGATAGTATATTTTAAATATGTTTTTAATGGCATCTTTTTACTAAGTAGCCTATTATTAATGAAGTATTGTCACCAATACTCCTACTGGTGTCTCTATTAAATGCATTGTCCTTCAATATTAGCCTACCTATTAATTATAGCCATTCAACATTACAGTATAATTGAAAGCCATTATTTTTACCATTTAATAGGCTCTGAAATATTAAGTGATTTTAAAACAATCTTCACATAAACTATAAATTGTATGCATAAACTATACAGATTAATCTTTATTAATCAACGACTAGAGCAGTCCAGTGATTTCTCTTTCTTTTGTTCTTTGATTTACATCAATGACAGACTTCAGCAGGTTTTACTTTAAAAGCTGATGCACATTACGGGGGTCTGACACATATCTTCTCCAAATTCTTTACGGTCATTTAAGACTTTAGAACTCATTTAAGACTACGCTTACGAGGTAACTCACCAAAACCACATATTTTAACAATGTGTTTTTGTCTGTTGAAGCGCTACTGGTGCGCTGTCTAAAGCAGCTCAGCGTATGTGTACAGCCGAACATAGCCTACTTCACTGCACCATTTAGGCGGCGTAAACCCGGGTAGGCTATGTGTCGCCACATTCTCAGGTTATGAAGAATAAAGACGAGAAAAGTTAATCTTCCAAAATGAAGCAGCAGTATCGTCTCAGGTAAAAGTTATTAGAACTGTGTCTAGGGACAAGCGGGCCATCACACTGCTCTGACCTTATCAGCCCATTTTTATCCTATTATTTGATTCGCTTTTGTCGCTTATGACTACAGCTAATCACGATGAGCTTGTCTTCGGAAAAGATTATTTATTCGCTTACGTCAGAAACAGCGGCTCCCTTTTAAAACTGGCTGTTGTTCTCACTACATTACATTGTTATATTTCGGAACTGTTTTACCCGCCAACTGGCGACTGACACTGTTACATATACTCACCAACGCAGATTTTGGCGAGTGTTAATTTAGACCTTGCATACAAGACAATTCGTGCTTGCTTGTGTGTTTTTGTAAGTCGGTATGAGCATGCTCTCTTGTGGGTATCGAATTCAGCGAGTCTTGAGCGTGTGCTCTCTGCACAGGACCGAGGGGTGGCCAAATGAATGCCCATAAGCCCGCGTGCCAGCATTGACGCAGGCGATATTGAATCAGGCATTAGCAGTCTGATGACTTCAACCTGAAAGGCTCTGCATTTCGTAGCTTTCCACATGGGGTTTCCAGCTTTGAATAAAGCCCAATTCTTCAATCAAGACCTTCCAGAGCGCTGTCAATAGCATTGATATTAGGGGCTGTTTAAAGCTGTGAATCATGCTACCAAATGCAGAGTGCACTGTGGATATCTGTAGTAAAGGCACAGTAAATTAGAGGCAGTATTGTGATGAAACACAACGATCGATGACGGCTGACTGATTCCATGATCTAAGTAGCCAAATTAACCATTTCACACTTGCAGCTTGAAATGCTTCATTAGTGCCTACTGACCATTTAGTCCAGGGTCTCTGAGGCGTGACAGCAAAGCGAACTAGATTTTACGTGCTTACCTGAGCCAAAGTCACTTGCACCATCTGGTTTCTGACCGACCCTCGAGTCTCTATGGTATTCTTGTCCCTAGATATGTGTTTTAAGACTAAGAGGTTTTTTTTAATAGAAAATATGGTTGTGCAATATTCACATTTTAAGAATTGGCTCCCTTTCCATTTGTAAATCAGATTTTGAATTGCATTTGCTACATCCCTCAGGAGGTTGAATTGGAATGACAAGAGGTTCTGGAAAATATGGATTGTTGCATCTTGCTCCAAAAATCACTCTGTCTCTAAGGCCAATCAAACTTTTCAGAAAATCAACCTAAAAAAGCTTTAACCCAAGTACGAGCAATAGTAATAGATCAGCATGCCCCTTTGTTTTATTTCATTTCATTTCATTTTAACCTAAATATGAGCAATATAGTAATAGCTCAACATGCATCATTTTATTTTATTTTATTTATTTTTACCAGACTATATTTAGCAAAGAAGAATATTTTTTTTATATTTACAGGAAAGATATTTACCTAAACTTTGTTTTAACTTGTTTGAACAGTTGTTCTTATAGGGATATGGATTGGAATCTGGCCCTAACTCACTCTCTCCATCACCTTTTCTATGTTAGGGATAAAAGTGTTATTTTTCAAAACCCCCTATTCATTCAGAAGAGGCAAATAAGTAACTATTGGATTTTGTTGAAGTGAATATGGGCAGAGAGAACATAAAGACTGGTCTTATGGTGCAGTCACAATATGATAGAAACAAATCTGGAATTTTGCTAATTAAAATAATATTTGCTCTCATGTAAATCACATTATTAATTAGCAGATGACCACTTGCAGCCAGCACATTGCTTTAATTTCTCTACCAAGAACCAGACACTGATATTTCAAACGTTAAATCACCTAATTGACTATTTACTGTACTTGACTTCTGCACTCTTCTAAAGGACACTGGAACGGTTCACATTTACATTCTATAGTATGTATAAAACACGTTTGCTGTGAGTGCACGGCATGCATCAGGTACTTAAGATATAACCATTACATTCTGCAGAAAAGCCTGAAGTATCTCCAAACTCATATCCAATGTCCATGCTTGAAATGGTGCTATAATTCCTGAGGCTGATGCACTGCCAATTTACCCATGCTCCTTACACGGCAACGGGAGAGCATGGATAAAGGGTTTTAAAGTAGCAAACACCGGTCACGCACCAACCTCCACATATGCTCACAGGTTTCACGTCACTGCCTCATTTCTCTACATATCACAGTTATATTTGATTAGCCCATGAATGCAACTTACGGGTGACAGAGAAATGGTTAAATTCTGAGCTTTATTTTTGCATATATTGCAACTCAAAGCTCCTTTTTTATTAACATGCTCACTTGTCAAATGTGCAGCCGTGTGCTTGGTCTCATATTCATCTCCTATCACCCCCCCCCCCCCCCCCCCCTCCTCCTCCTCCTCCTCCTCCACCTCCACCATCAGCTCATGATTTTTTTAAATTCATCGTTGCCCTCCCAGACTCTCCCCTGGCTAACCAGTGCCGTTGACAGCACTGAACTTGTATAGGCATAAAGCACAGTGACGATAAGCACATTAAAGCTGCTGTATCGGCTAGGGGAGGGGCTTAGCACCAGCAGCTGCTGCCTTATTGGTGGTCTGAGTGGCAGGGGAGGGGCTGAGAGGAGTACAGGCAGAGAGAGAGAGAGAGAGAGAGGTGAGAGCTCAGCGTTAGGTTGGGAGGGAATGCCCACTAGATGCGGCTGCTGATAATAGCGTGTATCAGCACCAGAGCAGTGATTGAGAGCGCAGACAGAGAAAGGAGGAGAGGAGCAAGGAACAGCATGCTGTGCCAGAGGCTGGTTAAATCACAGCAGCGTGATTGATTCAGGCAAACGAGGATAAAAATAAATAAATAGAGCTCTAGAGAGTCTCTCAGAGCGCAAAATCCTGAGAGGAGAACAGGGGTGGAAGTTAGAAGGCTGTGGGAACTCATCAACTCCTTGTGGAAAGGCAGAGCTGAGGTCAGCAGGCAGGAGTGTGGGAACGAGCAGCAGCTGAACCAAGCCGGACATTGCTTGGGCTGGGGGTGGACACTGTTTTAGAGGGGTAACGAGGGGTGTAGGGTGAAGGAATACTGCTGAAACTTGAGTTACACTCAACGCGCACCTGCTCGTGGGAGTTACGCTTCTGGATATTAAAGCAAGGCTACGGGGCAAGCTGCCACATCCACTAGAGCAATTTTGCAAAGCCACTGTCGGATTGACTTAATCCTGATCTTTTGTGTGAAAGAGAAAGACTAGCACTTTTTGGAGCACTAGAGCGCAAGTTCAAGGTTCTGTTCAGGGGCTATTCTGAGAGACATGATAGAGAATGAAATAAAGAACGCGGCTTCCATTCCAGAGCATGGAGAAGTCAAGTAGCGAGGAATCCGCCATCCACCGTAGCCCCTCTGTGGACAGCCGCGACTCAGACTTTGCCCAAGCCTCCACCTCCGGACGGCCATTCGGAGGACGAGGTTTTACCGCCGGCGCATTTTACGGGTCCACTGGCCCACGTGCACAAACCGCTGCTCAGAGTGGGGCGGCCAGCGACGACAAATGCAACAATAAGTACAAGTCTCCAAAAGGCAGCAAATACGTGGTCTTTTATCTGGATCTATCCTTTGTGTTCCTTCTAGAGTTCAAGAAGTGCAACATGGCTAGAGGCTGCCTGTGCTGTCTGAAATACACAATGTTCGTCTTCAACCTCATCTTCTGGGTAAGTCGCATTTTTAATTTCCTTGACTTCTGTTTTGGTCTTCCTCTGCAGGTAGTGAGGTACTGACAGTTTGGTCAGAATTTGATTACTCACTAAGCTCACTAATTTTAACAAGTGTATGTTGAGTTGTCATTGTGCATACTCCTCAGAGCGACCTGTGCCGGTCCTGGGACTTTCCTCTCATGTGTTTTTCCTATGTTACGTCAGGCTAGCCATGCTCTCATTTACGTACTCGCTACTATTTCTGGCTGCCTTTGAGTCTCTTGGGGCACCCTGGGAAAAACTGTGCCACACTCCCGGAATGGGTTTAACTTGTGATTTGCTTTGATGAGATGCTGTGATGTTTACATAATTATTGTCAAAAAAAGAGTCCATGTTTTTGCTTTACTCACATTCAGTCATAGCTCTTAACAACTCTGAAGTTTGTAGCTTGTAGGTTTTGTATTGCTTCAACAGATACTTAATTCATGGTGTGTGTGTTTAATTTTGCCCATGCATTTTATTCTATTTTTTGGCATTATATGGTTTACTGTTGATTTATGCCTCAAGGCCATGTTTTTGTCAATTCCATTTGTTTGTGAAGCATATCTCAAAAAGATGGATGAAGTGGATTAAAATCTGATGGAAGAGAGTGTATGGAGGACATTGGGCTGAGTCTTTTGTGCAGAGGCACTCATGCATAAACGCTAATCGCATAAGCTAACAAGGTTCGCCTCAGACTCATACTCTCAGAAAGTAATATCTGGGCCATGTTTGAGTCACTACTGGAGTTAAGGAGTCTGCAAGAGCATAAAATACTTCCTCCATCCACCCATCTCTCTGTCTATGACAAGATGTTTGAGAAGCTTCAGTGAAACCCAGCTAAGTTGTGAAATGTAGTTCAGGATGGGTGGTCACGTTACCATAGTCCCGAGACTTGTTTTGATCTCAGAAAAGGCTTAAGTCTTAAAGGTGTGTTTGCAAGGGAGGATAACATGTGGCGGTGTCACAGGGCAGGTACTAGTCGTTCCCTGCTTGTGTGATCCTATTGTTTTTCACCAGAGATAAACCCAGAGTGACACCCCCACAGAGGCGCTCACAGCTCAGCGGGGCATTAACCCCTTCTATAGCTATGGATTACGGTCAAAGGTTGTGAGCTTTGATACGACATACTGTCAGCGAGATCTTGAAGTCCCTGAATTGCTCTCTAAGAAACAAGGTCTAATAACGAGGGTTAGTTGGAAGAAAGTTTCTGTGTATTGGCAGTAGCAGCAAGAACTACTTGGCTGCTGGCAATGAAGCTCCTGCTGAGAGGTAAATTAGATCTTCTGGTGGTAATATTCTTTTAATGATTCTTCACATGACCTGATTTGAGTCCCATGAGGTCATTGCAACATGGGCGGCAGTCAAAGTCCCAGAGCTATGCGTGTGCAGTTACCAGCGTGTGTGTGATTTAGGGTCACGACATGCCTCAGAGAGTGATGGCGATTGAAGCTTGGTGTTCTCCATAGGAGAGTGTGCCTCTGTATCATGACACCCCTGGGACCGCACTCCTCTTGCTTTGGCGCTCCAGGAATCGCAAGGTTACCATTCTGTGGAACGTTGAAGCCTGTCACTCCATCCGCTTTAGAGAGCCAGGTGCTGCCGCCTGCTGCCTCTTCACAGAGCATACGGTTGTAACTCGAGGCACTAGGTAAACAGAAGCAGGAACCTCAGGCATGCCATCGGGCTCCTGTACAGGACAACTTCAGCAGTTGCTCGTGACCATCTGGCTCATCTTTCTTAGGTGGATTAGCTCAACGGCATCAGCACAGATTAGAGCATTTAGTGGTGAGCTTGGTCACACTGTTCCTGACTCTGTAATGGTCAGCACTCACCATGTCTAAACGACTCACTACATTTTTATTTATGGCGAATGTGTGTAATTTGTCCCAGTGGCACCAAGCGGAATTGCAGAAATAATTACAATTTACAGGTTCCTTGTCTTCTTAATCCCTGTTATATGTAGTCATTAAAATATGATGATCCCCTTGTTCTCACTAGCCCTCTCAGACAGCCCTGCTGCTGATATGACATGCATTAATAAATAAATAAAATAAATAGCATGTTGTTTTCAAAATAATACTACTGTACTGATATTAAGATTATTTTTTTATTTTATTTTTACTGGAAAATATTTGTCTTGTTTAAAGTTACTGATGTATCTTTTTTTCTGCTCACTATTATTATAACCATTATTCATTATTATTATTAACAATAATAATAATAATAATAATAAAATGTTTAAAGCCCTTTTTACAACAAATGTTTCTTCTAGTACTTTAAAAAAAGCTATTGCATTTTGTAAAATATTTAAAATATATTTTTCAATAATATTTTTCTTTTCAGGAGACCGTCTAGCACTCACTATTATTATTATTATTATTATTATTATTATTATTATTAAACAATTTGTAAAAACCCTTTTTACAACAAATGTTATTCTAGTACTTTGTAGAATATTTTAAATATATTTTTTCAATAATATTTTCCTTTATTTTACGATTTGTAAAGCCCTTTTATGACAAATGTTATTCTAGTACTTTGTAGAATATTTTAAATATATTTTTCAATAATATTTTTTTCTTTTCAGGGGACTTTCTAGCACCTGCTCCAAATATTTAGTCCCACCATTTATATAGTTGACTATGCACATTAAACTGAAAAATTACATCAGCTCTAATTACATCAGTTATTAATTGTTTATGAATATTGATTGCTAAGTTTTGCTTTGCTACCTTCTCATAAATGGCACCAACAGCCTCTCGGATTCAGATAAGCTCACCAGATTCATTACAACCTCATTTAATACTGGTGAGCTGATGTAATTTGTCTGTATCATTCGAATCAGGCTGAGCCATATTTCTCAGCAATATTTCAGTGGCTCTGTGGTTTTTCTTTGTCCTCCTCCTCCTATCCTGTAAAAGTCTTATGGCTGGCTAAAGCACTACAGCAGGATGACCCACAACATCCATTGTAAAAGACTGAATGCACAGCCTCATTTTGCCACCATTATCATATTACATCAAACACATTCTTATTCAAACAGTAATGCCACCTCAGCAGTTTGCTCCAAAGGTGTGCTGCTCCTTATCAAAGCCGCTGCCTCTTTGTTTGCGCCTTTATATTTATGAATTCTGAGTTTCACTCTTGGGATTGAAGGGGATTTATCTGCCATTTGGTCCTAGGTAACAAAAGATTAGGATGTCTGTCGATTTAATCACCTGGGTTGACATTTTGAAGTTTGAAATGTTGGTGGGTGCTTCTGCAAAGCTCACAAAGTGAGTGGCAGTCTCAGGGTACTTTGTGAAGGAAAGGGAGGTGTGTGCTGTAGAATGAATGAGCGGTAGAGTGGAGGTCCACACTGCGGCAGTGGCACACTCCCTCCACCCTCTCTACTAGCTATGCATGTTTTCCTACAGAGCTTCCATCCAAGGTAGCAAAGCTGTTTTTCTTTATCTTACTCTTTCTTTTTATTTCCTCACTTCTTTATGAAATCCATTTAAAGGATTTAATCGTTCTTTGCAGCAGGAAATTGCACATTTAACAAACTTTCACAAATCTGTTATCACCTTCAACACGTTTTTCTGACAAGTTTGGTAATCTGCAGCTTTTATTTTCAGAAAAAGAAACACTAAAGAATTGTTTTGTCTTAGAATGACATAAAATTAAAACTTCTAGTGAGTAAAATAAAAGATTCCTTACTCACTTATTGAGAGTGAGGGATGTGATTCATTGGTCATGGACTTGTTTTATGTATTGATTGATTTTTATTTATATGTTTATTTCTTTTTTTTTATTCATGTATTCTTAATGTTCTTAGTGTTCCAATTCTAAAACCAATTGGTTGGGGTTACTATTTTTATTAGTAACAGTGCTTCTTAAAATTTGAAAAAATTGTCTTTAAAAAAGTGTAACGAGTCAATAAATTACAGAAATGATTTTCGTACAATGAAAATTTGTAGTATCAGAGGTTATTTCTCCCTAAAATACAAAGTGCAAGTTTACAAACTGGTCATGAGAAAGTGTTGAAGGTAGCAACAGACTGTTGAAATTTTTAAATATAACATTTCACAATGCAGACAGGGATTGTTACGCACTTTATAAAGTGAAGAGGCAGAATGAGTTCTGCACACATAGGACTGTATTGAGGCAACAACCATGACAAGGAGTTCCACTTGTTTTGATCGTCACTGCAGTATTGTCCTTTCCATTTAGAACCATTTGCCTATTCCTTTTGGTTTTTGTCTGCGCTACAAATTTAATATGAATTGAATGCGACAGATTTGTAATTAGTCTCTGTTTGTGCATCTGATAAAGTTGTTTACCACTTTCTTGCCTTAACATAATTTACTCAGCTTCTTGGTTTTTTGCGTATCTGGGGAAAATGCTCTCAATAAGCGCATCTAGACCTTCGATTTCCTGTACCGTTGTCTCTTGCCTCCTGGAAGGGCTCATTAGCTCTGAGATGTGGTTGGATGAGTTGGAGATGTTTCTTTCCAGGGGCTCTGACTTTGTGGAGTGGTTAAGGATCTTAATATATAATTAGTTCTGCACAAACCCACATTTCTTAAATACACAAGAATTAAAGCTATTGTGACTGTTAATGGTCCATTTGCTCTTTATTTGTACCTTTTTGTGTTTTGTACCTTTGGATATACATGTTTAACCATCCATTTGGCCTGAAGCCCAGAGGTAGAAATCTGATAAAGGCCTATTCAGTAGTGGACCTGAGGCAGTAGGCAGGGTGGCCTTCATTTTAAGAGTTTGAGCCAGTTCTCAGCACCAGATTAGATCTGTTTATGCCTTTTTGGCATCTGATTCATAGCAGCTCATGGCCCAATTAAAAATAAAATGATCCCTTAAGGGCAGGAAATCTTTTGAAAATCTCCATAACACCTTGAGAGACATGTAAGTTGATTCATTTGTCATGTTATTTTCCTCTCTCCTGCCTACCCCATGAGGAAATCCTTTTACCTGTACAAAAATAAATCAAAGAGCTGTATGGGGCATAACGAATGCAACCATAGAAACACAGACCTATCTGTCAAAATCTTTAACTTCTCTTTTTTAAGACCTTGATGAATGATTTGTTTTTAAAAATAGAGGGCATTCAGCACTTTCTTTCAGCATATTATTAGCCGCTGTAATTCTGCTGAAGCGTCATGTAATGCAAGTGTTCATTTTGGCTGCTTTATCAGTGTCTTGTATCATAAGCATAACATAATTTTAATAATTGTTTATATTAATATAATATACTACATTTATTATGATGATGATGATTATTATTATTATAAATGTATTATTTAATCTTCCTATCCATCTATCTATTATCTATTTATCTATAATAATAATTAATGTATTATTATTATATTATCTATTATTATTATTTTAATATATATTTGATATAAAAGCAGGCATTCTCATAATGCTCCATCAGTGTTAATGCAATTACCTCATGGATGTTCATTCAGGACATGTGAAAAGCTCTATAGAGCACTAAATGTGTGTCGGAAGGAGTACACTTATTGACTTTTATGAAATGCTAAAAATAGCAGGATTAAATGCGCAGCATAGCAGTTTGAAGCTTATATTAATTTAGCCTACTTTTTTCTTCCTGCAGAAAACAAAAAGCCTGGGTAGTAGAAGCCCTCCATTTGAACACGATTTTAGCATGAGAATACAGTCATATGGAAGATGTCATGGCTCATTAAGAAGCATTTACTGATAATGACATCATAGTGCCTTTGAGGACCACAAACCAGTTGAAATGAAAGGCAAAGATGCGGCCCGTTGCTCGGAATGAGGCTGTTCATATATTTATATGTATTCATTTGCAATTTATTTAAATTAATTGACCATACGCCACTTTATTGTGAAGTAATATCACATCTCTGACTCACAGGCTGCTGGGTAAATTCTCGCATGTTGGTTTTGGAGGTAGCTGAAACTATCATTATGCCATGTGACTGAGAAGTGGTTTGAAATGGCTCCTTCAAAGTCATTCTTGATTTAGTCTTTCGTAGATCATTCGTGAGTGGGGAAACTTTCACCATCCCACTCCCAGCTCAAGCCCTGGCAGAAGAATCAATGCTAATCTTCACCTAACCTGTGAATTAATGCAGATTGCAAGAGTAGCATGCCCCACTCAGCACTTTCCCTGTCACCCACAAGCAAATTATGCAGGAAATCAATGCCAACATGTCAGATCGTGCCCGACTCTCCCAGCTTGCACCTCTCACCTGGTGCTGGGATATGACACCAGAGCTTGTTGTGGTTAGCGCTGTGCAGTTTAATTAACAGCAAAGAGGATACTTAATGGGGCATCAGCAACTGGGGAACTGCATTTTTGGCAGGGTTGTGCAAAATTCATAATTGAATATCTGTCTGTCTGTCTGTCTGTCTGTCTGTCTGTCTATCATTGCAGTGTTCTAATATATCCTTCTATTGTTTTATCTATATCCCTCGATTGTTCAATCTATTGTTCTATCTATCATTTTCTATTGTTTGTTCGTTCTGTCTACCATCATTTTATCTATAGATCTGTTGATTTATCAGTTTATCATTCTATCATTTATCTGTTTTCTCATTTTATTCTTCTATTGTTTTACCGTTTTGTCCTTCTGTTATACTTTCTATTTAATCCCTAAAAATTTACAGTTACACATTTCAGTTTATTTTCCAAAATGTAATTTTCCTCATCTGAATTACAATTCTACATCCTGTTTTCTGCTGTGCCACAATTCAATCAGTTTTGAATAGCTTTTCCCTTTGCGACTTTCTTACCAGTGACCTAAAGTAAATGTGTCAAGCCTTCCATTCAATCATGCTGCAATTTTCTGTTGGGTTTCTGTTGCTAGGGTAAAGATGGAAGAACCTCACGTAGAATTTATCTCCGACATCTCCACCTCCAAAAGGTCCTCCAGAGGGCTCATTCTGTCGTTAACGGAATCTTCTCTCCATATACCTTTGGCAAACCTCAGTTTGGTATATTAGATGTGATTGCATTTCCACCAAAACCTCAAAGGCCTGGATACGGTTTTTGTCTTTGGATCCACTTATTTTTCAGAGAGAGAGAAAAAACCCTCTCAGAATCAACCCACGGCAGTCCGTTTTGGCTCTCGGGGGCATCATGTATTCAGGAGACAGGTTTTTGCACAGCTTTTTGATAAGGACCATTCTGTCATCTTGTGTGCAGTCTGGAGTGAGTTGTTGTCACTGTCGGAATGAGACTTGAGTCCAAGCTCAGCATGGATATGGGCCCTCTCCAGCCACACTGCGAATGCCAGACACTGTGGTGTCAGTCTTGAGTAATCAAGACTATATGAATGGCTAAATCATTATTGTGGTCAGTGATTTATTATTTTGTATAGTCATATAAACCTCCCATGTTATATTTCACTGCCTGATTGGGGTGCGGTGAGGATAGGGAAGTTAAATTAAACACACTCTGGGAGGTAAAAATTATCTGGCATGAATCATCTCTCTATTTCCGTGATTATTATAAGTGGGATAATTCTATTAGGCAGAACTTGTTAAATCTTCCCCACTTTAAAGCTTATGTCAATCAACATGATTGTCATGAAGTCCTGAGGTTGAGTCTTCCAGATGTCTCAGATTATTCTATATTTTATAAAAAAGCTTAAGGTTTGCATTTGGATTGTGCTTGAGCAGAGTGCAGAAGCCCTAAGATACATTGAAAATCGAAATTCTGCAACATGATCTGAGCGGTTTTTCTTTTATAACTGACCTTGCACGTCCTCATCAAAGCCCAGGTATCTCGCCGTCTTGTCATTCAATTCCAAATCGAAATTACGCTCAATCAGTAAAGCTCTGCATAAAGCAACATTATGGTTTGTATATCTCTGCACTTCAAAAATTATGGAATTTTATGTGTTTTTCAGCTCCTACTCTCTTTAAAGGAGCATGAGGGATTTCTGAAGCATCTAAGACTACTATAGGGGGACAATATAGAGGCACTGCATTGAACAAGGTGTTGTCCATCACTTTATGTAGATATCCAGGGCTTTTCTTTAACCCGTGAACAACGCATCATATAGCTTTACCGCAAATAAGACAGATGCTACACGTTTAACTGCAGGATTAATTGATTGAAAACACTCTCTCCCTCCTAACAGATGCTGCAGTTGCTCGTATTTGGCTTTTAAAAGCGATCAGGTGTGCATAAAGGATGTTTCTATTTGGATTACAGGCACGACCCGAGTGCCAAGGAAGAGAAGCATAGGGTGGATCGTTTCATCAGCTAATATGGGAACACAAAACCACGAATGAGGTCACACTCAACTTAGTTTGGAACGTGACCTCTGCACTACTTGACACCCACATAATCATGAGACCTAAAACATTTTCACACAGTGGAAAAGATTTGCATTTCATCGCCTGTATGCCTAAAAAGATTTGTGAATATATTTTGTATTGGTCTCTCTGGAACCTTTGCCCTCCAACATTACTGTGCTATGCTGATAATAATCGCTCATGCTCACTGCTGATGGTAGTCTTTTGAAGCCTTTGACTGTTTTTTTCTTTTTAAGAGGTCTCTGAAAAGACTTCTGTACAGGCTGTATATTTTTTTATAGCCTCAAATCTTAGCACAGCAGACCGTTTATGCAGAGAAAAACACTGGATCTTTTTGTTCCCTTTTAATTTATCCATGTTTTGCTCAAACTAAACGAGACTGCAGGAAAGCGCTTTCGTGTTTTAAAGGAAACGGGTGGCCGTTTCAGTAATTAACTGATCAGAGTGACAGAATTCACTCCATTCTTTTATCAGTTTGTCATAAAGGTGTTTCATACTCCCATAAATCGTTCTTTATTAGAAAACAATTTGCCGCAAGCTATTAATGATATATCCTCACAAAGAGACTACACTTATTTAATTAGACAGGGAAGATGTGTTTGTAATTTGTGCTGGTAGACTGCGCATCCTCCATAAAGTTTTAATGATGTTGATAAAAGTTTGGAGTAAAAAAGAACAATGGCCGGTTGATTAACAGAAGCATCAAAGGCAGCTTAATTTGCTCTTAAAAGTGAAGAGGTTGAGCAGAACTTTGCTGACTGTACTTTTCAACCCTGACTGCATGATGTTATTTTAACTTTAGGCAATTTCACTAATTATCTCAAACTGCTCATTTCAAAAGCACTATAGTTTTTTGGGACCAAGTCGGATGTTTGACGGAATTTGGGTGTTAACCAAGCAAGTAAACTTTCAGTCTGTCCAATAGATGTTTTAATGTAATTAATTTATTTATAATAATGTAATTATTATTGCAGCTAAAAATAGCTGTTTTCTATTTGAATATATTTTAAAATGCAATTTATTCCTGTGATTGAATGCATCATTACTGCAGTCTTCAGTCCACAAGATGCTTCAGAAATCATTGTAATATGCTGATTTGTTACTCGAGAAACTTTTGCGCAAATTATTTTCTTTGTTAGTCCATCATGCATTTTGACTGTTCACATTGCCCTTTCGACTTTATTATCTTTACCAAATGTGATGTTACAGCTCCACAAATGAACAACCAGTGACCAAAGATCAGCGAGTACGTCAGGCACCACCCTTAACATAGGCCAATGGCCTGGATAATTGGGTCAATAGCAATTTATGATGCCATTCTCCAGAAATATCAGTGGACAGCTGGGCAGGATGTAACTAGAGAGGCTACAGGAAAGGGCGAATGTGATGTAAAGTCATTCCGCTGCCTCACGTGTGCTCAATTGACATATTCATCACCGGCCTTGAAGCGTTTGCTTCTATATGCATGATGGAAAAGAGCCTCTCCCAGAGTGACCATTGAGCCTCACAGCAACTCTGAATGTAATGAAACTGCTTCACCAGCATGAAAGCGATGTGAGCTATACTGTAACTTGACGCACATTCTTAGGAGCATGTAATCTGGAGGAGAGATGACAGAAATACCCTTTTGAGCTCCCATCAGCCACTCTGTGAATATTTCAGGGCAACAACGCTTTAATGGCACGGCAAAGCTTTTGCACAGCACTACAGGGAATTTCTGGTTAAACACAGTCATTTGAAGCCCTCAGAGTGAAATATCACTTTATTCTAGTGCTTCTAATCTGAAGCTGCAGAAAGAGCAATATTCAATTGTTTTATTCATGTTTCTTCCGCTTAATTTGGGGGAAAACCCCCTTCTGTCTACAGGACTGAAAGAATAAGATTTATTTGAAAAACTATTTTAAATTGAAAAAGTACAGTACTCTACATGGCTTGACAGTATGTACTGAAGAATATAATCATATATTTAGAATTAGAATTGAAAATATTTCTCTTCAGGTTTATTCACTTATGCTAAATATGTTTAAATTAGGGCTGTCAGTCGATTAAAATTTTTAATCAAATTAATTACATGATGTGTCGATTAATTAATTAATCACAAAATAGATTTGACTGTAAATACCCACAAAAGATTATTTAAATGATTATTCAAACGATTATTTACATGTCATTTGAAACCATGCGAGGGTGAGTAAATGATGACAGAATTTATTTTTTTTCGGTGAACTGTCCCTTTAATGTTTTTTTTATTTTTTATTTTTATGAAATTATACTCTAAATAAACTAAATCTGCCAGCAGGTGGCAGTAAATGTCTTTGAGTCATTCATTCATTCGATTCGTCCAAAAGGCTGATTCTTTCAGTAATGAGGTAAACGGCTCTCTTTATGAATAGGTCTTTTGAATCGTTGGTTTACTCGATTCGTTCAAAACGCGGATTCATTCAGAAAATAAACACCGCTGTGTTGCTCTGTGACGCACAACAATTCTGCTGTGGCTTTAAAAGTCATTTGTTCTCTGCAAAAACACGAGCTATTATCAATTTACCATTATTATCATTTACTGAACTGTTTCATAAAATCACATTTAAACTCATGATATTCAGGACAAAATCAGCTCCCATGTAATACTGCTTTCCCTGCTCATGTGATATTGCTTATCATATGATATAAATATGAGACGACAAATTCATACAGGAGCATTTTTTTCACCAATATCTTGAATTTGAGGGCATAACTGCATTTATGGAGATGTTGCCCTGCATCATATTTGTCAACTACATAGCCACGGGAACATATTTTGAGCTGGGGAGGCTGAAAAATAATGGGGGGGGGGGGGGGGGGGGGTAATATAAGTGGATTTAATATAAGGCTTCATTTAATATAAGTGAGTGTATTCTTGCTGGGTTTTCATTAAGAAAACAATGATCCACAAACGTTTTAATTAAGGGAAAATACCGTATTTATTTGGCTATATCCATCTATTCATTTTGAAAGTCTCTTCACATCCTGATAGCAATCATTAAGTTAAGTGGTCTAAATGTATTTATCTCTATTTATATTCTGTGGAAGGTGTATGACCAAGAAATGTTTGTCCAATCAAAATGCTCAATCCGAGTGTTTTAATTGTCTTTCCTACCTGCCTGTCAACATATGTATTTTCATACCTCTGCACTTTCATCAGCGCTTTCACGCACACTGTGCAGACAGAGCAAGAATGGCAGGCAAACATCAACAACCCAATCTTCTTTCCTGGTATTGTAGTACTTTTACTAATTGTGCTATACAGTTTTCTCACTGGTGAATGACACATGAAGTAGCCCAGCGGTTCCCAATTCCAGTCCTCGCGCCTCCCGCTCTGCTTATTTTGCATGTCTTGTGCTTAGTTAGCACTACGTGCATGAACTGTGTTCCGATTGACATGCTCCCTACACGGTGTTCATTGCTCCCTACTCCCTGAGCAGGGGAAATCCGTTTAAGTTTATTTCACTTCGGAACATTCATTAACGGATTTGCGCTGCGCAGCGTCTTCACACACAGATGAAATTTACTAGAGAAGTGTGACATAATATAAATAAATAATATAAATTCACGTCTCGCACACTTTGTATAGAGCATATACGCTCGCTTTGAACTGGAGTCATGGCGGAATATCTGGTGATGTCCACTTCGCAGGGCACTTATGACTTACAGTCGAACAGAACAACCGTTGGACGTGATAAGATATACATATGAAATGTGTAGAGCGGGGAGGGTGCGAGGACTGGAATTGGAAATCGTTGATGTAGCCTATTGTAGTAATTTAATGTTGTCTCTGATATTCTGCTCTTTCAGCGTATGTGCGTTCAGGGGCCGTGGTTTTGGACGGCGATTGATTAGCACTGCTAATGCGGAGCTGGAGACTTTGAAGCTCTGCCCTCTTTTCCGGAAGCAACAGCTCACTCGTATTTAAAGCAACATACTCAAAACAGCGCGTTTTGGCTCATACCCTAAAAGTGGCAATTTTAACAAGCTATAAAAATGTATCTGTGGTGTATATTGAGCTAAAACTTCACATATACGCTCTGGGGATATTAGAGACTTATTTTACATCTTGTAAAAAGGGGCATAATAGGTAGTATAGGCAGTAATAGGTAGTAAAAGTAAGGGGAAAATGCAAAAACCTTTCATGTATTTGTGTTTCAACGCAGGTACATCAGTCTTCGTTCTGTTCATAAAAGTGTTGTGTGTAATATTGAATCAACCGTAAGCATTAATTTTGTTTCAAGAATAGGAAAGACCAAACGTTAAAGATCAAAATTAGCGCTACAGATATGAGAATGCGAGATTTGTTGCTGCCGAGGTAAATGTTCTTGTTCACTCTTTCTCTGCTGTCTCTTTGCTATGTCTGTAGAAATAATCGTTAATTCTTAATTTGGGTATGGCACAGAAAAATTACAGGCAATAATATAGGGCCTAATCAAAAAACCACGGCATCGAATGATTTTTTTTAAGTCAGTTTGATAAGTTTAAGAAGTTGAAACGACTTTCACAGTCAATTTGATTCAACTCATGTTTAACCGTTGCTTCTTGTCATTGTAGGCTTAGGCTACTTTTTTCAATGAACTTTAATGAATATACAAATTAATAAAATGAATTTTATTTATTTGTTTTGTTACAAATTGTTCTTTCATTTATTTTAACACCGCACCCCCATTTTTTTCGTGGGCTTCACTCCACGGGGTGGGCTTAGCAAACAGGACTAATAACACCAAATCAGTAAGAGCATATCAATACGGCCTTGAAAACACATGTAATACTCACAAGTGAATTGACTGAAGGTTTGAAGAGTCCTGAACAGCATTACAAATGAATTTGGCAGATGCATGCGGTGGCATTTTAAACCCGAAGCCTTGCAAGCAGATCCCAGCCTGACACTGTGGGGCAGGTTCAAGGAAGCACAACACACATTTATGCATGAACATGGACAGTTCGGAAGGTCAAGTGTACGTTCCTAGCATCTTTAGCCCTTGACGCCTCTGACGTGAGTGAAATCTGTCTGGTCAGTAAGATTTCATGCAGATGTCAGTTACTTTGTGCTTTAGCCTTGACCAATAGAGCAGATCCAGAGATTTTCTTCACCTCCGGAATCCCTCTGATAATACACATTGTCTGGCTCACCATCTTTTGTCGTCTTTCTGTGGCCGTTTGATCTGTTGAGCAGCAGGAGAGCCTCCTGAAAGAAAGGTTGCATGACGTGAGAGGAAGAAAATAAGGTTTATACAAAGGAAGCTTTTCACAGGCCTTGTTCGGGTCTTTTTGCAGCCTGGGTGACCTATTCTTAAAAAGACCACGAGTATGTCATGTGCCCAATGCCCTGGGAGAAGAAGCGATTGCCCTTTTCGGCTATTTTGAGTAACAAGCAGCCCAAATGCGCACCAGCAGACTCTGATAATTGGAGGCACCTGGCTTAGTACATTATTTTGGTGTTTGCATCAGGACTGCAGACATGTTTGCACTCCAGTTTCTCATGCTGTTTGTTGAGATACTGTAAGAACATGACTACCAGCTAGAGAAGAAACCTATTGCATTAGCAACATTTGTAGTGGGTATAATTCCTAAGGCTTTGTTAGTAGTTAGTCATCTATTTGGTCAGACTGCGGTTAGCTTAAGGTGACTGGCAGACTTTCATTTGATCACATGCTTTGTGTAACCCTCCTTGTCAGCTTGATAGAGAGCAGGAAACATGTAGAATGGAATTAGCCTCTGCAGCTTCATAAAACACTGGCACAAGGTGTATTTCCAGCTGTCTGGGCACTCATACAGTGGCATGCAATGACTACTAATGCTAGATGAAGTGTAGTAGAACCATTTCACATGTAGAACTTTTTTTCTCTCTCTCTGAAGAAGCTGTGTTTTCCTGTGCAAAACTATTGGAGCTTGGCATGCTACAAAATTCATAATGTTTAGTAAGCCATTGTTCTGTTTTGTTGCTAGGTGGTTTCTAAGGTGTTGGTTCAGTTATTGATATTTGGTTAATTACAAGGGGTCAAAAGGTTGGTTTGATTTTGATTCAGTAAGTCACAATCTATAGACTACAGGCTTTGTTTTTGAAAGAAGTCTCTTATGCTCATCAAGGCTGTGTTTATTTAATAAAAAAAAAAAAATTAAAACCGTAAAATGTTGCGTAACATTGTGAAATATTATTACTGTTTAAATTAACTAACTATATTTGTAATTTATTCAAATGTAATTTATTCCTGTGATGGCAAAACTGAATTATCAACAGCCATTACTCCAGTCTTCAGTGTCACATGATCATTCATGAATCATTCTAATATGCTAATTTGGTGCTCAAGTAACATTTCTTATTATTACCAGTATTAAAATCTGTACTGCTTGATATTTTTTTGTGGAAACCATGATACCTGTTTTTTTTTTTCATAATTATTTGAAATAGAATATTTGTTAACCATGTAAATATCACTTTTAATTCATTTAATTGATCCATACTGACATTACTTTAATTGATTCTTACTGACACCAAACTTTCAAACTATGATGTACAGTATATATTGCAATAAATTTAAATTACTATCTTTATTTACTTACATTTTCTTTTATTACCATATTAAGTGTCCCTTTACATTCGCTATGAACAAGTTATGTGTAGAATATCCATAAAATCTAATAAACTGTCTTTCTTGTACAGATTTTGCACCTCTATTGCTTTTGCACACAGTACTTATTTGAAATATGCAAGATGTGAGCTGCCATTCCCCAGAGATGAAGTCCTAATGATATAGCTAGTATACTGCTTTTTTAGCAATGCAGTCTCTGTCTCAGAATCAATTTGCATTTTTTGGGGATTGACTGAGGCATTAAATAAAGAATTGCGATGTCGGGTTTGATTGATGTATTATTCATGTCAGTATCAATTCACATTAAGCTATCAATATTATCTGTTCCGAAGGACTTCATGTTGTGTGCTGATTTAAATGATCCAAGCATTCATAAAGTCTACATTAGAGTAGCTGAGCTTTAACATGTCCTCTTTGCAGACTTTTCTCCGTCTCATTAACAGCATTCATTACATATTGACAATAGCATAGCAGGTTTCAGTGACATCTGAGAAACACTAAATAGTTGCATTGGTGTCTATGATAATACATGCAGCTTCTCCATTCGTAATGGAATGAAAACCAAGAGACCTGGATTATGGTGCAGAAACAGCACTTTAGCACAGGATGACAGTAGCTGTTCGACGTTGAGCTGTAATCCAGGGGGTGTTTGGTGAATGTCTGCATCCCGCCTGATAAGTCAACAGAACATGGATCAGCCTGACATAGAGCCAGTAGGGCTTATTGTTCTCACAAGCCAGATTTATATGTGCCGTTATCAGTGTATCCTGCTCAGTTTGTGTGTATAGGACTATGCATTTATGTGGGCTTCCAGTGACAATGGCATGTGCTCCTCTGGGGCACATGTGTTCAGCGTGCATAATTATGTATGTGATTCACCTAGCATTTCATCTCTGTCATTAGACGTAAGCATTTCTGCTAACATTTGCTTAACAAGCACTATGCATTTCCAGACTACAGTGGAAAGTCGAAAAACTGCTGTAACCATTCAAGACTGGCAGGTAAATGCAGCCAACCAATGTAGCATCCGTGTGCAAGACAGTCCCAGGGGCCCGTTCCTAGCTTAAGTGGAATCCCTAAGTGGATTTCACCCACAATCCGCTTGTCTAAACATGGACGTCGTCAAGTAGTAAAGCTTGGTAAACATTCCTCGCCAGAGAAGCATAACTAGCGGTGTCGTAGGCCAGCCTGTAATGACAGAACATGGTAGTCACTCTCAGTGCCCATCTGTATTGTATATCGATTAACTCTCGAGATGTTCCTTCAGCATGTGAAGTAGCAGCAGATGTCTTACACCATCCAAATAATGTTTTACAGCTTACTGAAGTGCCGCTATCCTTTCTCCTCGCTCTAAGCCAGACAGAGAGATGCTCTGAGGAGATTGAACAGTAGTTGGGACTTTTTCTGTTGGAAATATAACAGAATTAAGTCTTTGGGTCAATAATGAGAACAGGTGGACTTCAATACTGTGGCTCTCGGCGATTTAGGGTTTCTCTATAATAGTGTATACTTTATGTGAGGCCTATCCTAATATGATAAAGTAGGAATGCATGATGTTTTAGTTGCACATTGATTGAGTTTTTTTATTTTATTGGTCAATAAAAAACAGTCTTATGTTTAATTATGCATTTAAAGTCAATTGGAAAGTGGAAATTGCAATCATCTTTTCTTCTGTTGTGACACAAATTCAGGTTAAAGTTATCAAACTTGATTTTGTCCAATGTAAATTATTGGATCATTGTGGAACGTTACTGTTTTTGAATAATGATTACGAGGGCATGGGAATTGTAAAATTTTTAATTAATAACAATAATTTGCATGGATAAATAATATACACTGCAGTGTTCCATAAAAAAAATTGGGTGGTCCATTTTTATTTCGTAGTGACTTTAAATAGTGCTAATTTTCCCAATTTTTACATTTAGATTTGCATAAAACACTGTTTGCAAATGTAATAATAAAGATCTATTTTTCATATAGTTATAAAAATGTATTTGTAAATTCGCATTTAGAACAGCTGGTTTTAGTTTTGTTTAATTTAGACTTTTTTTTGCATTCATTTTGAAGGGTGTAAGGTAATATGTAATGTAAAGGGAAACAGTTCAATTTAGCTCAAAGGGAATCATTTATAATTTTATAGGGAATTTGAACAGACTCGCTGTTTTACGGCTGATCACTGAGTCGGCCAGCGATTCACTGAACGAGCTGTATAACATCAACTCTGCACTGGATATTAAAATCCAAAATATAGTGAAAACACTATTAAACAGCACAGTAACAAGATCGGCAGTTTAAGACATTAACTTGTAAGCACAAAACACAAGATACTTCTCTTTTCGATATAAATGAGGCTTTATTTGATACATCTAAGACATGTAAACTAATCTAACACATGAACACAAGCATTCACACATATACACGATGCAGAAAGAGAGAAAGTGAGGAATGAGTTTAAGAGAATGGAAATATGAAATCCCAAGTTTACAGCAATATGTGCTATTGCATAGACCTGAACAACCATCAATCACTTAATTAACCCTTGCATTGAGTTTCTCAATGAGGCAAACATTTGTATTAAGTGCACCAGCTCAGCAAAAATCTGGAAGTTACTTGCTTGCGTTGCCTTTGTGTTAAGGGATTCCCTTTTGTCGTCGTCATTGCAGAAAGGGGGTTTCCTGAGGTTGCTGATTGGCTGACAGTTCAGTGGTCGTTTGTAGTGATGTCTTGGGAAGCCAATCTTGGCCGTTGGCTGGAGATGGTTTCAGAGTCAGTTGCTAGTTGAAGTTTGAAGCAGGTGCAGTCGAACTGGACTTTGCGGCAAACTTAACTTTTGAACGTGAAACTCAACGGAAAGAAAAGAAACTAAAGTAAAAGAATAAAATGATGTAACGAGACTAGGTGGTTTTTCTTCTCATCGTGGTAGCAGCTGGCGTGCAGGCCGAAGCACGCTGGAATGGCGCTCACAGAACAACAAACTAATGACAAAAAACATGGCTAAAAGTTAGAAGAGCATAGAGGGGGAAGAAGGTGTCCTGAGTTTTTAAACTCTGCTTTTTGACACCTCCCAAAGGTTGTCTTGACCAATTAGATACTATCCTGGCTCGGGGTGTTGCTTTGTTTCTCCACCCAATCAATAAATCAACATGTCGTGGTCAGTCACATTGTCCGAATTTTCCAAAGTATTGCAAAATATACTTTTGGATGTGATTTCTATAACCAGAATATCATACATTTGACAAAGAATTGACTGGAAGAAACGTTTAAAGCATGATTTTTCAAACTCATACATACTAAACACCAACATGAATCCTTAAAGTCGTTCAATAGTTATTAAAAAGACATAAGGGGGGGGGGGAGTCAGTCTAAGGAAGCTCGTGATTTCTATCGTGAAACACATGTGATGCCATCTCTTTGACCATCAGTCTTGATTACTTGCCCCAAATTTGACAGTCTCCTTCCTGAGTTGGAATTATCAATAAGTGTTCCTTTTGTTTTAATGTTGCAAGCTGCTCACTGACAGAGTTGGTTGGTTCGCTTGCTTCAGACGAGCTGAAGCTAGGGATCCGATTTATGACGTCCTGTTGCCCTGGGGCTTCTCTGTGAATTTGCTCTTTTGGTGGTTCTAACACCAATCTGATCGATTCTTTGATTCTTAAATGGTCTGATTCGCTCTGATATCATACAAGGGAAATCTGCTGAATACATTGTTTGGTGTGTTATAATGGTGCATTATTCTATTGTTAGTAGCTGAACACATGATCAAATTAGAGAAAATATTTAATAAATGAACACAGGTGTGTGAATGATGGGCAAGATGAATGACTGATTGAAAGTGCGTAACAGGAGAGTCGTGTGCATTCGTACAGCGTTTTGTTCAATGTTGTGTGTGATCCTTGTGATCTAAATCTGCGTATTTGGCTGTGGCATGGAAACATGATGAGGCAAAGCTTGGTGGTTTCAGAGTAATCTGACATTTATATTCGTACCCTGGTTGGTGAGATGGCCTATTTGTGGTGCTGACCAGCCTGGCGTACTGCTTATGGTGCTGATACTTGGTCGGGTATTAATAGCAGAGGAGCCAGCTGATATTTCCTGAATCCTGTGTGGTTTCTGATGAGCTACATGTCCAATATCATAAGTCATGCACAATATCACACCCACATAATGTTTGTCTTATTATACCAAGGGGTGAATCATCCACAACAGTCACTTTGACGATTTATTGATATGGAAATGCATTGGGATTGGTAATGAAATGAGCTGATTTGTTGCTTTTTCATTTCTTTTTTTGTAATATAATGGGGAGTTTGGATGTCTCTGTCTCTTTGCGATCACGGTTGCCCATTATCCTCCAGCTCATTAGCTCCTTTCTTGCAATATGGCCCTTTGTGTTCATAATTGACAGAGCGTTTACAGTTGACCAACTCATTACAATATCTCAGCACACCCCACTGATGGCATTCAGCCTCCTGTGAGCTTTTTATGCTCAGGTGATAGCTTGCTGACTAGAAGACAATGGCTATTTAAGGAACAGAAAAGGGGACAAAAAAGGGCAAAGCATCTGCTGTTGTTTGTATGGATTCTGGAGTCTCTCTTTCTTGGTTGTTTGTTTTATTTTTTTTCCTTCTCATTCTCCATGAGCTTAACATCCCAGCAGACTTGCGTGCGGTTCAGTTTGCTCAGTTCCACTCTTTTGTTGTATGCCTTTGTTGTAAGCATTCTGCAGCTTGTGATGGATTGCACTTGTTCCTTGTAGAAATGCCTGGATATGGCTTGTTTTCACCAAGTGGGTGTTAAATCGTAAAACCTACACAACATTCAGTATACATTAGTTTTGAGTTCTGAATGAGAGGGAGGGGATCCCATGTTGTTTCTGTCTACCTGAGGTTTTTATAGACGTTTCAGCTGGTCATTTCAGCAACATAGTTAGCTCAGGGAATTGCTTTGGGATGACAGCTCAGTTTCTCTTAAATTTCTTTCCAAATTTTTCCAGATACTATGAGTTCCAAATTTTTATAGTTTAAGTGTAGACTAGTGTACTCAGTTGACCTGTTCCAAAACATAGAGAGCTAGCCTTATGTCCTCTTCTTACACACTCTAAGAAATAAATTACAAAGCTGTCAGGGCGGTGCCCTAAACTAAAAGATACAGCTTTGTGCCTTATTTTCCCCTAAATGTTATATATTAGTACCTAAAATGTACATATTGGTACCTTTTGTAAGGGACAGTTCTGTATCTTTTTTTCTGGGAGTTTGTGTAGAACACAATTTTGTGTACAATAGTTAGTTTCAGATATTTATCTTTATTTTTGCACTCTTTTTTTTTACTGAAGTTTAATCTAAGTGCTTCTCTCACATTGCCATTTTTTTATTTTTAAACAAATTTTAATTTAAATTTTTTTTCATTTTTTATATATATATATATATATATATATATATATATATATATATATATATGAACTTCTGTTAGTTTGTTGTAAAGAATTCTATGGTTAATTTACCAGTTTTTAGTTATTTTAAACGAATTACAAATGAATTAAATTTGAAAGTGACAGGATGCATTACCAAGAGTTCAGTGAAAGCAAAACTCAAAGATGGCAGTTGTTGATTAAGAATATATTCACTTAATACTGAAAGTAAATGAATAATCAGCATTTCTCACATCATCTTCCATTTATATACTCACTGAAATTGCTGTTAAAATGTAGCCAAAAGAAGGCAGCATAATTATGTCAACACTTTAGAACAAAAATGCAAAAATGCCTACCATGGCTTAAAATGCTGCCTGCAGAGACAGCTCACTAGGTTCTGGAAGAGAGCCTAATGGCAGTTCTGTGACTTTTTTTGAATGCGTGTCTCTTTCTTTTGGAATATATATATTCCCAGTTTTCCCATCTTTTATATTGCACGCACCGCATTGTGCCATGTAAAATAAGGTTGTTTTATGTCTCAGTTCAGATCAGAAGATGCATTGGGGTTTACGGCAGCTCCCAGCATCAACCAGTGACTGATCTCGGTGCTCAACAGAAAGCGCCGAACGCCATGAGAGCATTGAGGGAATCTGCAGGAGTGCCAAACACCCTCAGGGCAATCGTGTTTACTCCCCCCATCCTCCCAGATCTATGGCGCTTGCTCTCCCCCTCTTCTGTTTATTTTCCTCTTCAGAAGTATAGGCTAAACATTCTTAACCGTACATATTATGAAACGCTTCAAACTGTTTTTGGAATGGTGCCCAGTAATAATTTATGAATATAATTACTGTCACCCTTTCTACTCCTCATCTTTGTGCAAAAAATGTCTCCAAACATTGGCTGGGGGCGATGTGGGAGATTCGATGAAAGAATTGGCAGCGAGAGAACCTGGCACAAATAAAAGGGTATCCTCACGCAGAGGTGATGACACGAGCAGATGGGTTGGTGTGGACACCAGTATACAGATTTTGGGCAGCACCTCTGGGCTCTGCAGAGAATCTTCTGCCTACACCTCTGAGTAAGCCATTAGCCGGAGCCGACTGCATCCACCCTTGAGCTCAGATTGTGTTGGCCGCAAGGCAAGAGCTGAATGGAGTTTGTGTTTGTGTTGAGTTTGTGTCGAGATGAAGTGCTTTGCTCAAGGCCACAACATAGTTAACCACAGGATGAAGAAAAGGGTGAAAAGGAATGAGCGATGAGAGATAGACAGCGAAAGAGTCTTAGCATGAGGCCTTCTGCCTTTGATATATCTTATAGGGATAGTTTATTCAAATTTACTATTTACATATCGTTCCAAACCTGTCTGAATTTCTTTGTGGAACCAAAAAGATCAATTTTGAAGACTGCTAGAGCATTCAAAATTCTTAATACAAAAAAATATCCTTAACAAATAGACCAAATGACCTGTCTGCTATATTTCAAGTAATATTAAGTCATGTGATAACTGTATGTGAGAAACAAATTGAAATTGACATTGGTGTTTATTAAAAAAAAATCTTCCCTTCTATTGAGTTGCTAACTGCAGAGTGGATCGCTGAGTCAGAGAGTTGATTTTTTTTCCCATTCTGCACAAATTATAGGAACTTCTTTTATGATACTTGATAATTATTTTGTGTCTCTTTAGAAACTTTTTTGTAAATTAGCAAATTGCAAATTTGCAATGACTCTGGCAGCTTTTATGGGCAGGCAAAACCAACTCTTTTCTACTAGAATGGGAAATCAGCAACTAAATCAGACACTAATTGTTCCATAAATGTGGTTCTTATGCTTAAATGTCATTAAAAAGGTATATATTTCAGGTTGGTAAACCAGTGCACATGTCTAATCACAAGTGTAACACTTTCTGTGAGAAATGGAGCTTCTAACGAGCTGGAGCTTCTAAGGTGGGTCTTGTTTCGTTATATTGTGCATTGCATTTTTCGCATTCATAGTAAGCATTGTAAACTGTTTTGAAGTGGAACGTCTTGATATACAGTGCCCTCCCGTTTCAACACATACATGTTTTACAAAATAAAAAGAACAGCACTTTTAGAGTTCATCCCACTCATTGATGTGAGCATAAGTATTGGGACAGTTGAACATAAGGCAGATATAAAAGATTAAAAGCTATTATTTAGTTGCAGATCCCTTGCGCACAATCACAGCAGTGAGTCTGTGACCCATAGACATCACCAGACTCTTGGACTCATCCTTTGAAATGCTTTTCCCAGCCTTTAATGCAGCCAATTCCAATTGTTGCTTGTTTTGGTGAGTTTCTGCCTTTACTCTCCTCTCCAGCTGGTGAAATTCATGTTCAATCGGATTTAAATCTGGAGATTGATTTGGGTAATCTAAGACTTTCCATTTCTTTGCCCTTATAAATTCCTTGACTGAACTGGCAGGGTGTTTTGGGTCATTGTCCTGATGTAATATGAAGCACTTCCCAATTAATCTGGTCCAAATTCATTCTGCTACTGTTATCATGCATTAAGTCATCAGTAAAGTTAAGAGGTTCCAGAGACAGCCATGCATGCCCATGCCATGACACCACCTCCACCATGCTTTACAGGTGAGGCGGTATGTTTGGATCATTTGCAGTTCCCTTTTTTTCTCCACATTTTTTCTTTCCCATCACTTAGATAAAATCTTTGTCTCATCGGTCCATAAACACAGTTCCAAAACTCTTCTGGCTCACCTTTGTGCTTTTTTGCAAACTCTAATCTTGCCTTTCTATTTTTGGTGCTGGTCAGAGGTTTTCATCTTGCTGTGTAGCATCTGTAATTCTGTGTCAAAGTTTTTTACAGACACATCTTTTAGGGTTCATTTTCACAGCTTTTATGATTGGTCTGTCATCAACTACTGTTGTTTT
Organism: Barbus barbus; assembly: GCF_936440315.1. NCBI lineage: Eukaryota > Metazoa > Chordata > Actinopteri > Cypriniformes > Cyprinidae > Barbus > Barbus barbus. Next base: position 24,638,426 of record NC_136750.1, read on the forward strand.
CTCATCTGATCAGGTCGTTGTTGGTTGCTGATGTCACTGGTGGTTTCCAAACTCTTGATTTCTCCATGCCCTTTGTTTTTGCTAGAGCTCTAACTGACTTCCTCTTTTCTTTTAGCATCCAAATTGCTTGTTTTTCTCTCAAAGTCAGCTCCCTCACCTTCATCCTGGTTTGTGTGTGTCATCATCGAATGCAAGATTCAGAATGCAGAAGTAATGGATATAACTGATACGACACATTCCCTGCTTTTAACATCTGAAGAATTACTGCAACAGGACACAGCTGATCACTTAGAAAGACCTGTGAGGCAACTTTTCCAATACTTATGCTCACATCAGATAGAGGGATGAAACTCTAAAAGTGCTGAACTTCTTAGCTGGTAAAACATCTGTGTGTTGAATCACCCAATAATAAAATGTGACATTCTGTAGTTTTGTCTCATATTCATCTTTTAATCATATTTGTAAATGTCTTGACTCCACAGCCAACAGAGCAATTTTGTATTTACTGTTCCAATACTTTTGGAGGGCACTGTATATGCAGTCTTCATAGAGGCTGTTGCAATATTGGCCTGCTTGATTGGACATCTCAAAGTTGGGTCTTGCAACTTGACGCCCTCGTTTTTGTCTATCCGTTTTACAGCGAAGGCCCCTATTAACCTTTTCCTCCAAATTAGCATTTAGAGCTTCGGCCCTTATCCCATCCTTGCATTGCTCTGCATTTGGAATGGCTGCTGACCTTTTTGAGAGCGACTGAGAATAACTTTCCTTGCTCAAATCCGAGATGGCAAATAATTGGCTTGATCAGCGTCTGCATGCATTCCAGAGGATGACAGTTTGTGTCAGATGGGAACATAAAATCCCATACAGTGTAATCATGATAGAGATTAGTGTCACTTTTAAAGACGGCCCATAAGCATCAACTCTCTATCCGTATGCTCTCTATCTCACCACCATTGCAGCTTTGCACTAATTAGCTTTTGCACCTTCTGCTGTTGGACCAGCAACAGATTTATGGGGAGTCCTAAGAGAGAATAGGGAGATTGGGTGATATCGATCCACTCAACAAAGCTTCACACACCACTGGCTTTTCCCAGATTGAGTCCTCCTCAGGGATGCACATACACACTCACTCCCACTTTGACACTTAGATACAGTGTTGTTATCTACACCCTTCCCCACCACTTTCAGATTATTGGCGTGAAAAAAACTCGGTCTCAGCCTTAATAAATGCATATGGGTCTCCTCTTGATTAATGCAAACAGGCTTTGTCTGTAAAAACATCTTTGCCGTTTATATGAAAATGGATGATGGATGCATTGTCTCAGTAAACAACATAGACGCATGGCTTGCAAATGGGACTGTCGTTTGAAATCTGTCTTGCTGAGGGGCAGGAACTACACACGGTATTCACAAGAGTCAATGAGCAATTATTATTCTCAGGGATACCCACATTCTGTGGCAAGCTAATTGATGAAATTGTAATCAGATCACCTTGTGACCTTTCATACCCTTTTGTGATATCTGGCCTTTGTGCACTTTAGGTCCTGGGAGAGAGATGAGTGTGACCGTCTAATTAATATTTCCCAGTGATCCCGCTGGCTTTTACTTAGTCTGTTTGAATTCCAAGTGCATAATTCAAAGAATACGTCTGCCAAAAAAATAAAAATAAAGAACAATAAAAATTCAATTTCGAACTGTTTATGGAGCTTTCCTCCACAAAAGCAGATATTTAGCAGATTGTTCATGCTGCTCTTTTCTGTACAGTGAACGTGGAGGGTGACTGGTGCTGTCAAGCTCCAAAAAAAGACAAAAAACCACCATAAAACTATTTCAAGTCTTCAGAAGCCATATGATAGCTGTGAGTGAGCAAAAGGCCAAAATTTACTGAAAATCTACACACGGGTTTGAAATAACATGAAGCTAAGTAGCTGATGACACTTTTGATGTGTGAAGTGCTCAAATGAAGTGTGGAAGTTAAGCCTATTTGCATTAAAGCTATTAATGGCTTGTCTAATTATAAATTTAACAAAATTGAAAATGAGGCTTTGAGAAAGTTTTTTTTCTTTATCTGTGAGGACCCGACCTAGCGATCTGCCAGGACCTTGCTTGCTAATCTAAGCACTCCAAAGTTTGGCTACATTTGCGATCAGAGGCCAAAAAAGCGAAGTATAATATCTGTGATAAGTTAAACATGTTGCACGAGAGATGTCACCACCAACATGACAAAGCACTTTAATTTAATAGATCGTAAAAGATTGTGAACACGATTCAAACACCAACGTGATTCTATTCCTAAATTTCATTCTTCAACCTTTGACATGTGCGATCACAATGTTGTGATCACTTGGTTCCTCCATGCAGCGTATCATCACACCAGTGTGATTTGAACATATAAATCTGCTTTCGCACTGTCATTGACCTAAAGAGAGCAGCTGCATGAAACAGCTTCACAGTCTTTTCAACCACTCAGTATCATTATATGTGTTGCAAACATTCAAATCGCTGAAGTACTGGGATCAAATTTATAGTTCAGAGATAAACTCTGATATGTATGGTTGCGATTAAAATAGAGTAAATCACCTTTTGAAAGTAATTTGACACTTCAAATGAAGATTTATCGGTTACATTGTTATGCCAGTAAGTGGCAAAAAGGGGCTGTTAAAATGTTTTTTTCTTTGAATTATACAAGAGATTCGTTCAAGAACACTGATTCATCCAGTAATGAAACATGAGGGAGTCGTTGAATCATTCATTCATAAATTACATGTGATTTTTGTTTAGTTGTCTAATATTTTTTCTTCAAAATCATGAGAGAACCACAACTTCCATTGGGGGAAAAAAAACGAGAAAAAACCCCTCAATTTATCCAGAATCATGTAGTTCTATTTTGTACACAAAAAGCTCTTAAAGAGTCTTAGCCTGTTGATTTTTGTTCATGGTATTCAGCTGCAACTAAATGGTTTGTAAAAAAGTGACACGATAAATGTTTGATAGCATTATTTAATCACATTGGAATCGAAACTGGGAATCGAAATTGATAAGCAGAATCGGTATCGGAATTTATAAAATTCAAACGATACCCAGCCCTAAATACAAGGATATAGTAACTCCATAAATTACATTGTACTCTCAAACTAGCAACACAATCTCACATACTGAGCTGCTTTAATGCTCAGGATTGAAGGTGCTGTGGCACTAATCAGTGTGCATATCCCATCCGAGAATGGTTAAGACAAGCTGCTGGTTGTGTTTGTGACTGTGTGTAATATAGGCACAGAGAAGTAAGAGAGAGAGAGTATGATAACAGTGTAAGTTTAGCATTGTTGCTGAGTGAGAAGTTGAGATAAGCAGCAGGGGTATCTTAGGGGTATTTGTGTCGTTAACGGTAATTATCTTTGACAAGTCTGGAAATCTGCCTTCCAATTAATTAGTGGAGAATCGTTCACCCTCTGCTGTGCTCAGCTGTTTTCCAAGCGTCAAATGACTAGAACTCACACTTTTGAAAAGATGCCTGACATTATTTTCCTATTACTTGTTTGGAATTATATACTACTTACTGAACTCTGTATATACTGAATCAGTTTGTGCTATGCAGTGAAAAACATTGTGCATGTTTATGCTGTTACAGTACTTTTTATTGTGGAAATTAATAACTTCCTATTTAGAAATATGCAAAAGCACTACTGTTGGATTTCAAACCTGGAAAGATTCTAGTGTAAGCATAAACTTGGTGGCACCCAGTGATGTGTACACAGTTTAGGATAAACTCTTGAAATGCATCAATGAGTCAAAGCTCCTTCGTGACAAAACAACAAACCTTGTTCAGCAAATGCTTGCAGAGGCAGGTGTATTAAATAATTATCTCTTGATAAATTTACATGTGCAAAACAAATGCTAGCATTGTGTAGCATTGTTCGCTCTCTGCAAATTTATTTGCCAGGATACTTTATTGTTGACAATTAGAACCAGACACCTGCAAAGTAAATGACAGCAGTGTCATTTTGATATCAAGGAAAGCATTAATGGCATCCAGTTCTTGAAAATAAATACTTTTTGTTGTGTTTTCAATTAAAATGTTAAAAATGTTTTAGTCCAGTTAAATGCACTTGCACTCTCAGACACTTGCACTCTCAGACACTTGCACTCTCAGACACTTGCACTCTCAGACACTTGCACTCTCTGACACTTGCACTCTCAGACACTTGCACACTCAGACACTTGCACACTCAGACACTTGCACACTCAGACACTTGCACACTCAGACACTTGCACTCTCAGACACTTGCACTCTCTGACACTTGCACTCTCTGACACTTGCACACTCAGACACTTGCACACTCAGACACTTGCACACTCAGACACTTGCACTCTCAGACACTTGCACACTCAGACACTTGCACTCTCAGACACTTGCACACTCAGACACTTGCACTCTCAGACACTTGCACTCTCAGACACTTGCACTCTCAGACACTTGCACTCTCAGACACTTGCACTCTCAGACACTTGCACTCTCAGACACTTGCACTCTCAGACACTTGCACACTCAGACACTTGCACACTCAGACACTTGCACACTCAGACACTTGCACTCTCAGACACTTGCACTCTCAGACACTTGCACTCTCAGACACTTGCACTCTCAGACACTTGCACACTCAGACACTTGCACTCTCAGACACTTGCACACTCAGACACTTGCACACTCAGACACTTGCACTCTCAGACACTTGCACACTCAGACACTTGCACTCTCAGACACTTGCACTCTCAGACACTTGCACTCTCAGACACTTGCACTCTCAGACACTTGCACTCTCAGACACTTGCACACTCAGACACTTGCACACTCAGACACTTGCACACTCAGACACTTGCACTCTCAGACACTTGCACTCTCAGACACTTGCACTCTCAGACACTTGCACTCTCAGACACTTGCACACTCAGACACTTGCACACTCAGACACTTGCACTTCCGCAGGTGACGTCACTTGCAGTCACAATAATCAATAAATAGAACAAAATAAAAAAAATATTTTGTTCTATTTACTGATTATTTTTTGTTTGAATCTCTCAACATTTTACAACAGTAGCCAGGTGGTGAAGACAAGAAAAAATAAACTAAATTACAATGTCACTTGCAATCGCGGCTATCTGCGACATCACTTGCGTTGCCAATGGAGACAAAGACGCTGTGGTGCTTAAACTATTCAAACTAATTTAATGCAATAACGAACAGGGTCCTGCAAGTCATCTGTAGGAGAAAAAGACAAGACCCGCAAATCCGTGGCTACAGAACAGCAGAATATGAACGCAGTGCGCAGTTTCTCGTTAAGTGGTTTCCTCCCGTAGAAAACCATAAACACTTAATATGGCTATCCTATCTTTCAAATGGCAGAAACCGTAAGAGTCTGCACTATTATGCTAATCTGAATTTAGCCAATTCTCACTGTAGTTGTTAAATCTGACTCCGCTTACTGACACCTGTGCAGCCACTAGTACATTTGCTTTCATATACTTTGAAGTCTTAGACAATTGGGTGGTGATGGCGCAGTGGATAAGACACATGCCTTTGGTGTGAGAGACCCGGGTTCGAATCCACTGTGAGACACCAATGTGTCCCTGAGCAAGACACTTAACCCCTAGTTGCTCCAGAGGCGTGCGACCTCTGACATATATAGCAATTGTAAGTCGCTTTGGATAAAAGCGTCAGCTAAATGAATAAATGTAAATGTAAATGTAAGTCGCAGACAAACACGATTGGCTATCATCTCAGGGTAAAGGGCCATTGGGACAGCTGGTGATAAGAAGTATAAGGAACACTGCCGGCCCTCTTCCTATTTACTAATTACAGTTTATTGCAAGTGACATTAACTAAAGTGAGCAGCATGCCTGCAGAACCACTGCTGGCGTTACCACCTGCAAGACTCACTGAAAGAGGAACAAAGGGGAATTAAAAGGAGGAATAAATCTGCTGTGAATGTTCCCAAGGATGCGAATGCATGGCACCATTAATTTTGTTTGGGCCCATCCCAGTCAGCTTCCCTTCAGAGTCATTTTCCTGAACATTAGAGGATGAATAAACAGGCGAAGAATGCACCTCCTGTGACTCCATCAGAGCTCCTCCTTGGTTTCGTGTCTTGCATTTGTGTGTACTGCGAGACTGAATGAGAAAGAGATAGAAAGTGAGAGTGAGAACTAAGAAGCCTGGTTTTGTTTTCACCCGAGATGCTTACAATGGATAAAAGATCCCTGTCCGTGTCTCTTAGGCAACCCTCGATAGGTGCACTTCATCTTTTATTCATGCATTTAATGTACTGTTGCTCTGCCCGTGTGCCAGAACATTCTCGGGTTGCTGTTAATTAACATCTAGCACATGTACACAGTGATTCTCAGAGGTGTAGCATTCATATCTTTATTTTGGGTTTGCACTGTAGCTTCTTCAACACTGGTCACAGTGGTCGATGGTTGTTGTTTTTTTGAAGTCGACTAGTTTATCTAGATTGTTCCTTTTTATTTTTAGCAGCAGTGCTTGAATTAGGGTGCTGACAGCGTGTTGTGCTTTAGTTGTTTGACAGTTTGCATTGTAAAACTCCCTCGGAGGAGTTGTCATTCATTCCCTTTAAAGGACAGACTTCATTTGCCAAAAGACATTTCAAACTAGTAGTGTAGCTGTTTTTAACACACTTTCAACAAATAGAGATTTAATTGTACAGCCTAACAATTGAATGAGCAACATTAAACATTACGCTGTACTATGTCTCTTTTTCAAGTGTTGTTTGGAAGTATGATTTATTTCATTAGCCGTTTGTTCGAATGGTTCGATTCAGTGAATTTGTTCAGAAATGATTCACAGATTAATTTGAATCCTCACAAAGCTGTGTTCGTAGAACTCTTTTTTTGGTTTACATAAATATTAAAAAATATTTCAAATGTAATTGTAAATGTAATTAGAAATAGAGTAAATTAGTAACTTATAATTAGGGGTGTAACGGTTCACAAAAGTCACGGTTCGGTTCGATGCGTTTTCAATACGGGGGGCAGGGCAATTGGGCAATGTTGGAAATATTTATGTTTTAAACCATGAAGGCGAGTCAATGGATATCACACAAGCATGCATTTGTACCAGGGTTTGCACATGTGCAAACTTTGCGTAAGGTTTATGCTGGTGAACATCTTAATCTCAGTCAATTCACTATGAGCAGAAAGTGAAAGTAAAAACGGAATGAAGGAGTAATGACGGAGCTTTCGGCATCTGACGCCGCATATTCTCTCAGAGACAAAGAGAGACGAATCTACTTCAACATATGCTGATAACGGTACAGCCTATAGCAGTTTTCGTTTATTTACTTTATATTTCTCTTGTGGCCCGCACATAGCAAAAAAAAATAAAATAAATTAGAAGAAACCGATTTTGTGTTAAACGAGTTGTTTTTGAAAGTCGGTGCTCGAAATAAAAGCTTTTATTTCATTGATTTTTATTGATGACTGCAGTATTAATATTTTAATTATAGGACTATAATTCATTGTAGGTAGCCTAAAAGACCTTTTTAAAAAACATTTTAATTGAGGAGTAAATAGCCTAATCTTATCCTCGCAGCGCGTCAGTTATGCGGTAATAATTGCGGGGGAAATTGATTGTACTTTTAATAATAAAAGTAACTTCATAATAATAATAGGCCTAATAAAAATAAGAATGTAACAGGTCTACACTAATTGGAAAGGCCAAATCCTCTTAACATTGCCAATAATTGATGTTTTTGACAATATCTCTGGCTATCGTCGATACAAGATCATCATCTTTCGACGCACCCCAGCACGGGGAGGTTATCTCGGAGCAGACAGCACATTGCCTGTTACGTCGTTTGGGCTGTGTTGTTGAGCGCAGTGGCACTGATATTTCACACACTTTAAGCTCTTTTATTTTCTAAATGTAATAGGATTAGTCCAACGAATAGTTCGGTTTGTAATGCGTACCGAACCAAAAGCCTCGTAACGAACGGTTCAATGTGAATATGCGTATCGTTACACCCCTACTTATAATACATTGTAATAAATGTTTTAAATATTTATATATTGTATTTTTTTTATAAATGTTATATTTTTATAACAATTTTTTTTTATAAAAATATAACATTTATAGAATTGTTATTTTACATAGTTTTAATGCAAACACATATTTTTGTTGTTTTAACTATTAGTTTTATCTGTAAAATGTTAACTTGACTGTACAATTTTTTTTAGTATTTAAGCAGTACTCTAACTCCAACACTGCTAACACACAGGGGACATCTATAGTGTCTACTCAAATGTTAGGGAAATATGAATAATGATGTTCATTCCTTCATGCAGTTATTAATATTTCACTTTTTCCATAGGTATGAAGTTCCATAATGACTTGGCTGCTTGCAAGATTAATCATTTGCTAAAATGATCTTCCCCAGTCCTGTAGAATCTCTGAACTGTCACTTGGTGCGTACAAGAAAATTATTAAAAGGCCCAAGCCGCTCTCATTCACGAGCAGCGTCACATACAGAAAAACGACTCCCTCTGTAATTCGTCATCTATTAAAGAGTATTAATCGCTAGCTACTGCTGAGAGGGCATAGAAGTGTTGTGACTAACAGGAGTGGCCGGTAGCCCAGCACTGTGTCCTAAATTGGATTTGGCTAAATCCCGGGAGAATCCATTGTTTATCTCCTCCAGAACAGCAGAGGAGGATTATCTGCAGATTTTAGGGGGAGGGTACATGCTCCAGGTGTGAATGACCAAATAATTTAATACAATAAAGAGGTTGAGAAAAACCTTGGGGTTCATTCACCTATAGGGAGCCGAGGCCACTTTATGAGGATGAATATAGTTTGTTTATTTCCACTGGAGCGTGAGGTACATTATACCACACTGTTGTTTTTCTTTGGTGGCTTCTAGAGATCCCCATGTGGCAGGTGATCACAGCGAATGTAGACTGGATGGATGGATGGAGTTAAGCTGGGATTTAGCACTGGCTTGGTTCTTAATGACCCAAGAGGGCATAAAACTTAAATATCTCTGCAGATATGGGAACGTGGATATCTCGGTAAACAAAGGAGTGGAAGGAAATTTGCCTCTGTGTGCAGATTGACTCTTAATCTTCATATTGTAATGCTACATTGCGTCACGCGAGACCAAAACCACTTTTTGTTTTAATTGCTATTGGAACATGAATAAATTTATCATAAAAAAATGAAAGAGAGAGCCTAATGTTGTAGTGTCAGTGAGATTTATTAATGTTTAATGTCATTTTTTGACAATTTTATTAGTTTTATTAAATATGTATATACCGTTTTCATTATTTTAGTACATTGTTAAACTAAATGAAAATTAGAATTTTTTTTGTTTTGTTTTTTGGAAAATGACTTTCCACCTTTATTGTCTGTTAAAATTCAATGGGGTCTATTTTTGTTTTGGTCCCCATTGACTTTAATTATATGCACAATAGCACTTAAACATTCTTCAAAACATCTTCTTTTGTGTTCTACCGAGGAAAGACATTTCTACAGGTTTGGAACAACAAGAGGTTGAATAAGTGATGACAACAATTTGGTAATGAATCAGTTCTGAACACAAAAATTCAAGAAAACAATTGGATATGTGATTATAGCTGACAATGGCATTAAAATTTGCAGCCTAACAGGTGTAGGAGAAGGGTTTAGAAATGGGATTTGTAATTAAGTCCATTGTGATGAGAAAATAATCAGCATGTAGAGAAACACCGGTCGCATATGTTCTAATTATGTTCAATAATGAGTTGTAGTAATATTGAAGTGAACTAGCAAGTCCCCGGCTTTTTTTTTAATTAAAACTGCATCACGGATCAGAAGGCATATGCTAATGAAAAAGATAGTGGAGTGAGAATGTAAACAGCATGTTCAGATCTAGAGGGATATTCATGTCTTTGAACACTGGCTATGACACCGTGAGTCAGCGAATGCGTCTATCTCCACGCAATAATGTCCCTTGTGTTTGTAAATGACTTGAGGCTCAAATCCAGGAATTCATAATGTGTACGTACAAGTCATCATCCTTTCGGAGGTTCACATAATGGATTCATAATTCGGTCTGAAGTCATACACATGGGCATTTGAGTTTATGATGCAGTGGAGCTTCTAATGATGTTTTATGCACAGGTTGGCTTAGTGTTTTCTTCTTAGGTCCATAAGCCATGTCTTTCATAAAACAGTCTCAGTTGCAGTGTTCTGTAATTTCATATCGTTTTAAAGTTTCTGGTCAGTAAGATTTTTTAAAACTTTTCAACAGACGTTTCTTCTGCTCACCAAGCCTGCTTTTGTTTGAAGAAAAACATAGTAGTATTGTGAAATATTATTTACATTTTAAGTAGTTTTCTGTTTTAAAATATTTAATATGTAATTTATTCCTGTGATGCAAAGCTGAATTTTCAGCAGCCATTACTCCAGCCTTCAGTGTCACACAATCATTCAGATGTAGTTTTTTTCAGGATCATTTTTTTAATTTTAATTATAATTTTTAGTAACAATCTAAATGTATTTTGTAAATGTATCAGTTCATTACAAAGTATTCATTAAAAAAAAAAAATAAATACATCTGACTTTTAAATGGTAGTATGTTTGTTTATGCAATGCCAGAGCCTATATCTGGTGTCATCAAACATAATCTTCTTAACACTTTTGCACATTTATGACTGACTTAATATTTCTTAGATGTAAAAACAGTTTAGTAGCTCTGATTTAAATGTGAAATGTCATTACATGCCTTTTTTTGACAGATATTGTTAGGAATGGTTTAATGGAGTGTCGTATGATTGAAAGACAATCACCCTGTCTAATCTGTGATACTTGGGCAGAGACCCATAAAAATCAATTTCATCAACATTAATGTACCCTCAGTGGAGAGTTATTAAATGGGCTCAAACACAGCATGGTTCTGCTAATCAGTATTCATGCCTCCATGAGTTTTTGGGTTTATTTCTGGAAATCTTTAGCTTCTTAACATATGATTACCTTTCTGATCTCAGGTCCCAAAAGTTACATTCCCGAATAAGACTATTTGAGCACCATTTTGAATCTTGAGAGATTTGAAACGCTGTATTGGCTGCCAAGATTCATTTATATTAATTTGACAATAGAAACACTTTCATAACAGCTGCCCCTCAGAGGAGACCCTCAAACACAGGAATATGTAACAGGCTTTAGAGATCATCGTAATAAATTTATGTGTCACTATCACAGATTCCTGGTGGGCCGAAACCTTATAGTCTTGAGTTCTTGACATATTTCTGAGGAACTCCTGCCTGGTGCAGACTCAGCAGTAAGCAGCCTCTCCAGAGGAAAAAAAGAGTTGTACTATTTAATTCTTGGAAACATACGGACTGCAAGAGGAGTGGGGAGGATGACATATAATGTCAAATTGCAAATATAGCCTTGAAATCTGCCCGGCCCCCTAGAAGTGATACAGTTATGTCAGAGTGAATGTACCGGGTCTGATGGATGAGGCAGTCGGCCCTATTGATCACAAGAGCTCCCATTTCCCATAATAGATCACAGTTCAGCCCAAGAGGCCTGGGTCTCTCAGAACGGCCCATAAGTTCAGGAAACAAGCCTCGGAGGCTGACACATGAAGGGTAGTCTTTCTGTGGAACGTCAGTCTTCCAAAGCCTTTAAAACTTGAAGATAAAAGGTCACTGAAGGTTAAGCCTCTTAGGTGCTGAGAAACTGACATCTTACTGAATCAAATAAAAAATAAACATTTGAGAGATCAGAAGAATTTGTGTTTGAATCTGCTTCGAGCTGACAACCCCTCTTGGAGATTACTTTAGGCTTCGTGAAATGATTTACCAATTTTGGGAGTGAACTGAATCAAAACATTCAAGTCTTTGGGATGAATCTAAATGTTACAGTAGGTAGGGGTTTTGAATTATTTGATTCGGTTCTGATTCAGATTCAGTTTTTGGAATGAATTGACTCTGTTGACTGTTTTTTTCAAACCAACAATTTGAATCTTGTGATTCAGTTCTGATTCTAACTCATTTCATGCTTTTGGAATTAACTGAATCCAAACATTAAAGTTTCATGGGTAAATTAAGATCCCTACAGTTGAGTATTTGATTCATCCAAGTGATGTGAATCTTCTCATTCAGTTGACTTCACAAACTTTTCTCAGGCACTATCCCCTTTGTGCTTGCTTTTTCGTTTTGTTGAATGAGATAGACTCACATGCCAAACTGAATGAACAACATGCCCTTTCTTTTCAGTCATTGTTCTTTAGCTCTTCATATGTCTCAGTTTAGTGTCAGTCCACTCACTCTCAATGTCCTGGGCCTGACTCCTTGCAATCCATTTGCTATTTTGGCTTATACACATCAACTTGACTGTGTAACTTCAGAACTTTCTTTCAATGAAACAGACACTTGTATGCTCCGGTGAAACTCTGTGGTTTAACATCCTTCATTCTGACAAAAGTGTGCTGCATATGCCACAGAAAATGACATCAGACACCCAAAAGTGGTGGGAGTTTCTGGAAAAACTTTCTGTAAAGTGGTTGTGTTGGTTGAAGAGCTTCACAGCACTCGTTCTAATATGCTTGTCAGGAGAAAGCCATCGAGGCGTGTTCTCCTCATCTTGAGCTAAATTAAGACAAGTGCCTCAGCATGTTCTACTTAAGTCACTCTGAAATACTTATTCACTCGTAAAGAACAGCCTAATCAGACTGCTAATATTACAACACAACCTTTCACTCACTCCATTTAGAACTTTTTCTTTCTAATGTAGTTTTTGAATAACAATTTTCTTTATTTTTATCAATTATAGGACTTCCTCAAGGTTTTCTCTATCAGGAGGCAGGGCACAAGGTGACTGTCCAGATTTTAGGCAGCACTGAAATTGCTTTCTACAATAATCATGCAGTGATTGGATTTTGGGGCGTTATGGGAAGTGCAAGCCATAGAGAACTGTCAATTTAAGTGGACTCTGGGGCTTTAGTGTCTTGTTAGAGAAAGGCGATTGTAGTGCCCCCCCCCCCCCCCCCTCTCACCCCCCACTACTCCTGTGGTCATATAAACTCATTTGCACAGACTTTCTACCTTATTGGTTAGATGCTGTTTGTAATGTCCAGTCAATCTATTTAGCATTTTATTTTATTTTATTTGACTTGAACAAAAAAATAAATAAACTTCCATTTTAATTGACAGCCCTAAAGCAAACTAAGCTTGCTTTTTGAGGCATGGGGTTGGATTGCTGCTATGTTATGTCGTGGAGTCAAACGGCTGGTCGGCATCCTGGCACAATCAAGACGGGCACTGGTGGCCATGTGCACACTCTGATCCTCTGTCTGGGCAGTGGGCTCCACATCAGACTTTATGTAATTGCCAATGTTTAGCCAACATCGCCTTTTCCGGATTATGCATGCTAGGCTGGACCAAGTCATGAATTTAGCACCAAGCTGCTCTGCAAGCAGCAGCTTCTTGTTGGCCCAGTGGGCTGGTGCTTGACCTTTGAAAGAAGATAAAGGGAATATTCAGATGAGTGGGGTAGAGATCATCTGATGAGGAGTCTACTGAGGAGTTTTTTTATTAAATTAATCTAATCTTCCTCTTCTCGTCGCTTAATCGCATGAATTATTATTAGTTGATTCTCTCCAAAAGCGTGCTTTGCACACTAAGTTGCTGAAAAAAGTTTCCAGCACTGGTGATGTATTTGTAACAGCATTTATGGCAGTGAATCAAGCTTTGGCTTGGCTTGGCATTTCAGGTCTTTGCTTGTATTTTGCACTGCACCCATTATGCGTTGCATGAGTGAGGTGAAGATTAGGTCAGATCTGTTCTCTAGACATCATTTATTCATGGGACCTGGTGCATTTGTTCATGTGAAAACACCCTGGGAGCCAGTGTTTGTGTACTCATGTCTCTCTAATATATGCATGACTTCTTCAGATGTGATTTTACTGAAGAGGGTGCCAATTTGATAAGGAAAGAAATGTTGTCACATTATGGCTGGTGAAGTAAACCCTCCACCCAATCTCTACCCAATATAATCTGACATGATCGGTGGGTTTGTTTTAGTCGTTACATCATCATTTTTATTTTTTTTAAACCTGCTGTGGGAAATTCAGAAACATCTACACTGATTTGATTTGTTCCTGACTCAGGGTGCTGTTGTAATAGCATAAAACCGCTTTGTAGACTTTGATGCGAGGTAGACGCGTACATTTCATAGCCCTACGGGATTGTACGTACACTGTATACTCCACTGACCGGCCTAATCGCCTCGCCAGCTGCGTCAAACACGAGTGTCAGAAATCCTCCTGAAGTAGCTGCAGCTAGATTAGAACATTCATCCCACACGGACACGTCTGCCTGACAGGTGCGGCGGTGTAGATTTGGCCAAGCATTAATGGAGACCATATCTCTCTCTCTCTCTCTCACTCACACGCTGACATTAAGGTCAGGAGTGAGCAAAAACTGAGAACGAACATAAAATGCTTTTTTACACAGGAAAACACTGTTAATCCAGAGCCATAGGAACCATCAAAGAACAAAAGCCTGTCTGTTGTCAACTGCTTCCCTTAGGGCTTTCCGTTTCTTGCTTAAACTTTACTTTTTCTGTGGATGAGCTCTATTTTTCTGCTTTTCGGCAGCTTATATTTTTGTTACTGCTAGTCCAAAATTGAGCCCACAGTAGAAACAAGTTAATGAAAATGTTTATTAGATTTGTTTAACTGGAACCCTATCGATCTTTGAATGCTCTCAGGAAGAAAATGAAGAGAGGGGGAAACTGCAATCAAATGCAGGCTAACACAGCGGCTTTTCCTACTTTCAAAGCAAGTGGTTATAGTCATAATTTCCCACCTGAAAATCAAATCCAATGTGAAGTGAAATAAAAAATTGCAAGTGCTAATATTTCACCCAAAGCCCAGGACATATTTGTTCCTAATTACTACTTAATTCATGATGCTGCAGATAGATTTTCTCATTTCTGTTTCAGAGATTCAAAGCAGATATATTCAGTGTACTGCTTTATCTGTAATTAAACATACAGTAGGTAATTGTCAAATCCCTAGAAAGATACTATTTGATTAGACTGAAAAATATTTTAGTATTTTTTTTAATGCCAATATTTAATTTAATTTAATGCATGTGTAGGTTTCTTTAAACTTTTCCCTAAAGTATCATAATCAAGGAAAGAATCAAAATTTTTTGGTTGCATTTTATGATTCAAGATACTTTTCAACATACTTTTTATTAATGCACTTTAGCAGTAGTTTCATTCCTCACACAAAGCACTAACCTTGTTTCCACAGAGTTTTATTTGAAATTAACAGGCATTTCTTGGCTACTGATGAAATACTTTGGCCTCCAACACTGATAACTGTTTCCTGTGCCTGAGGCTTTATTGTCTGGCCCATAAAGTGAGCCTTTTCGACCCCCTGTCAGACCTGGGATCTAAATTTAACTCCCATCAGCTGAAAGTCTGGCTGGACTTCAGATGACCTAACAGTGTGATTTGGGTTAGAGAGGCCGCATGGCTTCACAGTCAAAGATATGGTCACTAAGACCTTCCCTGTCAAATAGCTGCGGCTTCTGATTCTGCTGAAACGGCTGTTTAGTCCTTCCATTTTTACAGGACAGCTAGCTTACAAACTCTGTCACTGTCCTGTAGTAATTCTTTCTTGTGTTCTTAAACAGTGATTGAAGTACTTTCCAAAAACAAGCCCTCTCAGCAGAATTGTTCAAGGAAAAGTTAGATTGTGATAGAGTGGGTGCTTTTTGTGTCTTAGGCAGCATTTTATCACCAAAAAACATAGCCTCACTTAATATGGAAACAAAAGAGACAATTCAGATCATCAAATAGAGAAGATTCAGTGGTTTGCCATGTCATGTTCCTCAAATTGTTGACACAGCTAAGAGAAACAAGGCCATAGATGGAAAGGCCGGCCAACTGTACACTTCCAAGAATTTTCCCAGGAGGCCAGAGGAAGCACAGGTGACCAGCCCCTAAACTCTGACACATGAACCTGTCATGAATATGACCTCAACTGACCCTGCTTTTCATATAGCCCATGCCAAACGTGGCTTACATCATCTTAGCACCAATTAGTTCCAGTCTGAATGGAGGAAGCTTCTGTTATAAGGCTTGTGGTAGAAATGCTGATATGATGACTTAGCCAATATGTGACTGACAAGCGCCAAGTGTAACACGTTGATGTGCCCATCAGAGCACACAAGCTGCATTGCGTCGTGTAACTTTATTTCTCAGATTTTGTTTACCATGGAAAAAAGCAGCTTTGTTGTTTTTAATTACCGGTATTATGTAAGTTCATAAAATATTCATCAATGTATCTAGATTTATGGTTTATTTATATAAATGTATTTTTATTTTCCCTAAAGTCTACAGTGCAATTTATATTTAAATATAACACACACACACACATATACTGTATATATATATAATTTTTTTTTTAATTACAATTTATAAAATGTATAATTTTTCAGAAATATTAAATATTTATGATATATTTATCATCATTTTCATGACAGATTTTTTTTCTCTACAGTGTACAGTACATTTAATATTTATATAAAATGTAAAAACATTTTGTATAAATATTTTCTTCAGTATACTTTTTATTCAAATATTTGTTCAAAATAAATAAATACAGTTTTTATGCAAAATCTACTAATATTACGAATATTAATAGTGTAATGTAGATAAATATGATATATTATGCAAATATGATTCAGAACTGTCTAACTGATGACTGGGCAAATGACGGTTTCTTCAATTTTGAATAGTTTATACTCTCTCTGATTCATGGTCTTGAATGAACATTGTCAGCACAGTTGTTGATTCAGATCTTCAGAACCAGACAAAGTTTTTTTTTAGATCCCATCTAAAGGGATGCATTTGATTCTGACATCTATTCATTATAAAACCCTTGATTTCGAAATATGCAGAATCAGACGTTCTCAAATTGAATTTGCTGTGTGAAAAAAATATAATCGACAGTTACCTTTTTAGTCATTTTAGATTAGCCAGATCCTGTCACAGCCATATACGCATGGACTAAATCATCATTCCAGCATAAGCGTTCATTGTAATCAATGTGACCTCTGAAGATTCTTCACCCTGTCACACAAATTTCCCTTTCCAGTAATTAGGTTTCTATGTGCGAAAAGCCCATTGAAGGATGTCCGGCGCCGACGACCATGTGCTCGCACAAGCTCAGCAGGCCTTTGAAGATTAGAGTGCCGACAGAGGTACTTCGGGTGAGGGTTACTTGTGTCCGTGTATTAGATTCACTTCACGTGGGACTTCTAGTTACTGTGCGGGACCGTGGCTGCTTCTCACACAGCCTGCTGAGATGGAAAGGCTTGCTGGCCGTGTGGACAGCATCAGAATAGATCAGTGGTATCAGACGGATATGGAATAGAGTCCAGTCATTCCAGACTCTATGCTACCTACAGCCAATTGCTTCCCTGTGGGCCTCTGCTAGTCACACCAAGGTTGTTTGAATGGAGAAGTATTTTCCGTCCTGAATTTCAAAACCGTTCACAGACCTGAAGATCAGAGCTGTTTGATTTTTGCACTTTCAGAGCTTATTGAAATATTGCCAGTTCTGAAGGCTTTGATTATAACTCCACACACACCTTTTCCTGTTGGTATGTAATGAATATTAATTTCCGTCGTATATTGCTCTCTTATCTGGCTGTCCCGATATGAGTCTATCTGTACTCTCTGCCTCACGTCTAGCCAGTCGTCATATGCCAGCTTATCTGCCATGGTCTCAGTAAACAAATTTACAAACTCCTTTTCTCTGAAAGTCAAATTTTATAATTAACCTTCTTCTGGACAAAAACCGCTGAAGTTATGTCCTTTCATTTGGATGTTTGCCTTCCTAGAAAATGTTAATTAGGCAGACCAAGTCTTAGAAGCTGTCAGAATGTCTTACATATTGATGATGACCACTTCTGGTGAAAAGTGCCCATGTTTGGCTCCAAGCATCTGCAAATATCAGTTCAAATGCCTTTTCAGATTTTAGTTTTTTTTTGTTTAGTGAAATAAATGAATGCAGATACACTGGTTACAGTATATCAAGTGTGGAAAAAATGCTGTAAAACCTCTTTTTGACAGTAAATGTGACCGAGGCGCACAGGGAGGAATGAGATATTGAACCATTAATATTGAATGAATTGTAAAGGATTTTTATGTATATAGCACACACTATATATGAATAATTGTTGCAGTTATGTCTTGTTCTTGAATGAATCCTGGTCATTTATGTGAACATTTTAGTGACTCATAAAGACAGTCACTTGTTTGTTTTTGAATGAGTCGGGATTTATAACTGATTATTTAAGTGAATTATTCAAATTACTCAATTATAAAGATCTTGTCACCACCTACTGGCATAACAATATATAACTGGCATAACGTTTTTTTGATCATATTATGTTCGGAGAGGTACGGCATGAATATATTATTTTTTATTTGGAACTATATGGGTGCCAACTGAAATATTATTCATAGCGAATGAATGTCTTGGATCATTGCAAAAGTATTGCATCATTGCAAATACAGCCTCACATTATTCAAAGCGTCAGTTCCATTGATTTATATTAAAAATAGTTGTAGAATAGCTAATATATGCTACCAACAGGTATATATCACTGTATGTAGCAGTTCAAACATTTTTCTCAATGTCAAATATCCTTGCATGATATATTAAAAATAGGTTAATGTTTTATCTGAAGCCATCTTCTGAGGGATTTGCATAATTTATTGTTCAAATGGGACCCCCAACAGGCATGCCATATTTTGCCAGTGGTCTAAGCCTTGGCAAACACCCATCATCAGCTACGGTATGAGGGTCAGTCCTTACATACGCACTGCCACAGTGCCATACTGAATTAATCTTTCATGCTGTCATTGCCTCTTTGAGCCAAAATCTGTGCAATGCTGGTGTGTATTAAGAGTGTGATGCCTCAACTATTTTGTCTCAGGATGGAGTCCTTGGGCAATTGCTGGTTTGCTGTACTGGTATATTAGATATATCTTTGCTATTACTGATCACAGGCGGTTGTTGAGTCTGTTAATGCATGTGTTACAGCTAGAGGAATGCTTGTTTCGCCCTAGATGCATCCAATTGTGATTCACAAGCTTGGCTTATAAAATGTTCATAGAAAAGATACAGATGACTTTGAAGTGGACGAGAGTGGACTGATCAACTGAGATATCAAATGAAGCTCCAGATATGGCATATTTTGAAATGCTATTATTTTGCCCAGCCTTCGAGTAGAAGAGAATATAATGAGTATTGATTAATTCTGGACCAGTCAGACGGGAGAACAGGAAATTCATAAATTTCTCCTAACTCCCTGCCCCTGACCCTCATGTTAACCTTGCCGCAATAAATCGAAATTGTATTATTACAACAAGGCGATCAAAACCTTACATTGTTGCACGCCTGAGGTTGACGTTATCGACTTGACCAGAAAACGGCAGTAAGACATACACATGGCTTCTCTATTTATGGCCAATTTCTCGCACCCCCACCCATGTGATCCGTATCTGTGAGATATGACCTAGAGGGCCACGAGTGGGTGTTTGATAGCCGCTTCATCATTGTCCCCTTATGTGACTTGGCTTCCCCAACGCTTCTTGGTGGAGGTCACCCTCCATATCACATTACTGGATGGGCTTCAGCCTGGACATAACTGCCAGGGCAGACATGCATGAGCTCATACACTTTTCTACCTCTACTTCTCTGATGGCCCTATTATGCTTCATGAATAGGCTCTGTGATTCATACAATACCTCCGCTTTATGAAAGCCATCCAGATTCGGAGGAGTCTCTGAGGCGTGAGAATTGAGTGACAGTTATGAGTTATTCATCGTGATAGACAGGCCTTTTATTTTCACCAGAGCACCAGAGTAATTAGCATGTTACCAGTAAACTGACAGGAATGTGTCTTGAGAAGGTGCATAAAATAGAAGAGGGATTTTGTCCGCTGTTAATTCAGCCATCTTTTCAGGTCAAAGGTGAGCTATGTGTGTCTGCTGACGGTAAGAGAAGAGACGGGCGCATGAATTGACTCTCAGGCCAGGCCTAATGGGAAAACTGTATGCGGAGGCCTTCAAACACTCGCATGCATACACATGCAGAATATATCCTTTTGCTTATCCAAGCTAGGCCTTGTGGGAATTAATATAGAGTTCAGCTTCAAATAGAGAGCATGACTGAGATGAAGAGAGCGGGATGCTTGCAGAAATTCAGGTTAAATATTTGGATGCAGGATTCGCTCAAGGACTTCCTGTTTCTCTTTATCACATAGAGCAGTAGGTTATGTTCTAAAGATAAAATCGAAACATTAAAAACTTTATCTTTCCGCACGATAGCAAAGTTATTTTCCTAAAGACGTTTTTCAGTAAAGCTTGCGATTGTCCTTAAAGGACGAAAGTGTGATTTCGGGGGTGCATACTTAGGACCTTGAGGCTGGTTTTCATGGGAAAAGTCTGCTTGTGGAGTTCAGATTGTTGCCGTTTCAGCATGCTAAGCATTCCCTTAGCACCCATGGCGGCATTAGTGCCTCATACATACAGATGGAGCTGCTTTCTCATGGCCTGATTACGCTCAGAACTGATTACCTGTAAACTAAAGCTAGTTTTGTGTTCACAGAGGGTAAGTAATGATGGTTGACTTAGTATGTTATTACACCATCACATATGCTTACGTGTTTCATAGCCATAGGCAATTCTCGTCGCATTTAGTAATGTGGGTTTTTATTATATCAGCTAGTAGTAGAACATTTGGAAATGTCACCATATATACTATGATTATATACTAGTGATGAACACTGGGACTGATCTATCCATCCATCCATTCGAAATATAAATCTTTTGTAACATTCTTTACTTTTACTTTTGATCAATTTAATGTCCTTACTGAATAAAAGTATCAATTTCTTAAAAAAAATCTCATTTTACTGAACATTGGTGTGTAGTAATGTACATTTTAAGAAAAACATTCAAAATCTAAGACAAGTAGTTACAACTTCAGAAAACAAGATGCAGCATATAGCATTAGTTTAACTGACTGAAATCCCCATTTCCTGCTTAACACGACAAAAAAAAGCGTTGAAAAATAGACAGGGAGCATGAGAGAGAAAGAGGTTTGTTGTATTCTCCACGCATGACAAATAGTGTCTGCCAGGACGATGTTTGCTTGGTGGCGTGTGCAATGCAGGAGAGAGACAATTAGTCTGAAAAACATGCTGTGTAATGTTGAAAACAAGCTGAAGAGCAGTCAGCAGTGAAGCTGAAGCTTGTCACGTTGACACTGGCAAGAATTCATTGTCAGTGTGCATCAGAACAAGTGAGCATGTGTCGCTCATTTTTTGAGCCTGATCTCTCTCACTTTCTCTCTGTGATGTTGTAACAAGCAAAGGCAGATACGTTCTCGATTTAAAGACTTAATTGACCTCACTAAGAGTCCCGGGCTCTCTAGAATGGAAGGAAGTTGTCTACTTTCCGGCGTCATGCAAAGTGACTATTGATTATGATGTATGTCTTTGATAGCGGATTTCCTCTCTGTACCAGGGAAAGAGAGATCATCCTTTAGCACTTAAGCGGATGTGCATATTTAGCAGCTCTGGTCCTGCGGGGCTGTGTAATGCTATGATGTGCATTGCTATGTTGTTGTAGCTGTAGGGTCTATTGTGTTGCGTGATAAAAGCCTGTAAATTTATTTACACCCTGTTGGTGTGCATGTAAAACATGCAAGACATACAAAACGCATTCATCCCGGCTTTGAATGATTCACGGGTCGTTATTGCACTTCGAACACAGGGAAATCTTGCATGGACGTCGTGCTGCTGAGAGGATTAATATAATAGCTATTTTAGCAACAATTCTGGTTTGGATTTCAGCCACTTAGGCTTGAAGTATGTTTGTATTTCAAAACTGGAGTTACATGAGTGTAGAGTACTCTCCAGATGAGTGTCAAGATGGAACTTGGGTGGGAATTTGAAGTACTTCAAATGAATACGTGAGCGGAATATTTCATCACCTCGACTTCGTTGCGCTATAAAGCCAAGGTGAGCGAGTCCAACTCACCTCTGTACCACCCTCTGATGAGATTTCATCACCACGTTGGCGTTAGACGGAGTTGACAGGTGCCAGTCTGCATCTGTGAGTCAACTTTTTCCAATATCATTTTATTTTCTCTGTGACCTGGTAGTTCAAACAATGTTTTTGAATTAAAAATTAACTTAGAAACCACAAATGGTTGCTTTTGGGAATAGATGGAAGATCTGTTTGCCAAGAGCTCTACGTCCTTCAAATGAATCAATGGTTTCTTGCTCATGACTTTGTCAGTTAGATGAGGGAAATGCTAGAAAAAGAATAGAAAATATGCATTGACGTCCAAGCTTCTCCAAATCCCATTCCACATCTTAAGTTTCCGTGAAGCTCGGGTCTACGTTTGCAGACAGCCATAACACGCCATTCTTGTGAGTGAGGTTGGCAGAAGGTCTCAGATTAGGAGATGGATGTGCACATCATGTTGAATAAGGGAAGAAGTCCAATAACAAGAGCTGTTCCTCAAACACAGCAGCCTCTGCCATGATAAAACTCTTTATTTATATAAAGGTTTAAGATTTTTGTTGCTGTTCACAGTGAAAGATTGATTTTTTTGAGGTTAGAATTATTCTGGAATGGTAAAGACGTTAAACATTGACCGACTTCTTAACTCATAATCTCACAGCAGAAATCAGTTGTTCAAGAAATAGTTCATCCTAAAATGAAAATCATTTAGACCTACTCAAATTAGTGTCATTTCAAAGCTGTATAACTTGCTTCTTATATACTATTCTGTAAAACAAACAAATAAACAAACAAAAAAGAGATATTTTGCAGGATGTCTTGCTTGCTACGAACTACATGGAGATATTGGGTTTGGCAAAAAAGATGGCAAAAAAGTACTGCTATTACATTTTTCTGAAGCCATATGATAACTTTCTGTTCCAGGTGGAAATTGAAGTTTGTTTAGTGCAATTTGTTTACAGTAGTTTCGAATTTATTCCCATCTGTCATAGCTTTAATATTTCATTTCAGCCTTATTATAGTTTTACAATTTTAATTTAGTTTTTGCTTTCCATTTTATTTGACTTAAATGCATTTTCTAGTTTCATTTTATTTAATTTTTATTTTAGAGCTGCCACTAAATGGTATCATTTTTAAAAACATTACAGGCATTCAGTCTCTCTGCAAATTCTAGTTTTATTGCTACTGTGTCTAGTGGAATTATCATGTTTAATGCAGGCAAGCTTGTAAGCATTTTAGGTTCTATAATATAGCGTGTATTTATAACTAAACTAGTGTTAATTTCGTTAATGAAGACTATGACGAAAAAATGCTTTTTTCCCATGACTAAGATGAGACGAAGATGAGACAACAATAAGGTCAATAAACGATAACTATGAAAAGATCAACATGCAATTTTATTGACGAAATAAGACGAGACTAAAATGTATTAAAAAAATTGAAAACTTTAACAAAAACCTCGTCAAATTTTCGTCAAAAATAAGGAGACAAAATGTTATTGCGGACTGCACAACACACCTATACTACGCGAGCTTTCATGAGTACGGTTGCCAGATATCAAAAGTTAAAATCCCCGAATCAGAGATTTGCTGTTACAAGGATACATTTTCTGCCCATTGTTTTGCTTATTTTAAGCAATTTGGCAAACATGCGCTCGCTGCTCAATGGCGAACCGTCGCTGCCGATGATCTGAAAACACTGAAAAACAAGCTGGAGTTTAGCATCTAAATCAAAGTGTCACTCAACCAGTCTGTGCTCTGTCATGCGATCTCGACTTTATTGTTAGCGATTGTGATCACTGAAGAAATGCACTTACTCAGCCACTGATGTTTTAATAAAGAAACATAGGCTTGCAATTTGGAATTATAGTGGAATTACACTGTTATAATATTTTTTGTTTGTTTTAGCAGTTTTTATAATGTAGACTGCATAAGTCTTTGGTATTAATTTATATAATAAAAAGCCTATAATAAAGCAGTCCACATTCTAATGATTTGTGCTAACTGGTAATAGTGCAATACCTGAAATGCAAAAGTACATTTCTCAAATGACAATCATTTGATTATAAATTTGAGCAAAAATAATTTTTATCCATTTAACCATTATGCAGCATGATGGAAATGTGACTAAGAGTTGACTAAAACCTTACTAAAATGCTCATACATTTCACTGACTTAAACTTGACGAAACTAAATATGATAACTTGTATGTACATTTGAGTAAGACTAAGACTAAATTAAAAGTGGCTGCCAAAAATAATGCTGCTGTATGGTTAATTAATAATACTCTTATTGCTAAAATGTCAAGTTTTCATTGACTAAAATACTGTAGATTTTCTTTGACTAAAACTAGACTAAAATGTTGAGACTTTGTCGACTAAAACTAAATAGGATAAGGTTGACTAAATATGATTAAAAACTAACAAGGACATTTAACAAGGGACTAAGACTAAAATTGAAAAAAGCTGACAAAATGAACACTAAACATATTTTTGTAATTTAGTTTCAGTTCTTTAAAGTTATGCACCTCAAGACACATGGTGATGTCAATGAAGTCAAATGTCATTGCCTCAAGTGTCTACAAACCTGTTGTTGAAGATAGAATGTCATACTAGTTTGGATCAGCGTAGGGCTGGACGATTGGACGATTAATCAAAAAGAAATCGAAACCGAAATTCAGAATCTCTAACCCACGTAATTAATCCTATTAATACTTCCCCCTTAAAAACATACTACCATAGTTTGCGCTATACGGATATGACTGTTGTTCTTGCATATTTTGCAGCATCTTGCACATGAGTGGATATCCCACCTTTAATAGTTGAGTATATTTACAGTACTAAACTTTAATGAACTACGAGGGCAAAAAAGAAATCGTTCAATAATCTTAATCGAGGTAAAGTGTTCAATTAATCGAGGTTTTGATTTTAGGTCATATATCAGCAGCACTAGATCAGCATGAGGGTGAGTAAATGATGACGACAGTTTTGGATGAACTATTTCTTTCAGCCACAGCTAGAGATTTGAGGTCTTGTAAAGTTAATGTCATTATTTCAGCTCTGCAACTGTGCTGGACTTGTCTTCCGTCATCTTTGGTCCTCTGAGTCCAATACTGCTGATGTTCTTGGGCTCTTTAGACCCATATCTGATGCTCTTCGATCCTGGCTCTGTCCCAGCATCCCCTCTGGTTGCCCATTCCTGAGAAAAGAGTGCTGCTTTTTCAAGGCCGAACAAACTAGTGTTTGCTTTTTATTTGCCCAGAGGAGCAACATCTGTTTGTTGTGGGGAACCAAAAGCACTATAACTCTAGCACCATTTGGACTTTGGGTTTATAGCCCTATTGAGCCATTTTGATGGGGTGTTCAAAGCTTTTTAAAGTCTAGCACACATACAGACACCTGTGGTCCCAATATTTCTTTTATGAGACAATGAGGGCACAATAAAGACTATTTATTGGTTCATTTATGTAGTACTATTTTTTTAACCGTATACAAACTTTCTTTTTAATCATCTCATTTACTGCTTCTCAGAGAATTCTATTGGTAGTCATGTGATGTACACTAAAAAAAGCTTACCGACACTAAAATGTTGAAGAGTAATGATTTTAAATCTCTTATACTGACCAAGGCTGCATTTATTGATCAAAAATACAGTTAAAGAAGTATTGTAAAATATTATTAAAATGTAATATTTCGTCAGTGGGGGAGTATGTTTTCTCTCATCTTCTAGATTCATCTTCTCTATCCTAATTTCAATCCATAATTAAAGAGCCTGTGGTCCTCGTAAGTATTCTGTTGAGCTGCTAGAAATCTGCGGAGCGGCACAAATTAGCCAACGGTATCTAATAGTTTCCCCCCCTCCTGCTCCAATTCCTTTTCCTTCTCATCCTCTGCTGTGAGAAAGTGAGCTGTGGTGGCAGGTGGCAGCTGAGAAAGCCGGCTGCTGATTGGCAGAGATGTTCCAATTGATTTTGAGTCGTTGAGCCCATTTAATGCCAGATGTGAGATTCAAGATAATAGCTGAAAGCATTCAACTTTTGCTTCAACGAAACCTGCATTTCTGTTATTTCTAATTTAATATTCTCTTTGTGTCAGAAAAATGTGGCATTGCCCAAGTTAGATGCATTTTTCCCGTGTCTTTTTATGTTGGCAATTCTTCTTTTCTCATCATTACTCATTTGTAAACTCATATCCATGTCAATGAATACATACACAAAAGCTCTCAAACTGTTGGTTTAAAATTGGCACAAAGCTATTTTTGTTTTCACTCAGTTCCATCTTCTCAAATGATCCCATATGAAACTTTAAACTGTAAGTATTGCAAACATCTCGCTACTGATTTTCTTCAACAGTACATTTTTTCCCACAGTTCTGCTGCATTATTCACTGTCATGCTTCTCTTTGAGAGACCCGACGCTCTTCTTCACTATGGGGGGAAAAACTGTGCTTTGTGGAAACAATGGGGGGTTTAGTAGAAAACAAAGACAATGTGAATTTGTCATGACTGTTTACAGCTGTTTTTTTATTAGTTTACTAAAACCACTCATGTGAGGAGCCAAGGAGACAGATCGAGATGTCTATTCTGGAAAGCGTAGAACAGTCACAGTTCTTTATTTTCTTTTCTTTTTCATTTGACTGAGACGGCAGGATGCTCATTAATTCTCCAATAATTGCCAAAAGAAGCTGCAGGCAACCCTCTGAAGAGCAGCAATTTGGACCCATCATTCTTGGCTTTGTTATCTATAGGTTCGGGCTGATTTGAAGAGCTCCTGTCCATTATTTTTTAAATGGAAAATTTCAAGTTATGATTCATTCTGATTAACCTCCTAGGAGTTGAACCTCCTGGTAACCTTCTTGAAAGATTTCAACTAGTTCTTAATTTAGATAACAGCAAATCCTGAGCTATTCAGATACACTAATAAGCTAATGCAGCACTAATGCAGCACTAAGTCAACTTGATTATGTGCAATCGTTATTATCTTTTATTTACAATCTGTCCATACTGTTTAAATCGAATACTCTACAAAGGAAAAATATTATTTATTTATTCCTTAAATGCCACAAAATATTATCAATAGCCTTTTTTAGTAAATCAGTCAAACATTTTAGATTTTTTATAAGCACTAATAATAAATATTCATATTATTTTATTTATATGATATTTTATTTACATCTTCATATGATAAACATTTTTTATTTTATTTTCTGAGTGCAAGATTCCCATGTATGACTGTTTAGAAATTTTGTAGATAGCTTTGCTATTATAGAAGATAAATGGCTGAGAGTTGTTTATATATCTTCCTCTAAAGCTAAATGTGTTTTGTCTATCCACTCAGATGAGCGATTATTTAGACTTGGCTTCTTCTTAGTATCCATTCATGATTTATTCTCAAAGATGGATGTCACTGGCTTAACGAATGAAAGGCAGAGATCGATTGCTCTCTGAGGAAGGTTGCATCAGATCATCTGCTCCATCTGATCTGCTCATGGTATCAAAGAGGTGTTTAAATCTCCCAGATCTTTTAAATTTATATCATATCAAGTTAATTCCATATCTCAATCATCACTGGGACATTACTTGACTACTTTCTGTACAAACAGTACTTACACCCATTAATGTGATTTAAAACTACATTACCTGATGCATGGGATTCTCTATAGTCTATTTGAGCAATAAAGGGCCAGCGGTCATTTGAGCAGGATGAGGCCGCTCGGTAATGGTGTATCATTTCCCTCTTGGTGCTGAGTGCATACCAGCCTTTATGTCTTCATTACAACAGACTGTTTTATTTTAGTGTAAAATCAATGACAGCTAACTTGCCTCTTAAAGAGAGGCCCGCAACCCCCGGGGCGGAGCAACTCTCTTCGTTTTTCTCAAAGCCTTCTCTTCTATCTCACTCTCATTATTTCTTATTATCACCCTTGTATGAAGAAGGTTATTAATGCTGCACACTGGAGAAAATAAGCACTTTTATTTAAGCGATAGACTGCTTACCTTTAAGTCTACAGACTGTCTTGGTTTCTCTAATCTTAAGCGGTAAACCATACATGGCCTCTCTCTGACCACCAGCTACTCCAGGTTCACTACAAGTTAAGGTTTATCAAGAGCTGCTGTGATTAATGTAAGTTCACTTGTCCTGCGGTGTGATATGCTCCTATTTTAAACCATGTTTTGCTAATTATTTTATAATTATACATACCTCATATCACATGAAATATTATCACACCACAGGCCATTTGATCAACCAGGGAAGGAAAAAGATGAGGAAAAAAAGAAGTGTAGGAAAAAAAGTGAAACACATTATGAATTCATATATTTTAAATTAATTTAGCTGTTGATTTAAAAAATAATATATATATTATAATTATTAATTTACGTAGAAGTGTGACAAGCGCAGGTCATTTTCTGTGATTTTATAATTATTGTACATTCAGTTATTATGATTTAATATCACATGAAATGTTGTCATACCATAAGATAACTTTAAAAACTCCTAAAAAGGTCTTGGAAATGAAGGAAAAAATGTTTAACTTACAAAATAAAGTTGCTGTTGTTGTTGTAATATATGTATATATATATGAAAATTTTAAGTTAAAATATATATATATATACAGTAGTCAACATTTAAAGTGGATCAAAAAACTTAATCAAAGTTGTCCTAAGACAAGAACAAGTTTTGGTTTTAGGTTTTAGGACAACTTTGATGAAAGGTTTTGATCCACTTCAAATGTTGACTAGTAAATAACTATTACACATGAAGAGTTCATTTGCAAAAACCGATAAACGGCACTTTAAAAAAAATGAGTGCCCTGCATTATTCTCCACATCTGCACCCTAAACATGTTTTGTCAAAAAAGGTATTGTCCACTTTCAAGGCATCGCGAGTTTACGTTTTACTGCAGAAGCCAACAAGCGCCTTTGTTGTTTTTGAACAGAAGCCGATAAGTCCATTTTAGCGAATCAGTGCACTGTATTCAGGTCAGGTGACAAGGCTGCTTTCACTTTGAAAAGACGCGCTAGCTGAAACATGAAATGTGGAGTTATCAGCCTTTGGCAAAAAAAAAGCCACTGTTGGCGTTTTCTGATTTTCGCTATAAACTTTTCATATATAAAAAAATCATACTTTCAATGAACTCATTTTGTAAGTTACGTGTATTTAAGTTATTATTACTCAATCAAAACAACAATGATTGACATTACTTGGAATGCACAATAAAAACATGATTTCTGAAAATAAATAAAAATGGAGATATCTGTTGTTGCAAATAAACTCTTCACATGCAGCTTTGATGGCCTTACATCAAATGAAATGTTGTCACACCACAAAAATCCTATAAATTCACAGAAAGTTTAACTTAAATGTGTTGATTTAAACAAATTATTATTATAGCATTATTCAATTATGTAATATACCTACCACAGATTATTTTCTGATAAACAACAGCATGTCACAGCAGCTGTTGATAAAGCTAAACTTGTTTTAAACCTGGAACATTCCTTTAATGTCCTTC
Source organism: Barbus barbus (assembly GCF_936440315.1). Taxonomy (NCBI): domain Eukaryota; kingdom Metazoa; phylum Chordata; class Actinopteri; order Cypriniformes; family Cyprinidae; genus Barbus; species Barbus barbus. The sequence continues at coordinate 24,668,050 of NC_136750.1, forward strand.
AAAAACGCACACGTTTTAAGTTACTCCAGGGCTTATGTGTCCTAATAAATCGTAAAGACGCGTGGGTCAGGGTGATATAACCTCTCATTAAGGCTGGTTTGCTGGACACACACATTTTGACCCTCTTCTGAGGCAGAGCATGAAAAGGTTAATCGCTCCTTCTCAGCGGACCCGTACACACATAGACGATTCTGAAGGCCGTGTGAGTCACGTCCATCACTGGCCTGCAATAAGATTGAAGTTGCATGACTGCGTGTGAGTGAGCAGGTTTCTGCTGCAGTTGATAGAGTGGTCCGAGTGATGGATAAGTTTCTCGCTCAGCTCCTGGAGAACCTGTTCCATAGTTTCAATTACACTGACCTTGAGCTTAAACCACATGCCTTTTTGCAAACCCCTTTCATCCATTTAAATTGAGTTTGTTTCTTAGAGCTTGAAACTTCCTGTTCTTTGATGTACCTTCATAAAACTTGCAGAAAGCCTGACTTGATTTGTTTTTTTCACCACCCGTGTTTTATTGTTTGTTGGTTAGTATTAAAATTATATCAGTTAATGAAGTCTGTCTTTTTTGTAACCTTAAATGTTGCATATTTTTGGGGTAAAGATCACAAAAGATTTGTGATTTTTATTCAGGGCCATCTTCATCACCTATTTAAAATGACACACTTGGTGCCCTCTTTGTCCTTTGAGAAATCGGAGGTGAGAGGAAGTGTGTTTACCAGTCCAGTGTTTATTCCTCAGGGAATCGGTTTAAGACGCACCAAGTTGGGTGCAGCGCTGTGAGACAGGCTTCCCATGATAAATGTCCTTTCTGAGACACTTTGTTTACTGAGGAGTCTACAAACTGCCATGTCGCCTTTCAACTCCTGCAGCAGCTTAGCGTTACAGTTGTGCCGCTGTAAATATAGCACAGTGCTTTCAAAACAAACACTCACCCTATAGAGCGTCAAATGTGAACATCCCCTCCAACCTTGAAGAACATTCAGACTTGGGCACATTTTGCATGTTGCTTCTAATCCAGTGAAGCGCATCTGTTGAAAATGTTGCTGTGAGAGTGAGATGCAAGGCTTCTCCCACACACATTCAGTAGTGTTTAAGATGGAGCCTCCAGCTCTAGCTAGAATTGTGACCGACACCTCAATCTCCAGCAGAGCAATGCAAGCATCACTTGAGTTTCCTTATACTATATACCACATGCTATGTTAGGAATGTTTTGGAACATTGTTTTGATAGAAAGAGAATGTCTACAACCATCTATCTATCTGTTTTCTTGCCCCTTAAACTCTCAGTGCTCCCAGTCATGTCAGCAGTGGCTTTAATTCCACTTCAGTTCAACGTAAAGATATGACAACTTTAATATGCGCCTATGTAATTGATTTACTTCTCCCACTCTGTTTTGTTTTTTAAAGAAAGCTTAAAAATACTACAAACAGAACAGTCAAGAAAAGATTCTTGGAGTGCTGAGCTCAATTGGGTGTTAAATTATTAAATCTGTGCAGTGAGTTGATCCAAAACAAGTGAGAACTGAAGCAAGAGGGCAGATTCTCCCTGTCTCTCTTCCCTTTTTTTCATCTTTGACTCATCAGAGAAGAACAAAGCCTCCATTTATGTCCCCCGCTGAAGCACACACTGCTAATGCACCATTATGAGGCACCCGCCTCACCACACTCAGGTCCTTTTCCTGGGCTTTCAGGACTTTGCTGTAGCTCCGAGGACACTTTTTTGCTGTCTTTCCTTGCACGTTGTACCCCGACCCTTGTCTTTTTTTTTTCTCCCACTAATGTGTTCTCTCACGTTCTGCCCCTGCCTCTCTGCTTCTTCCTGGAGTTTTTGATGTGACGGCACAGGCTGCCGTTTCAATCACAGGAGAGGTTTTACAAATAAGGTAAATGAGTTAAAATTGCACACAGCCTGAAGGATGGTTGGAGGGGCCGGTAAACAGCATGGTCGATGTTTCCAGGCGTGCTCTGACTTTATAAGTGTTCGAGGATGTTTTAAGCAGTGCTGAGGCAGTGCGGCCATGCTAATGCTAATGACCTTCAGTCACTGTTACACATATAAATGCTGCATGATGGATGGACATGAAATGGCTTAGTGATTTGAGAAACGGTGTTGTTAAATGTAGATTAATCTGTTAGCTTAACCCTCAATTGTGCATTCCCATACAGAAATATAGTGCTCCAGCAAATTTCCAGTGATAAATTTGTTCATATTTCAAATGCAAATGAGCTTTGTGGTATATTGTTGCAACATAATATAACAAGTAAAACTGTAAATGTAGGACAGTGTTTTATCCATTTGGAAATTACTGGATTGTGAAAAGTGGTCATTTCTATTTTTTATGTTCTTATAAATATATATTGGGGAAAAAAAATAATAATAAAATATATATATATATATATATATATATATATATATATATATGAAAGTCACATTTTATTTTGTTTAATAATTTATATATTGCATTTATATTTTAATTTATATATCAAAAAAATTCAAATAAATAAAATAAAAGAGTAATGTGACTGAAGATGAGTAGTATCTGCTGAAAGTTCAATATAATAAAATGGATATAGTAAAATAGAAAATATATTTTAAATTGTAATAATATTTCATAATATTAGAGGTATGATCTCTACATTTAAATTTTAAATTTATTTATGTGATTCATATCTTGCAGTTCAATTAATGAAGAAGTGGGTCTTGTAAATAAGCGTAATCACAGCAAAAGTGGCGTGAACTGCAACAGACAACGCAGAGTCGCTTTCTTGTTTTGCTACGGTTTCAATCATGGCCCAATTAAGATATAATGATGCATCGCAACATATTAAATTGAATCATAACATATCATTACGGGTACAGATATCCCTGACATCCTTGTTTTCATTTGCATCAAATTAAACAAGTAATCTACTCTGACTGAGGTTCATAGAGGCTGCTTCCTCGGGTTATTTGACAACTCGCTGCTTCATAACGTGGACTTTGATACATTCGAGTTCTCCATGTTACATTAGCACAGAGCCATTTCTCACCCCCCAGGGCATTAAGAACAGCCCTCACCCTCAGGCTAAAGTGCTCCCTCACCAAACAGAGCTTCAGAACCCACTTTTAACCTGCCAAGTGTGAGATACACACAGCCTCCGTGTCTCTCACAGCGTTCTTTATCTAGCCCGTGGTGGGAAAGGTACTCGGCAGAAGAGCGTGCTGATAATTTCAACCACCATGACTGAAGGAATTTGTTTCACTGAGTTTCTGTCCTCAAGTTTGCTGCTTCAATCTCGAAGGCATTGTCAGGCAGTTCAGCTAACCACCTCGTTTATGCTTGAAAGAGAATGAGAGCGCATGTAAAAGCGATTAATAATTTACAACATCAGAAAAATCGAGGATGCGACAGTCGGGTTTGCTTTTAATCGCTGTCGCGCCGTTGGTCGGTTGTCAAACATGCTTACACTTCAGTGACAACGGCGTTCACACGGGGAAGAAGCACTCGTGATGCTTTTTGATTTGCCACGTGGCGCCCACCAATTTATCAGTGCCGGGTGTGATTTCGTATTCACGAAGAGATTGCTTTGGATATTCCAATAACAGCGAAGGAAATGTCAGACACTTCTTCCTCGTCATCTCTGCAGGCATCAATTTGTGCCCTTATCGCAGATTGATGGGCAAACAGCCTCTTCTCTCTGTGTTGTCAATCAGAAGCTCCTATAAACATTACAGATTCGTCACCGCAGTCACACAGCTGGACTCTGTGTCTGCACACAAATGTCAATGGTCAGTCTTCTGTGTTTTATCAAAATCATGGTGTGGCCCTCAAGGGACCAAGATGGCAGAGTGTTTGTGCCCCCTAGAGGAACCATATCAATTGTTGCCATATCAAAATCTGCTGTACTATAGGGCCCTATGAAATCCGTAATTTTTTTCCCAGATTTTGTTTCATTTTTTTTCCAAATTTAGTTTTTTCCATTTTCATTTTTCTGGATTCTGTTTTTTTTTTTTTTTTTCAATTTTCATTTTTCTGGACTCCATTTTAATGTTTAGATTAAATTTTATTAATCAAAAAGCATTTCTAATGAATTAAAATCATGAAACTTCCTCTCCGGTTATTTAACACCAGTTTATTAAAAGTTTTACAAAAATGACATGTTTAGGGCCCTATGAAATTTTTAATTAATGAAAATTAAACGAACTTTATTTTTGGTAAACACAGGGGATTTAGTATTAAAATTAAAACATGGAAGAAATGTTGTGTGATTCATTAAAATAAAGTGTTACGTACATTCTACTGAACTATAGTAATATATTTCTGGCACAATGTCTTCTAGTTAAACCAAGCTTTTATTTTTAGTTGCCGTGAAGAACTTTAAATTTCTGTGTGTAAATGAAATGACGATAGTTTTTCTCAAATGAACAGTTCTGGAGATGTTGTTCATGTGTTTATGCCCTCATTTAGTGAGACGGCAGACACTGAAAACGCTTCAGTATGTGTGTAGTAAATGAAACTGCACGTCTGCACCATTCATTCACACAGGAACATGCATATTTTTGTGGCTAAATATTCACAGACACTAGTCCATTTTGCGTTTTGATTTAAGTGTAATAACCTTTTTTTGATTAATTATTCCAAACTTTGACAAATTCTGTGGCATTCCGCGTTATACAGTAAATTCCATTTTCATGACCGGATTACACGTTTCCATCCATGTTTCCAGGGCCCAACTATTCTGCTGGTTTTCTTGAACTTTTTCCACTGGGCTTCTGCAGACTTTACCGAGAGTTTGAGGCAGAAGCACATCATGCTTTTTTGTTTATGTCTACATATGAAGGAAAGCTATATTTCAGTTAGTACATGTGGTGCATAATGAATGTTGTTTTTCAGAATAACAGCTTTCGCTCTGAATCGATGTTCCAGAATGCATCAATATCTCAATCTGTTGCTTCTCTCTGCAGTTGTGTGGCTGTGGGCTGCTGGGAGTTGGAATCTGGCTGTCTGTGTCTCAAGGTAGCTTCGCCACCTTCTCCCCCTCCTTCCCCTCTCTCTCCGCTGCCAACATGGTTATCGCCATAGGCGCAATCGTCATGGTGACGGGCTTCCTCGGATGCCTGGGTGCCATCAAGGAAAACAAGTGCCTGCTTCTGAGCGTAAGTTATATCACACCTACACACTTTACACTTCTGAGGTGTAAAAACACAGCAACAGCCTGTTGTGAAAAAAGTGTTTGCACTTCCATTTTAACCTTGTGATTGTCTAGTCTTTTGTGTTTTTGTGCAATATACTTTACACGCTGTTTTATATGTACTTGTGGGTAACTGAATCACAATAATAGTTTTGCATTATAATACAAATTCTTAATTATACCTTTAAAGGGATAGTTCACCCAAAAATGAAATTTCTATCGTTAATTACTCACTCTCGTGTCATTCCAAACCCATAAGGCCTTCGATCATCTTCAAAAAACAAATTAAGATATTTTTGATGAAATCCGAGAGCTTTCTGACACTGCATAGAAAGCAACGTAACTGAAATGTTCCTAGAACCATGAAGGTAGTGAGGACATCGGTAAAATAGTCCATGTGACATCAGTGGTTCAACCGTAATTTTACAAAGCTGCGAGAATACTTTTTGTGTGCAAAGAAAACAAAAATAATGACTTTATTCATCAATTCTTCTCCTCCGCGTCACCAAAGCGCCATTTTGGTGAGTATCATGTGGAAGTGCACATGAGTCGTGGTGCTCTCCATAATGGCGGAGTTCATGATTTGGAGGGGAAGAATTGTTGAACAAAAGGTTATTTTTGTTTTCTTTGAGCACAAAAATTATTCTAGTAGCTTCATAAAATTACAGTTGAACCACTGATGACTATTTTAACGATGTTCTTACTACGTCAGAGAGCTCTCTGATTTCATCAAAAATATCTTAGTGTTCTGAAGGTGAACGAAGGTCTTACGGGTTTGGAACGACATGAGGGTGAGTAATTAATGACAGAATTTTGTGGGTGAACTAACCCTTTGAGTGTAATGCTTAAAAAAATAGATTCAAGTACATTAGGTAGCTGCAAATATCTTTATACTATTTAAAGGTGGAACTCTTTTTTTTTTATATATATATATATAAAAAAAATATATATAAATATAATATATTATATAAATTATAAAAAATATAAAGTAATAATCGACTGTTTTTACAGTTCTTGTGCTAGTTTCATGGCCCTAGTATTAGTCTGCAGTCTCTTTCTTCTCGCATAAAACAATCATTTCAACCAAAATTAACTTTTTATGTCGTTTAATTTATTTATTTAGTGAGTAGCTGTGTAAAAAGTGGGATAATGTACAGCTGGCCAGTCATTATCCCAAAATAAGCGCTGTCAGGATGTGAAGTGGCCTTATGAATACCTTTTATAATGCATTACACATACAGGCTTAAAGTAAACTGTTACCAGAGAGGTTTGCTAATTATCTGCATTGCAAAATGTGTCTCTTCATTGCACTCAGGGGTTTTGGTTCAGAACTAGAGTTAAACCACAAGTCTCTCTATTTTCTCCCCAATCTCTCTTTGATTTTACACTCATTTTCACTTTCTCTCCCCATTCTGCTAACGGTGTTAAACAGTCTAATTGAAAAAGGTTATCACTTGCATGCTTTTCTGTTATTTGCAGAAGTGATTAATGCATCCGACACCTCATATTGTTTTGTTCTGGTAAACGAGTATTAAAAACTATGCCATCTGCTCGTGGACTTGGCATGTGATTGTTTATTTTATTTACTGTAATTTGCAAAAAAAAAAAAAAAAAGGCTTTATATTCAGTACTTGTGAAGGAAGAGACATTTGGAAAATTCACAAATCCTGTCGAACCCAGAATCATCCCTACTTATTAATTTTTAATGTCAATCTCCAGTTCCTACGGTTTCCTAAATGCCTGTTAGATAGGAGCAGTGTAAATTCGAATGGCCTGACCTTTAGATTTCACTATCTGCTCTGTATATACGCCGTGTCCATGGCTCTGAGGGAGAGTGAGACATCAGAGAAGAGTTTTCACGTCACTGGGTTTGAGATCTAAGCAGCCAGCCCTATGTTTCTGGATGTGGTGTAGCGCTCTCTTCCCCCAGAGGTCTAGGAAGGAAGAACCTTCAAAGCTTTTCCAGTCTTCACATCCATTCCTTCAACTTTGCTCTATTTACGTATCCCATATGGTCCAGACCAGCGAGTAGAATCAAGGCAGACCAGACATGTACACATATTGTCATTCAGCGGTTGGCGAGGCCGCACATATTCAACACATCATTTTTCTTATTACTTATTGCATGTACAGCACTTTGATAAACACTTGTTGTTTTAAAAAAAGTGCTTTATAAATAAACTTTGACTTGACTTGACTTGACAGTCGCTCTCGTTCTCTTCTAATGGCGGAAGGGAACTTATTTTGCGGACCTGTCAATGTCGAGGTTCAATAAACAAGTGTCTTAAAGGCTTTCAGATGGCTCGAATCTGTGTTTCAGATGGACTTTGACAGAAACGGTCATCAGGAGATGACTGGAAAATGTACTGAGCACTCAGCGAAATAATGTTTACTGGCTGACAGGCGCATGCTGTGTGGAAGGCTGTGTAAATATTTAGCTGAAGAAGTGAAATAGAATGAGAGGGAGAGAGTGAGTGTAGAAAGCTGAGATGATTCATTCAGACAGGTCTTTCCCCATGTCTTTCTCACTCTCAATCGTATCACTCACTTCCTTTTTTTGTGTATATTCTTCCTGCAGTTCTTCATTGTCTTGCTGATTATTCTGCTGGCTGAGCTGATTTTGCTCATTCTTTTCTTCGTCTACTCTGATAAGGTAAGCCTGTTCACCAGTTTTATATCGTGCAAATGATTTTACTGTATTTCCATACAAATCCCACTATCTAATCTCTAATTAGTGGCAGATGGAAAAATCCCATCAAATTGCACCTTTTCCTAACTAGGCATGGTGTAAATCATCAAATTATTAAAATCTGTAAGCAAATAAGTTTTTGAAGATTTTGAATTGTGCTGTATAGCCATGCCCACATGAAATCTCATTAGTCCAGAATCCTCATAGCTGTGTATTTAAACATCAGTTATTGATTCAGTAATGTATTTTCATTGTAGTTTATTCACATGTATTCTTACATAACGAAAAAGATCCACTTTGAGCAAACATATAGATTTTTTATGCACATTTTGTTGTTTCTGTCAACCATTTTTTGTAATATCCCCATAAACTGTCAAATGCTCATCCCATTTCCCAAGCCTAATCAGGTCATCAAGTTCTTTAAAGAACAGCCAACTCTCTTGTCTTGAGCAGTGCAGGTTAAGAGTTTTCATCACCAGGCGAGCACTCAAAGGTCAGGGGTCACCCCACACAACAAGGCCTAATCCCGGCCAGTTGTCACCAAGTAATTGGTGCTGAGCTCTCTCTCGGTCAATCCTTCCACCTGCCTCAGCGTTCAAGCTCTTTCTCATGGCCTTCGGGGCAGCGCACACAACTGGAAGTGATACTGTGCCAACTAGAATGTCTAAAACAGGGCAATCTGACCTTTTGACACCATGCAGATCCTGGTGGATTACTACCCAACCTGAGCACACAGAGGTCCTGTTTCCTCTTTGATGAAGTCGTGAGTGTCACCAAACAGATGCTTCAGAGTGTGCACTGCATAGTCTCCTTTTCAAGGGCGCTTCCCAAATGTACGGCAGGATGCTAGGAGGTGTTAAATCCCGTCAAGGATTTCTGGGTGGTTCATTATTCACTCCGTTTGCCACGCTCTCTGTGGAAGCTAAAGTAATTCACTTACCCACAATCCATTTAGAGATTAGGATCTGCCTATCTCCAAGGTACGAGAACTGCCTAGTTGTCTTATCGGAGCGTGTAACTCACACTCAAGCGTGGACTGCAAACTGAGGCTGCGTTTTGGTGGCAAAATGAACGCCACATTTTTTCAAGCAAAAGACTTGCTTGCTCTTGTCTGTATAAGGTTGTTTCTGCAGACAAACTTTTTTTTCTATTGTGTGCAGACACAAGGTTGTACCTTCATATAATGAAAGCTAGGCTGAAAGCAGTGTACCTATCATGTATTAGTCTTTAAAGACCACTCTGAGACCCCTAACCATGTATTGATGTTGTGCGTACTACCGATATAAGATACCTATGTGACCTTTAACACAACGTGATGAGGGAGATACTTCAGAGAGGAGCGAGGGAAGATGAGATATAGAGATTTGTATCAACTGCACAAGGCTGTGAGCACGTCTCTAATTTTTCTACCGCATGAACTGGGCGGCAGGGGTATCGCCGTCACTCAAAACCTGCTGCTCCATCCGCACAGAATGGCGTGAGCGATCAGAGGAATGTTTAATTGACTCCATTATTTGATCTCCAAATCACAAGGCATTCATTATCACATCTGAGGGAAAAAAGTTACGCTGACAGTGTATGAAAACACACTTTTTCTGTACAAACAACAAAGTTAAAGCAAAGCTTTTTGCACAGATAGTAATGTGCAGTATATTATAGCGCTAGAAAAATTTTTAATTAGAATTTTTGGCATGACATTTAATAAAATTGACATTTTTTGTAAAAATTTGCTGAATTTGAGGTGTCTGAAAACTTGAGGCTGTAATTTTATAATTGAGGATGCGGTAAATTGACAACAAACGACAGCAAGACTTTTACATTCTTACAAGAAATTCTATTTTAAATATATGTTCATCAAAAAAATCCTGAAAAAAGGAAGTTTCCACTAACACAAGCATCATAAACTGTGATAAGCAATGTTTCTTGAGAACAAAATCAGCATATTAGAATGATTTCTGAAAGGTCAAGTGACACGGAAGATTGGAGTAATACTTACATGTATAAATTAATACTGTGTATTTAATATAAATATACCACAAAAAAACATATTTACTAAATGTACAACATTCAAATCTATTTGTCATTGTTATAGCTTCATAATGTGAGATCTGTAGAGTTTCAGATTTAATGTTTTGTGCCTTCCTCAATCTTTAACTCGGCAAGATGCCTCCCTCCTGCAGATAAGATGGTGAAACAGAGGTATAGTAGGTCTCCACCTCACTGAGTGTACGTGAACACTGTGGATTAAAGCACACACGGGGGGCCTGCAGTGACCCACCATCTGACTGCAGCAGATGGTGAAGGCTAGGCACCAGATTAGAGCATCCGTCTTTACGCACATGACCTCATTCCTGCGCGTGTGTCACAGGACGGCGGCCAAATGAAGCCATATTAGCTGGTTTGAAAAGGGGGAGGCACAGTAGCGTGATTTTTCAGATAGGCTTACAGAGACAGATGAAGAGCATTACCGTGCACTTTCACCGCCTCAGCTGTGGCTACGGTTTAATCCGTAGATGACTCACAGTTTTTAGCCTCTAATGTTGTGCCATTACTTGTGCAAAAGCGACACAATTAGGGATGCTCTAAAAATGAGTAGCGACCCACATGTGCAGGGATTGGATTGAGAGTGTCTTTGAAATGAGGTAAAACTCCAAGTCCATTTTAAAGGTCCCCAAACAAAACACTGTTCCCCATTGTATTTCCTGTTATTTTCGATTTACAAGGTGATTCTGGGAGAGTAAGGCTTGTGATCTCATGTGGCAGTATTATCGCGGTTGCTTGTTTGCTTGCTGATTTTAGCTCAGAATTAAACCAATTTACTCGCACTAAACAAATCAACAACGAATGTGCCAGTGTTAAAATGATTTATGTCAGGCTTGACTATATAAACAGCCATTTTCCACTTCATGAGCTAAAATCAGCAAAAGTGTCTTGTAAACCACCTGAACAGGTCAGCCAGGGTTTTGAGGACTTCGGGCCAGGTTTCAAAGCATCTGACGGCGTGACAGTAGGACCCACGTTGTGCGTATCTTGCCAGCTCACAGCATGGCCAGACTTTCCCTTGCTGATCAAGAGTCTGGCCCATCATCTGGGCTGGAAATTACCATCCCATGACAGGCACATATGTCAGGTGGCTCTTACTTGCGCTAATGGAACATTTTAGTTGATCCTAAAATGAAAATTCAGCCACTAGCTGCGTTTCCATTACCCTTCAAATTGCGCAAATTAAAATCACGAATTAAAAATATGCCCAATGGAAACACAAATTTTGCAAAATCTCATATATCGCAAAAAAAGATTTTACGTTTGCATGAGATGGTTTTTCAGGCAATTTGAAAAAGGAATATTTCGCAAAACTGCAATGGGAACTTTTTTTCCGCATTTACAGGTCACTTGGCGTATGTCACATGATCATTCTTTAATGTACTATGACCTCCAAGAAACACCTCATATGTGGCCGCTCTCAAGCGTAAAGGGCTTTCCTTGCCATTATTGCTGGATAACCCCTTATTTACACTGCACATGTCTGCAGCACATTACGTCTCCGATGTGGCCACCGGAGCTGATGCCTACATCTCCTTCAATTAATATATAATGGCTTGTGTGGTGGCTGCGATATAAATAAACCTACCAACATCTGTCGTCATGACTTATCGCGAGAGGAAATAAGTACGTTTTAATTGCATAATGGGTGAATGGAAACGCCATCATTTTGCAATAGTTTTTTATCGACATTTATAAAATATCTCAAAAGATTTGCATGAATCTGTAATGGAAATGCACATACTAACTCAACCTCATGTTGTTACAAACTCATATTACTATTTATTTGCTTCCAGCATAGAGGAATTTTAAATTATGTATTGGTCTTTCTTTTAATGTAAAAATACATATAGACAACTTGTGCTGTTTTCATATCTTTTATATGTTTACATGCTAATTTATATGCACACTTTATATCAAGTCTTCTAAAGTCAATTTAAGCTATTAGCTGATAATCTTCCCACCTTATGGCTGTTAACTGTTACTACAAGAAAATCATTGTCAACGAATTGAACTTGAGTTTGATTTTTTTTTTTTTGTTTTTTTTTTTTTAACAAATCCGTCAGATCTGTTTTGTGACCTGGATTGACTGATTCATTGAAATGATCCAACTCACTATTCTCATGAACTTATGAATTCCTATTAGGAGAGCTAAGCAATGAAAAACAGCTTAATTTTGGTTTGTTCATCACATCAAGATTTTGTATGACTTCAGAAGACTTGTCATATGGACCAGTTTTGTTTTTTGACATTTTGAAGCTTGACAGCCCTCGTACAATTTTAAATATAATTGAAAAGAGTGGCCAAAAAGCTCCTACAAGGAGAGCTAACCAATGAATAATAACTTAATTTTGGTCTGTTCTTTGATGTTTTGACCTTTTAGTTCCATTGAAAACCATGTAGTTGAGAAACGACTTGATCAAATAAACAAAACCTTTTCCTTTTTGAATTGAATTATCCCTTTTAAGTTAGGATTTAGGGGTGTGTGTTTACAGACTGTAAATTGCTCAACTTTTTTTGTTGGCATAGTAGAGGTGATGGTTGAATCTTCTGTCTGACCTCATCTTCCTCTACTCTCTTTAGTAAACAGCAGGCTTTCCTCAACACACACATTGTTCCGACACATCTCCACAAACCCAAGCCCCCAGGGCAGCAATATGACAAACCTGTCCACACTCTGGAGACTCAAACACACACAAGACTTGAAGAAAAGCATACAGTTTCCTCTCTATATCACCATTCACTCTCGTTTCCGCTCCCAGTTCACACCAAGAATTGTTGGTATAGATAATGATGTCATCTATTAGCTACATCTTACATCTGACCCTAAGGTCAAACCTTCAAATTCCCAAACAAACACCAACATCTTTACATTCACATGTTGCCTGAGAACATAGGAAACTAACGAGAGGAATGATTACAAATCAAACACCAAGAGCCACTAGGTCATTCACACGATCCAGATGCTTGCGCTGGCTGAAATGACTTTGGACCATGCATTCATGAGACTGTATCCAAACTGGACAGACATTATTTAAACACAACCCAAGGCCAGGTATACAAACTCCTAATGAGCTATGCATTAGCAACAAGCAGCCACAGGCCATGGGAAACATATGCTTCTTTTGCTTTTTGAGGACTAGTATCGTATTTAAAGGGAATAATACACTGTAAAATAAAGAATGTTGTACAAAAAAATACTATTTCAGTCTTTCAACTTCAGAATTTCACATTTAATTCAGTGTTACTTTTAAATTTAGAAATTTAGCAATTTCTGAGTGAAAATTGTTTCTACGCCATTTCCAGTTGTACATTTCAAATCCTTGAACTATTAATTTGGCCCCAGTTGTGCGGCATATTATTATATTCATGTCCCAAAAAGGATACAATACTGCAAAACAACTGGGCTGCAGTTCATCCATCTTGATTTAGAGTGACAGTCCTGTTTGGACTCCTTTACAGTAACCTTTCATTCACACTGGCACTCTTCCCATGAACACATTGTCTGGGAGAAGAACTAATTAACTTTCTGCATAATATGATGCTTCTAACAGTATGTTTCATTAACATAGCTTGTCCCTTAGGGCTTGCAAGATGGCGAGTGTGGCAGAATATGAGCAGAGCACCACCTTACCAGTACTTTTCATTTCGGTGACAGGATATCTATCATTGCAGATAGCGCTTGCCTCTGAGGATAGAACAGATTCCCTTTTGTAGTCAGAAAACAGAGTTGTTTCGGAGTCCTCCACAGAGTCCGCCCTGTTTGTGGGTTTTTGGACGAGAAGAAAGATGACTAGATTATTTGACATGACTGCTACATTTCAACCATGACTTTAAATAACTTTTCCAGAGGTTTGTGATTACTAGATATATTTTTGTAAAAATGTGGGCAAGCATTACAGGCTATTGCTAAAATATTTTCTCATTTCTTAAACTCATATTCAAACTTAATTATACGGTAAAAACTGTAATAATATGAAATGTCATTACAGTTTAAAATGTCTATTTTAATGTTTATGTAATTTATTCCTCTGGTGGAAGGTATCTGAATTTTCAGCAGTCTTCAGTGTCACATGATCCTTCAGAAATCATTGTACTGTGCTGATCTGCTGCTCAGGAAACATTTTTTGTGGAAACAGTATTTTTTTTTTTTTCATAATTTAATGAATAGACATTTCAAAAGAACAGTATTTATGAAATATTTTTTCTAACAATTTAAATGTCTTTTTACTGTCACTTTTGATTAATATAATGCATTGTTGCTTAACATAAGCGTAACAAAATTTCTCTACTACGCACAAACCTTTGAAGTATTTAATTAGCATCTTAGACAAGAAAATTAATTCTTGCCTAAAAAATTAAATGCAGTTTTCTAGGAATCCTACTCGGCTCGTGGCATTAGGGAGGCTTAGTCGGACATGTAACATCCCTCCATTAGACATGCTATTTTGCTGTTTGAACAGGATGAACAGAATTGCGTGACTTTTTCAGTCACAAGCTGATTAAGAATTTATTGCAAGTCTGAGCCTAATTGTAATTGGACCGTGTGGGATATGGGAGTCTCGTGTGCTGGGTAATTGGGGTGCATTTCTTTAGGTATGAAAGAACAGCCATTACCAAACAGTTCTTATCATCATGTGTTCCAAGCAGGACGTGAAAGGAGTGATGTCACAGTATACCCTGATGGAGTTGAGAGTGTGCTTTGATGTATTCTTATATAATGAGACTCGGAGGTCTGAAGATTTTTCCATAAAGAAGGGATGATGGTGCTTATTCACCTTTCGTTTTTTATTCTCTCCATTCTGAAACGTGGCTACTCGCACAGCGTACGCACCTGAAAAAATATCTGGCACTAATGAGTGCACACTCCAGCGAGAGAGACATATGCCTTCTACCAGCTTTTTAATATCTTGTCTTGACTTAGTGTTATTGCTGCAGTTCTGCATCATTGGCTGAATTTATTTCATCATGGCATGACTGGAAAGAATGTAAAAAACATTTCACATGATGGAGGTCTCCAGAGGACATTTTAGGCCAATTTCAACATATATTTGAAAGATTATCTGAATTAAAATTTCATAATGTTCATTAAATAATTTCCCTCAGCATTGAAAGAAGTTTCACAGCATGAATGTTTCAATTTGTTATATTATTAGTGCTGTTTGCTAAGGCAAGCATTACTATCACTCATACTTGTACTTCGCCCTGCACTTTTACATTTACATTTAGTCATTTAGCAGACGCTTTTATCCAAAGTGACTTACAAATGAGGACAATGGAAGCAATCAAAACCAACAAAAGAGCAACAACATGGAAGTGTTATGATAAGTCTCGGTTAGCCTAATGCAGTACACGTAGCAAGTTTTTTTTTTAAGAAAACGAATAGATAGAAAAGAAACCAAGTGTTTTTTTTTTTTTAAAGAAACAAGAAAAGCCAGCAGTTAAGAGAATAAGTATGCAATTGATAGAGGGTCAAAAGTGTGGGGTTTTTTTGTTTAGTTTTTTCATAAATAAAAAGAAGACAGATACAATAGAATTAGAATAGAGAGTGCTAGAGTTAGAGGGTCAAATAAAGAAATTTATGCATTTAGAAGACACTTTTATCCAAAACGTGCATTTAAAATTATGCATTATATATATGTTATTTATTTATCTAATTAATTTAAACCAGTGTGTTCACTGGGACATAAATGATACCTGAAATTGTGGGGGTTATTGAGGAGAGCTGAAATTTCATTCATAGTTAGGTGTTTTAATTCATAATTTCAAAAACTGGCAAAAAAGATCTCATAGATTTACATTGAAGGGTCCCAAAACATATATAGGAGTTTTTAGGAATCTAGAATATGATCAAAACTTGATAGGCTTTTTTTGGGCTAGTAAGCAACGACCAATGTCCTGGCAACCATCCCCAACATCCTAGCATCATGCACAGGAACCAGTCTCATTTTCCTCAGAAGTTCAGAGTCTTTCAGATGTGAGCAAAACAGTCAATGTTGTGATAATGCAATAAATACAACAGCAATATGAAGCGTGACAATAAATCATAATGTTAAAGCTGTAAGTGCAGATATTATCTCTATATATCTTATTTATAGGTCTGTGTGAGAGACTATCTTTCACTGAAATATGCCTGAAATTCCAGGTTATGGTGTTCTGTCTTTTCTCTGGGGTGAAATGATGTTAATGTAGTGCGCGTCTGTATCAGGACCGCCACTCTGTCAAACTCTAATCACCTTGCACTTCCGTCGCTCTGGGCCAGAGTGCACTGAACCACTAATGTGAGATCGTACACCTCATTAAAACTGCCAGCGAAATATTTATCTACCCCAGCCGAGGGGGAAATGATAGTGATTCCATTGTGGCGTATATGAGTATGTTGTCTTCCAGCGCCAACGATGACATGCTTTTTAACGCTGTACTCACAGAGGCAACCAATGAATGATGCTAATTATATTACTTTGGCGTAGTAGTCGAGAACCCGATGGCAGGTATTGACTAAACAGAGATGGCTTATTAGGATAGAAAAGCAGGTAAATTTCTCTTAGGACTTGCATATTGTTTTTCACTATTTGCAATGCTAATATTTACACACATTCATCCAAACTAATTGAATAGACAATACATTTTCAAACTATACAATTAATTAAATTTTGGCAGTTGTGAGTGTGTTATTCTGTTAAATATATGATTGTGTTTATACATTTCTATGTAACCAGGAAGTTAGGGGTGTAACGGTTCATATAATTCACGGTTCGGTTTGATACGACATGGTGTTACGGTTTGTTACGTTTTTCGATACGGGGGGGGGGGGGGGGGGGGGGGGGGGGGGGATTTATTGCTTCCGTCGCAATGCTGGAAAAAATTCTGTTTAAAACCATGAAGGCGAGCCAATTAATATCCCATAAGCAACATGCAAACTTTGCGCAAGAGTTAGGGGTTTTTTCCAGTGCGCGCCTGTCCGCTACGCCACTGGGCAGACAGAACGTTGCCGGTTACGTTGTTTGGGCTGCCTTGTTGAGCGCAGTGGCACTGAGAAAATTATATTTCACACACTTAAAGCTCTTTTTTTCCCCAAATGTAATCGGATTAGACCAACAAATCGTTCGGTGTGTAATGCGTACCGAACTGAAAGCCTCGTACCGAATGGTTCAATATGAGTTCAGTATGTGTATCGTTATACCCCTACAAGAAGTTATGAAATGATTGTTGACACATTTATGAAGCTTTTTTTGTTTTTGGTCAAATCTATTTGTCAAAAATTATAAAATGTAGTTGAAATTTTGGTACTCTCAGCATTGTTTGTTATTGTCTATGAATAAACTTATCCTTCTGTTCACAGGTCAGTGAGAATGCAAAGCAGGACCTTAAAGATGGTCTTGCTCTCTACAACACAGACAACAACATTGGGCTGAGAAATGCCTGGAATATCATCCAAGCTGAGGTACTCTTTGTGGAATAATGAAAATTGTGTCACTCTAATATCAGGTTACTATTAAAATGTATCATTGCCCCCCCCACCACCACCCCATGACAGTGGAAGTGTTGTGGCGTAACTGGTTACACAGATTGGCACGAGGCTCTGAAAGAAAAGGTGGTGCCCGACCGCTGCTGCCAAGAGCATTATCAGGAGTGTGGCCGCAACTCCACCAACATGTTCTGGACACGGGTGAGTGGACAACTGTACTTAAACCAATAATGTTGCCATAATTCCCCAGACCTTTAATCGCCTTGACGTGTGCAGTGAACTATACACACACTGCATTTCAAATGCACGACTTTCTATTTAATCATCCCCATTTCAAATACATTTGAATTGTCGCTCTTATATTCATTAAAGAACATTTCTGATTTGAGACAGGATCAAAGAAAAGACCGGAGGTGATAACAGAGGATTTCTTTTATTTCTCTCTTCTGTCCTTGAAAAGAGTTATTATTAATAAATGAAAGGCAGTAAAAGCCATAGATTTAAGACATCTCTGTTGGTAGGAGCTCTAAGTGCGTCTGTAAAGTGCCAGAGTCATGTATCTTTATGTATTCGAGCTCACTTTTGGACACTGGATGCATTTGTCTTCCCTATGGGAGCTGATTTAACTTATGAAAACTCATTTTAATGTACTGAATGTTTAAAATGAGATTGTAGCGAGGCAATGGTCTCTTGAGGGAATATTTTTTGTGCCATTGACAGAGCTGTACACGTCAAACTTTCACACTGTCTTTATCTGAAGCTTTTAGTTACCACAGAGGTACTAATGGAGTGTTCGCAGATGAGACATTTCCATTTAGTGAATTTCTTAATGTTCTTTTCAAAAGCTCCTTTCATTAAAGCAGAACAAGCCATACTTGAAGTTAGCAAAGCTGCCACGAGAGAAAATTTCAAATACATTTCTCGATTTCCAATGCAGAAACCTTTGTGTTGTCTTCTAGGGAAGGAAATTACACAAGGACACATTCGTAGTCAAGTTAGTCTGAAACCGTAAGCCGTTTAATTGTTGAATTTATCTTCTCCCACAGAAGCAGCTAGCCAACAAAAGGTCTTAAATTGCTTTAAATTTACAGAACAAGAGGAATTAGTCAGAAATTTTGACATGAGGCTATGTGCCATATTGGAAAGTATTATATTGTATTACCGCCAGTTTTTGGTTTTTGCTGGAAATGGAATTCCTTTTCAATGCCTTAGTGTGAAAAGCAGCCCACAACACCGCCAACTCAAAGCTGTTTTTTGTCTCTTTTTTTTCTGCATAGCCACATACAGTATATCGCTGAATGTGCTTTTTTTCAGTCACTGCGCGTTGAAAATGCAGCCGCAGCAGTCGCTAAAACCTATTCCACCACTGCTGGACTTCAGCTCATTTTCCCTGGATCAGAATTAACAACTAGGAAATTAGAACGTGATACATGCACAATCTGTTTGTATTAGTGCTTTCGCCCAGAAGATAAATCACATCTCGTGACTCTTCCTGTCTTCCAGGGCTGCTACGAGAAGGTTGAAGAATGGCTTGAAGATAATAAGCACCTACTCGGAACCATCGGCATGTGTATCTTGGTAGTTCAGGTAAGATTGTGTGCGCTGGTGTGTGCCATCACTCAGCGTGTCAAATGCAGGGGTGATAATGAGCGTGCCTGTCTCCTCTGGTTCTGCTGAAACAGTGAAGCGCCACAGTCAGCCCAAGAGAGAAAAGGTGAACCGCTCATTAGGGCTTGCTGATACTCGAATAATAGAAAGTGAACCTGTCGGCCCCACATGATGTCTCGCAGCGGTTCGTTATAGCCCTAGAAAGCCCATGAATTCAATGTATTTGATTATCAGCGCAGCCTGGTCTAGTGTGTACATTCTGCGGAGGCG
The DNA here is from genome assembly GCF_936440315.1 of Barbus barbus. NCBI lineage: Eukaryota > Metazoa > Chordata > Actinopteri > Cypriniformes > Cyprinidae > Barbus > Barbus barbus. The sequence goes on from NC_136750.1 coordinate 24,687,299, forward strand.
CTTTGCATTAACGTCAGATTTTTTCCTAGAAAAGTTAAACTATATATTTGACTATATATTTTGTCATGTTTGTCACTTTTAAAGTTAGCAAACTGAACACGGGAGTATCTCTTAACAGTTTCACAGTTCAAGTACAAATCAGTCATTTATCACATGGCAGAAATATAAAATGTGGTAAATAGTGAAAGAAGCCCATGTTGGATTAGGCAAAATGGCCTCTCGATTAATCCATGAGTTCTTGTAAATCTGTGGTCAGTAATTACCTGCAGTTTATTGAGGATAATAGTGCACAGGGGGCTTTACTGAGTACTTTTCTCAGTGTGGACCAAGAGGTGACCGCAGGCTTGTACACTCTTGCCACATAATCCTCCTCATGGGCTGAGCGGGGGCAAAATCACGAGTGATTTACTTGGATCTCATCCAGTAAAATAATCTGGTTTTTAGTTGCTAAACTGTGTGCTCTGTAAGTGTTTTGTCATTTTAAATTATTAGCGGGGCTTGCTAACGCAATACTTAGGGATTTGAACAAACCTCAAAGCACCATGGTATGTACCATAAATGAAAATAAATTTCATTTTTTAATTAATGAAATGAATCAGAATGTAACAGTAAAGACATAAATGCTGTTCATTTGAACTTTCTATTCATCAAAGAATCCTGGGAAAAAAATGTGTCAAGGTTTCTACAAAAATCTTAAGCAGCATAACAGTTTTTAACATTGGTAGTAATGAGAAATGTTTCTTGAGCACCAAATCAGTATATTTTTGATGATTTCTGAAGGATCATGTGGCCGGAGTAATAGCTAAACAAAGTTTAGCTTTACTGTACCTGGTAATATTTCACAGTATTGTTTTTATTGTAATTTTTGGTTATTATAAAGAGACTTTTAAAAAAAATCTTGAATAGTGGTGTACTGTACATGTTGTAAAAGTATGGTAGAACCATGTTACAGCATCCAGGAAGCTTTATAATACTATGATACTTTGTTAGTGTACTGTAATTCTTTCTCTTAAGAACGCATAGATTCTGAAGGAGTTTTTCCCTACGGTTTCGACTACAGTGCATTTCTAGTTGTCAGACATTGCTAGGGGCCTAGACTTCACCAGTAGACTCCCACTGAAGTCTGTGTGAGAGTCTGCCAAGATTTACAGTTCCGTTTCTTTGGGAATTGACAGTGTAAAGAAATAGCAACGCGATACCTTTAAAGCTCACAGATGTGAGAGAATCCGATTTAATCGACACACAGAGTGGTGTTTCCTGCTCATGTGATAAAAACTGCAGGTTCTGCAGCTTTAAGAAAATGACTGTGGAATGTCGACCACCGCTGTGCGTTTGATGTATCAGGATAGATCTAATAATGAACTTCAAAGAGTCAGTATATTTGCAACACATTTCCGTTTACCTCCATGACACTATGCTCCACATCACCAAACCTCTTTTTCTAAAAAATGAGGTCAATTTTCCAAAGAGAGTATGTAATACCTGGAGAAAGCTATTCACTGGCAGCTGCTTGGCTGATGCATGCAGCCCTGAAAGTATGTGGCCTGTTTGCTGCCACCTTTACTTACTGAACAAAAACAACAAAAATAAAAATACAACCCTTCAAATAAGCTGAACAATGGCTACCAAATGTATAATAATATAATGAAATAAAAAAGGACAAAAAAAAATGCAAATGGAAAAACACGTTTTAATAAAATGTTTTTAAAAAGGAAATAACTGTGATTTATGCATTGCTTTAAAAAACAGTTTGCATTAAGGTTAAATTTGTTAACATTAGTTAATGCATTAGGTATCATAAAAAAACAATGTTTTACAGCATTTATTAACTTCAGGTTGTATAAATTAATGCTAATATATATTATGAACAAACATGAATTAACTGTGAGACTTCCATATTTATAAAATGAAATGAACTCTTAATGAATGCGTTTACATATTGTTTATGGTTACATCAATACAATATCTAATGCATTAAATAGTAAATAAACTGTAAATATTTGCTTTCCCATCAATCAAGAAAGCCGCTTTTTGCCAGCTGGTCACATTATGGTCTAGTCCCATCATCTACCAGCAGGGGATAACTGCATATGCCAACCAATCAACCGACCAACCAGTGACCCCTTGAATTTCCTAGTGTTTAATTAGGAATATATCCAGTGTGTTGACCCAAGCCATCTGTGTTTGCTGACATGTAGCTCATGCGTTTCACACTAACCTTTACATTTGGATTTTCTCATTCCAGCTCCTGGGAATGGCCTTTTCCATGACACTGTTCCATCAGATCCACAGAAGCGGGAAGAAGTATGATGCTTAACGAGGCCGTATCTTAAGGGAGGAGCCCTGGTGCATTATGGGACAGACTCTGGAGGACAGCTCCTCCTCTTGTATCTAACCTTCACCACTGGCCAACCCCTCTTCCCATTAATTCCCCAGCTTATACCTTCCCATCCTGTATAGACTTCAGCCACGGTCTGTCTCTTTTCCACTCTTTCTCCCCTATCTGCTCATCTGCCAAAGAGACCCGGGGACAGAGAGGAACCAGAGGACCGACTCTTGGCCAGAATACTCCCCATGAGGCCCCTGACTTTCTTAATCTCCTCTAGAACCTTTATTTTACGCTTGAACTAACTCACGTTTGTAGGAAGGAGAATAATGACAACAAACTGTGTAGCTTTACTAATACGTAAATCCTTCTGCGCAACATATAGACGAGATGAGAAGACATCAGACTGGAAACCTTCAGGGTGGATGACGTTGAAAAGCATCGCTCATCATCACCTCCATCTACAGTGTAAATGACAAACAGCTCCATTTTAGTATGATACGGTTTTGTACGAAACAGAAAACTTGTCATTTCGGCTCAAGACTTTTTAGTTTGTTTTTATAAGTGACTTTGCCCCAACCCCATAATTGTCATTTTTGTGCACCTAAGGATTGGAAGAAGCCGGTAGAAAGAGTTTAGCGAGGTATAACCGGGAATTTGAGTTTGTCTGTGTGTGTTGGAAATGAGTCTTTTCTTATGTTTAAAGGTTTGTGATTTGAGAACGCATCGAAACGTGTCGAAAGTTTCACTCTGATGAGAACCATCACAATCTAATGTCAGTATAATGCATCAAACCGGGACTGTTTTTCCATATACAGACTGTTTGATTAGCCAGCCGTCAACGTTCATGTAAAAACATCCTCTTTAACCACTAAAAGGTCATTTTAACCAGACTGCTACTGAAACTCTGTAGCATAGACAATGAAGCGAAGTTTAAGTTAGGTTACAAAAGTTGGTAAACTAGACAAGTATAAAAGGCAGAGCTTTGTGAGTTTGACCATTTCCCCATGTTTTGCTCATTGAATTCGAGTTCGTACCCCAAAGAATGTCAAGACAAAGCCTAATGATACAGATTCCAGCTAGTTCATGTTTGCTAATTTCTTATGGGACAGTAAAGTTTAGGTTTTTGGAAGACTTAGAGTAAAATTTATTTACTCACCTTCATGTCAGATCTGTAGGACTTGCTTTCTTCCATGGACACAAAAGGAAATAGTTTGAAGAAGCTCTATGCTGTACAACAAAAGACTTGATGCTTTCAAACTCTAAAAAGGTGGTTGAAAAATACTGCAGTAATATGGCATATGACAGACTGGTGCTCTACGGTTTTTCAAGTTTTTTTCACTCCAAAACTTACTTGCTGAGGAAAAGACTCATTTGTGCATATGCATAACCAAGCTTGGTGCGAGTGTGTTACATACTTGTTGAGTGTCTTACTTTTAATATGTAAATGTGCTGAGCTGCAAGACGTTTAAATTGTAATTTTATAGAACTTTGTGATTGATGGGTGATCGCATTCAGCAGAAATGTTCTGACCTTTCTGACAAGTTCTGTGGACACATATTACATGTGGGCTAGATAATGACTTAAATTGGTGGTCTGTTGTCCTTTTGTGTCCTTTCGGAAAAAAAAAAAAAAAAAAAAAATCACAGGGTACAGAGTGACACGAGGGGACAGAAACTTCCTTCAACTATTTCTTTAAAGTCAGGATATCTAGCACTAATGCCAACCCAACAGAACTGTGAAAATTGTCAGTACTGCTTCATTGCAAGACATAAGTAAAGTATTAAAAGTTAAACCACATACAGTACAGCAGAGCAGAACCAAGTACAAGCACAGTCATAGTGTTAGTTATAATAATAGACTGTAATCCAGCAGCCATAATTCATCTAGAGAAAAAGTGTCTGCAGTGTTTCGGTTTCCGCACACCTCAGCTTTATAGCCTATGCTGTTTTTCTGTCTCTCTCGGCTCTTTTCTGTCTCCATCTGTCTTTTAGTTTCAAGCTGGAATGGTTACATTCCTGCTGAAAGGGGTGATAACACTTCTGTTTCACACAGCCTAAAGGGACTTGCTTCAAAGCAAATGCATCTTGATGAGGAAGTTTTGAAGTGAAAGTGTGTTCATCAGCAGACAGTTTTTAGGGGTTGAAAATCACTGAGCAATAGATGGGGCGTGATGATGGCTGAGAGACAACCAGAGTGGGGTCATCTGATGGTCTCCAATCCAGTCTGTCACTGAGACTACGTGCCGTCCCTTAAGAGCTCAGTGTGTGCACGGTGTTAGTGTGACCGAGAGGGACGTAATAGAGCACTCGAGATGGAGAGAGAAATAATAACACCTCATTCCATCAAACACTCACTGACACACAATCTTTGTTTACTGTATTTTAGAAAAATTGCTTTACATCAAGAAACAGTTGGGACCAGAAGTGACAGCTACTTCTAACGTTCATCCGGTGTTGAAATGGAGGGGAAAGAGTGCTTCTGCTCTGGATGAGTGTAGGAACTCTGTCACTGAACACTGCTGCTATAAGAGCCACCTGCGGTCATTACGATAGTGGAAAAAGTCAAAGACTGAGAAACTGCAGACTCAATTTACTCACACTCTGCCTGCAAGCATTTAAAGTCAACGTGAAGCCAAAATTGACCCCATTTACTTTTTTTTATATATATATATATATATATATATATAAAAAAGAAGCCCAGTTTAGGTTACTAAGAGTGGCTGCATAACCTACTATAAATTTTACCAATAGAAAAAGCGTTAATGTCGGTTAACTTCTAAATGTTACAAATAATTACAGATTTGAAAAAGGTGCATTACTGTCAGGATACATCCTGTCCCAACCTGCATTTTATTTAATCAATGAACATACTATTTTACTCATGTAAATGTAAAATGGGTTGTCAAGGGTGTTTCACGTTGGCTTTAAGGGATTTGTGCTATGAGGCATTTATATCAGGAGGACTGAAATCAACAGCATTTTTCCATCAATTCCGCAGGATCACCATCGCTAGCGAACCGAAACAATGCAAGAAAATGTTTTAATATGCAAGCCTGTCTCCATCCAGTAGGCCACAGTCAACATTATTACCATCATAAATGAAAATGCTTTTTTGTGTTACGCCTGGTGGTCTGGCTTCAAACCCATTTTTGCTTCATGAACACCGTGGAGTTAGTCAATACTAGCTCTGATTAGGTTTGCACTGATGCGCTCCATCTGCTCCGTGTACTGTCTCTAACCCCGCCGCGCTAAACTTCAATGACGTGTCCCAACCCTCTTATCTGACTGATTTACAAACTTTGGCCGCAAAATTGCATCCTGTGAACTAATCCCATATGTAAGCTTTCCAAGGTTAGGAATTGTTTGAGTTTGGAACATTGTTCCAATGTTTTTAATTTTTGAAAGATGTCCTTAAACCCATCTCTCACTGCTATTCTTCTTTTTTAAAAAGTATACACAACTAATTTTTCCTTTATATTTTTCCACTGTTATAGGCTGCATTGTGTATTTAAATCTGAAATAGTCAGATGTTGGGTTGTTAGTATTGAATGACACAGTATCATGTTGAACAACCAACAAGAGTTTGGCATTAGCAATTTAAATTTTTACTGCCAATGTGTTAGTTTTTTTATGTTTTGCAATGCATTTGTGTCAAGCTTAACGCACGTAAACATTTCACTACGGATCATCTCATAAACCGTTGCAAATGTTTATGACATCTGGGGCATATCGGTTTAATATGCAATGAAGATATTGCTTTTTGCTAAGTGTCTAAATACGTCTGTCAAGTATCTAAAGGTGCGAGAGTGCTTGATACTCCAACACAAGTGTTGTAATGTCCTTTTTCCGTTATTTTTTGTACATTGTTGTATGTTGTCATTTGTTTTATATCATATATTTTGTCACATATTGATTTTAAGGGTGTGCTAAGCATAGATACGATTTTGCATTATTAACCTTAATTTTTTTTTTTTTTTATAGTTTTTCATTTCCTAATCTCAGATTAGAATTAATTTATGTTGGGTTTTCATCTGTGGATACGATCATGAAGCACATGCAAATTCACATTATAGTTTCTATTAATTGTAAAGTAAAAGTTCATTATTAATTGGCCAAATACTAATACATTTTTAAGAAAGGTAAGGTCTCTATATTTCTATCATATTGAAGATAGCCCAGAAACATTATCTCCTCCAGAACATCTAAAAGCTTGCACACCCATGCCATCTGATTGTATATTTTGGGATATTTTTTCAACGGTCCTTGAAACAAATTTTGTACCCATTTATTGTTTTAATATTTCATTTTTAATTTCTTTTCTTTTGTTTTTGTACCTATTAATTCAATAATTAAGTTGATGAAATGTTGGCATTTGTTGGTACTGAATTCTGATATTTTAATGGACAGCGTTGCAGGGATGAGAAAGCTTTTTTATTGGTGATCTAAATGACCACAGCACAACTAATTGAATTATTGAATTTGTTCTCCCATTAGCAGACACTGCCATAAAATTATCTATTAATTTGGTATGCTTGGGGTAAAACAAGGGATCTAAAAAGTAATTATGTTCCATAATCGCTGTCATATCTGTATTTTTGTACTGCCATCCTAACCACCACCAGTAAGCTGCATATACAAGCTGTAGAAACGTATGCTCTCGAGTGACGTGTTTAATGTAGTGTCCTGGTGAGTGGCAGTTATCGGATATCTTGTGAACCCAGATTTGTCCTGTGGAGTATTTTGCTACATGTAAAGCACTATAAATATATTAGGTGGTGCACTAAATTGCATTCTTTAAATCCTACTATTTTTTAAATAAAGGAAAGTGTGTTGCCAAACGCCTGTGAGAATGTTTTGTTTTTTTATACACGTTTCATATGTACTCTTTTTAGAGGCTTGAAAATTTGATCAGAATACAGGCCAATTTACAATGGAGATGGCATTTACATTTTATCATCATGATTTTTGTGTTTGTTATAGTAAACCTTTTGTCTGTCTATCTATCTCTCTCAACTTTTTTTTTTTAATTTTGTTTTGATGTTTTACATTTTTTTGCTTTATCGCGATGGGATGACACTTTTGTCACAGTAAAATGAATGAACATGATTTGGATAGGTTTAAGATTCAAATCATGTCCATTATAAAAAAATAAATAAATAATGGACATTAATTGGAAAGGTTAAAGTCAAAAAAAAAAAGTAACACTTTAAAATGACAGTGGGGGGAAAAAAGCTCATAAAAATTGTATTCCATAGTATCATAAAATTCCCTCACCAAATTCTAAATAATCAATATTATTGACCAAATATACAGTGTTTTCAGACTCCCTTCACTTCTTTTCAATTTTATATTGCAGCCTGATACTACAATTTGTTTAAATTCTTTTTTTTCTCAATCTATACTCCGTACCTCATAATGACAGTGAAAACAGAATTTTTAAAATGTCTGTAATTGTATTAAAAAGACAGATTGAGAATTTTTTTTAAACAACTGTAGTATCGGGCTGCAACATAAAATTGAAAAAAGTGAAGGGGGTCTAAACGCACTGTATTACATTGATTTTCCTAATGAAAAAAAGCAGCTTTCGCTAAAGATCAAAATCTGTGCCTTTCTAAAACCAACTATGCAAACTATACAGAAAGCTTTGTATATCAGTCCTATAAAGTGAAGTCATTAGACATTGCAGAGCAATGCTGTTCTTTGCTGGATCAATACTCTTATAGCTACAGTATATTTTGAAAGCTACTGAGTAGCATCTGAATGTGGTAATACGAGTATTATGATACACTATACTGGATCCATATCGCATACAGCGGATACACCCAATGTATTTGTGGATGAGGGCAGAAACAAACAAATCAATTTCTTGGATCTCATGAAGTACACTGGTGTAGGATATCAGAGACTGAATCAGACAATTTTAAGATGCATCAGAACACTGAAACCTGAGGAGCTGGAATGCAGAGAGGCCTTAAGGAACAGGACGTCATAAATATAGTTTGAAGCAAGCAATCCCAACTAGCAAAGCCTCTTTCACCAAACAACTTGCAACACTGAGGAAAAAGAAACACTTATTGATAATTCCAATTGCAAGTAATCAAGACTGATGGTCACATGTAAACCTGTGATAGGAAATCATTAGCTACAGACTCTCTCTGGGGAGGGTCTCCACACAGAGAAGACAGACCAAACCAAAATTCCTTTGTCTAAAGAACATGTCATCATTCTCCTTAGAACTACACAAAGACTTTCTTTTTCATATGCACATAAAATCATCCTAAAAGGACATTTTTATGCAGAACCTCATATTATGTTGTAAACCACATATCATGTTTTAATCAAATAATATGTATGTCTTTTCAATAAGTATTGAATAGCTCGAGCCTTAAAGGGAAATATTGCATATTTAGTATGTATGAGCTTGAAAATTCATGCTTTAAGTGTTTCTTCCAATCAATTCTTTGTCAAATGCATCAGTCTTGTTATTATGAAATCATGTTCAAAAAGGTGTACTTTGCCAGAGCCTGTAAAATTCGGACCATGTGACTGATAACAAGCTGATTTATGATGTAAAGAACACCCCTAGCTAAGATAATAGCCTATCTAATTGGTCAAGACATCCAGATGGGACGGTCTGAAAGCTGAGTTTAAAACTCTTGTCCGCTTTCTCCTCCCTCTCTCTGACTCTCGTACTCTCGTCCCTCTCTCACCGCGTGCTGCTCTTTGAGCGTGCTCTGGCCCACGTGCCATAATGAGAAGGAAAACAACTTAGTCTCGTCACATCCTTTTAATTTTATTCTTTTACTTTAGTTTCTTTTCTTTCCGTGGAGTTTCGTGTGTTAATGTAAGTTTGCTACAAAGTCCAGCTTCGACTGCACTCGCTTTAAACTTCCAGCAGACCCAACTCTGCATGTTCAGCCAACGCCCAACGCTTCAAAGACTACTGAACTTCCAGCCAATCAGACACTTCGGGGAACCCCTTGTCTGCAACCAGGACACAAAGGAAACCCCGAAACAGGCAAAGCAAGCAACGCCTCCAGATTCTAACTGAATCAGGTGCAGTTAATATAAATTTTAGCCTCATTGAGAAACTCAAAGCGAGGGTTAAATAAGTGATTGATGGTTGTTCAGGTCTATGCAATTGAACATATTGCTGTAAACTTGGGATATCACATTTCCATTCTCTTAAACTCATCCTTTCCTCACTCTCTCTCTTTCTGCAACATGTGAATGCTTGTGTTCATATGTTAGATTAGTTTATGTTTTAGGTTTATATAAATAAAATCTGATTTATATTGAAAGAGAAGTATCTTGTGTTTTCTGCTCATAAGTTAATGTCTTAATCTGCCGATCTTGTTACAATGCTGCATGTTTAATAGTGTTTTCACTATATTTGGATTGTAATATCCAGTGCAGAGTTTGTCATACGGCTCGTTCAGTGAATCGCCGTAACACTGATTCTGTTCAAATCCCTATAAAATCATAAATGATTCCCTTTGAGCTAAATTAAACTATTGCTTTAAATTACATATTAATATTATAAAATGTATAACCCCTACACTGGTAAATTTTCAAAGAAAATCCTTTCAGAGCCGGTAGCAATAAACCTGTGAGAAAGATTCTCAACAACCCAATTGATTGTCTTTCGGCTCTCGTGAATGAAGGATTCAATGAGCTTTACAGATGCAGTCCAGAAAAACAGCAGAGCTCCCAGTGGGAAAAGCCAGACAGACAGCCAGCAGAGCCCAAACTACTCCTGAAACTGCAGTTTCACGATGGGCCATTTATATTTAAAACTGCTTTCCAGCAGTTGAGGAGCGCTTGCACTGCCTGCCCTGGTTTCACAGTCCTTGATCTACCAAGAGTTCTGCAGCAGCCCTGCTAATAAAATCATCACTTTGAACCGAAAAGCAGGCAGGTGACAGTCTGATTCATTGAAGTTTCAGGGTCTCTTTTGCTTCTGTCTATTATCACACGCCGTTATATATTCTCATATTGAGATAGAGGAGGAGAATATTGTAGAAACTGGAACAGTGAAAAACCTTGTCTGTTTTGCCTAACTGCAAATTCTTGCCCTGGCCGTACTGGTGATAGAATACAATGGAACGGAGCTTTCAAAGCATGCAAAGGTGGCTTTTGTGTAACAGTGTGCTCTGGCCATTTCCACAGACACTAATGTATGTGGCGCGTCAGTCCACATGCACAGCAGCTGTTGCAGTCCATTTCAGGCTATAGCTGCAGACCGAAACGTACATGGTGGATGGTATATTTGTTTGGCTTGGCCTGCTCTGCCATTTTTAAAAAAAAATCTTAATCCTCTAAAAAGCTGCTATAATGGATAGACAGGTGAGCCTTACCAGGACGGAAACGTTCTCTTACATCAATCCGTGGATTCGGTACTTCCTGTTCTTCTTCAGCTTTTTATTCTGGGTAAGTGAGGCCTCTGACACCAGCTCCAAATGTTGATTTATTGAGGGAGAGGACATTTCCAGGCAGCAGAGCATAGGCTCTTTGGCCAGCTTTGAAGTGAATAAAACATCAGTGGATGTAATTTAGTCTTTTCAACAGACTCGCTGTTGCAATTGTTCTGCAAGCGTGATGTTTTGAACACAACACGACTCAATTCGGAGCACTCTATTTGCATACAATTGCAAGGAATTGTATAGCTATGAAAAGAGTAAAAATACCACTCTCCAGCATGTAATCGCGGAATATGATGCAGCGGAAGGCTTGAATCCCCCAAAGAAATGTGCAATCAAAACAAAAGCATCTGTTCTCATGTTCCTCTTCTGTTTGTGTTGTGTTTTATCAGTGCATTGACTGTGATAGTCTGCACAGATCTGCCATTCAGAATCAAGTGAATTGCTCATGTTGCAGAATTTGCCTCAGATTTGTTCAAGAGTCTCAAGCTTCCTGTAAACTTCTCATTGGATTTAGAATGCTCTGTACAGGATGAAAACAAAACTTTTCAAAATGCATTGACTATATATAAATAATTACATTATTAAACGTAATGTAAATAATTACATTAACAAAGAAACTGGGCATTCATTCATTTATTCTTGGTAAAAGTTAAACATTTTTATTTGAAGATATATTTGATTTTTAAGAAAACATTACCTTTATATTTCTTTTCTTTATTGATTTGGGAGTCAGTAAGATTTTTTTTTTTTTTTTTTAAATAAATTAATATACTTTTATTCAGTAAGCATAACATATTCAATTTTTGTGAAAGTAGAGGCATTGATAATATTTACAAAATATTTTTTAAATGTTCTGTTCATCAAAGAATCTGGGAAAACAATCAAATTAAGCAGCACAATTGTTTTCAACATTGATAATAATAAGAAATGTTTCTTGAGCAGCAAATCAGCATTTTAGAAAGATTTCTGAAGGATTATGTGACACTGAAGCTAACGATGCTGAAAATGAATTAAGCTGATATGATATTTTAAAATATATTAAAATAGAAAACAGTTATTTTAAATTGTGATTATATTTCACATTGTTAATGGATTGTATTTTTGATAAAATGAAGTCAGCCTTGGTGAACAGACTTATATTTAATAAATATATAATTATAAATGTATATAACATTTAAGTAACATAAAAAAAAAATGTATTGCCAAATTAGACTATAATGTAACTCCCATTCTAACTGATGCTTCCATGAGTATCACAGTTTGAGCAAAACATCTTATGTTAGCTATCTAGATAATTTGGTGACATACCATTAAACAAACCAAAAACTAAAAGTTTCTGACAAATAACTGATTCAACATTAAAATAAATGGAAATGGAATAAAAGCCACACACTGTGCAGTCACATCATTTTAAACTCTGCTCAATTTACCAGCAGTTGCCGTCACTCATAATGCCTCAAATCGCCAACTCTCATTGAAAATAAATGATCTGCGGACTATGATTGCCATTGATTGTCTTTTGTGACTGTGTTGTGCTGGAAATGTGAACGGCACTGCCAAATCACACTAAACCAATGTTTGTGCACAACAGATGGACCTCTGGACCGAGTGTGACGGCATAATCCATTAGTCTTTTGTTCCAGCCGCACTGGCTTGCTGGGTTTTTCAGAAAAGCACAAAACCGCATATATGGAGTGGCTGTTCCTCCACTGCAACAAAAAAAGCCTCTGAATGGCTCTGATTCTGAAGTAGATGCTCTCAAAGTATTGTCATCGACTCTTAAGGAGTGAGATGATAGGATTCAACTGCTTTTATAAACTCAGGTGGAAGACTCTTCAGCTGCATAATGGAACTGCAGTGGCATTCAGACACACACAAAAACCTTATACTGTAGCACATGGTGACTGCAGCAATATTACCAGCACTGCCAACAGGGTCTCAGGACCACGCTATTGCTCAGAGACTCTTACCCTTTACCTCTGGGAATGCGGACTTTGATTAAAATAATAATAACCAGTAATAATATATTTATATGGAGAAACCAAAAATAAATTCCAATAATCCAATATAAACCACTTTAAATGTCTGAATGTGATTTCATTATATAAAACAATATCTAGTCAAGCATCATCTGAAAACAAATCCCTCTAGAGCTTTTCCCAGAACAAACTTCATATCGCTGAGATATGGTTTATATATACGTATATTATATATTGTTATATGTACGTACGTTCGTATGCATGTATACACAATGGGTTTTACTTGGCAGAAATGTATTTAGTATATTCACTTTCTTTTATATATTTAAATAAGTACAAGTTAGAATAATTAATTATGCACAATAATATTTATTGCATTGTTTAGTTTTTGCATAAATATATCTGTTATGCTGAATGACCATGGAACATGAACATGACCGTTCTTATTTTCACATTTTGAAACATTAGAGTAGACACTTTACTTGTATTTGATATGCAAATGCAATCACTTTTGTACATTTAATTTGATACGGACACCAAAATGTGACGACTTTTGGGCCATCCCATTTTGTATTTTGTGGATGATCAATGTGCAATTGATTATTTCATGTTATTTATCCATTTTTAGGTGTTTTCTCTTCTCATTGTAGCTATTGGAGTATATGCCAAAGTTCAGAAAGCAACAGGTGTGTGAAGTGTTGTGTGTGTTCCTCACCTCTGAATAAACTGCAGATGTGTGTGGATCAGTCGAGAGGTCAGCGGTGTTTCTGGGGTTTTTCCACAGATGCAGTGCGTGACACATTCCTCATCGATCCTGCTGTGTTTCTCATTGTGGTCGGGGTGGTCATGTTCTTCATCACCTTCTGCGGATGGATCGGAGCTCTGCGAGAAAACATTCGGCTCCTTAAAATTGTGAGCATTATGGCACATACTTTACATTTCTGTAACTTTGTTTGATTTTATGCTCTAAAATTAGACTGGCAATAAATAAAATATAAAGCTTAACTAAAAAAAAAAATATATATATATATATATATATATATATATATATATATATATATATATATATATATATATATATATATATATATATATATATATATATATATATATATTAAAAAAAACTAATAAAATGACAATAGCAAAATACAAAATTTCTAAAATTATATAAAACAGAAATATTAATTAAATATAAGTAGCCATGTCTTTAAAATGTCCACCCAAAAAAACAACAACAAAAAAAAAACAGTGAAATATTCAGTGGAGTACACAACAAGGCCCATCCTTCCAAACACATCTGTTATTATCAGTTAATTTGATCACTTAGCAGTTAAAGACAATTTTCACTTCCTTCATTTTCTTTTCATTCCTCTAGTTCTCATTTAGCCTTACCCTGGTCTTTCTAACCCAAATGGTCATTGCAATCCTGGGCTTCTTCTACTCTGACCAGGTGAGCTTTCACATGAAACCTAAGTGTATAAACTAGACGTTTTTTCTGCAGCACTGATACAGGATATGGGCTATCATATGAAACATATTTCATTGTTATGACTTTCACACACTGCAGGTTGTTAAAGATTAATTGAAACATTAGGCTTTGGCTTGGTTAACCTCTTTTAGCAGTCATCTGTCAGTCTCTAAGACGGTCATCTCATGGGATAGCAAGTCCATTTAAAAGCAATCCACCATTCAGTTCCGTTGTTCATCTTATCCTTAACGTCAATTCCCGCTATAGAGTTTCCTATCATTCTACCATTACCTCATCCTACAACTGAACTCTTGAAGTTCTACAGTCCAGGAGAAAGTCCCATCGAGTGTATTACATCACACTATACTTCACCGTCAGAGCGCAGCGCAAACGGTTAAACAGGGCAGTTTAACAACGTCGCTTCAAGCATCTTCGCTGCTTAATGATTAAAGGGCTTTGCCACATCAAAGTAGAACCAAATGTTCCGTTTCGATGGAGGCTTCCTGTTAATGACATTCAGAGGTGCTTGAACATGCCAGCGATAGAGGAACTGACAGGGGAGAAGCAGTGTGGGGGTGGGTGGGCAAGAGTTAATTACCACACTAAAGCCTATGCTGTGTAGAGCTGTGTAGAACTGTGTAGAAGTGTCATGTTCACAGACACGCGATACCCTGGGGAAATTCATGAAAAAGGCCATTGTGCACTATCGAGATGACCTGGACCTTCAAAACCTAATGGACTACATCCAAAAAGAGGTACGGGTCACATTTTGTTCAGACTGTACAAATTCTTTATGCATCAGGTCACATGAAAACAATAAGACACCAGCAGTCATGTGCATTTCTACAACCAAAATTAAATAAATAAATAGATGAAAAGCATTTATGTATACACTTGATCTTCCCTTTATTGTGTTATATAGCTTTATTTAGAATTTTTAATTTAGAATTTAGTGTTTGATCATTTAAATTTCTGTATATTTCTGCTGAAGGGCACAGGTAAATATGATATTTATTATAATGGGTTTATGTGAAGATTGTTTTAAGTTCACTTAAATTAGAAGTTATTTTTTTAAAGTCTAATAAATGTTAAAATTGATAGCTCTCAATTATACTGTAATGTTGAACGGTTATAGTCAATGGTTAAATATGGGGGGGGGGGATTTTATAGAGAAATCTGTATATTGGTATCAGTGATACTGGCCTTCAGTCATAAAAAAAAGATGCCATTAAACAAATATACTGTCTTTGTTGTTTGTACTTTAATTTGAAGATTGAATATGAAATTATTGCAATATAAAAGTATATTTAAAAACTTTAATGTTAGATGGGATTAATCGCGATTAATTTCAGAAAAATTTGTGATTAGTCAATTTTTTAAAAATGATTATACATACATACATACATACATACATACATACATACATACATACATACATACATACATACATACATACATACATACATACATACATACATACATACATACATACATACATACATACATACATACATACATACATACATACATACAAGTGCTGTCAAAGGATTAATCGTGATTAATCTCATCCAAAATAAGTTTGTTTACATAATATGTGTACTGTGCATATTTAATGTATATATTTTGAAAATATTTACATGTATATTCATTTATGTATTTATATTATTTTATTTTATAGTATATATAAATATATAAACATAACATTTTTCTTAAATATATACATGTGTTTGTATTTATACATGCATAATAAATATACACAGTATACACATACAGTGCCCTCCAAAAGTATTGGAACAGTAAAGACAAAATTGCTCTGTTGGCTGTGGAGTCAAGACATTTACAAATATGATTAAAAGATGAATATGAGACAAAACTACAGAATGTCACATTTTATTATTGGGTGATTCAACACATAGATGTTTTACCAGCTAAGAAGTTCAGCACTTTTAGAGTTTCATCCCTCTATCTGATGTGAGCATAAGTATTGGAAACACAGGTCTTTCTAAGTGATCAGCTGTGTCCTGTTGCAGTAATTCTTCAGATATTAAAAGCAGGGAATGTGTCGTATCAGTTATATCCATTACTTCTGTATTCTGAATCTTGCATTCGATGATGACACACAAACCAGGATGAAGGTGAGGGAGATGACTTTGAGAGAAAACCAAGCAATTTGGATGCTAAAAGAAAAGAGGAAGTCAATTAGAGCTCTAGCAAAAACAAAGGGCATGGAGAAATCAAGAGTTTGGAAACCACCAGTGACATCAGCAACCAACAACGACATGATCAGCTGAGAAAACAACAGTAGTTGATGACAGACCAATCATAAAAGCTGTGAAAATGAACCCTAAAAGATGTGTCTGTAAAATCACCAACAACTTCCAGAAAGCTGGGGTGATGCTCTGACAATCTACTGTCCTCAGGAGACTTTGACACAGAATTACAGATGCTACACAGCAAGATGCAAACCACTGACCAGCACCAAAAATAGAAAGGCAAGATTAGAGTTTGCAAAAAAGCACAAAGGTGAGCCAGAAGAGTTTTGGCACTGTGTTTATGGACCGATGAGACAAAGATGAACCTTTAAGTGATGGGAAAGAAAAAATGTGGAGAAAAAAAAAGGGAACTGCAAATGATCCCAAGCATACAGTCTCATCTGTAAAGCATGGTGGAGGTGGTGTCATGGCATGGCTGCCTCTGGAACAGGCCCTCTCAACTTTACTGATGACTTAATGTATGATAACAGTAGCAGAATGAATTTGGAAGAGTACAAAACCATCTTACCTACCAATATTCAAGAAAATGCCACCAGATTCATTGGGAAGTGCTTCATATTGCATCAGGACAATGACCCAAAACACCCTGCCAGTTCAGTCAAGGAATTTATAAGGGCAAAGAAATGGAAAGTCTTAGATTGCCCAAGTCAATCTCCAGATTTAAATCCGATTGAACATGAATTTCACCAGCTGAAGAGGAGAGTAAAGACAGAAACTCCCCAAAACAAGCAACAATTGGAATTGGCTGCATTAAAGGCTGGGAAAAGTATTTCAAAGGATGAGACCAAGAGTCTGCTGATGTCTATGGGTCACAGACTCACTGCTGTGATTGTGCACAAGGGATCTGCAACTAAATAATAGCTTTTAATCTTTTATGTCTGCCTTATGTTCAACTGTCCCAATACTTATGCTCACATCAATGAGTGGGATGAACTCTAAAAGTGCTGTTCTTTTTATTTGGTAAAACATGTATGTGTTGAAACGGCTAATAATAAAATGTGACATTCTGTAGTTTTGTCTCATATTCATCTTTTAATCATATTTGCAAATGTCTTGACTCCACAGTCAATAGAGCAATAGTACTTATGGAGGGCACTGTATATATATGTATGTAAACAAAAACTTTTATTTTGGATGCGATTAATCGTTTGACAGCACTTATAAAATGTTGATAGGATTTGCTTTTCAGGATGTTTTTGATGAATACAGTTCAAAAGTTAATAAATTGAAATAAAATGTATCAATATAAAAATATTTAGTATTTTTGATAAATGTAATGCATCCTTGCTGAAAAAAATATATACATTTTATTAAAAAAAACAAATTATATTGTCCTTTTTGTCCATTTTTTAACTTGTCAGCTTGGACATTCTGTATACTTTTTTTTTATTTAATAAATGTTAATTTAAAGGTTAAGGTAACATTAAGGTTAGTACAAGATGACAACATTTTCACAGTTTGGTGCGCTATCCCTATATTATATCTAACTTTTGTTTGGTAATGGTAATATGAACACATGCATGGCTCTCTAAATAAGAAAATGTTCTACTCTCCAATACAGCACAGTATGTTCTCCTGCCTCTTTCGTCCTCCTCACAATGACAATTCATATAGGTCTAGCAGACACAAGGTGAATATCGAGTGGGTGAGAACCAGAAGGGCGTAAGTGACATTTTTGGTGAAATGGAGATATATACATCAAATGAAAGCTCTTAATGAGCTCTTTCTACTGGCAAAAGTACTGTCATCCATGTGTACAAATTTGTATTATGAACAATTGAAATCAGTACACAAAGTCAGATCAAACTATGGTAAAATTTGGGTTTTGGCTCTCCTGTAAAGTTGGTGAAATGTCACTTACGCCCTTCTGGTTCTCACCCCTCGATACGTGGTCTGAGAGACAGTCTAAAAATACTTTCACATTCGCTTCTCCATACAGTTCAAATGCTGTGGCTGGAACAACTACACCGACTGGTCCTGGAACCTCTACTTCAACTGCACCCCATCAAACCCCAGCACTGAGAGATGTGCGGTTCCCTTCTCATGCTGCACTCCTCTACCAGGAGAGGTGAGAGTCAAGCACCTACACCTACTGCCTGATTTTTAATCTGCAGTTATGAATATCCAAAATGAAAATGGACATGGAAATAGAAGCAGATATGAGGTCTGTCTGTGAAGCGAGGATTCATATGGCGCTTTATGAGTTGAAATAACTTTGGTGCGACTGAAGCTCTAAATCATTATAATTAGATTTAACTTTACAATATTGTTTTATATTTCCCCAGTTTCACCCCTTCAAATTTAAAACATTCTCTCAAACGGTCTTGGTGGCAACATATGTACAGTAACTGTATTATCTTTAATCATCTCTGCATAATTACCTAGGAAAATCATAAATTGGGAGAATAAAAATAGCACCTACTGTGGCTCTCATTTAAAAGTTTGGAGTCAGTAAGATTGTAAATGTCATTGAAACATGTCTCTTCTGCTCACAAAACAAAATCAGAACATAATTCAGAAGTTTAAAGTATTTTCTAAGACATCAGAATAAATTTTCAACTAGTGGACGATAAATTGAGTGTGAAAAAATGCCAAAAGGACTCTAGCCTTATATGAACGATCAGGAACATCATAGAGACTTGCTGATCCACATTCAAGTAACCATCCAGAATACCCTAGCAACCACATAGCAACATGCTAACAGAATGCTTTAGCCACTGCAAAACCCCTAACAACACACCAGCAAACGTTGCATGGACAAACACCACTCATGATTTAAGAAAATGCCAAATTTGAGTTCAGTTATACAGTGATCCTTCACTGTGAGCCTTTATTTGAACAATCCCTCTCCTTTTGCTCTCAGTCTTTGTAGTCTAGCATTAGTGCAAAGGCAAAGTTGTATTATTTTTCATCTCATCAGCTCAACAAAACTGTATGTGGTCATTGGTTTATTGCACTCTGCAACAAAGTGCCACGAAAGACTGATTCAAAGTGTCGAGTCAGGCCTTGCCCTTCCTCTGCGCCTTCATCTTTAACGATGATGGCCTGTGCCGCTAATTAGCCCAGTTATAATCACATCAGTAAAAGCTTTGGGAAGTTAAACAGATTGGGTTTACCAAATGAATCAGTAATACAAAATTTCAATTTCGACACAGTTGACACAGCAGCAACTCGAGGAGATTTTATGTGTTCTGAATTACTTTCTTGCCTCTCCAGACAGTGAACGACCGAGCGGTGCCATTTTGGCATGACGTCCAAAGCAGCTGCTTGGCTGATTCAATCCGCGAAACGTGTCTAAATGCTGATAAGATACTCAAAGAGAACATAGATCAACGATTTAGAGCCACTCCTTGGCAGACCTAAATATTATGATCTCTGTTCCCTTGGCAAATGTCTACGGTGATTGCTGGATAAACACGCTCTAAACAGGTCAGAGCGGACAAAATGCAATTCTTTCAAACAAAAACAGAAGGAAATCGAGGAGCTGTGTCACATTTAATGACGCTGAGAGCGAAAAGCTTTGTGGTTTACAGGTTTAATTGCTTTCTAGTATTCAAACGTATTGTTTGAAGTGAAAAGAATGACAGAAAATTCGGTGATTCATCCAAACAGATGTTCACATGCAGACGATGGCACTGCTCTGAGGCATATGCTGCAAGCAATATGAAAATGAATGATAACATTATTGCAGGGATCACATGCATTTAGTTTAACCATCAACAAAATATATTTAATAAATGCTGTTAAAGGTGATATTTTATCCCCTTTCAGACATTAAAATGATCTTTCAGTTGCAAATGTGTAGGTTTCTTGTCAGTTATCAGTCTCTGCAAGCTGTGTGAAATCTCTGTAGAAAAGGGTGATGAATGATTAAACCACACATTAAGGAAATTCCTGGTGCAAACATTCAATTGAAAACTGCATATGTCTACAGTGGTGACCTTGACCAGCATTCTACATCTGCAGCCCACTAAACAAAGGGAATTCAACATCCTCAGGCTGCGTGGTAAAAGACTCACACTGGAGTTGTAAAAAGCTTAAGGGGACGTGACCAGCCCTGACCCATTAGATAGCGTAGGATGCAGTCGAGTCAGATGATCTAGTTGGCTTTGGTAGGTGTTACAAATGTAATGCATGCCAGATGAGAATAATCATCAACGACAAAATCAAAAGCACTAAGAATCTCTACATTTATTCATTTACATGTATGCTCGTCAGGACAGCTGCTAATTGTCTGCAGGTGTTTTATACCGTGTTATGAAGATGCTAAAGTGTTTTGGGTGGTTGTTAGATGGTTGCTTACTCTCCCAAAATCACCTCAGATGATATTCTGGTGCCTAGATATGGCAAAAATATGCATAGAATTAGTAGTGCTGCTTGTTTTAGCAAACCTACTAATTAATCATGTTTGCATTTGTATACTATAGATTTAAAATGAGGAACATTAAGCAAGCATGGCTAGAAAGAGGTTAAAACATTACTGCCCCCTGCTGCTTATTGACTAAAACCATCTTGTACCATTTCAGACTGTGATCAACACCATGTGTGGTTTTGGGGTTCAAACACAAAACCACCTGGACGCCACTAAATCCATCTATCCGGTGGGCTGTGCAGACAGAGCTGTAATATGGATTGAATCTCATCTGCAGTTAGTTGGGGCACTCGCGCTGGGTCTCGCTTTACCACAGGTAACATTTAGCTTGTGAGTGATTTCAGTTTCTCAAACAGATAGCAATCTGATCACAGGTGCTGATTGGTTAATACAGCTTTGTTAAGCTTTGCTGCACAAACAAAAATTGTATTGAATATTAATGTAATATTATTGCTTTAGCAATCAGTATTTAATGGATAGTCCACCCAACAGTAAAAAAAAAAAAAAAGAAAGACATAATTTACTCAATATGAAGTTGTATATAATTCTTTCTTCTGTTGGACATGAAGATATTTAGAAAAATATGGGTAATTAAACAATTGAACCAAACAACCCCATTGACTCCCGCAGTATGGAGAAAAAACACTATAGTCACTGGGGACCAGAATATGTGAGCAGAGCGGTGTGATTTTGAATGGAGGGAGGAGTAGATTTTTTTCAAGGCCGGAGCAGCGTGGTTTTCACTCGTTCCAAGAGTGCTCCACCACCGCTCCATCACAAGTACAATTCATGCCAACGGCCCGTAATATACATATTTAGCTAGCTTGATACAGATGGATTACTCAAATCAGAAAGAATGTGAAGGTTATGATGACGGCAATGTACATGAGCGGGAAGTTCCTTCTAGATACTGAACATTTTCAGCTGAAAGCATGATTTAGACAAGTACTACAACACTTATTCACGCGCAATCGCATTCTCAATGCATTCAAACAAATGTAATTTTAAGTGCCTGTTTACACCTGGTCATTTCATGCGTTTTCGCTGATCGGATATCTATCTGATTTGTTAAAACGTTTCCATTTACACTTGGCCACATAAATGTGTCGTCACAAAACGGATATAAATCCGATCTTCAATTCCCGTAAATTTAAGTTCACGTCAACGAAATCAAAAGATAAGCCCTGCATTTTATTAATTAGATAATACTTTGTGCGCAAAAGAAAAACAAACACTATTCAAATTCGTCTTTACCTCACCCTAGCGTGATTTTGGAGAATATCCACTGGACGCAAACTGCATACACTCTTCTGTGTTAGCCGCATACCGGATGCGCTGTTTTCGTTCAAATCAAAGCATAAATAATATACGTAGAATACGTATCCGTGCGTTGCGGCTGACATAGATGAGCGTGCGCAAATTCTGTCCAGCGGATATTCTCCAAAATGCCGCTACACTGACGTAGAGGAGACAAACTGTTGAATAAAGTCGTCATTGTTGTTTTTGTTTTCTTTGCATACAAAAAGTATTCTCGTAGCTTCATAAAAATTACGGTTGAACCCCTGATGTCACATGGATTATTTTACCGATCTCCTTGCTAAGTTTCTGGACCTTGATCGTGTAAGGACCCTTGCTGTCTATGGAGGGTCTGAGAGCTCTTAGATTCCATCAAAAATATCTTAATTTGTGTTCCGAAGATGATCGGAGGTCTCACGGGTTTGAAACGACATGAGGGTGAGTAATTAATGACAGAATTTTATTTTTTGGGTGAACTAACCCTTTAAGCAGTGTATTAGTAGTTAGTGTGCTACACGTCTGTAAAATAGGGCACAATCTATTATGTTAATATGAAAATTTTCGGTACTGTTTTTTTACCTGCATTTTAAATTACGCATTGTGTTCAGGTTACAATACGGTGATAATGGATAATGTCCTGCAAAATTACTCGTATCGTTTCCAATTTTCATAGTGTACTAACTGATCAACAATCGCAGGTACAAGCTACTAACAAAGAGTGTCAAAAATAAACAATGATTCAGTTATTCAATTATTATTAAATTGAACAATTGCAAACAGTAGCTAACTAGTTCACGTGATGTGTGTACTGCTAGACATCTTTGGTTTCCTTTTTTTGTGTAATTTGGAAAATGTGTGCCTTTTTGTTATCTGAGTCACTTATCAAAGTTGCCAAATAAATGTCAAAAATTGCTAAATTTGTTGCTAGGTGCTTTTGGAAGAAAAAGTTGCTAGGGTAGTCTGAAAAGTTGCTAAATTTAGCAACAAAATTGCTAAGTTGCTAACCACAGTCACAGTGTGTATTACATTAATAAATTACATCGGTAGGTGGTGACAATTTTTTTTAAGTAATTGAATCATTCAGCATCAGCAGGTTAATCAAAACAAGCTTCATTCAGAGACAAAACACAATTGTCTTTGAGTGAGCGAGTTTTTCAGTCGTTCAGTCAACCATTCAGATCTCATTCAGAAATGAAAAAAATAAAATGTTTGATCAGAGACTCGCAATGGTCCATTCTGCTGTGGCTTTGTTTAGAAACCATTTCATATAATTAAGGATATAGATACAGACAACCTGAATTATGCACACATTCCCAAGACACAATCAAATGCGATTCAACAAATCCATACACCTCCAATATATATATCCTTTTTTAAGATTGTGATCCTTTTGAAATTAATGTTGTGTATTCGTATCCAGTATCACTGAATGCAATGAACTGCATTTCCATTCATGAATTTTTCAGTGGATGTTGGGCAGAAACTGAAATTACTATCCTCTCTCTATGCACACTGCTGTCCTGACACAGTCCTTCTGTTTGATCTACAGATCGCAGGCATCGTTCTATCTCAGATCCTCATTTCTGAGATCCAGAAAGAGATCGGATCCGTCATGTAGAAGTAGCAGCCAAACTCTCTCACATTCTGGAGTGATGCTTTCATTTTGCACTGACTGCTCTCACACTTCCAGCACAATTTCCTATTGGTTTCATTTTTCTATGCCTCGGAGCCAGTTCTTATTTATTTGCTATTTTGGTTTACATTTTTTCTGTTATTTGATAAAGCTTGTCTGTAAAGCTTGTGGGATTGTTTATTTCTTCATTACAAATTCAAAAGTTTTGAGGCATAGTTGCAAGTTTATTTTTAATGCACACATCATTGAATAAATCACAGTCATTTGTTGCATGCCTAATGTTCGGACTTGATTAACAAATAATGCAAAAGGAAAATCTTTTCAAAGACTTTCCATTTTGTTTATGTCTTGCGATGTAGGAGGAAGAGACCAGACTAATAGTTTAACACTGCTGGAGGAGTGAAGCCATTAAACACAAGACTTTGTTCAGTGCAAACTCTTAGGCTGTACTCAGGCTCTCTGATCTGATGGCTATAGTTAAATGTGTTAGGAAAGCAGGCCGTAATTAAACCAACAGAGAACAGGCTCTTAACCGTGTAGGGAATGGGGTCTGAATTTAAACATGTAAGGAGTGGGCTCTCTGGATCAGCCGGTCTGTGAGCAGGGAGTTTGGCCGCACTGCGTCTCTCTCGATCAGCATGCATCTAGGGACAAAAACACACAACACCTGCTTCCTCAGAAGAGTCCAAGAAAATCCCTGCTGGAGAACATTTCTGTCTGAATGAGGCATTTTAAAAATATTCACATGCACAATCTGTGTAAAACAGGTGGGAGTTTGCGATTTGGAAGAGTTTGGATTTATGAACACTGCATACTAATGAAACGCAACATGAAAATTTCAGTTTGAATCTGAATTACACAGAAATACCTGGCATCCGCAGACAGTTTGACATGACAATTCATCTTTAATGGGAAACCTGTGGCCTTGTAAGGCAGTTTTATTCATTTATTCATTACACATTTCAAATGACTGTGCACTTCTGTTGTGTGCCTTTGTTCACAACCAGTTCAAAGAATGCAGAGAATTTTCACCCATATTTCTTTTGATCAATTATAGTACTCTTCAGTTAACAAAAGTATTTTTTTTATTATTTATCAGCTTGGAAAAACATCTGTGTTTATAACACAGATTAGTTGTTAGCGACTAGAAGACAAAACATTCATCAGTTCCCTTAAAATTCCCAAGTTGAGAAACTCCGGTTTAATGGAACGTTCCCATAACATAAAATTCTAACTCCCACCCACAACAAACAAAAAATGCATGAAGTTTACTCAAAACAATAAAAATTATAGACAGACAGACGATAAATAAATAAGAATTTATTTCACAGTGAAATCTAAAACATAAAAAATAAAACAAATGAAGTTTTATTTAACTTGTCTCAATTAAGCTGTTTGACAAATACATTAATAATATTTCATCAGACAAAAATATTAACTAAAAATTAATTGATTTTTTTTTTATTGCAACTTCGTGGAACATTTGAACACACTTGTTATGTCAAATAACATCATTTATTTATTATTATTATTTTAAAGATTTGATCTTATCTTTTCAAAATGCTAAGTACCTTCTAGATTCTGCCGGAGGTATGTAAACTTCACATACTTTCAACGCAAGTTAAAAGGACAAATTATGGTAATGTGTCTAAAGCTTAAACTGTAAGCCTAACAGCTCCTTTAAAGTGCAGCATAAAAGCACAAAAGGCAACAAATGAAAATCCTTTTTGACTTAGAAGGATATAACAACATTTACCTGGCAAATGGTTGATGTTCTTTGTCTCCAGACTTCATGGCAGCATGAATAAGGAGCTGACTGAAAACATCTCTCTGCAGAAGAACAAATAAAGAGGCTGTTTAGTATGGAAACACTGCTTATCTTATACGTACTGTAGTGAAGCGGTGAAAGACCTGTGCGTCACTGCCCCCTATCTCTACAAAGCGGTCTTTGATGGGTTTGAGCAGCTCCACGGCCTGGCTGTAGTTTCCCTGGTCATACTCCAGCAGAGCCTGACACATGGGCAGCCCCACAGGCTCAGCTATCTGGAGCTGATGGGTCTCTGAAGGAGGAACAGTGTTAAAATGGACATTTCTGTCATCATTTATTCATCCTCATGTCATTCCTTATACAACAAATATGACTTTTTTTTGGAGTTTGCCAGCCCCTGGTCACTATACAGGTGTATCTCAGAAAATTAGAATATGGTGAAAAAGTAAATTTTTTCTTGTAACTTATTTCAAAAAGTGAAACTTTCATATATTTTAGATTCATTACATGTAAAGTAAAACACAACGTTTTTTTGTTTTAATTTTGATGATTAGAGCTTACAGCTAATGAAAGTCAAAAATCAGTTTCTCAAAATATTAGAATATTTTCATTTGAGTTTCAATAAATGACCATCCCTACAGTATAAATTTCGGGTATCTCTTGTTCTTTGAAACCACAATAATGGGGAACACTGCTGACTTGGCAATGATCCAGGAGACGAACATTGACGTCCTCCACAAAGAGGGTAAGTCACAGAGGGTCATTACTGAAAGGTGTGGCTGTTTACAGAGTGCTGTATCAAAGCATATTAAATGCAAAGTTGACTGGAAGGAAGAAATTAGGTAGGAAAATATGCACAAGCAACAGGGATGACCGCAAGCTTGAGAATACTGTCAAGCAAAGCTGATTTAAACACTTGGGAGAGCTTCACAAGGAGTGGACCGAGTCAGTGCATCAAGAGTCACCACGCTCAGATGTCTTCAGGAAAAGGGCTACCAAGCCACTTCTGAAACGGAAACATTGTCAGAAGCATCTTACCTGGGCTGTGGAGAAAAAGAACTGGACTGTTGCTCAGTGGTTCAAAGTCCTCTTTTCAGATAAAAGTAAATTTTACATTTCATTTGGAGATCAAGGTCTGGAGTCTGGAGGAAGACTGGAGAGGCACAGAATCCAAGCTGCTTGAAGCCCAGTTTGAAGTTTCCGAAGTTAGTGATGATTTGGGGTGCCGTGACGTCTGCTGGTGTTGGTCCAAGTCCAGAGTCAATGTAGCAGTCTGCCAGGAGATTTTAGAGCATGTTATGCTTCCATCTGCTGACAAGCTTATGGAGATGCTGATTTGCTTTTCCAGCAGGACTTTAGCACCTGCCCACAGTGCCAAAACCACTTCCAAGTGCTTTGTTGACCATGATATTACTGTGCTTGATTGGTCAGCCAACATGCCTGACCTGAACCCCATATGGAATCTATGGTATATTTTCAAGAGAAAGATGAGAAACAGTCGATCCAACAATACAGATGAGCTGAAGGCTCTATAGTGCCTCAGCAGAGCCACAGGCTGATCGCTTCCGTGCCATTCCTTACTAATGCTGGAGTTTGTGCTAAAGGAGTCCTGACAAAGTATTGAGTTCATAAATGAACATACTTTAAAGAACTTGAACTTTTCTGCTTTGCAAATCATTTATTTGATTGATCTTTGGAAATATTCTAATATTTTGAGATACTGAATTTTGACTTTCATGAGCTGTAAGCTCTAATCATCAAATTAAAACAAAAAACTTTTGAAATGCTTTACTTTACATGTAATGAATCTAAAATATATATGAAAGTTTCACTTTTCGAAACAAGAAAAAAAAAAAAAAGAACTTTCATGATATTCAAATTTTTTGAGATGCACCTGTATGATAACCACAGCATGGATGTGAACTGACACTTTTTTCTTTCTTTTTTTTTTATTCAAGGAAATTTAGATCAAATATTCAGAAGCTTTATTCCTTATTTTGAACAAAGGTTTTCAAACTATCCACAATACTGTTGAAGACAAACTTAAACAAAAACTAAAAAAATAAATAAATAATTATATATTACCATTTTTATTATTTAAATTGAAATTTTATACAATTTAGTAATTATCTATAGGTCAAGGGGCCATTCACACAGAATGTGTTTTTTTGCTGCTTTTTCATTGCTTTTCAATGTAAATATGAGCTAGACGGATCTCACAATGGATGACAAAAACGTGAAACACAGTGCACTGGAACGAAAAAAAAGTAAGGCCTAGAGGTGGTTTTTAAAAGTTTAAAAGAGCCACTGCAAAAGCTGCAAAAACGCAACGGTCAAACACATCTGTCTACTGTGTGTTTACATAGAAAATTAATGGAAAAGTAGTGCAGTGGAATGGAAAAACACATTCTATGCGAACAGCCCCTAATTCATTCTGCTTTATAAAATAGTTTGAAATCAAAATTATTTTATTCTAATGATATATTAAGCCATAGTTTTGTTTGTTGTATTTCTTCAGGTTTATCCATCTAACATTACTCTAATGTAGAGTAGTGTCAACTTAATAGAAACAAAATATTTTCCAGATAATATTTTACACATTTATAATGTTTAGATTTTTTCACAGCATGCATTTGTGCAGTACATGAAAATACATAACTGCCTTTCAAATTTTTTGTTTTTAGATTTTAGGTGGCTTTTTTTGTTGTAAAATTGTTACCAAAAGCATAAAGATAAAGAGTGGGTAACAAAAGCATTGTGCACTTTGTGAAAACACAGCCTTCTTTGAACAGATGCTGTGCTGAAAATACAGCTCCCAGAGGATTCTTCTCCATCATGTTATCTTAGAAAACACAGCATGCTGACAAGAAAAGTATTTTAGTGCTCGGTGATGCTTTCGATACACTCTGTGTTCATTCTGTACAACCTTTACTGGACGTTTGTTTTGGCCGCTATGACAAATTGGAATGAATATGCATTCAGCGCATCAGCCTTGAAAACACTAGTCTTCCCCAGAGCAGGGACATTTCTAAGAAATCTCAAACACAGCCTGAAGACACATTCATCCACAACTCAGCCTCCACAAACTCCCACCCGTGAGCAGAACCTGGCTGTAATGTAATCTCTTGAGTGGGTTATGTAATTGTTTGCGGCTCACTTAGCTAGTTCCTGGAGACTCTCCAGCAGGCGCTGAGTGGTGGCGGTCTCCTTGCTACCCAGGGAAACCATGAGGAAGTGCAGGTCATTAAAAAGTAACGTGTGGTCTTCTGTATGTGGCTGGGTCACCTGCAGCAGCTCTCGGTAGCAGTCCTTCACGCTCACACCTGCAATAAAGAACATTTTATACACACAAACAAACAGTTGCATCACTTTGGGTGCATTTCAGCACGAAAACCTGCCTCTTATTCAAACATAATGCAACACATCCAGTTTCACATCCCAGCTCATCAGCGTTTCTGAACCGTGCCTACAGGCAGCTAAACCAGCCAGAGAGAGCGACGCTTCACTGGCTGCTACCAGCTTCCCTCCAGCGGTCTCAAGATGCAGTCACGATAGACTTCACACTCCATCGATTTTCATTCATACGCATTTGAATACGAGAGAGCAGAAAGTTCATGTGTTATCAGTATTCAGAACAAGTGAACTCTGTCCTACAAATTAGCATTGAATGAAAACATTTGAGCTCTTTAGAGTTATTTACAGAACACACAAACTTAAAATCTGCAAGGTTTGTAATTTCTGATGCTTTAGAATGGACTTCATAGGCTACTTTATTAATAACACGATTTAAATAAGCACATGACTACAGTACATACTGGTTATTGCTTCTGTAAAATTGCTTAAAACTATGTTTTGTGAAAAGCTTTACTAAAACTGACTATACATTTCAGCAAAGACCTTAAACGCATCCTTGAAACCAGATCATGACATCCTGTACTTCAACTGTGCCCATAAATAGGCTAAATAAAAAAAGAGCAGGAGCAGTTTTATGTAACATTAGCCATTTTTCAAAGCAGTTCACCCTAAGATCAAGAGCAGAAAAGGTTGAACTCCCCTTTATCTTCTCTGTGGAATGTCACAAATCCTCATGTCCCAAAGGATAAAATATCTTCTAGATGACCTCCTGAACTTCACAGATTGCACTGTAAATGACTCTCTACATGTTCCACAAGGACACATGAAGGGAAATGTTTTGTCAAGCCTTTCAAAAATAATGTTCTTGATCAGTACTTGTGCTACTTGAGATGCAAAATTGTCTAATATAAGAGTTTTTCATTTTTCAGAGAATATATCACATTTTTATATTTTTCCTTTGTGTTTTAAGCATAAATCAAGACATAAATATTAATATAAACTATAAACAGATTTTATTTTATAACATATTCAGGTGTCTGTTTAGCAATAGCCCGGTCCTGTTGTTTACAGTACAAGCAATGCCACCATTTAAACCCCAGCCATCTGCTGTTTTCACCAATCTAGTTCTTCACCCAAAATACACTCGTTTTCAAGGTCCAGAAGGGTGCCTAACAACATTCAAGTGCTTTTCACATCACATCATGGCTTTTCAACACAGCAGATTCACAAGTTATATTCCAGCGCAGACTTCAGACACAACCCTGCCTTGATTAAATGGTCAAATGCAAATGTGTTCAACATGCGCTGGCTGTTGATGGATTCCTACCACAAATACTCAGACACATTTCTCTGCTCCTGCTCAGAGACAGTGAGTTGTACTGTTTTCAATCTCTATTTTGAGACTGGATGATATCTCACCCTCCAGCTCTAGTCTGTAAAGCAGTGAACAAGTTAACGACGTCCAGCATGGCTCCAGACTTCACACAGCGCCGAGAAATCTGGAGAAAGGTTTCAAATGTCACGTTACCAGTAACTTCAACTGCACATTCATTGCAGATTTTCATTCAAATGATTGCATTATATAAAGTTTGACAGGTCATGAAACTAATTCCATATTTATGGATGCCCCTTTATAATCAATAGGTTTGATCATTTCATTGTCGAACAGGTGCATAAAATCAAGCATACAGAGTTATGTATGCCATCATTTTAAATATAATGGAGTGTATGTATTCTCTTCTAGCATAGTTGGCAAAAACAGAGGTTCGTACTGGAATGATTTCATAGAAGAACTTGACTGGCGTGCACAAAGCCCAGGCCTGAACACCACTGGGATGAATTTAAACAGAATGACAGCCAGGATCCCCTGTCCAATATCACTATCTAAAATCCTTGATGCATGTGTCTGAATGGAAGTAAATCTCCCAACATAAAGACCCAACATACAATGGAAAGCCTTCCCAGAAGTGTGGAAGAAAATACAGCGGCCTAACTCCATATTAATATTACATTTTCAACAAGCACAGATCTGTTCTTGTGGTCACAATCTTCTGGCCATGTAAAATTACAATACACTACTTTTTAAACTACTGGGATTTATATAACTGAGCTTTTAAATTATGTAATGTCTGTTAATGGCTTATGAAAGTTATCTACATTTTTAACAACTTTCTAAATATAAAGTGCTCTTCTTAAGAGTGCTGTGGCTTTACTTGACTGACTAAATGCACCTGCTGAGATGAATGTACAGATATTCACATCACATCTACCCTCCCATTCAAGAACGATTATACAAAATAAAGAATTATCAGTTATATAATTGCTTTAAGACTTTAGTTTCACAACTTTCAATATTCTAATTTCCATTTACTGATGGTTTATTGACAGAGTGCCCCTGCAGTATATATTCAAGAGAGCGTAGTCTAAAGATTTTACCCTGACACCCATATGCTCCTGTCTACATCAACTTTCACCAGCCTGCATCTGTCACATTCCATATGGAACACATGACAGGATTCACACTTCTCCCCTGGTTTGACTAATTACATTCACTAAATGCCTGCAACAATTATCCTACACTTGAAAAAAAGTACTGTAGTGGCACTACGGGTTGTATCAGATGCCACTATCTTTGATATGCACTGAATGCTGTGCCTTGGTATTGACACTTCAAAGAATACCATGTTACTACCATGATACATAGAAAAAACATTATACTGGAAGTATATAACCATACACCATAGTACCATCCCACTTCTTTGCTAGTAAATATAATGTTATTGTCAAGAGCTCAGCAGTGCACTGACCTGCTCATCAAAAACCTTCAAAGCTGCTTCATAATTACCCTGTGGGAAAAAAAATAAAAATCACTATATGAATGAATGAATAAATAAAACATAATTTGTGTGTGTGTGTGTGTAAAATGAAAATGGCATTAATAAATAAATAAATACATACATTTAATACATAAAAAAATATGAATATAAAAAAGACAAAAACTAAAATCTTTTCTGGCCAAGAAAAAAATAAAATTATAATTTTTCAACATGGATACATTTTTTGAAAAATATGTTTTAAAGTAATAAAACAAAAAGTAATAATAATAATTTTGCTACCTCCCATGTTATTAGAATTTGACCTTTTCAATGTGATATAGAGCCCAGTGCCAATAATTATGAGATGCCAGCATGTCACACACCTTTTGGGGAGATATAAGACATCATATGACCAACATATTTACAATTTTCTTTTTACAAATCACAGTGTGTGACATG
The DNA here is from genome assembly GCF_936440315.1 of Barbus barbus. Classification (NCBI taxonomy): domain Eukaryota; kingdom Metazoa; phylum Chordata; class Actinopteri; order Cypriniformes; family Cyprinidae; genus Barbus; species Barbus barbus. The sequence goes on from NC_136750.1 coordinate 24,719,468, forward strand.
TTAATCTTTATATGTTTTGGATGGTATTTCTGACCATCCAGTCTTTCTCTGTAGAGGCCATGAACTTCAGTCCCTTGTCCATCTCTGCCTTCATCTCATGGACATGAGCCACAGCATGGACACTCCATCCATCCTCAGGGGTCAGAGCCAGGGCCTGCAGGAACAATGAATTACAATAATGTTGCATTCAGTTAATAAGGAATCATGAGGATATTTTAGCATAAAATACTTGTATTAATTACTTTTAAATACAACTTTATTTACTTGTTTGTTGGTATAACATTAAGTAAACTTTTTTTTTTTAAATAGTTCTAATTTTCTGTGTGGGGAATTATAAAATATTCATTGTCCAGAGCACTAGGCTTTATTGGACTTGTGAAAATGAAATCTGATATTATTGTGTTTTTCAACAGTTTTGCAAGACAAGAACAGCATATTTACTGTGTCTACTGCATGAGGTTTATCAGAAAAAAATATTAATATAATCATAATAAATAATGCATGTTTAATAGCTTAATTAGTCATTTTTTACATTATATTGCCATAACATGAAGTAGTGAGCAATATTAATGAACAACATAAATTTGATATGCAGTTAAACAAAACTACCTCTTTTGCCATTTTTTCAGCTTCATCATACAAATGAGTCTCAAGAAGCCCAAAGGAATGCATCCCTTAAGATAACTGGAAAAAACAGAAAACATCCAATGAAAACAGCATATACTATAATACAACTATATATACACACACACACACACACACGAGTAATTCACAATTCATCACATGGTAAAATACATTTCAAGACAGCATTGTCTGGCCAGGCACCTGCCTGTAGAATGGCATATGCGGTTTCCAATGGGGCAGAACCCTGGCCACAGAGTCCCTCATCTCAGTCTGTTCACCCAGGTAGAAGAATCCATCATGGGCAAACTTCAGTGCCAGCATGTCTGTGGGGTGATCCACCAAAATACCCTCCCAAACCTCACAGGCCTTGTGCAGGACTCTGAAACACACCATTCAATCTACTTCATCTATAACAATTCATTTGACATTTACATATGTTGATTTAGTAGCATTTATGATAATTATATCAATTATAATATGATTATATATAAATGTAAATGTAATTTAATTATTTTATATTTCTATTTACCTTTTTAATGTAATTTTAGTACTTTTTAATTTTATATTTACATTTTATTTCAGCTTTATTTTGATTACTTAATATGATTTTTAATAGTTTTAGTTTATGATAACCCTGTGTTAAAGTCAACATTATTCTGACGACAGTCCTTTTCAAATCTGACATTTTTTACCACTCAAAATGTAAAACAAATGATAAATTAGTCACCTACGACCCCTTTTAAAAGTGCGCTTTTGACAAAATACTCTTGGTTTTAATAAAGCAAATTAATTAGTGCGGAGAACAGAAATGATTGGAAAACTTCAGTACGAAGGTTTCTTTATTCAACTATTTTAATTTGAAACTTTCATATGACAGTCACACTCTTTTCTGCCCAAGGATACAAGTGAACATGAATTCAACCAATTCATAACTGCTTGTGGGCCGAAGGCAACTTTGCTTAAAATGAATCAGAAAAAGACCTCCATTTACTGCCAGCAAAATGGCCATAAAGATACAGAAAATCCTTTTATTGAGCGGGAGGATGTGAAACGTTCATAATGTCACCTGTTGAATGTTCTCATACACTCACCCTTTAGAGAAGAGCTCCACGGCTTTCACATGGTTCCTCCTGAGTGCTGGCCAACTCCACGGTCCTCCTCACCGCGCTGGCCAATTTCTCCCTGTTCCCACCAACTCCAGCCCAGTAGAGATCACATGACCCATCACTGCAGCACAGAGCAGACACTAATGAGGACTTAGAAAGCCTTGGCTGGCTTGCATCACCGTGAAAGAGTTTATCTCAGCTGATCATTATCGCAAATGCATACTATCACACTTATTACATGGCTACTTACCAAATAAATACAAAAAAATGACATTATTGATTTTGAGATCAAATTATTAAATATGAGAAACTGTGGAGTGATGGGCTATAAAAAATAACTGTGATCGCAGAATACCACAATTGAAATCCAGAAGCCATTTAATATTTACAACATTTTTTTTTTTTTTACAATGAATAAATTGTTCAGTGTTGCAATCACATACCAAAGTCCGGGTCTGCAGCTTTGATGGCTGTAATACAGCCTTCTATTCCTCCCAGTGTCTCATTATTACACCAGGTCACATACTGATCACCAGAGACAGTAGTATTCAGGTTAGTTATACAAATACACACAGTTATCAGTATCAGCATATGTATATGTACCTGAGACAGTATAGCATCGTATAGTTTACAGGCCTCGTTACTGCTGGTGGACAGTGCCAGACCTTCTGATTTCCATGCCTGACAACACATGCACAACAGAAATGATACACTGTATGAAGTGCAACTGAAATTTGTTGGCCTAGTATGATTGCTTCAATTAGTTTTGCAATATCTAATGCAATATACTGTGCAGAACAATATGCAAAACACATTAACTAACAAGAAGTAAACTGATCTGCTTTGATACAGAAACTACTGACAAATCACAAACTGAAACCTGTTCTCTTATTGTTGTTCCGCTGTTTAATGAAGTACTCTTAACCAAGTAAACGTCAATGACAGGGTCACCAGGGTTCAACTAACTTTTATATAAACATTTGTCACGAGTTCGGATTTGCAGTTACTTTTAATCTCGAAAAACCCATAAAATTTGCTGCAGTTATACGTATACACTGCGAATGTTATACGCAAGATGTCAGCAAATGTGAAAACAAGAATGCAGAGAAGAGAAGCAAGAAGAACTTGAGTAAATGTGATCAAAGCTTGCACATTAAGCAGTGCAAATGTCAGTAGAAAAAACCCTTTGGAGCACAGTAGTCTTCATTTGTAACAACTGCATTGTTTTATTGCCTCTGCATACAACCAATACCCTATATGCAAATTAGCAACATGAAGCATTTTCAAGAGCCAACAACATTTTTTAAAAATTAGGATTCATTTACTTTACATATAATACATTTTTCACACGTTAATAAATATACCATAAAATCTGTCAAACATTTTACAGTCTAAATAACTATCGTTGACCATGTGTACGTTTTCATTCACAGTTATCTGTACTTACAAGGAAAACAAACAAAAAGAAAAATCTGTGCCCATCTATACAGCATAACGGTGACTAAAATGAAATGTACACTTAGGAAAAAGGGATGTTCATTTGCAATATAGATGTTGAGCATGACTACGAGCTCCAGCTGTTAATCAGCACTGGTGTCGGTCGACAGTGCTGGAATGTTTTCATGTGATATAAAACTTTACAAAGACGATTATAAATAACACTCTGCAAACATAAGAAAACTCGGTGGATGCGAAGAGCTGTTGCATGAGAAGTTAAAAAAGGCATGTTGCTGCTCCAAACCTGGAGGAAGTGGAAAGTACAACACCAAACCTTGGTGGCAGATATCATTAAATGTGAAATTGGGCACCATCTCTCCATCTGATTTGATACTTAAGTCAGAAAAGAGCTGTGGGTGCCTTAACTGTTCTTGAAACCACTGACTAACCAACAAAATGCATTTGATTGTATATCAATGCATATTTGGGTGTATATATATATATATATATATATATATATATATATATATATATATATATATATATATATATATATATATATATATATATATATATATATATATATATATATATATATATATATATTCTTATGAACTATCTGCACTGAGGAAGTTTACATACTAATATACACTACTGCTTTATGTAAACAGTAGAAGTATCAGATATTCATGGATTATAAATGATTGTAAACAGATTTTAGGATATATGTGTGGAAACAACATCAGTGAAGTACGTAACATCGAGACCATTGCGCTCCCAGCGTACACCAATATCTCTAATATCAGGTGGCTACTGATAGATTTGAAAATTGTACAATTGTCGATGCTACAAACACAACACGTGTTCTGTAACAATTACAGAAGTCCATCCATCACATGCTTATCTGTGAACCACACCTGAAGATTTCATTCATCGGTTGCATGAAGGTCTGATACTGATAGTGTGTTCAGTCTGCAGAAACAGGACAGGAGTGCGAAGGGAGAGAAAACAGCTGTACTTTTTCAGTCAGTAGTCAAGGTAGAAACTGCATTATAGGAAATCAAGTCCAAACGTCTCTCGCCCATGAAAATGTAGTTTTCTAGTTGTTTGACCAGATGTTCTCTGAAAAACAAGACTGGCTTTTTATAGGATCATTAGTCTCAGACTTCCTCAACATCAGCAGGATTGATATGTCCCTTTTTCAAGACCAAAAAAAAATAAAAATCTGTAAATTGACACGTTCTCAAATTCTGAATGAGAGAACGTCTTGCACCGAACCACTGCCTTGGCTGGCGAGGTCGTGCCAGGAGAACTCGTAAACATCATCTTGGTGCTCGTGAGTGGATTTGTAAACGTTGTTGAGGGAGACAGACCGATTCTTTCTGCAATTTTGTACACTCCCTGCAGTGAAACTGGGAATCGCTGGCGGTCAGAAGCGTTTCACCATTGTTATGCTAAGCCCAGTTGAGGCTGAATCCCTTAGTGAGCATCACCGCCTCCAGGTCTTTATCCTCTTCTTTCTCCCTGAGTCTCTGCTCCTCCAGCAGGGCCACCAGAGAATCTCTTTGCTCGACTACCTCTAACATCTCATTCAGAATCTGTTTCTCCTCCGCAAGTTCCTCCTCGCTCTTCAGATGGTCTGCAGAGAGTGAAACATTGATTTCAAGAGAATGCGTATCACTTTTTTTGGTGTTACAATATGATTTGGCCTATACTGCAATACAAAGTACCATCTACTGCCATGCGCTCTCGCAGTTCCTGTTGCAGTCGACTCTGTCTGTCCTCCAACTCCAGCTCACGAGCACTGCAGAGAGGAAGGGGAAAGTAGAATTGAATGGAAGAAGAGAGCAAATGACTGCTAAACTATTGCGTTTGTATGAGGTATTTGATTCCTTGATGCGACACATGGACATCAAGGAACAATCTGCCATTAAAGCACCATAATGTTTGGTTTATGCTTGACAGTTCACACAAACATGAGAGTGTGGATGAGCAGATGCACTTTTAAGCCGCATGCTTTGAGAAGAACTAAAGCAAATGTTAAAAGCACTGTTGGATCTTCTGTTATTTGGTTGATCAGTTTCTGTTATTAAATAACTTGCACTGTAATTAAAATTCCATCTAATAATTATATACTTCTTGCACACTTATTCAAATTCTGTCTAATCATTTTATTGTGGTTGCTAAATGGCCAATTAAAATTAAAGTTTAAAATCATACATTTAAATGATACAAGTGAATTCTGGCATCACATCCTTAAATTATGAAAAATAGATATTAATTCTGCGATTTGCTAAAGATTACATTTTAAAGTCTTTTGAATAATAAGTGTATTAAAAATTCTACATTGGAAAAATTTAAAATGTAAAAAATAGAGGAAACAAACACATGCATTTATATACCCAATACTGGCCGATTGAACTTAGAGCTGATGACAAATGTAATACAGCGTATAACTGCAAAACTGTTAATATCTCTCTATGGAGAGCCACAAACAGTTTCTCTTTTCTTGATGAAATTGTATTGATGTAATTTGGGTTTTGTTGATGAAACTGTCCTTTTGCCTGAACGTATGGGCCATTTGGTGCTCATCTTTGCAAACAAAGATGCACAGTTGATTGCATCTGAGGCACAGTCACTGTGTAATTGCATCTCGTATCCACACAATGTAAACAGAACAAACAGAATCAAATAAACGCATCTGGTATAATGTTTCAGCACCATGTCGTTGCCTACAGCGAATTAGAGACCATCAGTTCTTGTTTAAAAAGACTAATCATTTGTTCCTTTTGTACAGTGAATAAAAACATCCAGACAATACACCAGAGTTTGTTAATATAACATTTTGGGGAAGAAAAAGAAAACTGAAAATAAAATAAATAAATAATCATTAAGATTTACATACATTAACATGCAAATTCTTATTTTTTTTTTTTTTTTACTTAAAGTCAAAACAACCTAATCCTAAAAACTTGACCAAAAACTTTTAGTTGGATCCGCAAATATTTCCTCCCACTTTTGGCTGTTGTTTTGAAGTGTAATGGAAATTGAATTATAATAGATTTTTGGACACTGAGAAACATTAACAAACAAGAATATGAGTTTAATTCTTTTTTTTTTTTATATATATATATATAAAAACTAACTAAAATAAAATTAGCTCTAGTTTATTTTTTTATAAGTTCTTAATGTCGATAGTCCAAATTTAAGAGCATTGAGAAATGGGAAATGGGCACTGAAGCTTAAATTGGATGTTTACTCACAATATCATCAGCTCCGATTCATAGCGCACCAAGGCATTCTTCTCCTGGACCAGTTTAAACCATTCCTGCATCAGCTTTGGATCGTCCTTTTTACCCATTCCTGTAAGAAGCACATTGGAGAAGCATGAGGAACCTGGCAGTTAGCCACTCGCTGATACACAGACCTGACAGACACCCACACAGCAAATGCGATGACAGCCAAGCCAGGATGTCTTTGTCAGGGCAAGAGTAGGGTGGGAATGTGGAAGACCGTGATGAGGTCGAGCCTACCGGGTTCACAGAGGATGGCATGGAGGTACGGCTTCTGATTGGACAGCATATCGTGATCAATGCTGATCAGACTGGACTTCTGAGGCATTTGGTCTTTTTCAAGGCAGTGGATATTACTTCAGACTTTAAAACCTTCTTTTGCAGGACTGTTTAGTAATTCTGAAAGCTACCCAATAATCCAAGGGAATGTCACAAGTATATGACGAAAACTGTGAACATCTAAACTTGGTTTTACCTTTGTGGGTCCATAGCTTGCTCCAAGGAGGTTTCCTCCAAAAATTATGCATGTATACCAACTGTATACCATTTTAGCCCAATGCCATGGCAATAATTATGGCATATAATAAACAAATGTTTCAGTTTCATTACAAGTTCAGCACTACTGACAGCAAGAGTGGCAAAGTGTTGATTACCACAAGAAATTATTTGGACTTTACTCAGAAAGCATTGTTTCTTTGCTAAAGAACTTATGCTAATTATTATTTCTTACAAATAATATATAAATATAAATAACTCATGTGACAGTTCAAAAGTTGTTGTTGGTGTGTAAAAAAAAAAAAAAAAAAAAAAAACTTATTCAAGTAGTATACATAAATTATTCAAAACTGACTGTAAAGAAATAATGTTAGAAATTATTTCTAATTCAAATAAATGCAATTTTTGAGTTTATAAAAAAAAATCTGATTTTTTTATTTTTTATAATAAATACATTATATAATATATATGATTATTATAAATACAAATCTACTTTTTGTATATAATTATACAAATAATTATCTAAAACAAATGTAAATATATGCTAAAGAACTATAGCGTGTGTGTGTATAACAATCATATTTTGGAAAATTACAAATAATTGCAATAATATTTTTTATTAAATTAACTATTTTTTCTCTAGATAAAAAGTCATGCATCATAATTTTGGATACATTCTACATCGAAATGGCTAGTATCACACTGGGTTTTTAACAGCTTTAAAATGGCTTTGAACTTTAATGTTCATTTTATTGTACCACTGTAAGTGACTTAACCACAATTTTAGCTTGTTATAAAAATAGAATAACTTTCTGAATGTGGTAATCAACATTATGCAGCAAAAGCTTGCAGACAAAACGTGCACTGAACCTGGAACATTCCTTTAAAAAGTGCCATGGGTTGAGCTAATGACTGAATATTCTTTACCTGCAGTGCAGTTAGACGTTCCTCTAATGTTTGCATGAGGTAAAAAGCCTCATGGCATGTGCTGAAGTCCATGATCAATGCAGAATACTGTCAACCGGCTGTATGTGGGAACAACTGTACATGTCAGCCCATGCTAGTACAGTCCCAGACGTCTATGAAAACCCCATCTCCCATCCTTACACGCACATACATAAACACACGAGTGAAGCCAAGCGCTGAGATGAGCCGTCACACGGCAAACCTGGATGGAGCATGACGTACTTAGCTGACAGAGAGGCGGCTCTTGCAACACAAAAGGGAAAAAGACAGTACACACATAAATCGAATGGCTGTGCTCGCGGTTGCTGGCCTTGACTGTTTTAAACACACAGAGGCAAAGTAGAGGTCCTCAGACATAAAAACAGTGAGAGACAGACACAACAGAGGACATGGAGGCTAAACTTATCCAGTGGGACGCACTGTGAGTGGCCTCCCCCACACTCAGCCCCATGCTTTTCCCCAAGAGGAACAGAGAAAGAAGAACCACAGTTAGAACAGTCGTAGAACAGCCACGCTAACGTCGTGCCAAAAGGGCACTGTTATACACAGGCATAGTTACACACACCAGATTACAAACTGACAAAAACACAATGTTGCCAAACTTTAGTATTTTATGCTACTGCATTTAAAGTCAACATGAAATGTCATATGCTACCGTTTTACTTCTAATGTTATATTTCAACCCGAAAAATTATTGAGAAAACTTAATATCAAATTCATTAAATCGTATGTAATGTAACTCATATAGTACATAATATCAAAGTATGAAATAAATCAGTAACCTGATATAACAGTGATAGTAATTATTTTATAAAATTATATATAATGCATAATAAAACTGTGTGTGACGTGTATATACACACACACACCATCATCATTATTATTATTAAATTAAACAGGAATAAAATAAAAACCATTTAAAAATGTAGCCAAAACAACAGCTTGATAAATAATTTGTGCAACATTATTATCCCCAACATATTGGCCTTGATTGTTTTATCAGAAAAGGAAAGATAAAGTTATTATTCTGATAAGGAAAAAAATCTTTGAAATAACATTTGCATTAAGTCCAAGAATCTGAAATAAAATCAAAAAAATAAAATGGGGGAAAAAATAAAATAAATATTTGATTTCATGTTGACTTTAGATTTGAATGTAATGGTATGACAAAGACATAAAAAGGACTACCAAGTTTGGAGACCTCACTTTCCTATTGTGTTCCTCTTACACATGCTATCCTTCATAAATCATCAGTGTTATGGAAACATATGAACACAGTGAACATAGTCTATGATACAGCTCTGTAAAGGAGCTGTGAGGTTGGGACAGGTAAAACGCTGACAGTTTTAGAACTCGTAAGAGCAAACGACAATCATGCTGTTTTTTAAATTCACAGTTAAATTCAGCAGAGCGGTTTCCCCCAAAAAACACAGTCTGTCATTGTATCAGGTCTGCTCTAATGTACTCATTTAAAATGCATTTCATGCTATGCTTATCCTCTTTAGGAAGTCTAAAGTAAAGTGTACAGAAAATAAAAGTAGAACCTTGATCAAGAAGGAAACCAAAAAATATTCCTAACTTATGCTGCTACTACTGAGGGCTGGGTGATATACCAAACATTTGCCACATATTACATTTTTTGTTGCGGATATAGAATTGTAATAGCATAAAATTCTGACAGTGAGGGCAAATTTGATTAACTCACCTTAATCAATTCTTTCAAATTTCCTGACTCAAATACTGATTTAACAGTTTATTTAGGTCAATTGTCCATGAAAATCCTTGCATGGTACATACACAAGTTTTAAAATGTAATGCATAGTATTCCTGTTTATTACAATGAATTATGTTGGTGCATATAAATAAAATGAAAGTGTTGCTTCTTGCTTAAAACATCTTGAATCTACTACATAAAATATGCTACTCAACTTATTGTTGAAGCATTTTCGACTTGTGCTGCTACATTTTATTGGAAAACGTTTAGTTTCAAAACTATAAGCAACTATAATGTCACGGCCATTTCTTTCTTTATACATAAATAATTATAATTAATAATAATAATACAAATGCTTTGTGATACTAAATAAAATCAAATTCTGAAATATAATAAACGATTACATAAAATATTTTTATATATTAAAATACACAAATTAATCAAATCAAATATCAGTCTTATAACATTTTACAGCAAATGCATTAATTTAGATATGGAATCGAATACTGGCAAAAGGCCAGCCCTATTGCTGCTACAAATTTGTCTTTGTACATCAGAAGCAGTGACGCAATCTGCTGGGGGAAATCCACTAAGCCTGGACACACATGGGCAGGGGAGAGGAGTAGACTTTGTAGTTGAAGGGCAAAAGCAATACTCCACAGGTCCAGTGGATTGTCAAAGTGACGCCGCTGGCCATGTTATGGTAACATAGCTGGCCGGCAGCAAACATAACAGGGTTTACGTTACCTTCAGGGGCACAGCAGGGGCAGAGGTACAGGGCTCTTCGGCGAGGGGTCCCGACATAGGGCTCAACTTCCACAACACAGGAAAGGAATGTGAGAGAGAGAGAGAGAGAGAGAGAGAGAGAGATGGCAGAGAGAGAGAGAGAGAGAGAGAGAGAGAGCAGAGTAGTGGAGGTGACCAGAAGGGTGAAATCAAGAAAGAGTAGAGAAACAGAGATGTGGAAGAAAAAAAAAGTGAGGAGCGAAATCAAAAAGAGAAAGAACTCTAGGGAGAAACTGAAAGCAGCAGTGTGATGCGACATATTGGGAGGAAATGACACGGGACAGAGCGCAAACATGAATGAACTGAGGAAGAGAGGTGAAATCACGCTACTCTTTGAACTTTTCCTTCTGTGCACTACAGAGGGCAAATAAGTGGCAACTCGAGAGCAAACCTAATGTCTGCACAGGCTACATCAAAGAAGTACAGTATTTAGCTGGAGCTCTCCTGGGGTATAGAAAATTTGGATTTTAAGAGCTAAAGTTGAATTATTATATAATCTTTGGAGATGTTCCTGGATTTCTCAATCCTCTCACTACGACTGATGTGGAAATCAGCAATCTATATGGCGGGCATCAAACCTCTAGACAGACACACAAAAAAAAAAAAAAAAAAAAAAAAAAAGTGTCAAATGATTGTCAGAAGGATGATTGGCACCAGAGTAAAGGATTTCACCAGTGGAGCAAATTAAAAGGCAGATCCTTGTACAATTCTTTGTGCTCTGCAAAGCTGGGAAGACAGAATGGTCTTTAAAATGCTGAACCAATTGGATGAGATGTCGAGTAATTCACAACAAGGGACTGTCGCAGAGGAGTTTGTCAACGCAACCCTCGAAAAGCTCGACCTTGTCTACATTCAGAAGCGGCTGAGGACATATTTAGTTTCCTATTCTACATAAGTGACCCCTATTCTGACCTCATCAACACATACAAATCAAATAAACATTAAAAGGGGCATTTCATTGAAAGGAACTGTTTCAATCTAACATGCACTGAGTACGTGTCTTAAACCTCATCATCTCACATCGCTGGTTCATCCTCTGCAATTATGGGAAGAATCAGGGAACTAATTATCCATGAAAAGCAACAAGCTCTCATTCTTATGCAGACATGCATGGAAACGACCCACAAACAAACGCACACTGATGCAAAGTTACACAGAAATCAACAAAAGCTTTCAGAAGTTTTTTTGATTGGCTACAAAAATGGGGACAACTATATTGTTTTGGATAAGACGACCAAGTTTTCCTGCCAAGAGATGGCTTAGGCCTCAGAATGCTGACAGTAATAATTATGCAAAGTGTTTTTGTGCTTGGATAACAAGAAATCCTCCAACTGTTAGATGGTCTGCCACCAACTAGGTTGTGATGAAAAACCCCTCACTTTTACAGGAAAATCAATCTAAGCGAACAGCTCACATATTAGCCACTTAATCTCTGTGCAACTGTTACAAAAATGAAAGAAAATGTAGACACAAGAAGCAATTATGGGGGCGCAGCATTAAAACGCCAAACAGAAGTCATACGAACTTTGGTGAATTTAGCTCGCTTTGGATTTCAAATGCTTTTTCCATCAACGTCTTGAGACAATTTACCAGAACATTCATAAAATTTGAATAGGTTGTACTTACCCGAGTTTCCTAATTAAAAAATACTCTCTTAGCATATGTAAAGACTAACACCTAAAATAACCCTTGTTACCTTCCAATAGCTTTTTGGCATGCTATGTTTAAGAAATATCTTGTTGCATTGAAAAAGATTCATAAGATGATTTTAACAATGCCTCAATGTCCTTTAAAAACAATGGGTAATAATTTATACACCATCACAAACAGCGCTCCACGCTATCTCTTGTCTGCGTGGGTGATCTCGGCATGGCTTGCCTAGAACTTCAGTGTGATCAACGAAACGCCACAAGACAATACACTCATTCAAACAAGCACTCAACAGATCCACAGCGTGAGATATAAGGTTAGGGAACACAGTGAAGACGAACCACACATGATGGGATCAATCGCAATGAGGAATGATGCACTGAACACTGGGATCTCTCGGAGCCCGGGGCCCCTATGCAACTGAGCAGGTATGGGAGGAAAATATGGAAGCTAATGCGCTGGCGGGTAAAGCAGATAGCCATAGGCATCTACAAAAGGCTAGAGGGGAGGGGCTTAATTAGGATTTCAAGCTAGCTTACATTTATTTGATTGTTTAAGCATTTTGGATTTCAGATGCTGCTGTATATTAAATGGCACATTTTTAGTTTGAAAACTAAGATTAAAACTGAAAGCAAATATAATGCCAGGGCCATTTGCAAGCAAGCAATTTTTGGGCAAAAACTGTTACGAAATAATATATTGTTGCTTTGATTCTAATGATTGTCACTTTAAAAAAAAAACTAAAATACATTCAAAATGAAACGCGTATATGAAAAAATATATAAATAAGAATTTGTTATATATAAATATACAATAAATCAGAAATAAAATCAAAAATACTATTTAAAATACAACTATAAACATTTCGTAAAATTGATAAATTACATAAAGTGACTTAACATTGAGCAGGATAAATTGAGAGTATTTAGGCAGAGGGAAGTCTCAGTAAGTACAGGGGGAAAAGAGAGGGCGTCAGATGTTAGTCCATTTCAAGCAACAGATTTGAAATACATACCGCCCAGATGCAAATCCAGGATCTCACTGTAATTAGACTCTCCCCAATAGTCTATAATAAGGATATATTAGAAACATGTTACTGTACACACAGGCACAGCCAGTAGCTTCAAGTCATGCATATGTTGCACACAACACACACGCTCACACAGTAAGGTATGCTGAATACACTCATCACACTTGTTATTTGGCATGTAAACACACAGTTAATTGCATTTATATTGCATGTCTTGTAACGGTAGATGAGCACATAGATTTGTTGCACTGCTGTGTTCTGCCACAAGGGACACAACAGACTCTGGAGTGCGAGTATGTTTTTGTTTCTAAAACCCTTTTTTTAACACCTATCTACCTGTCTATCTAGAACTCTTTTTATTCAATGTATATCACGCATTTTAACCCTAAATACTACAAATAATCTGTCAGGCCTGTGAATGTGTGTTAACAAAACATGAATATAGCATTTAGCAGATGACTTGGGATGCTTTAGGATTCACAAAGCGAAATTACACAGATCCAAATCCGAAGAAACAGCCTATAAAACTGTTACATTTATAGTGGCTCACATCCAGTGAGGCAGCATACAAATCTATGTTTGGCGTGATTGGATTGACGGGGCATGCAGTTGAGACACACGTGAGGAGAGACATGTTCGGCATGAGAATGGCACGATACTCTGAGACGACTACAACTACTAGAGTTATCACCATGGATACCTGAGCGCCTCTTACGCTGTTTTGGACTAACATTAGAACCTTTATACAACCCTTAGAGAGAGTAAAGGATAAAAAAAGAGATTAAGAAACACTAGATATAAAAAGATGGGATGGAGGGGAGAGGGGGAGGTGAGAGGGGAAGCAATAATTCAAAATATTTTTTCTTCTGTCTATAATTACCCTACTGTCTGGAAATAACAAATGAACTTCAGAAATTTTAATTTGTTACAGCTACAGCTGCTTGATTTTGTTAATATTACGTGTTCAAATTTAGCAGCAGGAAACCATTTTCTTTTAATCCAACAATGAAATAGATTCTAGTAATTCTCTCAACTGTTACTTTAGTACCCATCAAAAGGAAAATCCAAATTTTTAATAACTTGTCATATGCTATTTAATGCAGAAAACATAAAATAAGAACAGCCATTGTATTGTCAAAACATTAAGTTTGCAATACCTTTATTTGATTTATTAGAAGCATTATATACTGCAATTTTTGCAATATTTTCTGCAATAATCGGAAAAAATCTCATATGTAAAAAATATACATATTTTTACATTTTCAAATAAAGGCTTAAAAATACTCTTAAAGACTCTTCTAGTGAATAGGGATTTTAAAAAATATATATATTTTACAGAGATTGCAGGGGCAGATCAAATTGTATGTCAGGTACAAATCCTTGGACTTGGTAGATTTAAATGATTTTTTAAATGTAAAAATGTGTCCAAGAAAATGAAAAATGCCTTAAGATTCGCTTACAGCTCAACTGGAGAGCTCAAAAAGCAATTCTGGCATATGAATTATTTAGAGCTGCGCATAACTAGAAAAACGATATTCACTACCAAAATGTATACGACTTTTTCATGACTTAAGGTTTTAATAATTATCATTGCCTATTCCAGGCCTGGAAATCACAATTTTCAAATTCCCTGACATTTCCAGGGAATTCTGAATGTAATTCTAATGTTATGTCAGGGTGGAACCCGACAGATGTTAGAAATTTAGTAATGAGACAAAAGCTTCTAGCAAGATTCATGTGAAAAAAAAGGCATTACTTTACTATGAATCAGAATACTAACTAACCCAAGTTAACGAAATGGCTTTTAATCACAAGGAAAATGATGCATAAACATAATTTTACATCCTTTGAAGTCTGCACTGTAGTTTGAAGCTAGAATCTAGAAAAAACAGCAAGCAGCTTTGACCTAAAGTTCAACGTATAACTACATAGAAAAGCATGAGTTACGAAAATCTGCTCTGAGACTTTAACCCTTCAGCAGAGCATCTGAGGAATAAAGTGCGACAGAAAGAGAGAAATACCTGCTTCCCCTCGCAATGCCTTTTCCACGGCGACACCTCGCTCCTCTAACTGCCTCTGTTTCTCTTCCACCTGTTCCAGCTGTCTCTGAATGATCTGAGGAATCAAAAAAGCAGCTTCTAGTTAATTTTTTAATTTCACACTCTATTCTTCTGCATGGTGATGGCTGAAATTCAACTTTCTGACAACCTCATGCGAAAAATCCATTAGTATGCGTTCACCTGGGCCCTGTGGAGTCTCTTGAGCTCCTCTTGCTTGGCCTGCCTCCGTGCAGCTTTCTGTACTCTTCTTGTCAACTTGGCATTGAGTTCCTCCTCGGTGTATGTTTTCTGCAATAGGAAATTAAAAATCAGAACAAGCGCTCCAGTAAGCTGTGTCCAGGTCAGTTGTAGATGAATCCTTGTCTGGCATCACATGGATGTCTACAGCAGGGGGTTTGTGTAATAGAAGACTACAGAAGGTCTAAAACAAAGCCTAATGTCAAAGCTAAGTAACTACTACAACAGACTGAAGTACTTCTGACTTACAATTCTAAACCACCTCTAGTTGTGATTTTGGCAGTATAATCAAGTATATCACAGTACAAGTAACCTTTTATCACAATAATGGTACTGTGTGTGTGTTTTTGCTGGAAATGCAACAAATAATTAAGTTGTCTGTGTATTTCATTGACATTGCAACACAGCCAATAAATTGTAACAAAGTGTAAGACAGACATAAAAAAAATATTGACAGGAGAGATTCTTTTAAAAAAAAAGTCTAGTAGAAGCTATGAAAGAAGAAAAACAAGTTGCATGTAAACTAGTGAGGTACACACAGTATAAGAAAACAGTATGCAGGTAAACAGCCAGAAAGCCTTTTGAGAAGGTCATGATACAGTTACATCCTCCAGCAGAAAGGGGGCGCTTTAGCCTTCACCATGCTGCAGAAAACGGTTAGTAATACAATAAAGCAAACATATTTGGACCAACAATAAGGGGTTAGGAGTGACGGTGTGATATGACATGCGTAAAACGGGTAGACCAATGGGAATGAATGAACACACTACCTTTGTGGCATACGATCTCTTGAACGCCAATGCATGAGGTACATAAACAGACTTAGAAAAATAAATTAAAAAGAAAAACAAAACAAATATTATGCGATTAGATGGGTTAATGTACAATTAAACAAAATCAGGATTCTACGGCAACACACAGACACACGACTTAACATGTAAGGACGCTGGGATGAGTGCAATAGTAAAAATTAATTTGACCGTGTTTTTGTGCAACACATTTATACTCCGGGTCCAAAATTAACATCCGCCAACCAAAATTATTCTCATGTGGCAACACAGACAGTACATGAAATATTCATCAACAAAACATTAACCAACAAAACTTTTTTTTTTTTTTTTTTTTTAAACCCTATGGCTGAAAATTTTCACCCACCATTTGCAAGTATGGCAAAAAGTTAATTTTGGACCTTTTGGACTAAATGATTACTCTAAAAGACTTGATGGAGGGTAAGAGTACATGCTAAAACATTACTGCATCAGTGACTAAACCAAAAGGCAAATTTGTATTGAAAAATCAACAACACTAAATTAAAAGAGTCTAAAAATAATAATCTGGACAAACAGAACTCATGAAACACAAACTACCCGTCACATCTACAGCTTCACTTCCACAATTAGGCTACTTATGAAAGCCAGATGAACACTGCGAATGCACACTAAAAGTGCCTACTATAACTTTTTTAATTCTATTAATTCTGGTGGACACTGATTTTTTTGTTCTACAATTTTAGCCTCTGTCTCTCTCTAGTCACCTTCACACAAACACAGCAAGGCTAAAGATACTTAATTTCAAACAGGTTCTGAATGAAACAGAATGCTGTACAATATCTTTTAATACATTTTAACATGATTTTGCTGGTTTGTTGGCATAGTGTTGCATTCATGTTCTGCCTGAAACCCATTAGCTTCTAGCTGCTGTGCAATACATCACAAAATACCTCTTCCTCTTTTCCTTTCTCCTGTTCCATATCCTTCATTTTCACAATCTTTTCTTTGACTCTTCTTTCATTCTCCCTCTCTTTTGACCTTTCATTGCCCTTCACTGTTACTCTTTTTCCTTTTTCCTTCGCCCTGTCCTTATCCTTCTCTTTGGATTTCTCCTCTTTAATTGCCTCTTTTTTCAAATCTGATACCAAGTCAAACAGGTCCACATGGTGCTGAGAAGAGTAAAAGATTATTAAAATTTGAGACTGCAGAAAAAAAATATAATGTGAAATATGTATGTAAAATATATGTGACCCTGGACCACAAAACCAGTCATAAGGGTCATGATAGGACAATATTTGGCTGAGATACAACTATTTGAAAATCTAGAATCTGAGGGTGCAAAAAATATAAATATTGAGAAAATTTCTACAAATATAACCCAGCGACTTAAAGAGTGGTTTTGTGGTCCAGGATCACATACTTGAATCAATTAAAAAAGAAGCTCTTTAAAAGTACTTACATCACCCTTGGACTTCTGAGAGGATCTTTCCAGAACATCGTCACAGGAGAGATCAGAGTCCTCAGAAAAGCTGAGATTTCTCCTCAGACGTAAATCTACATCAGTAAATTAGAGAGAACTTTGCTTAAGAAAATCGCCAGTTGAAAGAGACTTTGAGAAAATGTGTAAGTTAAACTTAGCAAAATTCTGCAAGATTTGAACGTAACCCATGAGGGTCTGAAGTGAGCCGTCTCACTGGTCAGCATTTTCACAGGCACGCTGTAGGCACGAAGGCTGCTCCAAAAGGTAGGCAATTTAATGATGCCTCTTAAGATACCTTGTACTGACCAAATTCTAAAGTAGCATCACAAATGTACTTTTTGTGAAAAAAGGGAAACCCAGAATGCGCTGTGACAATTAAAGGAAACAAACAAATCCTACTTTTTGTTGCGCTCTAATCAACCAAGATGTTGATTAGAGCGCAACAAATTATTCAATCAACATCATGAAATACTAATAATCCTAGCTCAACGTGTGTGTGTGTGTGTAATATATATATATATATATATACACACACACACATATATACATACCTGTATATATATACACACATATACATACATAAAGTTTATATATTTTGTGCAATGTACTTCCATGCTTATTAAAGGTATCACAACATTATCTTAGCAATGTGAGTAGACTCCAATGAAATCATTTGAGAGTTGAATCCAACCACGTGGAGCATTCCAAAACTGTCACTAATGAGGTTCAATGAGGGTTATGATGCTATCTTGAAAAGGAGCTGGCTATTTAGGATTCATAATAGATTTTGGAACAGAGCTACCATAGACAAGGATGAATTCTGACAAAGGGGGGAGCTGTTCAAATGAAATTTTTTTTAGCTGACCTGAGGACCTGTCCAGTGGTGATTCTTTCTTCTTCCCTGAATCTGCAGTTGTAGAGCTTGAAGGTGTGCTTGGGCATGACTTGTCGTCTTTCTTCTTTTTGTCCTTCTTGTAGCCAGAGAACACCGCCTTCCACAGGGACTTGTGTTTGGGTGGAGTCTCTTCTGTGCCAGAGAGCCTTTCGTTTTTGGCTTTCTTTTCTTTTTTGTTCTTGCGTGGGGAAAACAGTGAGCTGCGCTTCTTGCTTTTGCCCCCTGTTGAGCTTTCTGACGATGTGACAGAACTGTCCAAGTTCTTACTGGTCGGTGTGGTGAAGACACGGTCATGTAGTGTGTCTGTCTGCTTTTTGGACTCCAAAGCCTTCACTGCAGAGTCCTTGGGTGTGTTTGATTGCTTTTTGTTTTTCCCTGTTGTCTCAGGAACATTCCAGGCTACTTTTGCCACAGCACCCTTGGCAGCATCTGATTCTTTCATCTTAGTAAGCTGCTTGGCCATGGCGTCCTTCAGAGCTTGGCTCTTCACAGACTTTTCCCGTGCCCGCATTCGCTCTTCTGCGATTTCCTTGGCTTCGGGAGAAAAATGTTGGGGACCCTTTTTTGTCCGGGAAACTCCACCAGGTATGTTGAGCTTGCCATTTTCCATTGCCAGCGCCAAGTGCAAAGGTGGTTTCTCCCGGTTGACCTTGCTGGTTGGCGGGGTGTAACATTTTTCCAGACCACTTGTGTCCGGAGTGCGGTCATCGTACGTGTCTTCAACGTCGTCGGCAAATGGTATCTCGTCTACACACTCCACAAAAGACTTTCTCACTTCTTCACGGCGTGGTTTATTCGGTTCCTTTACCCTCATAACAACAGGTGGGTTCGTTCTAGGGTCTGGAACTGGAGCCGTAACTGGTTTTGGTTGAGGAGGACTAACTGGAGTCTTCGGTTTAGGGGGTGTAGTCTCAGGTTTAGGTTCCTCAATGGCTTCAAGGAGGTTGTCCCAGGACACCTGAGACCTTTTGTTTTGGAGCGAAGCTGGCTCCTCTTTAGGTGGAGGTGGTGGGGGACTGGAAGGAGGGGTTAGCATGGTAGAATCAGAGTTGTTGTAGCTGTCACTAGCTGCTGTATGACTGGTAGTCACGCTTCCATTAAGACCCAACCCTGAACTGCTGCTCAAGTCTTTCTTCTCAGAACCATTACTCTTAGGTTCCACCGGAGATATAACCTGACCCTCCAAGGTAATGCTAATCCTGCGTATGATAGAACGGCCTGTGAAAGGGGGCTTCTGCTCGTCAGAAAAGTCCTCTGGGGTGTAAGACTTTGGAGATGATGATTCAGGCGTTGGAGTTTTCACAATGCTCTTCTCCACTGTCGTTCTGCTTCGATCCAATGGAGTGAGTCCTAAACTCTTTCTGATCTCTGCACTCTTCAACCAGAACTCCTCAATGAGGTCCGTTTTCTTGACGGGGGTTTCCTCAGGCACCAAATCATTCAAGGGTTCGTTGGTTCTCTTCTCAGAAGCAGGTTTAGCCAAAGGAGTGGAAGCGACTGCTGGGACTGGCTGAGTCCTGACAGGGGAGCTTGTGGAGAGGGGTGAGGGTGGCTCGTGGCAGGGTTGTGATTGGGTACATATTGGAGATAAAGGATTACCTGTTGGTGAGCAGGCACAAGGCTCCGGCTGGACAGGAGATTTGGGAATCGCTGTCTCTGGTTGTGGAACAGGTTGGGAACAGATGGGTGATAGCACAACAATTTGAGCAACAGGTGAATGGGGACTTATAACATCAGGGGAAACGTTCGGTTTGGCATTATCAGGTAGATAGGGCTCAGGGAAAAAACGTGCACCAGGAGATTTAACTAGAATTACAGGAGAAACTTCTTTCACCTGTAGAAAGAGAAACGAATGGCAGAATTTTATAGTATGCAGAGGCTTTTGTCATTTTAAATACCAAGCAAAAAAGTGAGGTCCAAGACATTTTGATCCCACAACCCCGTATTACCTCTTCAATGGGTAAAGCAGGTTTTTGGATTGGAGACAGCGCAACGTCCACAATCAATTCCCTTGGATTTGCAGATGTTTTCTCTGCAAGGAAAAATAAAATTGGCTCAAATATTGATGGACATCGAAAATCCCCTTGTGTTGAGATTTTAATCATCAAAGCCTGCATAATTATGAAGCAAGACATTGATGTAATGTGTTCAGAGACACAAGTTATGCAATGAACATTTGCAATCATCAGTCTCAAACAGAAATGGAAAAGGCATGAATTTATATGATTATGATTAGGTTATGATTACCAGTGTTAGAAACATGTCCCTGGCTCTCTGCTTTGCCGTTATACACTGGAAACATCACCACTTCATCTATGCAGTGTGAACGAGCTTCAGCCTCTGCATCTGAGGGAAGGTCCTCTGTGACATTAAACAAATTAAAACAGTGTGAAAACCTGTTTAAAATACATGGAAATGCATCTTTTAAAAAGCAACCATTTTGTCTGTATTCATTTCTGTAGACAATGTATTATTAAAAAAGCACCAGTCTGTGTCAACCCTATTTAGCCTTTTTAAATCATTTAAAAATACATTACAAAAAAGGGAAAGCTTTTGTAAACAATGAGAAGTAACTTTAACTTACATAAAACACATTTATCTAATATTTGTCAGTAGGGGATGAAACCACTTTAAATATCAAGTCTGTTAATCTAATTTTATTTAGGAAAGTAGTGAAAGGGGTTTTCAATTAATTCAATTCTAAGAGTTAACTATGTAACCTTTCTGAAGGCATAATGATATCACAGCAAGTAAATGGCAAATGGACTTGACAAACCTTGATCTATTTCAGTGCCCGGCTCAAAGTCAGGACTGCTTGCTTCTGCTTCTGGGTCATCATCCTCTTCACAGGGCTCTGGGGTCACAGGAGAAGGAAATTAAGTTGAATATGTTGGGCAAAATTCTAAAAGAAAAGGTAAAAACTGTACTTATGACTATTAGAAGACCTTCCATGTGCAGAAGGTGTTAGTACCAAAATATATGAATAATGATACCATGAATAATGAGAGCAAAAAAAAACAAAACAAGCAAGCACAGAATGTATTAATCATGTAGCTAATAAATGATGGCCTTGCAGGAACATTAAAGTACACATACAATGAGTGCACGAGACAAAATGTAGAAAAACAAATGGTAATAGTTAAACACATGCAAGTATCCATTTACATAGTCAAATGGATTGGGCTCAAAATCAGCAGCTGTTGAGGAGGAGTGAGTAAAGAGATGTGAATGAAATGCATTGACACCAAACTGAACATTACAAACATAAATAAAGAGGGAGATTTAGCTGAGACACCCCTTTCACACACCACCACTTTTTTACATTCATTAATGTTATTATTCAGAAAAAAGTTTTGAACTTCAGCAGAGATTTTTTGCAAGCTTCAGAATCGTATGCAACCATTTTCAGTCTATTTCCTTATAGCACATCTGTGACAAGCTCAAGGCTGTTGTATTCAAGAGCTTTTTGCGTGTCCGTTCTTTGAACCACAAAAATACTTAGAAATGTTTTAGTTATTTTTAGTTTTGACCTCTCTGTGGCCTTGCGCTGTACAGATGAAGTGCTTTGCAATTATGTCACAAGCTCTTTGTATCCTCCAAAGATGCACCACACGCATCCTGGGACAATAAACTTGTGTTTATGACTTGATTTAACATTCTGTTCTCTGGTTTTACTTTTAAGCACATTTTATAATTTGCTTTAAATTTAGAAGAATGCTTAACGAAACATGTCAAATGCATGCATTAGTCAGTGTGTTTGGATTAAGCTGAAGGATAATAGCTATCACACCAAACAGTGTCTCACCACTCCAACATGCAGTAGCGTCAACTTGTGTTTGCATGTTACGTTTTAACATGCAATCAATGTTCAACAATGATTGCAGTGGTGTTAAGTGTTCAATAGTATTGCCATGCACTGATACAAGTTGCTGGACTTGTTTTTCTTCTCTACCTCCAGACATCGAGTCCAACCAGGCTCTGACAGCCACATGACGCATGGATTTGTGGGAGGGGGCTACAATTAAACCAATGGAAAATGAGAATGGGAACAGGTACATGAAATGCACAGACACAACAAAACATAAAAACACATACATTCATAAATAAATCAAAGAAATTAACAGAAAAAGAGGCATATACTTAGATAGCAATGCCCACAATGTTGATAAAGTGAGCTATAAGGATACACAAAATATAGGAGAACAAATATCTCAACCCGTAAAAGGTCAACATAATGTCACAGCAATGACGAAGTGTGATATATAAAAAGTATTAAAGCAAGATAAAAGATTTTAGAAAGTGCAATAAGCAAATGCTATTGTGGATGAAACCAGAGAAAGTTCACATTGAAAAGCGATCACACATGCATGCTCACACAACAATCTCCTTTACACCTGGCAACATTAATCTCTCAAGTGATCCAGCCAAAAGTGAACAGCAATAAATACTAGTAGAGATTAACTACTATTAAAATTCTGGCTGATTACAATAATTATTTTTAAGCCAAATTAAAAATTCTGTAAAAAAAAAAAAAAAAGACAAATTCTGATTTACTGTTATTAATTTATTTTAAAGATTAACTAAGTACGTGCTACAGCGGATGATGGCAAAGGCAATCTAAATGCAAGAACATGCATATTAAACATACAATATCGACCGATAACAAACTTGAAAAACATATTTTACTCCTGAAATCCAATTACGCAGAAAAACATATGAGATTCGTGTTAACACCAGGTGTAAACGGCACCATCTACTACCCCCCAGAAGCCACATGGCCCAGGTATGACTCCTCCACATGGGGTTACCTGTGGAGGAGGTGGGCTGTGTGAGCTGGGTGTTGTTCAGCGAGGGCTGAGAGCCTAAGGGTGACATCGAGTGGCCCTCAACCAGCCCCTCAGCTTGTTTGGATGTCCAGTGGTTGTCCATCTGGATGTCTAGCGGGTCTACTGGATGTATGGCTTTCTGGATTTGCAGGTTCCTAGCTGTATGGTGGCATTATGGGTAGCCATTGAGGTGACACGATCATTTTGTAGGATTAATTGGCGAGTCCATTAGCACGTCAGGAACAGAAAATCCAATTTGTTCGAAAAGTAAAAAGGTCCAGGTCACAAAAAAGTCCCCATGGGCAGCAAAGTGAGCAGAAAGTGACATTCAGCAGCCATAAACAGTCAGACAGACACATTGAAGAGAAAAAAAGGAGAACATTATGGTTTAGAATAGACTGTAAAGTGGCAAGTTAGTACATACGAAAAGCAGCATGCATTAGAAAAGGCTCCTTCATATATGACAGCAATGTTTAAAAAGCAACAATCAGCTCTGCAGGTGCTTTCACACTTGAGGTTTTGATGTGAACTTGGGTACACTTGAGTGTACAGGAAGCGTAACAGTGTTGTCAGTGTTCAGTTCATTAAGTTGGCTTGAAACCGCAAACTGTGTCCAAGTCAGCTTGAAACTGTAGTCTGGGTTATAGTTCATGTATGGATCAGTCAGGTCGAATTAGTGAACAATTTGATCCTTAAAGTAGGCCTATAATGCATTTATCATACCATCTCGTCACAGAAATGTCATACATTTGCAGCAGACGCTAAAGCTGTTTTCTGTGTTAAATGAGTTTACCCAAAAATGAAAATTCTGTCGTCATCATTTACTCATGTCATTCCATACCTGTATGACTTGTATGGCTTTATACCATGATAAAACAAAAGAAAAATGAGAAATGTCTGTTTTGTCCATATAAAGCAAGTCAATGGTAACCAAAATGGTTTTGTTACTAATATTCTTTATCTCAAAATATCTTTATGTTCCACAGAAGTCAGTCATACACATTTTTGGGTGAACTATCCCTTTAAGGTTTGGTTAAACAATAATAAAAACATTAATAAAACAAAGAAGCTGGCATCTTCTCTTCTTGTTACTCAGATACAGTGATAAACATGCTGCTAGCATTAACTTCCTTAGGGCAAGGCACGAACCTCCAACTGCTCCCCGGGCGCCGCATTATTGGCTGCCCACTGCTCCGGGTGTGTGTGTGTGTGTGTGCACACTTTGGATGGGTTAATTGCAGAGCACAAATTCCGAGTCACCAACCTTGGCCACGTGTCACATCACTTTCATTTTAACAGTGGTACTCGTGTTAATGACATAAGCTCAGTTTCAAACCAAACAATCAAAGCAAGTGTGAAAACACCCTAAAAGAAAATCTCATTCAAAACACCACGGTGGTGTGAATGCACGCCATTTCAACCCCAAACAACATTACAGAAAAAAGACAGTAATTAATAATTATTTTAATGGTAAAAGCTTCACAGCCTTATAAAATTAAAACGCATCTAC
This sequence comes from Barbus barbus, assembly GCF_936440315.1. Classification (NCBI taxonomy): domain Eukaryota; kingdom Metazoa; phylum Chordata; class Actinopteri; order Cypriniformes; family Cyprinidae; genus Barbus; species Barbus barbus. The sequence goes on from NC_136750.1 coordinate 24,744,347, forward strand.
AGCTAATAAAAAAAAAAGAAAAGAGGAAAGCAGGAGAAAGAGGCAAATTGTGTTAGCTCAGTAATTCTTTAGTTACTGATGAAGTTATGAGGAATCGGCATGTGCTAAAGCCAAACGCATCCACAGGCATCACTACCTTTAAATATACCCGTATCCTCTTCATTTGCAAGATTCTCCAACCAAAGACCTGACTGACGCTCCCTGTCCCAGGGGAAATACTCTCCCGCTGTCATCCCATACAATTACCCCAGCACACGCACATCCACACAGACACACAGCGATGGAAAAGACAGAGCAGAGGATCAAGAGACAGGCAAAAGATGGGGAAAAAATAATATTGTCACAGAACAGGATGATGCACAGAACAAGGAACCTACAATAACATTCAGAGACTGAAGTACTGAGGACTTCAACAGTAGTATCAGCTACAGTATGGACTTGGTATTGATTTGGGTGATTTACTTATTTTGATATTTTATTTTATTGAGTATAATACAAGTACCAAAAAGTACTATATATTGTTGTCTAAAAAACATTATAACATGGCATTGTTCAGTCTTTAAATTCAGATTGGCTGAGAAATGCTCCATAATTCAAAAACGTCAATAATTCAAAGGTCAATCGCCAATTTTTTCTTGGCTATTTGTTAGATTTCGCCATTAAAAAAAATTGTTTTGACTCTTATTAAAAAGTTTTAAAAGGTTCTTTTATAAGGGAGAAATACAAGACACAGTTGGAAAAGGAAAATTAGTTCAATTTGCCAGAGATGCCGCAAACATCTGAAAATGCAGAAAGTTGAAAAGGCTAGTAACAGTGGCACATTAATATAAACAAGTTTAGAATCGCTGAATGATTCAGCATCTCACTGATGAGATACATCAGCGTAAAAAAATTATATACCACGGGCTAAAGCTCTGAGGTTAGAGCAATCTCTTGGGAAATCTTTTGTCTTACATTTTTCATCAGAAAGAGTCATACTCAAAGAGAAAATGTAATTTCAGAAGTTCTCTGTGAATATGAGACAGCAGACAACCCTGGTGAACATATAATATCTAATCAGGGGAGCTAGACGCCACATACATAAAGATGATACGAAGTGGACAGAGGAAATGAGACTCTGCAGAGCAAACACATTACAGTCTTTCTATTCCTTTAAAATGATCCTCTAAAAAGAAAAAGAATATAAGCTACTTCAAGTTTTCCTTCTAAAATCAAATGAATCGCCATCAAACAGGACATTCTGTCCAGGACATCCATCTACATCCATTATTCATTGTGTAGAGACACTTTTATCACCCTCACAAGTACAATGAATTTAACAGCACTGGCGCGATGCTTACCATCACTCGATTCCTCTTCTTCTTCCTCCTCATCATCTTCCTCCTCTTCATCGTCATCCATCTCTCCATCTCCGTCATGAAGGCCATCATCGTCTTCTGCTGCTCCAGGGTCGCTTCCTCCCTTTAGTTTAGCGTGGAGCTCCACAGCGTCTTTCCAGGGAACCCCACCCAGATCAGACGGGCCGGCCGCTTCCGGTTCTTCATCCTCTTCCTCCATATCAGACTCTGAGCTGCTGTAGGGATGGATAAGTGTAAAAAGAATAGATAAATAAATCACCAAGTGACACCTGGTAGCTCGTTTTACTCACAAAATAAGTTACCTAGACAACAGTTCAAAGGTTTTGGGGTTGATAAGATTTTTAAATGTTTTTCAAAGAAGTTTCTTAAAGGATTAGTTCACCCAAAAATGAAAATTAGCCTGTGTTTTACTCACCCTCGAAGCTTCCTAGATGTATATGACTTTCTTCTTTCAGACGAATCCATAATAAAACGTGCCTCACATATTTCAAACATAATAAACTCTTTTTTCTCACTAGCATATCTCAGAGGCGCACACGTCCTACATCATCCGCCGGAACGCCTTCCGTGTATGACAGATACCGGAAGTGAGAGAGAAGTGTTTATTACGTTTGAAATATGCATATTGTTCTTATGAAAACGCATGGATTCGCTACAGGATGCATTTATTTGATGACTTGTGGACAGTTGAACAGAAACAACCGCCGACTGCAATGATAAAGCTTAGAATAGCCAGGACAATTTTTAATATAACCCCGATACGATTCATCCGAAAAAATAAAAAGTCATATACACCTAGGATGCCTCAAGGGTGAGAAAAACACAGGCTAATTTTCATTTTTGGGTGAACTAACCCTTTAACTAACCAAACCATTTGATTAAAAATACAGAAGACACTTAATTTTGTGAAACACTACTAACATTTAAAATAACACTTTTCTGTTTTAATAGAAGGCTGAATTTTCAGCACCATTACTCCAGATTCAGCCTGTCACAAGTTCTTTCAATAATCATTATAAACATTTCTTATTATCAATATTGAAAATAGTTGTGCTGCTTAATATTTTTTGTGGAAACTGTAAAGCACTTTTTCACAGGTTCTGTAAAGAATAGAAAGATTGTAAAAAAAAAAAAAAAAAAAAAAAAAAAAAAAAAAAAGGTCACATTTGATCAATTTAATGCATCCTTGCTAAGTAAAAACCTTATTGAACGTCTTTATGACACTTGCCAGCATATTTAAAAGTTTTGATTCCAAGCGAGAACATTTGAAATTCAACACAGGTAAAAATAAAAATAAATAAATAAATAAATAAATAAATAAATAAATAAATAAATATCGACAACACTGTGTCCTCAAATTATGAACTCTAAAGTAGTTTAGAAAGCCCGTCCTTGTTCTTCAAGTCACTTTTGTTGAACAAATTACCATATGCCAAATTTGAGTAAACTTTCATTTTAGCTTCTGCATTAAAAATATTTTCCAACTTATTTCTATCATGTGAAACAGGAACTAAAAGTGCATGGAAAATTTTTATTAAAAACTGCAAACACTGTTGTCACACATTTTAATTACAGCAGAATTATATTAGTAAAGTATTAAGGAATACTAATGAACAAGCACCGTTTTCATTATATTATATTATGTAATGGCTGAAAATGACTGATAATTAGTGGTGCTCACATGATAGAAACATGCTAGAACAGCACAATCAACATGATATAAAGATGAGAGGGATACCTGGACCCCTCCTCAACGTCGGTGGCTTTGTCCAGCACACTGCTGAGGTTGTGCTCGGCCAGCGTCTCCTCAGTCACCTCCTGCAGATCCTCTCTCATCATAGATAGACGGTAGTTCTCCAGCTCGATCCTTTCTGGAGTCCCTTTAAGACGTTTGGCCACGCTGGGCTCCGTAACCCCGTTCACCTCTGTCACTGTGATGGATAGAAAAGAGGAGAAGAGAGAAAATGTCATAAATATAAATGGTTAATATGTAACGCATAGAGAGTGGCTCTGTGCCGGTGTGTAGAGGTGTCATGGTAGTAATTAGCATCATAATCATAACTAATAAATTCTTGATTTAGTTAAAGGTAAAAGCATTAGGCGTCAATCCAGGGATGTATAAAGATTTTAAGTTTATTATTTAATTCATCTCTACTGTCCACCCACCCTAACTTCTTTTAAGGTTGTTTTACTGCACAAGGATTCATTTCCACTCGGACAAATAACACAAACACAGTCAAAGTGATAACTCTTTAACTTTATTTACACAAGCAATATTTGGCCTTCAGGATTCCACATATATTCTAGATTTAAATGGATTTAAATATCATTGTCAGTAAAATACTTAAAATATGTACTTAAATAATAAATACAAGTTATGGTTACCTTGCCTTTTTCCCTTCCTATTAAAGCATCTCAGATAAATGGAGTAAATTTAGTTTTAATATTAATTAACTTTTTTAACATTAATGAATAGGTGGACGTGTATGATTAATACGTCTATTCAGTGAAGCAAATCCCAAAACAACCCTGAGAGACCATTTTGTGCATGTAATTAAACAAAAACATGACTGTGATGGTGGATGTGGTTAGAGGAATGAAGCGTGCGATCCATACAAAAAGAATCAATTGAAAAAAACTTGTCACCCGTAACGGAATTATGACCGAAGTATTCAGAACTTATGCCTCATATAGTGATTATATAGTGACAGACCCCATGAATAAAATAGTGTCGTGTTCACTTGATGCATATCTATGATTCCAGACGAATCTGATCTTAAATCACCCAAATGCTAGAGGAATACTACAAAAATAAAGGAAATAAATAATATAATATTCTTATTCTGACACATTCTACTTTCATATTTTTTATTTTTCAGCCATATTTACCCCAAAATCTAAAAGTATTAAAAAAATTTGCATGAGGAAACTGAAGTCTGCTTTTAGGCCAATTATCTACTGTAGTCGACTGTAAACCATAAACACTGTATAAGTCAGATAATATATTAATAATAATGCTATTTTCTTAGACATAACAGTAATACAAATTATGTATTTTTTGCATTAAATGAAAACTAAGAAAATAATGTCAAAATGCAAAACATCTTAACAGTTCTAAAAATAAGCTTTATTTTCTTTATGCAAAACATCATTTATATTTTCTTGCTATTTTTAGGTGAAATATAACTGAAAAATTATTTATGAGATTCAAGCATCTAAATTTCCGATGAATAATATATTAATGCTGCTAAAACCTCTCTTTAAAACTACTATAACCATTCACACTTTATACATTTCATACTAAGTAGCACAAACTCGCCGGACGTTTTGTATTGTAAATCATTCTCAGTGATACACACATGACAGATGCCACAAGCAGTGGTGTTAGTACTATGCAGAGGAGAATTAAGAGGTGAACAAACACTGGGACAGAGATGCAAGGACTGATGGGAGTGTAGACCAAACACAGGCACAGATGCAGGCACTAGCTCAGCAACAAGCTGCTCTGATAGGAGAGGGGAAAGGTAAAGCTTACAGAGTCCACCAATCACAAGCACTGATACGAGCACTGTTACAAAAGGTGCACAGGTCAGAATTTACAATCACAAACTTAAAGGCACTTAATCACAGATCTATACAGTGGAAGGACAGAAAGGAGAGCAACAAAAACAGGCAATAAATAAAGAATATTTATAACACATGCAGGCAAAAAAATGACGCTTAATATGTTATTTGATATAAGTCACTTCACACATTTTAAAAACTCTAAATTATGCATTTAATTGATTAACAGATTGATTTTTGCCCGGATGGTTTATTCATAATCAAAGAGATTTAATTAGGCTGTACAACTAGGAATATTATACATATACAGCCAAGCAGTTAACAATGAGTTAATCATTTGTGACATCATCAGGGATACATAAAACAAGCACAATATGACATGAAATCACAGCACGTGTGGGCAGGAAGTGCCCCGATTAGCTCAGAGGCTGGAAGGGGGTCATGCTAGAGAATATTGAGCAGGATGTTGAGAGTAAAGCAGGAGAGCAGATAAACGCAGTAGGCGAGGAGGAAAGGAGAATCTAAGGGATTGTGCGCCACCTGGTGGCGGGTCCAAGACATCGCTCGTCTCAACGAGCGCAGGGTGCCCCCTACTCCTCGAGAGAGACACAGGACGGGGCCTAAAGAGGAAAGGCGGGTACCTGAGGGCCGGCGTTCCACAGGGGCCTGAGAAGTTATGGCTTGGCCTGGGGCGTCCACTGTGTTGGGGGTTACCGCCAACACCTGAGGCTCCTATGACCACAACAAAAAAAAACATCTGAATATATTAGCTTTTTTTTGTCATTTCATCATTAAAAAAAAAGTTAAAATAGAATGTACAGTGTCAGAAAAACAACTCTGATTTAAAAAAAAAAAAAAACATTTTTCCCCAAACACAGATACTAGAAGTCAGTACCTTGGGGTTTGCGGGAGCAGCAGCAGCAGGCGCAGGCCGTTTTCTCTGTGCCAGACCAGAAAGTCGGTAGCAGTAGTGTGGTTTACAGTAAAACTTCCCTACAAGAGCGAAAATAGTTACAAATGTACTCCATTAGCATCTGTTTCAGGACATAAATCGGAGAAAACCTCAAATGAAGTGATTTATCAAATGTGAAATGCAACAAATGTGGCTGATTTCCGCCTAACGTGCATATCTGAAACTACGCCATGTGGGAGTATACAAAATGGCTCATAGTTAATAAAGAATGGTTGATGTAGAGAAACCGTCCCTCTGTCTCATACAACAATATCCCACTGTGTTGGTCACAAAGCACATCTCATGACAGCAAACTATGAGCAAGCAGGAAATTAAAGAAACTGCATAATTTAAATTTCTTAATCTGAATGCTCTATAAAGCTGTTTTGATTAATGTAGGATAAAATGATGGTAACTTCTAAGTAGCTACAGTATGAATAACATGATCAGGAGGGATGTTTAACTGCTTGGATTTCATACCGTCCTCAACATCGAAGGCATAGGAGGACAGCCGGAGGGTGGTGCCGCAGTAGTCGCACTTGAAGCAGCTGCGATGGAAAAACTTTCCCTCTGCGCTGAGACGCTCCATCACATAGACGCGCTTCCGACAGAAGAAACACACATCGCTGCCTCCAATATTCTGAGGGAACTCCTTCCGCAAGGAACCCTGCAGAGAGAAAGACATAGAAGCGAGACATACTAGTTCAGGTCTTTTTAAGTGAGCGCAAGGAGTGGCACCTAAGCGCTTAGAAATCTGCCAAGAGATGCTGCCATGCACCAAAATAATTTGTGATCTTCTGGCGCTTCGAGGAAATGAAGATTCAACACTTAAAGTTTGGTGCATGACAAAGTCAATAGTTTCCAAAGACACTAAAATAAAACTAATCAAATCTGTGGAAATCAAGACACATTGTTCCACATTGTTCTTATTCCAAATATTGACACTACATCGTTTAAAATAAAATATAAAAATAACAAAAAAAAATTTATAAATTATGCACATTTAGAAATTATAAACAAAATGACAAATTCCTATAGTAGTTTAAAGACAAGAACATTTTTTAAAAAGTTCAGCGTTTCATCTGCAGCTCAGCATCAATATAGTGAACCTCTCTCACATCCTTTTTCTTTGAAACAAAAAGTGTTGCAGTATAAGAGTACATGGATTAAAGCTGAAACAGAACAACTATTTTGCCTGACCAGCTTTCTATTCTTGTCCGGTTGTTGTTGCTGCAGTATCTTGATGCAGTTACCAGTGCACTGAATAATGGTATATGTATTGTGATCACAGAGAGTTGGGGATTCTCAGTATTTCAAGTTAGCCATGTACTAAAGCAAAAATTATCTATGTGGTCTCATTAGTGTACGACAGTACCCATAATTCTTACCAAATCCCTTTTCTCAAGCAAGGGCCTGGGGTCATCCTTAGCCTGAAGTCGATTGGCTATTTGCTCAGCCAGTGAGCTCACACCCCCTGTGTACATTTTTACATAGCGCTACAGGGGGTGAACAGAACAAAAAGGGTTTTAAAAACATAAATGGTTGAAAGCTGAGTGAGATGCTGTAGCAATTTTCAGGACTATGAAAAATTAAAAATAAATAAAACAATCATGCTTGTAGCATGTTAAATTCAAATTCAATTCAATATTTCAATGTTGTATGAACATGCAGATCAGTTTCCAAAAATAGCTTTTATGCAGCTCATGAATATAGGTCACATCCAGCTTACAGCAGTGTTACAATGTTTGGCAACATACAGTACTTGTATTTGTATTTCAATATTCTCAGCTTCACACACTGATACATACACACATGTGAAGACTGGCGAGAGACACCTCAGACACACAGAATGGCAGCTGTCCCCCATTAGCAGAGTGCGTTTGAAAGTGTTACAGAAACACATCCATGCACACATATGACTCCAGAACATAGCAGTCATTAGATGCATCATTGCTACCTGCCGGAAAGAGCTGGGAGAGTGCAGAGGGCTAACAGGGCTCACATCACGCGCTCTGTACCACTGCTCTGTGAAGAAGTGTGACGACTTTTTCTTAGACTTTGAAAGATGAAGAAACAGAAAGAGAGAGACGAGGGATGTAAAGGCAAGACGACGGGAACAGCAGGTAGGTGAGCAGAAAAAAAGAAAGAAAAGAAATCGACAGTCTTAAAAAGAATAGTGCAAGTTAACCTCCAATGACAGCACCCGAAAATAATAAATGAGCTTACAATAATAGTATTTACAATAGAAGTCTATTTGGCAAGTGTACAATTTACAGTACACACTTCAACATATAATAATAAATGTTAAAGGGGTCCTATTATGCTCTTTTACAAAGTCTTGATTTTGTTTTGGGGGTGTACTAGAACATGCTCTCATGCTTAATCCACCCAAATCTCCCCAGCCTGACACAAACGGCTCGATTAGCTCCGGGTTTGATGAAGGCCCGCCTTCCGAAAAATGTGTTGTGATTGGTTAGCTGTCCCAGTGCGTTGTGATTGGCGAACAGCTTAGACGGCGTTTCAGTATTGCCCCGCCCCTTGCCAGAACAGCAAGTTTGTCAATATTGCCATATCAATTCAGACCTCGAGAATATTGAACAAGAGGATTGTGCAGAACCTTTGCACGCACGAAAATTGCAAGACATATTAAAGTGGTAATATTTTTGTTGCTGATGTTGTTTTGGCTAAATCACATTTTATGTGTCAACAACAGCTTAAAAATAACTGCATTGACTATGTACAGATAAGTGCAACTATAATATGCATTGTTTATTGTTCTTTAATTCTAACATTATAACATGAATTGCACTGAAACTCTTATACAGTTGAATTTATTTATACCGTAGTCCCACAGACTTGAACTATTTGTGGCCGCACATATATGCAAATTAAACGTGCAGTGCTCAACCAAGCGTTCTCCCCACCCACCAACCATTCGAATTTCGTAGGCGAGATTTACAATTTGTGATATCACAAATACAGGAAAACAACTTTGTAGTCCAAACGAGCCGTTCGTTGTAGTTCTTGAAAAGAGATTTTTTTTTTAACTAAATATCTCCCTTTGGAGTGGACTTTGAGATTTGTAACTTTGTAGATCGTTTTATGCCCAAACATACACTACACACTGACTAAAATTCAAAAAGTGAAAAAGCACAATAGGACCCCTTTAATAATAGTAAATGTTTATAATAATGAATTTAATTTTTTTACTAAATCTGTGTTGTGATAAGGCCAAAAGACTGTTAAAATGCATCAACAGTTTAAGGCTGTGTATGAAAAGATAATTTTTCAAGGACACCCAGTGCTGAGAGTTCACCTTTAGCTTTGCTGGTTTGTCTTTAAACTGAGAGGCTAACCTCTCGGCTCTCTCCTGAATGCTGGGGATGTGTAAAGGCACATGATCATCAGAAAGCAAAATCTCCCTCTGCTGTGAGAGAGATGCAGTCTTAAGTCATGACTTTAGAACAAGGAATATCACCACCTGCAATACTGTGAATAAAATCCATTAGTAAAGACCTTTGTAGTTGTGTAGAGTTAAGTATAAAGCATTCAAACCATCATAGGTAAGAGGAACTGTGTTTAAGGTACAGACGAGACGTTCATGCATATCTCTCCATGCTCAGGCAGGGCTACCTGATGCTGGGGGTCAGAAGCGTAGATGGGTTGCTCAGGACTGAGACCGTGGGTCAAAACCCACTGCTCAATAAAGAAGCGTGATGGCTTTTTCATAACCTTCACAAAAGGAAGATAGCAAAATATCTTAGAAGTAAACTCAAACAGGTTTGGGTCAACTTGAGGGTGAGTAAATGGTGACAATTATCATGGGTGTACTATCCCTATAAAAGCATGACTTTTTTCTACTGTACCTGTGGCTTGTCCTTCCTGTCAGACTTGCCTTTAAACCTAGCGACTAGTGTGTCCGTTCGCTCTTGAATGCTAGGGATATGTATGAGTTTTGGCTTGTCCACATTAGGCAGGTTATTTTCCTGTCAACGGAAAGTCTGATGAAACTCTCTTTTGGGTTTGGGTGGATTTTCATCATTATAGGATGGATGTGTACACACACTTCCAACACACATTTAGGTTCAAACAACTTGTAAAGTGAATTTTGCATCCGATGACCCCTTTAACTGTAGTTCTCCAAACACACATGCATGAAAGATGTAATGGAAGTTACAAATATTTTTTTTTTTTGGCACAGTTTTGAGAAAAGCCCCATGCAGACGTCATGGTTACCCTGTAATAGATTGAAGGGTCCTGGATCTCATTCTCTTCATCACCACCACCATTACACTTGTTTATCTCTGACTGGTTAACATTATGCTGCAGAGAACAGACATAAATCAGTTCCACCCTATCATTAGCTAGGAGATCTCAGACTAAACGAACAATCAAAACTAGAAGGGTAACAGCCCCATATTTCTGAAACAAATGCAACAAAAGCATGGTGGTCCATTCCAGTATTTTCATTAAAAATGATGCTAACCAAAATGCAATTTCAACTTTACCAAACTCCATAAAAACAATGACAAATTTTTGGTTTCCAGAACTGCATGAAATATTCCATTTTAGGTTTAGGTAAATTGGTTGTGTGTAAGGATGTGCAACTGCATACTTCCAGAACTAATAAGCCTGACGGAATGATAAATGTTTTATGATAAATTATATTTAACCACAGCTAAAAAAATATTAAAACAAGGAAAAAAATGTCTGAAAACATCTGGATAAACTGTTTTTTTTTATAAATAAATTTAATAACATTAAATTGATCAAAAACGACTGAAAATTACACTTTATAATGCCTTAAAGATTTATATTTAAAATAAATGCTGTTGAACTTGCTTTTGAACTTTTCATCTAAAGATTCACATTTTTTTTTATAATTTTTATTATTAATATTGATAAATCAGCATATTTCTTTGGTTTTATTTTAGAGACTGATGTGTGCCAGAATCAAGCCTGGAGCATGAAGTTATAAAAAAAAAATAATGGATGAATATATGAAGTCAAATAATAATAAGTGTCAAAATAGTCTTTACTTTTTTCCTTACTTGTACTTAAAAGGGTATTTGAAGTCTAACAATATTTAACAATAAATATCAATATTTTTATATCAAATATTTTCTCAATAACTCTGTGCTTTTTGTACAATTGTTTGCAGAGATCAAACTGTTGAAGTATAAAAAAAATTGAATATGCCAGGAGGATTGATCAATAGGCTACATTGATCAAGACCAACAGCTCTGCACCATAAAGTCCAAATGCCTCCAAAAACCTAATTTCAAGAGACTGCAATAGGAGACATTCTGTTAAAACCAGCCCCTGTGAGAGATGCTGAGGTTAGTACAGGAAGACAGGAGTGTGTCACCTGTGCGTGTGGAAGAAACGATGAAGAGGGTGAGGAAGAAGAAAGGAGAATGGTTTTCTTAGGGCAGCTCCTCAAGACCTCAGTCCCGCTGCTGGCCTTCAAATAGACAAGAGAGGAGAAACCCGTTCATATAAATACAACACCTCACACACACTCCTCTAATTAAAAAACCTGATAATACCATCCAAACACCTTCTACACACAAACACAACCGTAGTGATGAGAGACAGGAATGTTGTGTTAGAGAACAAACAGTGACCCATTAGAAGCGTAAAAACACAGCTGATAATCAAACCCAGTGACTTTAGTGACACTTAACAGACACACAGACCTCCCATGCACATGGAATGCCTAACAAAGCTATCAAAACCACATCTGAACCTCTACAATCTGAGAACAAGGAATATCAAAGCACCAGAAAAAATAAGCAAAGCATTCGGCTCATTCATCTCAATCAAACTGGAAACACAAACAAAGAGCACCAAAGCGCAGTGTGGAAAGATATGCCTCTAGGTCTCCGATGCGTGAGCACGTCTAGTCAAACAGGAAACTAACAACAGAAGACAAGTACACAGGAGACTATATGATCACCTCATGGCACTACAGTACCTTCTTGTTTACTACACAAGGAAGGACACAGGACACTATATGATGACTAAAAGCAATGCGTCTTTACTACAGCTGTGTACCTGCTCCTGTTTGATGGGGAGAGTTTGACACTTCAGTCTTTCTTTATAGCGGAAACTCATCTGCTCCTGTAACTGTGTGCGCCTCTGAATACAAGCATAAAAAGATGAATTAAAGGTGCCATATTTCCCTCTCACACATGCACAAGCCTTCATGTTCATATAACAGTTCTCTCATTAAAACAAACTTAGCTAGCCAACTGATCTTACTAAACCCATTTATAGACTTTAAAGAAGAGTAAATGCATTACTGTTCAACAGTTTGGGGTCAGTGTGGTATTGCACTGTATTGTATATTGTATTTATGTAATGACCTGTAATTAGCAAGCACGTATTTAATTGATAAGAGACCATAAAGACATTTATAATGTTAAAAAAGATTTCTATTTCAAATGCAGTTTTTTAACTTTCCATTGATATAGTAATGATAACATTGATAATAACAGAAAATGTTTCTTTAGCACCACATCAGCATATTAGGATGATTTTTGAAGGATCATGTGACACTGAAGACTGAAAATTCAGCCTTATCAAAAAATATTTCACAATATTACAGTTTTTACTGTACTTTCGATCAAATAAATGTAGCCTTGGTGAGCATAAGAGAATTCTTTCAAAAACAATTTAACAATCTTATTGAACTCAACAACGGTAATATACATTTAGTTTGACGCAAATGAAAACAAAACTATAAAAGGAAGGAATTAAGAAAGCATACTCTGTTCAATATATTTTAGTATTGATGGAAGATATATTTTGATGACTGAATGACAGACACCCATGTATAGAACAATTCATTACACACAAGCAGAATTAATTTCTGTGTAAATCGTTCATAAAACTCTCTTTGGATAGACCAATTTAGTACGGCAACACAAGAATGGTTTCAAGCACAATTCATATCTTTTCGACCTCAATTTCATCTTTTGGAGGTCTTTTGACCTCAATTTTGTTCATGTCAAATATAAGATCTATAAGGCTACTTCAACTCAGACAAGAAACTAGCTTTTGAAACAGCAGTAAGACTAAATGAAGAAAAATGGATATGTAAGACATATTTCAATAACACAAGCTTAGTTAAGACCTAGTTCATTTAGTCACAAAGACAATAACAAATATGGATGTGTAGAGAGGTAAGTAGGTACTTAGAGTGTTAATATTTGATGGGAATCTGGGAACATGGGATTATACTACACTCTTTACCTTCCTCCATGGAGGGACTGGAGCCAGCCGCACTGACTCTTTCAGAGAGGGAACAGCTGGACAGGGGGTCAGTATGAGCCCCAGATCGGGCATGGAGTCCCCCTATAACCAGTGGCACGTACGTGAATGGTGAAGTGACCAATGAAAAGTGAGGAAGTGCCAAATTGGAGTGAGAAAGAGAATGGAAAAGAACAGAAATTAGAAATAAGGATAGGCATGCAGAGAGAAACTGAAAGTAAATGACTGAACTGACTGCAGAAAAAAAACACCAGCAATGTGCAATGCATGAACAAAACTTAAAAATAACTACTATTAAAAACGTGACCAGGAACAGTTTGAAATTAATTCATGCAGGAAGTAGAAGGAAACAGATGAATGAGCAGACATCCAAATGAGTCAGACCACAGGCACCTGAGAAAAACACTACCGTTTAAAAGCTTGGGGTCAAGAAGATTTTTTTTTTTTTATTGTTTTTGAAATCTTTTATGCTCACCAAGGCAGCATTTATTTAAATGCAGTAAAAGAGAAACATTGTTAAATTGTATTACAGTGAAAAAAAAAATTTCTATTGTAATACATTTAATGGGACGGCAACACTGAATTTCTGTTATCATCAGTTGAAAACTGCTCAAGTTGGGCCCCTTAATATTTTTGTGAAAACCAAGGTACATTTTATTCATAACTCTTATACGAATAGAAATTTAAAAAGAAGAGCATTTATTTGAAATAGAAATCTACTGTAACTTCATAAAAGACGTTCCTCATTTTTGATTGATTTATTGCATTCTTTCTTAATAAATGCATTCATTTCTTAAAAACAATCTTACTGACCTCAAGCTTTTGAATGGTAGTATATAGATAACTCTTTATGTTGCATGGCTCCAGTAGATAACAGTGTCAAACACATCAGCCTCACACTTCTGCAGAGCACAAAGTGTTTAGCTTCCTATTAAAAGCTCCCAAATCCTCGCTCATGCCAGTCATTCCTGCTGGCTACTCCATTAGAATGGATCACAGCATGAATCTGAGTCCATTTTTCTCTATAAACCTGATCATTTCAAACAACCCCATCATGCTGTGCACTTCAAGCTTCAAGTAATAGCAGTTTAGGACAGGATTCGTCTCGCTTGGTTTAACAAACCTGGGCTTTATAACCACATGGGCTTTTATACTTCCCACATAAATAAATAGCATTGCAAAAAAAAGTAATGCTGATTCCCAACGTGATATTCTAACACTGCCTGCCAAAAATCAGTTGTCATCTTCATATAGTATTTTGCCTATTTCCTGGTAAAGTAAAGGTTAATTTTTAACTTAAGTTTAACATGAAATAGTTTCTACAGATTGAAGGGATAATATGCAGGCTATTGAAAATGCAACAAAGGGGGTGAGGCCATGCTGCGCTGCTTTAGAGAAGAGGAAGAAAACCAGGGGTGCACGTAAAAATCTATTCATATATGAATCGTGATTCTGTCTTCTAACGATTCTAATTGGAGTCACAAGTTTCAAAATCAATGTTCTAAATCAGCGGTTCTGCAGACGCTCTGCATCTTATTCAGATCATCAGCTCAGCTCCAACAATGAACTGTTCCATTTATACACTTACTTTCACATAGCTATGAGAAGCGTTATACATAGACGCACGCGCGTGCGGTTTCAGTACCGTATTAAAGCTTTAATCAGGATAAAACCGTATATTAAAAGCTAACAGAAGCATTAGCATTTACAAATAACAGCGCATCTAAAAGTATGAGACAACAACAAACAAAAAACATACATTAAGAGCCATGCTTGCACAGGTTCTGCACGATCCTCTTCACTAATGTCCTCTGGGTCTCAATCGGCTCAAATTGATAAGCAATATAGACGACGCCATTGTTTACAATACAACCGGAGCACATGCCGCTGAGGTGAGGGGTGGGACGTTTAGACACGCACTAGGGGCGGTTTAGCCAATCACAACACACTGGACCAGCTAACCAATTTGAGCCCATTGCGTATTTCTGAGGGAGGGGCTTCATAAAAGCAGGAAATGATCAGCGCATTTATAGGAGAAGGGACAGAGTGGTGTGGAATGAAGGTAAATTATGTGAAAAATAATGTTTTTTTTTTTTTAAAAACAAAGCATTAACATGTTAGATTGCACCCCATAAACACAATCAAGCCTAGAAAAATAACAGTCAACCACCCCTTTAAAAAATATAAATAAATGTAAATACTCAAATTACAGAAGAAAAAATGAAGTAAAATAGAAAAACTAATAAAGATGACAACACACAAAATTAAACTAAAATAAAAACTGAAAATAAAATCTAACTCAAAATATTAATAAATACTATAATGGCATGTAAATAATAACAAAATAGCACTGGTACAGTCAGCCAGATATTCCTGCCGAACAACAAATATTTTGTTGCAAATTTTGCTCCAAAGCAGCAGTTTAGCTGTTGCTGAAGATGATGTTTTATTACGCTTGATATTTTAAGAACTCACAAATGAAAGTCCATAGTCATTTTAGGCAGCTACCGCGCAATAACACAAATTCTAACCCACCTGTCGTTTGAGACCGGTGGACTGCGTCGGGGCGTTCTCCTCAAACTTCGCTAACAGCTGTGTGGCCATCGATTTCACTTTGTTGTTGTTCGCTGCTGCAGCCGAATCAATTTTACGTTCTGCCAGAGCTGTAGCTATAGAGGGCCTGTCGTCTCGATTAACCCTCTGCAACTCTTCCTGTGATGTTGGAGAACAGTAATGAAAGGATTTAGAAAAGTACATACACAATGTTGTACATCCATTGACCCAGGCAAGATTTGGCCTTACATCCTCTGATTGTCCAGCCTGGCTGGTCTTTCGTCTTTTCCCCAGTCCATCCAGTTCCTTTTCTTTTTTATCCTACAGAGGATTTGAGAGGAAAAGTTGAGATCACAAGAATCAATAATTTTGCAGTATCAGAAAGAAATTTGACTACCTTGGGGTTTCGTTTGCGGGAGATAGCGATGCTTTGACCCAGTTTACTGAAGAACGAGATGGGTGATTTAGTGCTGGCAATCAACGCAGCCTTCTCCTCAGGGCTCAGATTGTGGTTTTCTGAAACACAAAAATATGAATAATAATGACTAAAATCAATGAATGAACTGCATGCTAAGAAACAGCATAAACACTCCTAATGCCTTGACATTCCTTTTTGGTTTTGCAAGTTTTTCTGGATGCATTATTGTAGATCTACAACTCACCACCAGGTGGCACAGTGTCCTTGAACATCTCATAGAACTGGCTGAGGTACATCACCATTGAGAGCTTGTCAGGCTCCACCACAACAGACATCTCCTTCCCGGTCATGATGGGAGAAATCCCAAACTCTTTTTCGGCCACGTCAAAACCCAACTGATTGTTCTTCTCCATGTCTTTCTCATCCAGGGATTCAAAGTCACTGCAGTTATAAGACATCGCCACATGAGACATCTCCATATCACATAATCATGTTATTTAGCAAGTTAGAAAAGATTTTAAAACACTGACACCAAATAACACACATGCATCAATGATACTGTAAAAAAGAAAGCCGTTTAATACATCTTTAAATCATAAATGTCACAAGAACATTTGCTGAACATAATTTTTCAAGGGCTGTTCACACTGACAGTGATTCAAGTTGTTTTGTTTGGTTGCTAGCTGCAGTTATTACACGGTTGCTGCATACAACTGCATAAGGTTGTGGATCACACAAGCTTCACTGTCTGGACTCCAACTGCTGGTTGCAGCATTGCATTAGACTTTAAAGTTGAATTTTGCTGCATTCCCAAGTTAGTCTGTGTTGCTCTTATTGTGTCAAACTGGCAAGCATCATTAAAGGTTGCTTTATTGATGCAAATCTGTTAATGTAAATCTGTTTCAGCATCAAAAAGAAAATATTTTAGCAAACTACTACTACTTGGTTTAAAAATGATCTATTTGAAAATATCCACATCACAGTGACTATGAATCAAAGTTTGGTGTCGGGTCGTTTTTTGGTTTGTTTTTTTAATTAATACTTTTATTAAGTAAGGACATTCAATTTAATCAAAAGTAAAGAAAATGTTACATAATGTAAAAAAATATTACAAAATATTAAAGAAAGAATGTTGCATAATGTTACAAAATACTTATATTTCAAATGTTATCATGAACTTTACATATTATATATACAGTAGTCAACATTTGAAGTGAATCAAAAAAGTTCAAAGTTGTCCTAAGACAAGAAGGGGTATTGTTTTGGTTTTAGGACAACTTTAATCATTTTTTTTGTGTTTTAACACCACATTAGCAACAATGGCTATATTGATGGCTACATTAACAGTATCATTTCAATACATCATTTACAATAATATAACATTTTCTGAAGTAACAACAACATTACTGATAAAAATCAAATTTCCAAACCTCTCGATACATTTTCAGACCATTTTTAACAAATAAAAAATACAGACTTTTACATGCACACAAACTTTTTAGTGCCCTCGAGAAACTATTCACATGTGCATGGTAAAGTTTTGCATGCTTATGTATTACAATTTCTAGTTTTATAAAACCTATTGCCTTTGTGCAGCAATACCATCTTACTATGAATAAAACTGCGCATGAATATGATGTCCAATTTAACATCCTCTGTGCCAGCGGAGAAACCATGACACGAAATGGGCTGATGGTATACAATTTGCCAAGTTCAAGGGTTTATAAAAAAGACTGGTACTGTAAAAAAGTGATTAAGATTTGTCTTTCATTGGGGCAGTATGCCATATTTCAAGGCCTTAGGTAATGCATACTCTGTGGTGGCCAAGAAACCACACCGCGAAATGGGCTGATGGCACAACAGGTGGCTCAGTGTGCATTGTCCTATATGCTAAGTTTAATGGTTCATTGCGCACACATAAGTCTATATATTTGTTATTTTTGCAAAGGTCCTTGAGGTTATGTAATACGGTGCTAAGCATATATTGTGAAGAAACCCAAAATGCTTAAAACCTGCATTTTGCATAATAAAAAAGTGCAATTGAATTCATTCAGTCATATTTGGCGATCACTAAAGAATCACTAAACAGCTGCCATGGAACCTCACTTCTTGTACAATCAATTTATTTTCATTAAATTCTTAATTTTCTATTATAAAAAAAACTAAATAGGGTCAAAAGACTGGAAACACTAATATTTTTTCCATACTTTTCCAAACCCCATGGCTCCCACATAAATATTAAGCAGCAAAACTACTATCAACATTGATAACTATAAGAAATATTTCTTGAACACTAAATCAGCTTAGAAGAATGATTTCTGAAGGATCATGTAACACTGAAGACTGGAGTAACGGCTGCTTAAAATTTAACTTGTCAATTGTGTCAAATCACACAATCTATTTTATATCCATTATCAGAAATATACTTCCTATAGATGTATATAAAACTAAACTAACACATTGCATAAGTACTGTATTTGGACTGAGCTACTGAAGAAGTCAATTGTCGGCGTGTGGTATCCTCCTCAGAGACTTCCACTAATGCTGACTTACAAACACAAATGCAGACTAGTTTAGCTGACTATAACAAAACTTGTGAGCAAAAGCTTTTAAAGGGTCACTCAGCATCTGCTCTAATGGACAGTTATGATAATGTTAATATGCATCTCAAAAGCTAATGAGGCTTGACGCAGCCCAGAGTAAGAATAACTACAACACGAGTTCCTGGGCCTTTTGCAAAAGAGAAACTTACCCAGCCGTACTGTTGTTATAGTGTGCTGTACTCAACAGATGAGTAAATAAGCACTACATGGTAAACAAAGCTTTAAACATCTTATCAAAAGTAATGAGGTGAGGACAAGTTAACTACCACAGCTGAAGAAACACCTAATATTAGCAATGACATTATCACTTGAAGGCGCACTCTGTAAGCTTTTGCTGACTCGTATTCCACAGCTTAAAGGGACAGTTCACACAAAAATGAAAATTGACAATTTACTAATTCTCAAGTTGTTCCAAATCTGTCTTCTGTTGAACATAAAAGAAAGTATTTTGATGAATGCGAGTAACCAAACTGTTGTTGGTCCCCATTGACATCCATAGTGTGGGGGGGGGATACTATGGCCATCAATGATTACCCACATTCCTCAAAATATCTTCTTTTGTGTTCAAAAGAATAAAGTAAATCATGAAAGTTCGGAATAACATGAGGGTTAGTAAATGACAATTTGCATTTTTAGGTGCTTTCAATAAAGCTGTTAAATCTTTGATTTATCAGATCTTCTATTACAGAATAAATGTTATAAATGTCACTTCTGATCAATTCAATGTGCCCTTGCTGAATAAAAGTATAAAAAAAAAACTTGCTGACCCCAAACAGTAGTGTAGTGTGTACTGTGTCTTTCATGATTATAGTCCAAAGCTCATAATCATACACCAAATCCTCAAAACTCTGTCAAACATTTTTCTTTTTAACTTTTCTTGATCGCCTGTCTACTCACACTGCGTGGGCATATGACTTACATGTTCTTTCCAATTCAAGTTTTGTTATTCTTTGCATGAACTGAATCTCTGATTCTCTGCGGCAGCGTTTGTGCTCTAGTCCTGCATCACTAAATATAGCACCATAATAACACAGGGCTTTTGTTGGGATCAGCATGTGGCATACTGCACTTACATGAGGTCTGGTCTGTATCGGTGGATGAGCGCGCACAGGGCCAAGCCGCTCTTCCAGGACATGGTGAGATCAGACACGCTGACACCTCTGTATCCCTCCGTCTGCCTTTGACACCAGTTCAGCAGCTTACTGGAGCGCACGATGGACTCTGATGGGGGGGGAAGCAAAGTCAAGTGGTGCCTAAGCAAGAATGTGCATATTCAATAATGGAATGCACCAACATCCAATCGGATCGGAGTTAGTCACATGACCAGAGCAGCGTCTGAAGAGCTTTCATGGTGCCTTTCATTCCTTTTTTGAGAGGTTATGAAACATTCAAGACACCGACGGCATTGATAATAGTTCTGTTTGTGAATATCCACAAATATTTGTTAGTGCATAGTTGCATTTAATTCTAAAGTGCTCAAAGACAACTTTCCATTCCAGATACACTACTCATACAATAAACTGCACAAAGCTTGTTGAAATGTAGAAGCCTGTAGAACATCATGCATTCGGATTAGAATCGCCCACAAAATTACCTTGCAATTGCTTCTCAAGCAGAATTTCTAGGATGAAAATAAATCAAATTATACACATTTACATTTCAGACTATCCAATGTATAGAAAGGGGGAAAGACTAAATAAATATGGAAAATTAATGTATCCACAGCTGATATGCAATTATAATGTGATAAATCTACCAACCATTCCTTGTGAGTTTAGAAGTTGAAGAGTTGACCGCATTCTCCATGTCGACACGCAAATCCTTGGTTTCTCCGGTGTCTAAAAGATGCCGTACCTGCAGACAGTTATATTGTAAAGCCAATATCACCAATATCTAAAAAGCATGCAGAAGGCAGATAAAATGGCAGTATGTGCATAATGTGACAGCAAATTAAATGTGCACAAAATTAATGACCTTATTTACAGATTATTTCCTCAAAAGCCAAAAAAAAAAAAAAAAAAAAAAATTGATACTGGTTATTGTTTGGAATGCACCAATATTAAAATTAGGGCAGATAAGTATAGTAAGTAAAATTCGTAAAATTAGGACAAATAAGCATATATTTGTTTTGTTTTTTGTTATAGCCAATAACTGATAAATAGCAAATCTTAAAATTTTATACTTTGTCTAAATAAAAATTAAATTAATTTAAAAAAACATTAAAGCTATATATCTTAAATATTAAAAGTGAATTTAGGGATCATGATATTACAAATGATAATGTAGAGTATAATAGAGAGAGAAAGAGATTTGCTATAGATTACATTTAAGTGTTATTAAATTACTCAAATATTTAGCAAAAATATTTAGACAAAACTTGCAGCTGGGTTTTCTGACCGGTCAGATGTGCATAAACCAACCTGGTTGGGTCTCACTTGGTGAAGGCTGATGTTGGGGTACCGTTTAGTCGGGTCCACGCTGTACTGGCTAAAGTTCTTGCTCACATTCTCTGGTGTCGTCTGAGGCAGCAGTCGATAGATACTTTCCCTGAAACCCAAAGGAGCCATGCTTGTTTTCAGACCCAAATTCCCTTCATTTTGGCCCTTCATCCCTTTAGTGATGTCTCAAGATGAGACTCTAGAGACATCATGCAAGCTACTCCCTCGTAAAACACTTTTGCTTCCCCGCAAACACGCTGCTTATTGCATACAAGTTGAAAAGTGCTTTACCACTGTGAATTACCCTGCAGTATGCAGCAAAATAACAGTGCAGGAAGAAAACGAGCATCACAGTAAATGATGGCCTGCAGGGACTTGAGCTGTTTACTGCTCAGTTTGAAGACACAATCACCTCATCATAAATTCTGTATAACTCTAGATGTGCTTGGTATAACATCTGTATTACTCATATTATTTTTACAGTATGCCAAAAGTTTAAATATTCAGACACAAATCAGATGAAAATGCAAAATAATTGCATTTATTTCCATTATCATATGTCCAATATCACATGTGAAAACAACATGGTTGTTTTTGAAAGCCTTATTGCATACTGTATCTTATGCACTATTTTTAAAAACAAACAGCATTCCATTCAGTACATAGCATGTCTCACCGTTCAGCCAGCACCTCCAAAGGGGAGCTTCCATGAGCCCAACTCCGCACCATCCACGCTGCATCCATGGCTGCCAAGAAGCCTCTTGCTATTCCAGTACCCATCGGCCAGAATGGCTGCACACACACACACAAAAGACACAATCATCAGTTAACTTGTTCCTCATACACAAGGAGTGAGAATGAACAGCTGTACACTTCATATTAGAAATCAGTCACCTTCTGTTTGGAAGATGGAAAAACTGCCCTCAAAGTCGTGGTCTAGCTAGTGTAACGGAGTGTGGTGTTTTAACTTAATGCTTTCATTACCACAGCTTCTGAAGTGGTGGTTTCAGATTTATGTGAGAAAATTTATTTTCAGAAGTTGAAATTTGTCAAAGGAAGACAGAGAAGAGCAAAAGCCAATTTTGCGTTACTTCATGGAAAAGCACCATCTGGTTCTATTAAAGTAGGTTTTAACAAATAACAAACTCCCTTTCATGAGCATAGTCTTATTTCCCTCCTCATCGGTTTTCCACTCACCTCTAGAAGACTGTCCCCCACCAGGGCTACTAGCAGCTTATGGCCGTTGCGCTGGCGGACAAGTGCTGCGTTCTCTGAGGCATACATACAGGTGAAGTCAAACATGGCGACGTCAGGTTGGCCGTAATGGTTGATGGCAAAGTCCATCTTAGGAAGCTGATGGTTGGTAGAGAAATCTGCTGCTTCTCTGGCGTAGGACAGCAGAGCCTTCTGGTCAACATTGGCCCTGGAGAGCAGCATTTCTGTGTCGGCATAGTCCTGTACAAGATTGGTTAATTATGATAATTAGATAAATAAGACAGGTATAAGATGGGTAAAAGCAATAAAAAAAACTCATGATGATTCAAACGAGCAATCGTAATTTTATTTCTTGTGCTCTTTCTTGGGGCAGTCGTGGCCTAATGGATAGGGAGTTAGACTTGTAACCCGAAGGTCGTTGGTTCGAGTCTTTCCACCCTCAATACCACGACTGAGGTGAGACCCTTGAGCAAGGCACCGAACCCCCAACTGCTCCCCGGGTGCCACTTGGATGGGTTAAACGTAGAGCACAAATTCCGAGTATGGGTCACCATACTTGGCCACACACACTACTTGCTGTCAAAGTTAACGCATTCATAACGCGTTAACGAAAATTCATTTTAACGGCAGTAATTTTATTAACGCGCGATTAACACAGCATGCATTTTCTGTTTGACCTGTGGCCTAGCCTGTAGTTGGAGAAATGGAGATGCACAGTGTTGCCAACTTAGCGAGTTTGCAGACCCCTTTAGAGACAAGGTTTGTAAATTGCTCAGTGCAAAGAAAGAGAAGTAATGGGAACCTGGAATTTCTTTTTTCATGCGTCTAATAGACATGAACAAGTTCTTTGAAAAACATCTATGACCTTTGAAACATGTCTACTCTTCATGCTCTATGTTGACTATGGTTTCAATAATAATAAACATACATTTGCATAAAGCATCCATATTTGTCCATGCCCATTGTGGCGGGAGGAGCCAACGACAGACACAGTGGGCGTGGCGTCAAGCCTCGGAGAGGTTTTTATTAAACAATATATCAAAATAAAGTGTCCAGAGGGGGAAAAGTGTCCAAAATAAACAGGGATCTGGTGTCCTCGTCGTGCTGCGGGGCTGTGCAGGAGGGCAGTGTTCAGGAGGGAAGGGTCCAGGGAAGGGGCGGAGTCCGGTGGCCGCACGCGCTCCCCTCTCGGGGCCGGGAGCGAGTGGCGGCGGCGTCTCTTGCGCGGCTTCGTCCATCTTCGGAAATCCCGGCGCTTCTGGGGGATTCGGCGGCCCGGCATCCTGGCCCGTCAGCCGCCTAACAGGTGCGGCAGTCCTCCTCGACGCTCCCTTCCTGGACCCACGAGGACACCAGCGTGCATGCACGGGGGAGAGACCGGTCTCCCGAGGAGAGGCGCGTTCGGCATTTAACGGCGGCGGTGATGAGGCTCTATTCACGTCAGGTCCGCCTCATCACACGCCGCCAGCCCTGGCTGTTTCAGCGCCCCTCCTCTCTCACACACCCACTCCTGTCGGGAGCCTGGTGAAGGGCGGCGAATATGGGACGGGGTGGTGATGAAGGACAGGGGGGAGGCAGCCGACTCGTCACACCATGTTGATTAGAGTATTAAAAACTTGAAAAGTATTAATTTAAGGTACATTTAGAACAAATTAACAAATTAAAATATGCAATTAAATTGCGATTAATCACGAGTTAACTCATGCCAATCGTGATTAATTGTGATTAAAAAAAAAAAAAAAATCGATTTATAGCCCTAGTTTAAATAAATAATTTTTTTTAATTTAAAATATTTTTTCTACAATTTTTTTTATATATTGTATTTTTTTAACGTAAATAATAATGTATATTATGACCAGTATTAATGTTTGTGGCATCTTTTTGATGAGACAGAATTTAACAGAAATGGTCAAAATAATTTTGGGCACTGAGGAAAATATAATTATTGAAGGCTTTTATATTTTAAAACTACGCTCAAAGTTTTCTGCAACTGAAGAGCACCACGAGGCATATAATTCAGCCCTGAGTGGCTGTGGGTGTGGTAATGGGATATTTGAGAGGTCTTTTCCTCTGATTCATGTTGCTATGAGCGAGCAGGTTTTGTTTCTCTTAACAGTCAGGCTCTTTAAAACAGATGAGGACTCTCAACGCTGACACTCATTTAAAATGGCTTTATTCTGAGCACCATTACAGTTAAGGCATAATCCTGCATATTAAACACGAGTGTTTTGTCCAGTGGGATTCTATAATTTATCCTGAAAAATGCAAAGTAAGCATCCCTCTCTCGCAACCTGTCAGGCTACATTAATTGGTATCATTACTGTGCATCATTATATCAGTTGTATTGTGCAAGAGTTTGTGTGTGAGTGTGAGAGAGAGGGCTGGGATTGAGGCTCCGTGTTAATGATTCAACAAACTTGGCAGTACTGGGAACAGAGCAGAAGAGCTCATTGTGAATAAAAGGGAACAGACTGTCCGCGCTAAGTAATGATTATTTACACTCCTATGGCCTCCTAAAGACAGAATTAAACACGTAGAACCTTCAGAAATAAATTTCATGCTGATTTTGTGCTCAGGAAACTTTTCTTATTATTATCAATGTTGAAAATATTCGTTTTTTTTTTTTTGTAGAAAACGTAATCGATTTTTCTGAGGATTCTTTGATAAATAGAACACTATTCAAAATAAAACAATTTTGCAACATTAAAGATACTTTTACTCTAATTTTTGATAAATGTAATGCAACCTTGCTGAATAAAACAATTTATTTTAAAAAAATCAATAATGTAACTGATATCAAACCTTTGAACAGTTGTAAATAATCATCAGCGGTTCTGGCTATGATACTTTGGCATGCAACACCCAAAAAACACCTTAAACCAGATGTTTCTGCTGGTTTTAGATGGTTTAAGATCTTTATGGTTAATCTTCTCCCAGCCTCGCCAAGCTAGTTATTAAAAGTGTCAAAATCCATCTAAAAAATAAAAACCAGGCCAGCTAAAACAAGCTTCAGTTCAGTTGTTCAAGCTTGTTTTTTTCAGTTTAAGTTTGTATTGCATTTCAAATCATCTGCCTTGAGCAGAGGTGTGCTAGTACTTTTCTAAGGAATAGAGAAAGGCAAACAGGAAGAGAAAGAGAAAGTGAGAATAAAAGAGTGGAGATTAGTTAGAAAACTGGCGATAGTCAAACTCTTTGATCACTCACATGTAGAATGACGCCCTTCTCCAGCAGGCTCTGCTTTTTGGCAGTCATTACAAAGTAGTGCGTGTCATCCTTATAGTAGACAATGTTTTCCAGGTCAATTCCTGTGGAGGCAAACCAAAAGAGCTAAATGAGCTAGCGGGAGGAAGAGATTGAAGTGGAGATGTGACAGACAGCATGTCAAGTGGGAAAAATAGGGGGAGAGAGATAGAAAGAGGAAGTTGTTTGCATCCGTTCACAGATGTAATTAAGTTCAATCTGTGCGGTGGATAATGCGCCCAACACCCTCCAACAGAACAGAGAGAGAGAGGAATAACAGTGATTATACAACTCAGAAAACATCGACAAAAACTGCCAACTCAGCACAAAGCACAGGGACAGCTCTTTAATACGAGATTCTTCAAGTATGTGTTTCCTACACTGCTAGATCTTCTAGAAGTACCTCAGAAAGATTCTCTAAAAGTATAACAAGAGTTCTTCTGTTAGCTATGAGCTGTAGTTGTTATTGGTCTGACAGATATATTCAATACGACTGCTTGTTGTACCTGTGGCTTCTCTAAGGTCCTGGAAGAACTTCTGGTTGAAGATGAAGGCTACTCCACTGATCTCCTCCACCTTTGCTTCTGCAGTTGTGTTGCGGTTAATGAAGTTAGCTGTGATAGCAATAGCCAATTTGCCCCTAAACTCCTTCCTCCTGAACCCTGGAGAGACAGCAAACATTCATAAGAATAAACACCAAAATGTTTATGCAGATCGACAACAGATCAGTCAGATTTCCAATGACTAAAAACTAGATTTTTTACATATTTTAAGAAAATGTGAGTGGTGATGCCCATGCAAAATCCCAACACATTACTAGGTGACATTTTGAGTGTTTTGAATGTGAATGTGAAAAATTCACAAAAATCTAACCTTTCATTGGATTTAAAATGGGGGAAATATCATTATGAAATAAATGTTTTTCTCTAATACACATTGGCCACAATGGCACCCTTTTATTCAATACTTTTTGAAACCTCCAGTTTAACAGCTCTAAATTTTCTCCTATAATGCCTGATGAGGTTAGAGAACACCTGACGAGAGATCAGAGACCATTCCTTCATCCAGAATCACTCCAGATCCTTTAGATTCCCAGCTCCATGTTAGTGCTTCTTCTCTTCAGTTCACCTCACTCATTTTCTATAGGGTTCAGGTCAGAGGACTGGAATGGCCATAGCAGAAGCTTGGTTTTGTGCTCAGTGACCCATTTTTGTGTTTGGACTATTGTACAGTTGGAAGATCCAAACATGGCCCATTATAAGTCACTGATTGATTTTTTTATCTGTTGGTATTTGATAGAATCCATGATGCCATGTGTATAAACAAGATGTCCAGGACCTCCAGCAGAAATATAGGCCCACAACATCAAAAATTACTTTTTTGTAATATACCTAAAGTACCTTTTTATGATAAAAAGGTACTTTTTATCCCTGTGTTCACCAAACCCATCTGAGTGTTTGCTGCTAAAAAGCTCATTTTTGAGTCGAGTTTCATCTGACCATAGAAGCCAGTCCCATTTGAAGTTCCAGTCGTGTCTAAAAACTGAATATGCTAGAGTTTGTTTTTGGATGAGCTAGGAGAATTTTTCTTGAAACTCTCCCGAACAGCATGTGGTGATGTAGCGGCTGTTTGACCTTTTTTTTAAAGGTTTTCTGATCCCGAGACTCAACTATTTTCTGCAATTCTCCAGCTGTGGTCCTTGGAGAGTCTTTAGTCACTCAAACTCTCCTCCTCACCGCGCATTAGGACGATATAGACACGCGTCCTCTTCCAGGCAGTTTCGTAACATTTTCTGTTGATTGGAAATTCTTAATTATTGCCCTGATGGTGGAAATGGGAATTTTCACTGCTCTAGCTCTTTTCTTAAAGCCACTTCACTAATTTGTGAAGCTCTATTTTTTGCTGCCCATCAGAAATATAGTCTTTGTTTTTTCTCATTGTGATGGATGATTAAGGGAATTTGGGCTTTGTTTTCCCTCCTATTTATATTTCTGTGAAACAGGAAGCCATGGCTGGATAATTTCATGTTCCTTATCACCCTGGAGTGCTTAAAATTGTGAATATGAATAGGAATATACTTCAGAGATATTTTACTCATAAGAATTTCTAGGGGTGCCAATAATTGTGTCCAACGTGCATTTGAGAAAAACCTTTATTTCATAATATTTCCCCCCATTTTAAATTCTTATTAACCAATGAAAGGTTAGATTTTTGTGAATTTTTTAAATAAAAGATCAAAAGGATTAACAATGCAGATTAATTTTCACATCCTTCTTTGATCATATTTACCAAGGGTGCCGATATTTTTGGCCATGACTGTATATATAAAAGCATTTGAACATCCTACTGAAAGAATCTTGTGAATATCTAATCTTGAAAATATATCAAATGCACTAAATCCACATTATAATGATTTCTGAAGGATCATGCGACACTGAATACTGGAGAAACGGATCCTGAAAATTCAGCTGTGCACAGGAATAAATTACATTAAAAAAAGAAAAAAGAATTACACAATTTTACTCATTTTAATTAAATAAATGCTGCCTTGGTGTGCATAAGAGACTTCTTCCAACAAACATCTGAACGTTAGTGCAAGTCTACAAGACCCCCCCCCCCCCCCCCCCCATTTCCCCCCCAAGTTTATTCACTTAGTCAAGTATAAGCACACTTCTCTTAAATAAGCAGCATGATTTGAGATATTATTCATGTCTGCAGGACAATTTACACACTGGAGGTTTGTTCAAATCCCTTAGCAAGCACCACTAATTATTATTGTTCCTGTCTAGACAAGAACTAAAGATTCAAAGAGAGGACATTCTCAATTCTGATTTTATATGAAGTGCTATATTCTTACCTGACAGCGTGTTTCTCCTCCCATCAGCCCCAATTATGACGTCGAACTCTAGCTCATTGACTGGATGTGTTCTGGGGTAGACCTCGGCTCTCCACCCAATTCCTGGAAAAACCAACAGCATGTTCAGCAATCCTTTCTCCGCAAGACATGGTATCCGTTCAGGATATGCCTAGGCTCTTTAGAACGACTGGTATTTATGTGGAAATAGAAACAAACGAATGGAACTGCTGAACTTTAGCATGGAGAGGACGTGAGAAAGTGATCTTACTCTCATTCTCTTGGTCTTCTGGTGGTTCAATGAGGCCTTTGAACTCTACGTTGACGTGAATCTCGATGCCAAGGAGAAGAGCTACCTTCAAGAGCATCAGCTGCAACTGACGAATACCTGCAGTAAGAGATTACAAAAAGCACATCGGAGACTCCATTAACACAAGGTATTAAAATCTGACTCAAAATGTGGACAAAACATTCTAGAGAGGTTCCTCTGATTAGAAACATCACTACCACAAGTTCAATTCATGTTCTTCTTGGCCAAAACTGTTCTATCTTGCTGGAAAAGTTTAAAGACCTTGTTTTGGCAGGTTTTCCCAAACACATCCCCCACAATGATTATGTGAGTAGGCATCTATTCAATGTCTGGGATGACTCAAGAGTATGTATTAGTATTTACACTACACTTGAACACCTCGGAAGGTGGTTTGAGTAATTGAAAGTCTCCAATGTGTGTCGTAACCCATCTACGTTTAGTGCTCTCCTCTATCTGTCATGTGTAATGTCTGCACTGACAAAGTTAATTTCTCTCTAAAAGAAAAATAGTTTGATACACTACTTACTGATATGGTCGATGGCTCCAGCACAAAACTTGCCGTAGAACTTCTTGGCTCCAAGACCCCTCAGATCCTGAATAGTGAAAGGCCAAAGATGGAGCACATTGTTTCGGGAGAATGCATCCCTCTTCTCCAACAAAACCACCTTGGCTCCAAGGAAGCCCAGCTCTATGGCTGTACGCAAACCACACGGTCCAGCTCCAATAATCAGACACTGAGAAACAATTCATAAAAAAACAAATCATCAAGCCACAAAGTCCATAAAGAATCTATTTTAAGTAATACCAGAACATTGCAAGTTTGAGAACTAATAACCAAAACACTCTCTTTCACCCCAGGGAAACTTTCATACTTTGGTGTTGGCACAGGCCCTTCCTTTTTTGTATTCTTTGTGGCTGGCGCGCTTGTCTAACTTGGCCCAGAGAGCTTTGGCTTTCCAGTAGTTGAGCTTGGACTTGAGTTTGTGGTAGAACACACGGTATTCATTGGGCTTGAGTTCCAGGAAGTCACAAAGCTCTTGAAAAGCCTTGAGAGTGCCTTTGCAGGTGGTGGCCTGGACGAAGCGGTCAAAGAGCACGTGGGACTGATTCACCCCTTCTCCCACCACATTGACACCTCCATCTCCCATGGTCCCTTGACCCGACGAGCGGGAATTATGGGACAGGCCCCGTCCAGCTTACTCAGAGTCTCTCTGTTTGCAATTCAACTTCCGCCATAGGTCATTGTCACCCTGAATGAGGAAAAAAAAAAAAGAAAAAAAAGTTATCAAATATTTTATATATACACATCACTGTGGCACATGTGGAAATGCACAAAACTATGCAGAAGTAAAAAAAAATTGTTTATTGAATATTTTGGACCTAGAAAGGACCAAGAAGCTTTAATAAAGACTTAGCATTAGAAAGAGCAGAGAATGCCCCATGCATGCCCTTATCTCGGAGTCAGTGACCACAGGAAGTCTGATGAACGCACAGAAACCCAAACAGGAAATGCTGTAATATTGGAAGTTCATGCATTCTACTGTGAAAGAGACACCCCAGACATGATAAACCAACCACAGTGCTGCATGAATAACAAAAACTATTGCTGACACCAAGTCCTAATCAGGTGTAAAAATCAAGAGTCTTGCGTCGCCAAACCTTCATCAGCTTGCTTCTCTTTAGAGCTTATTTTGGTCAAGAACTGGCTATTCGAACTGACATGTAAAGCAACCAACCACAGCTTACTTTGCATTTAAATGGTGAGAAAGTCTCACAAATGTGTCTCTCAGAATGTTGCATTCTTCAAAACGGGCTGACAAGACCAGATCTCGTTGACATTGGCCAACAAAGGGGGAAAAAAGCCCAGAAATGCTGATAACCAAACATTTCGGCAACAGTGTGCAGGAAACCTCTCCAAAAGAATATTTTTAAAGCAAAAAATTTATACATAATACAGACCCATCAAAAGAATCACATTTAGACAGTTTTTCAATCGGGTAACTTAAATGGGGGGCTCGGGGCGTTGAATATCATGTTGGACAGGGTGTGGCCTTTGAATCAAAAAGTTTGAGAACCACTGCCGTAAAACATTGTTGTATAAGGACACTGAATAAGGGTTTTGACGGTGAGGAAATTTCCCCACCGGTTAATCGACGTGTGACAACACCGGTAATACCGGTATCACCGTGGTGGTGGTGGTGGGGGGGGGTCGTGTGAGTTTTCCCTCTTTTCCTCGCTTTCCTTTGGTTTTAAATAGCTTGTAAAAGCACCGTGTGCATTTTACTTTCACTTTCAAATTAGTGGCAATTCGGTGTCAAGCAGTTTGTTTTTAGGTCGCTCGAGTTTTCACTCTTTCCCTCACTTTCCTCCATTTTTAAATAGCTTGTAAAAGCACCGTGTGCATTTTACTTTCACTTATAAATTAGCGCCAATTCGGCATCAATTGCTTGAATTCAATTCAAGCAACAACAAAATACAACATAACTTATTAACAAAACTAATAAAAATACACCATGCTATATGCCTAATATATTAAAAAAAAAAAAAAAACTTACAAATTTGAAATAGTTACAAAACTGAACAGTTCTCTAACTGAACTAAATGATTTTTATTACTATTAAAAAAATAAAAATGACGGTGAGGGACGGTGCCGCAGTGGGCAAGTGACGTAACCGGTGTTGCGGCTTAACACCGGTATCACCGCCAACACAGTCTACCGCAGCAAGCCTACGCTGAATGTGGCCACACAGTTAACTGTCAGCCACTGAAATAGAACATCTAAAATATCACAAATTAGCAGTTTGTCAAGGCCAAGGACATGCACACACTCCCTTTAAACAAATTCAGACTCACACACACTGCTAAGGTGTGGTCTAGATGAAGGAAATATCCACCTTACAGAAAGCCGAAGAAAGGGAAGGTAGGTGAAGGGTTAGTGTGAGGGTCCTTTCACTCGGTTCCAGCTCTAGTGTGCTGTGAAAACACACTCCTGACCTCACCGCTCTGAAACTGCTGCGCCAGCAATTGGCTCAACACCACAGCCAGCCAATAAAAGCCTCAGTGTCACAAAGTCACAAGACATGATGTAATGATATCAGCCTTACATGTAGGGCTGTCATAACAATGACATTTTAGCTGAAAACTGGTTGCATTACAAATAATTACAATTAAAAAGCCCTTGCAGTGTAAGTTTAATACACAGACATTTATTAATGACAATTAAATGAAGCCTTTTGTTTTGTGTATAGAAATTATAATTAACATTAGCAATACTACTACTACTACTACTGCTACTACTACTACTACTACTAATAATAATAATAATAATAAACAACAACAGGAATAGATCACATTTACATTCACACTGACGTCAATTTGATTAGATTTCATTGCTGTAAATATTATTTGATGCACTTAAAATTCCCTGATTGAGTAGCAATATTTGACTAACATTTATAAAAAAAAAAAAAAAAACGGTTATCTCCATCAGGTGATTCTAAAACAATGGAGACAGACCTATAACCATATGAAGTATACAAAGACTTCATGTTTTCATATTAAACAAATGGATTTTGAAGTCTTGAAGTATTCTGTCCTGTACATTTCGCTACACATGTCAGCTGTTGCACTGGCTTTGAATACTGGAAAGGCGTGTGAATGCACTGCTGAGGCAGATGGATCTGGTTACCCGTTTCCTCTCTCTATTACTCTATGACACAACACTAATGCTTCAAAGGGTTGAACTTTTTTGCAAGGCAGCGGTTGGGTAAACAAATACGACATTGAAATACATTGACATTCAAAGTACAGCTCATTTAACAAAGGTTGCTGAAAGAAACTTTTCTATTGCAGGGTATGCAGAAATTGACCCTCACAGGACAAATATAGATTTTTTTTTCTGGTTGTCCTCATGCGGCTTTAATTCTGTTAGCACCTGAAAGCCGAGAACCTCGGCATGTATATGATCAGAGAACCTCAGCGGTGAAGCTTGGGTTACACTGTGAGCCCAGCTGTGTTATGTATCAGTGCAGACTAACCTGTTTAAAGCCCTCAAGTAGTTACAACTGAGGAGCCTGACTCCTCAAGAGCATGGGAAGAAGCGGGTTTCACATATACACACACACCCCAAGTTGGTCAGCCATAACATCCATACAGAATCTGCATACTTTTTCTGTGCTGATGAATGAATGAATGAATGGAGGCATCTATAGCGCTTTGTGTAAAAAGCGCTTTACAGTCATATGGGGGGGGGGTCACTACTGATGGTGGAGTACAAAGAATTATATGGAATGGATTTAAGTTAAACTGATTATCAAAAAAAATATTGGATTTAAAAACAAATATAAGGAGCGGGGATGTGTAGAACTTCAAAAACAACAGCAGTTAAAATCATGAAATCTGCAGAGCTTTTTATGGAATTCTGTGGATTCCATTCAGGACTGGCCAAGAAGGAAGCTGACCATGTGCATGGAACTACAACCATCCAAATATTTGTGAAACATGGGGTTTAATTCTATGGAGATTATTTTGTGGAGGATATTGCAGCATTTTTTTTTAGCACTAGCCTAATGATTAATCAATAAGTCATTTATCATTTCTGGAACAGAACAGAATATTCCCTGATAATACCATTTGAATGACCATAAAAAACTCAGAATGTTTCCCTTAAAATCTTTATCCATCACTATACAGTGGAGCAAATAAGTATTTGATACACTGCCAATTTTTCGAGTTTTCCCACTTACAAATAATGGAGAGATCTGTCATTTTCATCGTAGGTACACCTCAACTGTGAGAGACAATATAAAAAATAAATCAGAAAATCACATTGTATGATTTTTAAATAATTAACTTCCATTTTATTACATGAAATAAGTATTTGATCACCTACCAACCAGCAAGAATTCTGGCTCTCACAGACCTGTTAGTTTGTCTTTAAGAAGCCCTCCTATCCTCCACTCATTACCTGTATTAATTGCAACTGTTTGAACTCGTTACCTGTATAAAAGACACCTGTTCACACACTCAATCAATCAGACTCCAACCTCTCCACTATGGGCAAGACCAAAGAGCTGTCTAAGGACACTAGGGACAAAATTGTAGACCTGCACAAGGCTGGGATGGGCTACAGGACAATAGGCAAACAGCTTGGTGAGAAGGCAACAACTGTTGGCGCAATTATTAGAAAATGGAAGAAATTCAAGATGACTGTCAATCTCCCTCGGACTGGGGCTCCATGCAAGATCTCGCCTCGTGGAGTATCAATGATCCTAAGAAAAGTGAGGGATCAGCCTAGAACTACACGGGAGGACCTGGTCAATGACCTGAAGAGAGCTGGGACCACAGTCTCAACGGTTACCATTAGTAACACACTACACCGCGCACAAGGTCCCCCTGCTCAAGCCAGCACATGTCCAGACCCGTCTGAAGTTTACCAAAGACCATCTGGATGATCCAGAGGAGGCATGGGAGAAGGTCATGTAGTCACATGAGACCAAAATATAAATTTTTGGTATAAACTCCACTCGCCGTGTTTGGAGGAAGAAGGATGAGTACAATCCCAAAAACACCATCCCAACCGTAAAGCATAGGGGTGGAAACATCATGCTTTGGGGGTGCTTTTCTGCAAAGGGGACAGGACGACTGCACCGTATTGAGGGGAGGATGGATGGGGCCATGTATCGCGAGATTTTGGGCAACAACCTCCTTTCCTCAGTAAGAATATTGAAGATGGGTCGTGGCTGGGTCTTCCAGCATGACAATGACCCCAAACACACAGCAAGGGCAACTAAGGAGTGGCTCCGTAAGAAGCATTTCAAGGTCCTGGAGTGGCCTAGCCAGTCTCCAGACCTGAACCCAATAGAAAGTCTATGGAGGGAGCTGAAACTGTTGCCCAGCGACAGCCCCAAAACCTGAAAGATCTGGAGAAGACCTGTATGGAGGAGTAGGCCAAAATCCCTGCTGCAGTGTGTGCAAACCTGGTCAAGAACTACAGGAAACGTCTGACCTCTGTAATTGTAAACAAAGGTTTCTGTACCAAATATTAAGTTCTGTTTTTCTATTGTATCAAATACTTATTTCATGCAATAAAATGGAAATTAATTATTCAAAAATCATACAATGTGATTTTCTGGATTTTTATTTTATATTCTGTCTCTCACAGTTGAGGTGTACCTACGATGAAAATTACAGATCTCTCCATTCTTTGTAAGTGTGAAAACTTGAAAAATCGGCTGTATATCAAATACTTATTTGCCCAACTGTATTTATAACTTCTACAACTGTTGAAGAACCTGGATTCATTCAAAAAAATTAATTCTTAAACTACTCAAGATAAGAGAGACTTTGATCATTGCAACAAACCAATGCTAAAACGCTTGTTCCTCACAGCACTGACTCATGGGAAGATGAAGAGCCAGGTTACATAACGCTGCAATGCCCTATAGCCATGTTAAAGCATAACATAATACGAACTCCCAGCATGCCTGAACACTTCCAAAACAGGGCCTGTTATAGTGAATGCAGGTCTATATCCAGCACCTTTTTCACAGAGGAAACGCTGCACATTTCTGCCATGGTGTGACCTGTCACTATAGATATATTCAATTTCAGACACCGCAATCTGTCCCTCGTCACTCAGCAATGTGGTGTTGGCGATATATAACAGCTATGAATACGCACTGAACTTTGTATGACACGAGAGAAACAGAAGATAACCATTATGGACATGCTGATAAACAACTTTACAGAGACACAAGACATACGGAAACAACAAACCACAAATCCATTCAACTTTACAGCAAGAAGACCTGAATAAATAACCAATCAGATAAATATACAACCCACCTTCACTCGCCTGTGACTGTGTACACAAGAGGGGGTCCAAACAGACTGTTTCAATTCAAAGCACACTTTCTAAAACACACAAAGCATGAATTTTTTAACTTTATGGAGAGGTTGTGTCACTCTGGGCTAAAAATAGACCACATTACATGTCTGCATGGACTGTACAAAAGCTCTCTCCACACATTTCTTCCTGTGGGGACATCATATATTTCCAGTATGCTTCCTGTAAGGATATGTGGAAGGGAGACATGTGTCAGTTTTAGCTTATAGAGGAAGGATTTTATACTCTGAGGACTCTCGATGATGACAAATAACAACTGGAGACTCTTAAAATTACATAGAGGGAAGTACTATATTAATACTACAGTTTCATGTCCATTCTGTGTGTCAGTTAGGGGTTAATACGGTTTCATACAGGGCTCATGTGCCTTAAATGTCCATGACGTTTCCAGTCATCTGGAAAAACCTGGCATGAATGAAGGAATTAATGATTGGATTCACAAAAAAGCTATTTCAAGCCAACATAGCTCAGTAAAATGAGAAAAAATAAAAAAAATAAAACACTAAAATATTTTCCATGACTTCACATGGAAATCACACTTAAAATTATTCTTAAAAAGATGCCATCAAAAACAAATATATAAATGATAAAACTTATAAAATAAATACATAAATACAAACACCCTCAAGATAATGGCATCTTTAGTTAAAAAAAAATAATAATTTCAACAATTTGTTTTTGTTTTAGAAGGTGTTTATAATTAATGTATTTATTTTATACATTTTATACTTGTACACTTGTTAAAACTGAAATATTGATGATTTATAATGTGTTTTCATGTTTTATTGAGCATTCAGAGTGTGGGTGGAAAACAACGATCAAACAATTTAGGCCACGTTCACACAGCAGCAGAATGCGGTTGGTCAGTCCTGTATTTGAGTCCTTAATACGGTTACGTTCACACACAGTTCGGTTATTTACGGGTGTGACAACCGCATTCTGTAACCGAACTCACACCTTTACATTTTCAGGACTCACAACAGCATTCTCGGAACACACGTGCTGTGTGAACGGAACAGGACTGGACAACTAGTTGTCCGTCACGTCATACAGCACGAGAGAGAGCCGCTTTGCTGCACAAACGTGCGTCTACCGTGTGTTACGTGTTTTTTGGTAACTTACAGTGACAGAGAAATGAGCTGCGTGTCATCTGAAATTTTTAGATCCCGTCAATTTTCCCCTGGAGCTGCTCCCGTCAGTTTTGTATTCTGCGTGCGTCCGCACGATTCAAATGCTCCGCTCTCCACCCAAATTTAAAAGCTGCCGTCGGTTAATGAAGATTTGACGAATGAACTCATGGCTGGATTGGACCCTTGTCGTGTCAGAAAGTGATAAGACTTTCAGTTTTATAGATGGCACCATCTTTGATTTTACATTGGTCACTGTCGCTATGGTTACTGGTGTGGAATGCGGGCTTGACTCCCATCGCACATTCATACAGGCAGTACTCTAAACAACTGTAAACTGCTGTGTGAACAGGACATTTCGAGACTCACACCTGTAAAGAAAATGCGGTTGTCAATCCCAAAAACCAAACGGGTTCCATAAATGCATTATTATCAGACATCTTCATTTTTGGGTGAGATACTCCATTTAATTAAAAGCAGGCACAGTTATCAGCCAATTCTGATAATGTCAATGTGGCCAAATATCTACTGATTATTATTTAGAGCTGCCGATATCTGTAGCGAAATGCAAGTCATGGTGCAGTACATGTTTACCACTGACACAATTTAGATAAACCTTCTCTATCTAAATTCAGTCGAACAATGTCAAGTTTATTATATAGTTCTATAATTTATCTATAATTATGTATCATTTAAAAGTTTATTGTTCCTAGGAATTCACCAGATAACATTCAGAAAACAAATAAAATCACTGTCATAGGCTCATATCACAGCCTATGAAGGGAAAGATTAAATATTTTAAGATACTTGCCGTGGTGAGATAATGCACATAAGTCATATCTCAAGATATGAAAAAAAAATAAAAAAATAAAACCTTATTGTACTAGATGACAACTCAATGTATCTCCCATACATTTATCTCATAGAAAGAATCTGCACAAGTCTTTTATTCTTTGTTTGGCTGTGATTTTCCCCTGAGAGCGAAGGGGCTTCCTTTAGCAGCACATAAAACATTAGGCTGTGCCGTCTATCAAGCAGATGTGATGTCTCCATCTACTGTGCCTTTCCCTCCAGACAATCAGGTGAGACGGAGTGCTGTCGCTATGGAAACATCACCAAAGGAGCATGACATCATTATGATGGAGGAGGGGCACCAAGTCAACAGAGCCGCATGTGGGCAGGTAAACAAAGCAAACTGATGTGGGTGAGGCAAACTGGGCCATTATCCACCTGAAATTGCTGCTTTTCCTTTCTTCTTTTAAAACAATGGCAACAGCTGTGAAACTCCTGATTTAAAAAATAGCAAATCCTTCCAAATTGAGTTACAGAAATGCCTGTGTTTGCAATATTGCCCATAATTATCATCTGAACACCACACCTCAGTGACTGTGTACAACAGTTTGATTCATTCTTAGAGTATCATCTGCACTTTGATTCTTTGGGCATTGCCGTTTAAATTACAAGATTGAGTTTGTCAGGCCAATTAAACAACAAATACATAAATGTAAAAAAACAATATGAACTCAGCTTTAAAATGCAATAACTAGAGAAAAATTAAGTCAACAAAAACAATGACACTAAACATAAGAAATCGGCAATACAAAGCTTGAGAAATGAATCTATCAGATAAAATAAAAACCTGTATAGTATAAAGTTTTTTTTTTTTTAAATAACAACGGGGTTTGGAACAACATGAGAGAATTTTTATGTTTGAATGAACGGTTTCTTCCTTTAAACAAATCACAGTCTATATGTTTGTCTATACCACAGATGGCGTAAACTTAAGAACTTAAAACTTAAGTTCTGTCATCAATAAGCTTTCCATAGTTTATCATTTTCCATAACAGCAAGAACAACATTAAAGGTCATGGCCCACAAACACAGACGCTCCCACAAACAGAGACACACACTTCATTATGAAAACAAGAAAACAGATGCTTTTTTCCTTACCGAAAAATTCTAAGCTTGTTGTCGAGTGTTGATATTTTATGAGACAAATAAATGCACATTTTGA
Source organism: Barbus barbus (assembly GCF_936440315.1). Classification (NCBI taxonomy): domain Eukaryota; kingdom Metazoa; phylum Chordata; class Actinopteri; order Cypriniformes; family Cyprinidae; genus Barbus; species Barbus barbus. Next base: position 24,783,175 of record NC_136750.1, read on the forward strand.
CCCAGTTATTTGTGAGTCATCTGTGTTATCTCAGGTCTATTCAATGAATCACAGTATCTATGGAATGTCCTGTAAAATATTTTATGGTTTAAAGAGATCCAGAACAATACAACGTTGTTCTTGTCACTTTTAAAATCAACATTTTCATTAAGTTTCATTAAAATTAAATGAGACTGTTGTGTGCCATTTAGGACTAAGGGCAGCTATATTTCTATATTGCTCTCAAAATTACATGATGCAACTGAGACACATTGAGAAAGTTGATAACTTTCAATATTTTTATAACAAAATTACAAATGGTTATCAATTTTTAATCATTTAAAATATTGTTCATGAAGCAAAAATAAATGTCACTTATGCCCTAGCCTTACTCTTCATTTAAATGTTTGACTTCCTGGATTTCTCTAGATATGTTCATATTTGCATGGCTTTCCATAAATAGAAATGTGTGGTTGATAACAGATATTGGCACCAGAATTACACCAATAATAAAAACACCAAGATTCATTCAACAAACCTCTTTTTGAATCATATCCAACAAAAGATCTGCTCAAAGTTTCAGGTTTTACAAATACTTTAACCATCTTACTCTAATTAACTCTCCTTGAAACTTGTACAGTTGATCCATATAAAGAGTGCATCCAACCAAGATGTTGAACAAATACAAAAAAATTTTGCATTCAAAAAAACTAGAAAAAAAACACACTGATTTCCACACACACCACACAATTGACCAGCAATCATTGTTAAACTTGTGCAGATTGCTAGAATTCCAGATGTAAACAGTGATTATTATATCCCCACTGCTCCATCGGGTCATGTTAGGCTTAATAATGATTTAGAGATACTGAAATTCCTGCTGCAGTAGTTATTTTAGTACAACAGCTGTTTGAAAGAAGCATGATATCCAAAATCTTAAATCATATCATCTGAAATATCAAGGAAGTTTTGGGCATGCTCAGCCAGGTGCAAAGACTTTTCATGCCCTGGTAAAACTTAGAAAATTATGATGATTCAGTGTTATTCATTATTAAAGAATTTCATTCATGAAGTCCAGATACCCAAACGGAAAACATGCATGATACAGAGAGCAACAGAGCTTCTGTTTAAGACTCTATAAGCTCTGCAATGCTATTCGACTGCTATAAAACACGCTTACTCTGTCTGTTAGGTTTCATTAGAAATGTAAATTACACCAGACACACCTTTCAGACTGAAACAGGCTGAGGAAACAACCGCGTGTCATCTTACATATCATCTCCCACTTCAGCAAAGTAAACAGACGCGGTAGTTTGTTACTGTACGTGACTATGCACAGTTGCCTGGTCTCCAAAAAAGACAACAAGACTAATCCGGTGAATACAGCATGCTGATCTAATCCCACGTGGTGAGGGTGGGGTTAACTCCGACTCACAGGGTAAACAAGCCTCCAGACAGCAGGGCCGTGACTGTCGTGACTGACCCAGACCTGCCAAAGCTTTGGCTTTACCTGCGTTATTCAATCAATGACAGCACACAAACCGCCAAACAGCTGCAACCCTGATATGAGATCGACGGGGTAAATCACTGATTACATGGTGAAGTTAGACTACTTAAAGGAACCGTTCACCCAAAACTGAATTATGTCAGCATTTACTCGATCTCATTTGGATTTAAACCTGTGACTTTCTTTTGTGCAACAAAAAAGGAAACCGTTATTACTGTTATGGTAGTTACAATGAATGAGGTTTGGAGCTGTCAAGCTCCCAAAAAGATTTATTATTTTATATTGTATTTTAAATATACATAATATATATTTAAAATTAACTACTTAAATATATGGCATGAGCAAATAATAATTATTATTTTTTTCATTTTAGTGTAAATTATTACTTTAACCAACAAGTAATACAAAATGAAGCGCTTCAATCAAATTTCATATACGTCTTTTAAATAAATAGGACAGTCCCAAAAATAAATAAATTATACCTGAAAACTTTGTGAAATCAAAACAAACCACTTTTTTTTTTTATTACTTATGGTCTTTTGATGCGTTCATTTCATATCAGAATTACTCGTTTCTGGACTTACAACTTGGAAACTTTACGAAAATGCTTTCTCTCACTTTACCATTGTGACATTGTTAGAACAACCAACATAACAGACATTTCAACAAGTTTGTTCGGCAGCGACTTCTACACATTTAATTGATAACAGTATAATAGAAAGTGTAACTTGGTACACATTCAAAATTTTGCAAGAGAATAGAGAGATTAATTTGTGCAGTGAAAAAGTTGTTTTTTTTGGGATCCATTTTATTGTTTGCACAGCCATAGAGACAAATAATCTCAGAGGATGTAAACAGCACTGAGTATTGCTAACCTAAGAGTTTCCATCTCAATCATGTATAATAATTATTGTAATTCCAACAGGACATGAATCCGTATCTGCGATTACCACCTTCATTCCACACTGCTCATTGTGTATCCAACTATTTCAAGCAGGAGTTCATTAGAAGGAACTGTAGTACTGGTTTGACAGCTCATCTTCAGCAAACAGGCAGCTGCTGCCGAAAAAAAAAACAAAAAAACAAATCGAAACAGACATTAACAAAGTTCTACACATTCCCATCCCTTGCATATTGGTTTAGTAAATATTTGGCTAAATTTTATTAAACATTTAACTACGAGAATGCTTAAGATACAAGAATGCATAAGTACTTTAGCACTCTCCACAAAAGTATTTTACAAATCATAACCCATTCAAACAAATTAAGTTCTCAAATTCCATCTGGGCCTAAATGTAGGCTATTACAAGAGCATCAGTTTTTATTCTGAAAAATAACAACATGGAAACATAACTACAATAAAAATGAGGAGCTCATGAGAAACTTCCATGAAATTCTTTTTGACCAAGCTTCTGCAGTCTGAAACCTTTCATGCTTCGACATGCATCTTACTCCAACATCTGTGATCTCTCGCCACCTTTAACTACGCCAAGGGCCTGAGGATACATTTCTCCTAAAGTTCTGGTTGAAGACCAACCTCCATGGTTCAAATCCTCAAATCCTAACCTCAAACATTGTAAGGGAGGGGAAAAAAATGCAAAACTGGCCTGAAGTCAGGAGCTTGCGCCAACCAAGCAGAGGAAAAGAGTGGACTCCAAGTGTGAATGGAATACAAAATGATCTTCAATAGGCCTGTAACCAAAAACTCTCAGACAGATGCTAAGCACTTCAATGGGCTTTCATTAGAAGGAAAACAGACACATGCTGAATTACATTATAATCCAACAGCAATTTCGCAAACTATAGGTGACGGGTGAAATAAAAGCTTCTTTTGTGGAGTCAACGAGAGGACAACTGCAAAAGTAATGGAAATTGATATTAAAAAGGAAGACTGGCTCACTACTACTATCCCAAAAGCACTCACGAAAACAAAACAAAGCTCAAACACATAACACACGTGATGTCAAAGCAGGAATGTCAAGCATTTCCCATCACCCAAAGGATGAAAATTCAGTCCAAGAAAAAAATAAAATACACCCTTTGAGATAAGATACTTTCAGAAGTCCATAATCTTTTATTAAAATTACTGCAATGCCAATAATAGAATGTTTTACATATCTGGAATAATATTACAGTAGAATTATGGAAGCTTAAATGGGATCAAAAAGGCAGTTGATACTATGAAAACATACAGTAATTTAGAGAAATTAAAACTTACTGAAACTAAGCTTCAAATATGGCTCGCTCTGAATTTCCACAGCTTTCTAAAGACAGACCATTCAGATCATAGTTCCAGTTAAAACATCCAATATTGATATTAAGGGTGACTGTTTTGGGCACAAAAAAAAACACAAGAATATACAGTACATAAAAAAAAAAGTATATGACATTATTCCATTAAAGCTGACTCAACAAATCCAAGCAAACTCCAAGCAAGAGTTCCACAGCAAAAGTATAGTGGCAAAGAAAGCAAAGCTTGTAGCCAAAACCAACATCACTGGGTCCTGTAGGAAATCACCATTGTGTCTCTCTGGATTCTTCCAAATAAACAGCATGTGTGGAGACGGTTGCTTAGGAGGTGTAGATGAGGAGGCAGCAGAGAGAGGAAGCAAGAATCCTTTGCCAGTCGCTAGAAGTGAATGTGGGCAGAGCGCAGCGGCACCCTGGCACTGTGACGTCTTATCCAAGTGAGACACGCAAGCATGCAGAGGAATAGACTGGCAGATGAGTCGTGACAATGTCGGGGAAGTTTTTCCACCTCTTCTCTTTTTTTTTTCTAGGCTTGATTGTGTTTATGGGGTGCAGTCTAACATGTGTTAATGCTTCGCTTTTAAAAAAACCAAATTTTTCACATAATTTAAACTTTATTGCAAACCGCTCTGTCCCTTCCCTGATAAACGCGCTGATCATTTCCTGCTTTAATGAAACCCCTCCCTCAGAAATATGCAATGGGCTCAGATTGGTTAGCTGGCCCAGTGTGTTGTGATTTGTTTAAACCGCCTCTAGTGCGTGTCTGAACGTCCCGCCCCTCACATCATGAGGGTGACCTGCTTTTATCATCTGATCGTGGTTGTATCTCTCTATTAGTGCTACTGGATCTTAGCAATTCTGACTTTTTTTAATTGAGATTTTGAATTTGCATTTACCTTTATTTTTTTATTCTATGGTGGAAACCAGCTTCCACAGAAAAGAGCAATCTGGGCACAGATTATAACTCTTGAGTTCCATGAAAGTAAATGTCATGGGTTTTGGAAGACCTTATGTGAGAAAATTGTGCCAATTTAAATTTCTAGGTGAACTAGTTTCTAGGTGAGCTAGTAAGGGAAACAATAGGAACAAGTGAAACTTGAGGCTGAGGTGGTAAACAAGCTAATTTAATCTAATGTTAGCAGTTGTCAACCACCTGAGACCTAATGCAGTGTGTAGTCAATAAACAGCAAGAAGAGCTAATGTCCTGTCTGGAGTATGCTGTGTGTGCATGCATAAGTTACATCATATTTCCTAAACTTATTCTAACTTCAGATGTCCACTCTGATCTCATTGGATTTTATACAGCTCAGAGGGTTCTGCAGATTGAGGAAGTGTGTTTATGCAAAGGCTTTTAAGGAGTAAATCGCATGATATTTGACAGTATCAGCTGACACACTTTGCCTGACCTTAACGCAGTACAGCACAGCATAGTAGGATGATGTCATCAAAAACACGCTTGCATGGATAAAAAGAGTGAAGGTTAAAGAGGCAGTGTATAGACCATTTCAACGGATATTCGGCGGTATAAGGAAGTGACGTCTTTGTTCCTCAGACGCTTCCGGTTAGTGTTCGAGCGCATTCAAAACAATGGCAGCAGGCGCTTGATGCAAAGTGGGATTGCGATTGATTTATTTAATTCTGCTGTTTAAAATGTCAAAATTAAATCCTTATTGCTCGGTGATTAGGTGCTCCCTCTGGGCTGGAACTAACATTAATTTATAAATAATCGGAAATTAAAGGCTTTAGATGTTCGAGCAACGCGCCTGGATTGCAGCAGTGAAGCAGAATAGCCACTCGCAACTCAAGGATATAACTTACAATACACATTTCCATTCGGGTAAGGACAAGTTCTTGTTTTTTTCCATTTGATTCTTTGTATTTATTTACGTTAACGCTTCAAGTATGATGCAGCATTGTGTTTTCGTCATTGCTGACATATGCGCATAACGTTTTGATTCTTGCTTCATGAAAAAGGCCAAGCTTTTATTTCTGTTTTATTGCAAGCGTTATGTGGGCTATAATTAAATGAGTTCTCATTAGTTGTTTAGCTATCTTGTCAGCAGATAAATGCAGTGAGTAACACATTATAGAAATATACACTGTAAACTTGAATAGTGAAACAGTTAACTGCATTAGATTACAAAAGCTAACGGGAAACATTTTATATCACTTATTAAGCTCGTCTAATGTCCAACATGTGCTGATGTATTAAGCAATAATAGTATTATTTGTGCATGTTACAAAACATTTATATTATAAATAAATGCTGTTTATTTGTTCAAAGAATACTAAAATTATCTCAGTTTATAAAGAAATATTAAGCAGCACAACTTCTTTAAACACTGATAATAAATCAGCATATTAGAATGATTTCTAGAGGATCATGTGACACTGAAAACTGGAGTAAATATGTTGAAAATTCAGATTTGATCACAGAAATAAATTATATTTTAAAGCATATTAAAATAGAAAACCATTATTTTAAATTGTAATATTTCAAAAATATTACTGTTTTTGTCTATATTTTTGATCAATTAAATGCAGGCTTAATGAGCATTGGATGCTTCTTTCAAAAACATAAAAAAAAAAAAAATAGTAATAGTGCCCACACTTTTTACCTGTATGCGTGTTTACCTGTATGGCTGCCCACTGCTCCGGGTGTATGTTCACTACTGTGTGTGCACTTGGATGGGTTAAATGCAGAGCACAAATTCTGAGTATGGGTCACCATACTTGGCCACACAACACTTCCCCTTTCCCTTTAAATGTGCATAAAAAAAAAAACATACATACCCACATATATACTGTATTTAGTGTGTGTGCATTTATTAATCTGCATGTAGACTATACTTTTATCTTAAAAAAAAAAAAAAAAAAACACTAATAAAGGTTTATGCAAAACACGGTAGCCAGCATTGAATTGCATTCATCTTGTTTATTTGTGACCACATGATGGCTCAGATAGAGCATTCAAATGCTTTCTACACATATACGCAGCATCAATAAGAGCCGCTTTGAGCCGTCCGGAAGACTACTTTTAATGTTCTTTGTAAGTTTGCACCAGTCATATTTAAAGGGTAATTCTAATTTCTTTTTTTAAATACCTAACTTGCGTTTTCGCTAGACTTAAAAAGTATGCGCTGTAGGTTTTGATAGGTCTGAGATTTAAAAATGGCGCTACCGGAAATGCTTCAGGACCAGACATGCCCAGTAGCGTTCCAACGCCTTTGTTATGGTTTACGTCCTTGAAATGGTCTATAAATGTAGCACCACAAGATGCACCAAAACAGAACGGCAAAAGACAAGGATTATTTATTTCCGAACAGGTTTCCCAAACTCAAGCCACTAATTGAAAATAATTGCTATGTGGATCTATATTTCAAAAAAAAAAAAGTTAAAGAAAAATGACAAGAGCAAAAAAGACTTCGGTGACACTGATTGATTATCATCCGCTCAGAGGTCTTAAAAAAAAAAAAACAACCACACATTACTGGAAAAACATCCTTTTCACATAAATCTGACATTTTCATTTTATTATCTAGTTCTCAAAGGTTTTTGCTCATAACACAAGGTCATAAAGGTCAAAGCAAAAAGCTGCCATTTCCCATGAATCCAGGAGTACGCAGGCAAACATTTTCAAACAGAACTCAAAGTCACAGGAAAACATGCCGGACTAACATCTCTGGCATCTTACGTGACTCATTAGATTCCAGCAATGCTCAAAAGTCAACAGACGCAGTGGACAGCAAGCTCGAGGAAGTGCTTCTTCCTAATTTAAAACAAGTTTAATTAAATAATCTACTGCAGAGCAGCAGCTCTTTCAGATAGATAGAGATAGAGAGACAGACAGACAGATATAGATAGACAGACAGAAGGTCAGACAGATAGATAAACATAATAAAATAAATAATTCATAATTGATAAGTAAAATCTTACTCATCTTAATAGATTACATACATAAATTCACTTTTTAAATTAACTTAAGACAATTCAAATGAATAGAAAACATTCAACCAGAAGACATGAACAGAACTTACTCTGTCCATACATTCACAAGGAGTAAATTAAATCTCTTTAATTCCACTTCTGTGACACTCCGTTACAACCTCTGGCAAAGCTATTGAACAATTTGAAAATCAAAAATGTTGGCAATAAATCCCTGAAGTGCCGCTGCCTAAACAACAGGCCTATAGCCAAAAGTTGCAGACATCTCCTTTTAAGGACAAGTGCCCACAGCATGATATTTCACTATCTACCAGCCTGCAGAACTCGTGTAAATAAATCATGCTGGACATCCAAAAAGGCCATCTAGTGGATCTTAAATGTTACCTAACTTTCGTTTAACTGGTCACAATTGAGTAGATCCACACAGTCTTTCCATGTCTGGCTCCCAGGTCAAAAAAACAAACAGCCTCTCTCTCCCACTGATGGCTGCTGTTAGAAAGTCAAACGTGTAATCTAATCTATAGCCTGGCGTAGATTAGAGGGTGACACGGGAGTGAATTTTCAAACCTCTCCCGTCCCACTCCCACAAAAAAAATCCCGTCCCATCCCAATCCCATAAAAAAACTGGGGGGAAATCCCGTCCCGTCCCAATCCCAGAAGAATGACTCCCATTCCCTCCCACTCCCGTGTTGTTGTTTTTTTTTTTTTTTTTTTGTCTACAAGTTTTGCAGCTGGCGTATGGCGTTTTCATGCCATCTTTCTCAACGCGTAAATTTTTAGTTATTTCAGACCGCCCAGAAATATCCGTGAGCACAACTGACTTATTATTTTCAGACAGTAGTCGTTGCAGTGTAGCTTTCACGTCTGCCTCCATTTTGGTTATGATTTTCACGGCTAAAAAGTGCGTGAAGAAGCCTACTTCTCTACCATTATTGGTGGTTGGCACTATCGCCACCCACTGTTACGGGTGTGTGGAGCACGCCATTCACTTAACCGGCTACACCAAAGCAAACAGGAGGAGAGCATAAAGAGACAGGACAACTAGTATTGAGTTCAAAATTAGTTTATTTATTTAAAAGGTATATTTCTGTATAGTTATAGTTATCATAGTGTTATTACGATTCCCGGTCCCGCCCACTCCCGCTTACATTTTTTCCAGTCCCGTCCCAATCACGTTATTAATAGTGATTTTGTTTCCCATCCCGTGGGATTCCCGCGGGATTCCCGTGACCCGCGGGATTCCCGAAAAAATGTCAGCCTCTAGCGTAGATGCCAAAATAATCAGTTGGGTTTGAGCCGACAGCCGAGTCAGCAAAAGAGTCTTCCTCGCTCTCGTTTTTCACTGACTTGACTGTGAACAAAGACACAAGGATGGTTTATGGTAAAAAGGATCCATCAGTATATTTGCTAGGGCTGTGACGTGGCAGATTTTTACCACCGCGGTGGTAATGGACCGACTACCATCTGGGGTGCGGTGTTGTGTGTGTGTGTGTGTGTGTGTGTGTGTGTGTGTGTATATATATATATATAAAAATCTGAAACGCAAAAATAAATAAGTGAGGCTCAATCATCTATTAACAAACATGCATGTTTATTTTAGTACTTCTGTCAGTGAACATTCAACCTGCAAAACACTAAAATAAGTCAAAGAAATAAGTTAAATAGGAAAGTAGCCTTAAATACACAGTAAGGATGCGGCGCGATACAACACGACAAATCCCTCACAGTAAGCTGCCTCGTCCTATTTATGAGGTCCAAATGTCCTGTAGACAGACTCAACCTGTTGTGTTACGACGCGGCGTGAAGGACCAGAGGAATCCTGCAGTCTAAACAAACATGCATAATTCACTAAATATCATATTTCACATTTTGCACACAAGCAGTAAACCACCATTTGTTGTTTTTGTATGTTTTTTAGTAACACTAAAGCCAAGTTCACACTACACGACTTTACACGTCGGCAGATCGCTGTGGCGTTCACACTACATGACTATGTAAATGATCCGCAACCAGGGGTTACACACTACACGAGCTGACAACAACTCTGTCACCCAACTACTCGATTCGGTCCCTAAACCACGTTGTCATGAAAACACGCGAGAATTGACCGTTTGCAAAGAGCTTGATTGAAAGGTGATCTGACCAATCAGAACCGCTGCTATCATCTTGCCCGACCGCTAGCCAGTCTTCACAGAAATACATGTTAAAACGGGGTGAAAAAAAACGACTGAATTGAAACTTTTTCAATATAACTAAATATAAATATGTGAGGAGGGTTAAGCTGTGCTGTTGCTGGCTGCCATGGTAAAGACAATAAGCTGAGGTATTTAAAAGTGCTTGTTTTGCTTACCAGAAAATCTGGTCATGCACTGTATGCATGGCTTGCAGCGCTAAAGTTAAATGCTGAGTGTTAAATAATAAAATAATATATTAAAAAGTGTGCTCTTATCATTCTGTGGACAAAATCCCGTGAACTTCGCCCCGAATGGGAGCTGTATATGCACATGCACACTCATCTGTTTTCAATGCAGGTTAACCGCGAGCTTCATGTCATCTTCCACGCATTAGACAGGTCCTTTACTGCAAAAAGACGGTCACTGCGACACTCGCAAAGTGATGAAACTATGGCGCTATGTGTTTTTTAAAACCATTTTCATAGGTTTCACGTTATATTGTGGGCTCGGAAAATATGTAAATGCGCATGCCCAGTAGCCGCAGCTGTATCCCTTCTAGCCTTAACCACGAATCAGACAGGAGTAGATTAACTTCGGTGAACTTAAAATGGTTTGTTCCGCGGTTGAAATTAAACACCTTCTGATGTTTATTCATGTTCATTTCGTGCATTAAGTAAATATGAAAAGATGATCGGTTCACGTGTTTGAACTGAGGCAATACAGTGATCTGTCACGACACATTGAAGAGCCACAAAAAGGTATTTATTGTTTGAATTTCTTTAAAAATGACTCGATTTAAAAGCTGAGAGTCCTGAGACCTTGTTTCATATCAGCAGTAACCTGCTCGGTCTTCTCTGTCGGTGTGTGGTCAGTTTCCTCTCTGCTCTGCGTTTTTCACTGCGTGAGAAAGTAGTGAGAGTGTTTGCCAATCATGGCAACAGTAACTATTGGTGGTTAATAAAAAGTATAGCAGCCAAAAGCCTGTGAAAGACGCTTATGTGCAAAAATATAAGCCTTTTCTTTAAGCGAAGTTTCTGCTGTTTTTCTTCCGGTGACCTCAACCCATGCCTTGCTCTTTCATTGGCTGTAGCTGGTCACGACACCTGACACAACGTGATGTCGAGGCGGCCGACCGGTCCAGATATTTGGCATGCTAGATATTTGTTTGGCGTCGGCGACGCGTCAGCGAGCGTCTTTGATGCATCGTTGTGTAGTTCACACAGAGCCGGCCCAAGGCATAAGCGAACTAAGCGGCTGCTTAGGGCCCCGTGGCCACCAGAGGGCCTCCAAGAGTAGTCTACATTAAAAATTACCGTTTATTTTATCTTATATTCGTGATATGTCAATGGACAGTGATAATTATACAAAAGTGAAATATTAAATAATTAAATACTCTATGCATATCATTTGATTATTTCCATAGTGACGTGTCATGCAGGCACAATAATGAGCATTTGATAATATGCGCCGGACGCTGCCGTCTGGATCTGTCGGATTAACATCACGTAAATGCACCTATTTCTCCCGAAATACATGAAAGTAAGTGATCAGTCAGCTGGGAGAAAAACAGAGTAAACTTTATGGTAAATGTGTAGCCTATATTTGATAGGAATAAACCATGTCGTCCAAAGGATTATTGCCGCTTTCCATAGAAATTGTGTTGCCTATAGCCTACAAACTAAATGTCTTTTTTTTTACTTAACTGAAGTGTATTTAAATGTCTGAAACCTAAAATAAACTGTATTTAGTTGAAAACACTGAACAGTTATGAAATATGAAAAGCACAGAGCGCGTCTTTCTTTTTATTTTTTTCGGAGCTCGTCTTTCTCTGGCTCAAAGGGTTCAAATCAATGGTGTTTTGCGGGTGGAGGGGGACAAATTCAACATGGGGGTTTTGTGGCACAAATCAGAGGTGCGTTTCTCAAAACCATTGTTAGCTAACTATGGTCGTTATTTCCACTGAACTCTATTTGTAACGACAGAACTTGCCACCATAGTTGCTTTTTGGAAATGCACCCCTGGTCAGATCAGCAAAAATTGCCATAACTTTCCTGGGTATATATTGTTGTAATAAAAATAAGCTTCTCCTCAGCCTACATTTTGCGTCTTTGCTATTATATTCCAATATCATTATGCCTCAATTAGCTAGATATAAATTAAGAGTTGTTGTTTTATATAGATGCTCACTGTTGTTTAATATTTATTATAAAAAAGTATGACTTGTAATAAAAGTACAACTTCGATTAATATTTATGTTGTTAAAATAACATTCTGTTCTGTAAATGCATTGTCTGCTGGTTTATTTAGCTAATTTTCAGCACATTAAGTATGCCACTTAATACTTTAACCCCCGGTTTCTTGTTTCACAGACAAGGCTTAAACCTAGTCTTAGACTAAAATGTAAATCTGAGCTATTTCAGCTGAAAGAAACTTGCACTGACAGATCTTAAAACATGCCAGTGCTTTTGTTTTGTCTTATGATGAACACCTGTAATGCTTTTTTTCTAAGGCATGTTTATAAAAATCACTTGAATGTCCTAATTGAACTATGGCTTAATCCTGGTTTAGTCTAAACCCTGTCTGTGAAACCGAGCCTAAGCCTTTGAATGTTAAAGTGAAAATGAACACCTGACCATTGTTGTCAATTTGCAACTGTTGTTCAAAACCACAGAAAGGTAAAAACATGCAGGCAGACAATGGTATGATGTAAGCAACAACTACAACAAACAAAACTGATAATGGGTGTGTTAGATTCATAGTGTGTGAATAATCAAGCTTTGACAATAAACAGTCATATTGGCGGCACCGAGGGGCCCCCAAATAAAATTCTGCTTAGGGCCCCATAAAGGCTTGGGCCGGCCCTGAGTTCACACACAAAGATCGCGGAGCGCCGATCACCCGCAGATTTTCCCCCGATTACAGCCCGACCTGTCGGCGAGCTTGCAAACCGGGCTTAAAATCCTGTAGAGTGAACTAGCCTTAACACGCATTATACAGATTAATGTATGTACACTGAAATAGTTCCACATGTCAAAGTACACAAACAACTGACCAATTATTTATAAAGAAGCAGTTCACAGAAAAATGAAAATCCCCCATTTACTCATCATAGTGACTCAAGCCTTAGATAAACTTCTGTTAAACACAAAATATGTCAGACATATTGACAGACTCAAGCCACCGTTCATTTTCACAGCATGTCAAATATGAAATGGATGTGAATGGTGACTCGGGCTGTCATGCAGCGTACATTTTTTTTGTCTTACAGAAGAAATAAAGTGATATAGATTTGCAACAACAGGAGGGCGAGTAAATTAAGACATCATCTTTTATTTAAAGGTGAACAGTTACTTTTTCAATAATTTGTTTCTTCTTCATCTAGGTTCGCTGGAATGTGTCCGCGAGTCATTTCAAAATTCGTTATCGCTTATCAACCGTTGAAACGTAAATAATAAATCAAAACCGACTTTTTTAAGAGAGTTTGATAGAGCACGAGCATCATATGCGATGTTTGCGATCTCGGTTTACCAGTGACGGGAATGTTATTTTGTCTTTTCAACTTTTACATGAATCTGAAGAACCTCTAGCTATACATAACCGGACTGAACTGAACCGAGCGGAACTCACTGATTCAATGAACCGAGAAACTTTGTAAGCCAGATAAGAATATAAATTTAGTTGCAAAATATGGTTCTAAAAATCACTTAATGTCATAATGAGCTGAGTCACATGATTATAAACACACTTATTAATAAAACTTAATCGAAAACAACTAATTAAACAACAATACGGAACGTTTCAAAGCAGAATGACGTAAAAACGAATGACCCGGTTCTTTAAAACGAACTGTTCGAAAGAACCGGTTCGCTGAAATGAGTCGGACTTCACACCACCAGTCAGCCAAAGCAGCCGTTTCTGAACAACAATCACCGCAGTCGGTGCTTACCTTTATTTCATGGATCCAATAATAAACGAGGACACGCGTTTGCCTGTGCACTTCCCAAGAACAGTGACATTATTTATTATTCCACGTGTCCGTCTTGAAGTCGTTCCCAAAATCCCAAATCAGAGCCAAACATTTTAACCGACAGACGCGTGTACTAGACTGTGTCCGTTCATACTGCTGCAGCAGAAACGCGCTAATGCCAGAGAGACGGAGGATCCCACTATGGAGCAGCAGAGGGGGAGGAAACCAATCCAACCTTAATATTTCTCTAACGAGTAAACAGTTACGTATCAGATGATAATAGTCCACAAGGCAATAAAGTATAACTTTCAGTCGATGTTGAATTTATTCCTCTGCATTTCACGGCGGTTATGAAAAAAACCCTTCTTGGCTTCACTCCCCCTAATCCTGGCAACAATGGGCGGGACATTGCCACAGTTTAATCTGATTGGCTTTCGCAAATGACGTCACCAGGCAAGGTCGTTCACAAGTTTAAAAATGATTTGGAACTCCTCATTTTTGTGTTTGAAGACTATACCTGCGTCTCTCTTTATTTCGGATTAATGTCACCTAATTATTCATTTATTATTATTATTATAATTTATTAAAAGTTTTCAACTGTTTTTATTTCATTTTTTTCCACCACAGGTGAATTGAACTAAAATCACCATGCTTCCTTATAGTTGATTAATTCACAGTAAATTAAAAATGAATTGTTTTGTATTGCAAGTGTTCTGAAATTTGTGTGTATTTCCAGAGCAGAAATCTGATCAATAGATACAGACAAGTTCAGGATTCTTAACATTAAACTAACATTTTGGATATCTCATTTTATCACTTTATAAATCTGTCCAGACAAAAAAGTTTAATCAGGAATAAAATGTTATATAAATCAAGCAATTGATACATTATTAGACGCCCTACTGCAACAGTACAATGTGTTATTCAGTCTGGAAGGGGAGCAGCTACTGTCGTCTGCGGTGGTTAGGGTACACTCAACCACCATGACCTCTGTGATTCTGCCCAGTCTTACGGAGTTATAAATGCCAGCTGGTTGAGAAAATTCTGTGTCCCTTCATCCAACCAGTCTGAGAAAATGAAAAAGGCTTGGTTCCTTGATCATTCTCTATGGTTTTCTAAACCAAATACAGGCCCAGAAAAGGCGAGGACATCTTATAAAAGTTGTATTTATTTTTCTGACAGGCTTAAAGCAAGTTGGATTCATTGTGTTGACAGGCTTCAAGCAAAGATCTGGAACTCACAATAAAATAAACATACTGCAGTAGGACGTGTTTGTCTTTCAAAGAACCAAAAAATGTCAGATGATTTTAGAAAAGACTGTTGAGAAATCATAGTTCACAGGAAGCAACTGAAGCAAACAAATGTTATGAACTATAAACATATGTTGCTCTCTAAAACAGAAAACAAAACTTTTATGTAATATGCCCCCTATTGAAATGATGGAAGGGAATGGTGAATATTCTTGAATATGACTCAAAGGACAAATACAAAGATAGCATTATAAAAATATCCACTTATCTGTTGATGTACAACTGTTTCTGAATATGTGATAGCTTTAAATGCAAAACACTGTTCCTCTCTTTGAGTGTTGAGTGCTTATAATACTATCAGCTCCACACATTCACAACACTCACTTAAAAAAGTACAGAGCCTTGAAGATGAAGGGTGTCCCTTTTTTATATAATGTCTATTTTAAATTACATATTCATTATGCCTTAATTGAAAGATGCAGAATATATAGGATTCAGGTTATGCTATGAAAATCAGTAACATACTGATCTGTAACAAAGCATGTATATGTAAGCCAAAACTACTCCCCAAGGTTATGTGCCATATTGTGATTTCTTTCTTTCTTTTTCTTTTATTTTAAGTACATAGATAGTGCAGATTGTTTTAGTTTATCTCTCTATGTTGAGCAAGAACACCCTGCCTCTGTTCTGCTACACTAAATCTGCCATCCATCAACACAAGCTGTTCTGAGAAACCATAAGATAACGATATACGATTTATATATATACTGTACATACACACATTTATGCTACATATAATGTTAGCATTAGAATCATTTCTGAAGGATTATGTGACACTGAAGACTGGAGTAATGATGCTGAAAATTCAGCTTTGCATCGCAGGAATTAATTTCATCTGATAATATATTGACATAGAAAACAGTTATTTTAAATTGAAATAATATTTCAGAATATTACTGTTTTTTTACTGTTTTTTGATCAAATAAATGCAGCTTTGGTGATCAAAAGAGACAGCTTGAATACTGTACATACAGTACATTTACCATCTCCATAATATATTAGTGCTGTTCACAAATCTGAAGCCGCACACCTTCAATTTGTATTCATATTAACACACTTTCTAACTCCAAAGTAATAGATTTACAATCATACTTAAACTGTCCCAACTAAATGTATTTCTCCTGATTTAAAGAGTGCTCCCAGATACCGGCCAGATAGCAGATTTCACAGCTTAACTAATGAGAAAAGAGCATTTTTGGTAGTGAAGTCAGTTGGAAAGATAGCAGCATTTTCTCTAGAATCCTAAGAGCACTCCTGTGGTGCTCCTCTAAAATGCATTACACTGCAGGTTTTATACTACATTTTATTTAGATTTAACTTTTTATAGGATTGCTTACTTACTGGCCCAGTCGAAACAAACAAGTCTCTAAACCCTCCTTCATTGTAAGTCTATTACATTTTGCAAGTTTTCACCTAGAAATTCATATCTACAGCACAAACAATGCCGGGACGAGTTACGTTCCAAAACTTAAAATAAATGAGGATAGTGGTTTGCTCAAATCCCAAACCCTAATGATGAGTACTAGTAACAGTGATACTTTCATCAGCACTAATTAGGTCATTATTGCTCGTAGAGGGATAATTTGAGGGATTTCGACCTAAAATCTAAATTAAGTATGAGCAAGTTAAAGGCTAGGCTTCTCAGACCAGACACATAATTCATCTGATGACTCGATGACAGTCTACATCTGTTTGGTGTTAGACAAAGAAAATAATTTACAGAAGAGAATCTACAGCATTCCACAAAGAAATCAGTTCAGAGTAAAAGAAATGCCTGTGTTCCTGTAAAACAAAGAAGCCCAACATAACCCAAAACAAAGGCTCTGTCTTTAAAGATGAAAAGATGGACCAACAGCTGCTACAAGATTTACAGATGCAACAGATATAAAGCTGGAGGCTTGTGTGTGATTTACTGAAAAGTCAATAGCACAGGATATCAAACATTACAATTACTGTTATCAATCATATCCCCTTACATTACCATGATAAAGTAGAGTTTGAAATCATTTAAGTCTACATCAAGCATGTATCAAGACACAACTTGACATCTGATAAGACAATAACTCCTTTCAATGTTGTGAAGGTGAAATATTAAAATATGACAAGGTGTATGTGAAATGACTGACATTAGAATG
The DNA here is from genome assembly GCF_936440315.1 of Barbus barbus. Taxonomy (NCBI): domain Eukaryota; kingdom Metazoa; phylum Chordata; class Actinopteri; order Cypriniformes; family Cyprinidae; genus Barbus; species Barbus barbus. The sequence goes on from NC_136750.1 coordinate 24,800,442, forward strand.
CATATTCATCCTTCTCCAAATATACTGTATATAAAACCTGTGACCTTACATGTTCATGCTTTGACCTTGTGTTTTTGCATCTTTCATAAATGGGTGAACCAAAAACATGTCCAGGTCATAGCAAAAAGACAAAACAAAAAAATATTATTTTGTTTTATATTTTTTAAACCAAAAAGCTTGTTTGCCATTATTGTATGCAAACATTTCTGCATTCTATAAAAACAAAACATAATATTATAATACTACATTTAAATGTATTCATTTAGCAGAAAATAAATACAGGAAATGCTCGTAATATAAAGTTTCAAGAATATTAACCTTCATAAATGAATTATTATTATATGATATATTGTTAAAAATATTTACAAATAGTATTTAAATTATTCCAATTTGTCAATTTATTGGTAAATTAATATAAATTATTGAAATAATCAAAATCAATTTAAACAGCAGAATCACAAACTATTTAATTTTTTTATTAGTAATTTTAAAAGTCATTTTCATGCTTCGACCTTGTGTTTGTGTTCATAGAAGTTATTGTCAGCTCTAGCAAGAGTTAACAGAAATAATTCCATAAAACATCTATTCACAGTACATCACTGTTACTACAAAATGACATCCAGTAAGATCAAACGCAAATGATTTACAATGATTTGCAAAAATAACTGAATTATGCATTGATCATACAAACATCCTTTTGAAAGTAATCTGTTTTTATTGGATTGTATCCTGTGTACCTAAATGCAATGTCATATCTTATGTTTAATTCTTCATATTTTTATAATCAGATTCTCATACAGTCTGTCAATATTTCATGCATCAAACGAGATCTCTCTGCAATATACCAACATTGTATCCTCCTCCAGCACCACAAGGACGTTCCACATATGGATGCTCTACAGCAGAACAGGGCGACCCAGAATTGTGCTTGTATTTGGCACAGTAGGTTTGCTAATTAAACAGAGCACACAGGACCCAGTTCCTCCATCACAACCGTAGAAACCGTGCTGGCAGAGAGGTGTTATAAAAAGCTAATGGGAAGCATGCATCCCACTGAGATTTCATCCCAGGTTATGAAAACGCAGTTGCAGGGATCCACCCATAATATTCCAGCCGTCTCTGACAATAGTCTATATCGCACACTAGCACATGCAGCATCTCATATTTAAATTCATATGTAATGATGACATCCACCGCAACAAAGCAGCCAGTAAAGATGCCTCTTATTTATTCACCAGCATGCACACTAAGCAGTACGCAGTCAAAGCAAAGAAGCCAAGTGAACGGCACTTACTGCGATCTCTGACAGCTGCTGGGAAGAGTGTGTTTATTTTAGGCTTTCTCTCCTCTCTTTTTCTTTCTCTCTTCCTCCTCTTCTCATAATAGCAAGATACAGGCTGGACCAGTGCTGGTTGCTGTGGTTACTGGAAGGGGAATGTGCCACGTGACCAGGAGGGAAAGCAAAAGCAGGCCCCTCCTCCCTACAATGTCACTGGTTACAAAGAAAATCCTCCCTGCGAAGACACAATGGGCGTCTTGAGGAGGTGGGTGTGGTGATCTAAGGAAAGGCAGGGGTTAAGCGCGCCTTACGTGTACGAAATGCACCAACAGCAGGCTGCCAGGATACACAAATAACACACAACAAGAGGGCCAGGCATTCCTGCACCCTCCCAAGTATGGCAGCTTGACCCGCTGGCCGTGAGCAGGGACTCCAGCCGAAAGGAGTTATTTAAATCACTACAGACACAGGAGAGATGCAGTGCCGTTCTTCACCGGACTAGATTTGTGAGGTATTTTATGACGTGTGCAAATGTAGGCAGCGCAGATATGAAAAGCAGCACACTGTAACCTGCATATGCTGCATAGCTTTGTGTAATATGTGGGGTTATATATGTGGGAGTTATATATGGGTGAATCTCACAAAACCTGTCAAGAACATGGCCAGGTCATATTTCACCTAAAAACATTTTTATGATTAAAGCCAGTTTTTAGGACCAATTAGATTGTTTGACATTATTTTTATAAAACATAAGCAGATCTTCCCAAAAATTCTCATTACTGTTAAACAAACACTTTAATTGTAATTAAATAGTTATTCTTTAATAAAAGCTTTTTATATAAACATTATTAACATTAATAAATATTCATACATTATAGGATATAATAATAATAATAATATAATCATAGCAATATCTATGATGTATTATTAAAATTATTTATATAATGATAATATTGAAAGTATTTAAATATGATTTAAATACCCTGTTATTAAAGTAATTTAATTTAATTTCAATTTAATGATGAGAATAACCATAAATGAATGAATTATGAGAAAAATAAATAATCTCTGATAAAGACAATTATAAAATACATTACAGTAATGAGAATTGATGTACTTGATTACCATGAAAATAATGTCACAATGTAAATCTTAATAGTTCAAAAAAATAACCTAGAAATTTATAAAAACCTATAAATAAAATTGTAAATTATAAATACTATATAAATAATATTTATTCATTTATTTATGTTTTATACATTTCTAATTTTTTTTTAGAACTGTTAAGATTTACATTCATATATATTTTTTGTTATAAAATCAAAAAAGAAGAAATTATAATTTTTCCTTATTGTCAGAGTCACCACAGTCACCACAGTCTCCACCAACGACACTCACCAGATCCCAATCCCCTGATTTCTGATCACCGCCACCTGTTAGCACTAAAGTCGTGGCCTAATGGTTAGAGAGTCGGACTCGTAATCCAAAAGTTGCGGGTTCGAGTCTCGGGCCGGCATGAATTGTAGGTGGGGGGAGTGAATGTCCAGCGCTCTCTCCACCCTCAATACCACGACTGAGGTGCCCTTGAGCAAGGCACCGAACCCCCAACTGCTCCCCGGGCGCCGCAACATAAATGGCTGCTCACTGCTCCGGCACTTTGGATGGGTTAAATGCAGAGCACGAATTCCGAGTATGGGTTACCATACTTGGCCGTATGTCACTTCACTTTCTTTCTTTCTTTTCTTCTTTAATCAGCAGCACTATATCCCTGCACTCCTCCCGTTCACTCACTGTCTGGTCTCAAACTTTCCATGTTGACTAACCTGACCCACTTACCTTTTGTCTACTTACCAGTTGCTCCAGTGTTCCTATCCCTGTTCTCCACCGTCTCCACGCTCCACTTTTACCTCTGGATCTCCTGGAAAAGGAAAAAGGACATTCACACTCAGATAAGCCCCTAGAGACATTCCCATTCCCGCCTGCTTACCTGGACATTCTGTTCATCTCATTCCCTTCTGCTACTACTCAATAAACCTATTGATTGTATTGCACTTACCTCTGTGTCTCTCTGCTGAAACTTATAAGATATATTATAATATTAATTATGCATACATGTTATTTAAAAAGTGTGTGTGTATTTTATATATATATATATATATATATATATATATATATATATATATATATATATATATATATAGGCTGTATGTAATACACACACACTTTTTATACATATATATTAATATATAAATTATAATCTCTTGTGTGGCTCTTTTTTCTTTTGATTTTAGAGCAAATTTGAACCTTTACATCGCGATGCACCCTTTCCAGTAGACCCTGTATTCAAGATGGATTGACTAGTTTGGGAAATGAAACCCACATACTCAAATTAGGCTGAGGTGCAGAGTCTCATGTCCAGTTTACTCTGCAAGGTTTAAGTCTGGTCGTTGTTTGTATAGCCTGTAGGCAGCATGGGAACTGAAAGAATAAGAATTACGAGGACAATGACGTGTGTATCTGGTTAATTTTTTTGTTCAGCAGATTGTGATCATACCTTGATCTGTTCATTTGTGGCCTGTATAGCAAAATAGGGCCTGCCACAATAAATGAGTGACTATTCTTTTATCAGTTGATGGTAAGTGAGAGCAGTACATAGAGCTACCTGTTACAAGTCCATCTGAATGAGCTCTTTAACACCGAAATGTTCCCTTTTTTAGCCTAAGATAACGGCAAATGTTTCTTTCCACTGTTTTAGTGAAGATAAGAAAAATTCTATACGGGACAAAATGCCAAAACAGGCATGTAGATGAGGTTAAAGTGCTGCAATTACATGATAAGAAACAGCCACAGATCTGTGGTACTTTTACAGGCAGGAAACCTGAACTGCGCTCAGAAAGCAGAGCTGTTAAAGTCATTTAAATGCCTCGCTGAAAACAGAAAAAAAGACATTACACACTGTTTGCTTCACACGTGGTTTGAAAATGCTTGAGTGTCTTTGTAGGAAGTGGCTTTTTGAGTATACTAAGACATAAAAAATGTGGCTGCGGTTGTCAGATTGTTGTGAGACAGTAGTGGGTTCTGTTCGGTCCAGGGTTGTGAAACAGTAAAGAAATGAAGGATTGCTTTTGAATTTTTTGTTTTCCAAATACAGTACAAGATCCAGATCCCCCTGTCAGGACTTAATATTGATTTATATGACCTATTTCCTGAGTACTTACCAATTAAATAAATAAATAGACACAAAGTATGATTTTATCGAGTTAAAATGATTTATAATGTTGGAAAAATGTGAGAAGAGACCAGAGAGATATGAGAGAGAAAACATACACAGTTAGTTGTTTGGGAATATTATATAGGTTTGTGGTCATTATACAAAACATATCTGCCAAAACTAGCCAATAATAAATGAAGCTGCTGAAGTGGACCTAAGTTTTTGTTCACATGGTAAACTTCAGTAAATAGTGCTTGGTATGCAGATACATGGAATCAGTTGCTCTTAAATGCGATTTAATAGAAGTAAATGAGGCCATTAACTTATCGTTCCACTTAAGTGTGTGCGGTTAAGATAATTATCATTCCAACATACCTGTATATTTCACTCTTCATAAAACAGAGTGGACGTTTTGCCTCTAACCCATTAGCACCACCCAAACCAGAGATTAACAACAGTCTACAGCTGCAGTCAAGAAAGGATGAGGTTAGCTTTTCCAATAAAGACTGCAAGGTCAAAGAAAACTATTTTAGCATTTTTCTAATTAGTTTTTGCAGTTTTTAAGATATCCTATTTATTACATGAAATAGTTTGGTGTTTAAAATGTATTTTAAAGAAATAAGGTCAAATGTGATTCAAGAAACCTCCTAAAAACTCATCTGTTCCATATTTACTTGACCCTCTAACTCTAGCACTCTCTATTCTAATTTTATCTATATGTCTTTTTATTTAAAAAAAAATGTTTTTATAATAATAATAATAAACTGTACTGTGTTAGGCCAACCAAGACTTGTAATAGCACTTATGATTGCTTCTTATGTCCTCATTTGTAAGTCGGTTTGGATAAAAGCGTCTGCTAAATGACTAAATAAATAAATGGCGAAAAACATAATTTAATCCAGTCAAAGCACCTAAAATACACACTTTCCAAAACTGGTCTGTATCCTTTCCTGTCAGAATTTATTTTGCAAAAATAACCAGCTGACTGTACAATATACAGCTTGTTTATTACTACTTACTTACTAACTAATTAATAAATAAATGTTGATTTAAGCCTAAATTGTTTCATTACATGAAATTGTCTGACGTGTGAACGTCACTGTACCATCACTGATGTCCTTCTGTCTATCTGTTCCCACTGAACTGCTGTGCAACAGAATCAGAGAGGATGTCCAAACCAGTGTCTCCTGTTTCAAGCATTATGTATTGACTTCTATCCCACTACTCTAAAGCCATTGGCCAGGTTTGGCTCAACCATGAATAAAAAATATAGAACCTGTCAACACCATCAGGCTTCTATTTCTCTCTGGCAGACAGCAATGGGCATAAGGTTAAGAAAATAATGCATAACAATATTACTGGCTGCAGATTAATCTGTGATTGCCAAAATATATTTATCAAAATTATTTTATACAACTGATAACCTTATAGACAAATTAATAGAGTAAAAGTATATCTTATGGAATCTATCTGTATAAATAAACATTACATTTACATTTGTCATTTGGCAGACGCTTTTATCCAAAGCGACTTACAATTGGGGAATACAAAAAGCGATTCATCTTGAAGAGGCAATCAGACAGAGGAAGTGCTCGTAACACCATTACATAACACACACGCTGAGAAAGCACAATAGATTGCAATGAACCTGCTTAAGCTCTCTCTGTCCTCCACACCATGCATCACTCCTCATCAGACTAAATCTGCTGCTTTAAAAGGTCACAGTTGAGATGACCTTACACTTGCCCTGATTTAGAGCACACTCAGACTGCATTGCACACTAATTGTCCTTCTTGGAGTAAGCAGGGCCTCTGTGTGTGTCTAAGTGCCTTCCTCTCCTTTCCTCACATTCAAGGCTCTCTGCATTAAGCTTAATTGTCCATGACTCATGATGGTGCATCATGTTAAAGTCACCGCGCTCATCATCACCGGTCCCATTTACAAGACTGTTTATTGAGCAGTGGGAGAGGCTGGATACATATATCAAACTAACAGAGCAGAACGCTGGACCTGTCGACCCTCAGATCAGTGCTCTTCAGAGACAATGAGACCTATGATATTAATATTTACCAACATCACACTGTATATAAAATTGTATGCCACAATTAAAAATGTATTAACATCAAATAACAAAATATTACAACAAGTGATATTTACTTTAAAGAAATACAGGACAAACATACTTTTCAATCAACACATTTCACAAAATGACCTTTGTTAGGTTTCAAAATAAGTAATAGATATGTTGCTCAAGATGAAGACAAAAAGCCTTGGATGCTTTCTAGTTGGCAAACTCTGTGGAACATGTTCATATGATAATATGATGAACCACACCAGTGTTTATTCTGCAACAGCACCTGTGTGAACTTGATAGGAACTGACTCCATACAAAAATTGTATGGAGTCAAGACCAATTGGTTAAAAAAAAGGCTCACAAAACTGGAAGTTCTGAGCATCATTTTTTAAAATTTTGTATCTAATGCAGGGTTTCGAAAACTGGGGATCGTGAGGGAACTGCAGGAGGTTCGGCTAAAAAAAAGTGATGGTTAGAGAAAGGAGTAGATGCAATATAACCAATAAAACCTTCTAAAAAAGATCTAAAAGATCACTCTGGTAAGATTAAGTGTGCATAGCATATTAAATACCAGTCAAAAGGTCCAACGGCTCTGTTATAAGCAACACAAATCTGAGTGAACCTACAACATAAAAATGTAATTTCCTCTGATGAAATCCACCAAATAACCTGCAAAGATCTCCTAATCAGGTTCAGAACAGTACAGACCGCTCATCTCCTGTCCTGTTTGTGGCCTTACTCTAAGACAGATCGTCATTACAGTCTGTGGAGTATTGCATACAGGATAAAATATCTGGATATGTCAGAATGTGTCTTCCTAAACACTGCCAGAGTTCCTTGAAACTGAACATGCATCATTCCAAACGTTTTTGGGCCAGCCAAAGAAATGTAATGCTCTCTCTCCTCAGACACATTACAATGCCCTGAAGCTGATAATTCATTTAACCACATTTTTCTAGGACAAAGTAGTTTCTAGAGGAGATTTCAAGGTTCCCAGGGGCTGTACGTGGGTCAAGTGCCATTATTTATAAGCGACTGCCCTACATCAAAATCAGAGTCAGAGAGTATAAATAGTAACACTGAAACTGAAAGTCTCTGAGTTCTTCTGTTATGTTTATTGTAACAACAAATGAGCTGTTTCATTTGGACCACATGCTGACATCCCACTCTGTATAAGACATGAGGGACTGGTTAGTATTGATCAGGGTGAGACTGTCTAAGACTCTGAGGACAGGAATTGATTTAAAGACGGTTGCATCATGGTTACAGATCAATGTCAGATTGGCAGAACCGTCCTGCTAAAATCTGGGCTCACAAGGATTTACAATCAATCAAGTCATCAATCCGTAACTTACTTTCCAAACAGAGACAGAGGTTTCTTCAAACCAACTAAATGCTAATATTTACAAATAGTCTGGTGTGTAGTAAAGTTAAATTAAATGATATAGATAGATCACAGGAATAAATTACATTTTAAAATGTATTCAAATAAAAAGCAGTTCTTTTAAATAATAAAAATATTTCACAATATTACTGCTTTTGCTTTAGTTTGGATCAAATAAATGCAGGCTTGGTGAGCAGAAGAGAATTCTTAAAATATTTGACTGGTAGTGTATATCTATACTAGACACCTTGAAATGAACATATACAACATAGCACAGGTTCTCAGACTATTCAACTGTATTTCGATGCAAAATATGTTGCATAAGACAGTCACTTTTAATTATGCTCTGTCATAACACATGATATAAGTGGATGGATCGTTGCTTAGTGTGGCCAACCGACGTGATGTTTTATGGCATGCTTACGCAAGCAGAAGCACATATACAAAATATTCGCCTGCTGGCATCTTTTAAAGAATGGCCCTCTTGGGACTATGTGTTCTCTATTTGATCATTCACAGCTTTTTAATTGCACTTCAATTCACTGTTGAATGAGTTGAAACTCTCTCACCCTCTCGTCCACCCTCCCAGTAGCAGCATTCTGTCTCATTCACTCTTACATAAGTAGTACACTGTCAACTGCTGTCACTACATTTCAACACAAGCAGTATTTTAAAGAGCTCTAATTGCTACTTAGCCATCAATAGTTACAAAATGACCCTAAATCACAGTTTATGGTCAAGTCAAGCAGTCTATACGAAAGTTTCAGCTAGCTTGCAGAACACTTTTCTCATTTCTTGTAAACAAGCCACAGAATTCCTATGACTTTGCTTATGGACGTACTTTCACAAGTCGGGAGAAAAATGTCAACCCGTTATTGTCATTAAATGAAGAATAAAAATATATATTTTTAATATTTTTTAAATATACTTGAACAAATTGTAAGCTTCCAAGTTCTGATGAATAGAGCCAGAGTGCATTGCAAAATTTGGGTGAGCCCTCTTTGCCTGCTCTCAGCAGACTGATGTAACATTATAAATATGTTCTGTTTAAAATGATCTCAAGACAGGCGCCAATAGCCTTGTGAGCAGTGTACAGCGCCGTTGCGTCTCCTTTTCTCTCCCCCAATTCGCCTCCTTTCAACTCTAAAAAATTATCCTATCACAATAAAATGCAAAAAATATATATTAAAAAATTATCTCAAGCCTTCAAGACAAATGAGTCAACAGCAAAAAAAAAAAAAAAAAACAATTCTGCAGAATTATTTCTTTCATGGAACACAAACTGAGATTTTTAAGCAGGGGGATGTCCAAGATAAAAAATGTAATTAAATTAAACGAATGAAAGCATCAAGTAATCTATTAAACCATATGTGAATATTGTAATTTAAATGATAATTTAAATATTGATCATTTCCTCACTCAAAGCTATCAAATGTTTCCAAAAGACTTTTGAAAATAGTGCACACAGAAACAAGAACATAGTTGTGTATTGTCTATTTTATATTATTTTTCAGCATTTTTCTATGTTGACATTCGCAGCCATCAAGTTCAACTTAAAAAAAAAAAGCATCTCTAGACATTTCATTATAAGGAAAAGAGTGGCTATTCTGAAGAATCTCCTTTTGTGTTCCATGGAAGGAAAAATATCATTTATGGGCTTGTATTGACATTAGGTGAGTACATAATGGCATTTAGTTTTGTTAGGGCCAGTAATTTTATACAGGAATATACAGTAATTTTACATTCCATTAGTCAAGTCAAGTGAGAGTTTATTTATCAAATGCACAATAATCAAATCAAGCATGCAGAAGTAATTGTATAGCCAATGAAATGTACTTGATTACAGGATAAAATTATGATACGTCATGTATAAACTCAAGAAACATATAAAGCTTGAAAAATCTTAAAAGCAAACAAAAAGCAAAACATATTTTGGACTAAATTTGTACATCACACTGTAAAGTTGTACATCGAGTGTTGTACTGTACACAATCTCCACATCACACCCACTAACACACACTGCAGCTGTTCAAATATTGTGACATGTGATCTCAACTGGACACAAAGGGCCTTTTTAACCAAGAATTGAGGGACAAAAGGGAGAAAGGAGTGGACAAGTCCACCATCATACTGTCCTCTATCTTGGCAGAGAATAGAAAGCATTGTGCAGCGTGCACCGCAGCAGTACACTGGAGTTACTACACCACAGACAGACACACAAACAAACTGCACTCCATCCAACAGCACAGGATTACACACATAACCTCAGTGCTCAACACACACACCATGACATCAGTGCATCGGACAGAGGGAATGCTGGGACACACCCTTTGTTTCAGATGTTCAGCTGTTTGCTTGATTAAGAAACAGAGGTGTTTTCAGATTAAGTCATTGTGACACATAATAACACATTTTGTTTGCTAACAACATTTACAACCAAGAATGTTTTTCCATAAAGAGAGAATTCACATAAAACTGAACATTTGCTGAAAATGTACTCCCCCTCAGGTCATCTGAGATGTGGAAGAGTTTGTTTCTTCACTGAAACAGATTTGGAGAAATATAGCATTACATCACTTTCTCACCAAAGGATCCACTGCAGTGAATGGGTGCCGTCAGAATTAGAATCCAAACAGCTGATATAAACATCACAGTAATCCACGCAACTCCAGTCTATCAATTAATATCTTGTCAAGTGAAAAGGTGCATGTTTGTAAGAAACAAATCCATCATTTCCATCAGATGGCACCCATTCACTGCAGTGGATCCACTGGTGAACAACTGATGTAATGCAAATCTGTTTCGATGAAGAAACATACCGATCTACATCTTGAGTGGCCTGAGGGAGAGCATATTTTCATTTTTGGGTCAAAATCTATTATATTAGATCCCTAAAGTACATACACACAAACACTCAAATATATACTAAAATACATGCAATTTATTATTATTATTATTAAATGTAAGAACAGTTAATATATTTGGTCTAAAAATGTATCTTTTTAGTAGTTCCAGCAAATAATGAGCCAAAAAAGGATTCCTTCTATTTAATTCATCACAGTGGTCAAGTAAAGTGCACTGCATTGTGGGATACAGCAATGTGCTCTGTTGTATATTTTATACATAATTAAGTTGCTTTTAATTAGGCCATGATATAACTGCAGTCTTATGAGTGCACATGGAGTTAAACCCACATAAAAATAACCATGACTCACCATTACCAGGTCAACACAGGCAAGTGTGCCAGTTGTTTAAAGCTGTGACACACCACCTCAAAATATTAAGTTGACATGCTAATGAAAACAACAAGCCTACACAGTACACACAGGCAACAGGTTTTTAATGAAGCGACTCACTTTCAAACATTCCTCTTTACCTCGGATACAGTATGTGCACTAGAGACAATTACTTCCAAATGGATTAAATTTGGAAAATTAAAAGCAGATTTGAACAGGATATACACATTCTGCTACAGCAACATGAAAACATATGATATCATGATCGAAATATGCAGATAAACAGACATAAGTCATGACAGCCATGCAGCTAAGGAGACCTTAAAATGTCATTCCTGATTTCATTAATAATTCTGAGATTTAACAGGGCACAGATCTCTCGTTATGGGGATCATAATATAACAATATTTGATGTCTCAAGCACTATATAAAGACTGAAGCAATAAGCGCAAACAGTGTTCTAGTTGGCTAAAACATTTGGCTGAAGAAACACATTTTTATACATAATAGTGTCTGTTTGTTATAAAAGACGATTGTTCTTTTCACAGTGTGTTACAAGCAAGCGTTGAAATGAATTACAGCTGGAAGTAAGAAAGCACAACTTGACGTTGACGAAACGTGTCCAGGAAGATATGATATATATCAATATAATATGAAACTCACCAATCGTAGCTCTTAACAGCCCACTGGAAGAGACAATTATCAGTTAATAATGGCCTTATTTTGGTCATATCACCTCAGAAGACTTCAAATATAATGCACAGATTTTATGGTCCACTTTTTGATATGATACCATTATGGGGCATTCACTTTCTTTATATGAAACAAAGCGATCAAAATTTTTTCCCAAATTCACCTTTTGATTCGTATGGGTTTGGAACAACATGAAGGTGAGTAAATGACAGAAATGTATTTTTTTGTGTGAGCTATTTTTCAGTGGTTTGGTTTTATGAGGTGACTAGATCATTCTGCATGAATCGCACTTGGCGCTCAGCGCTGTATATGACATCAGTCAAACATGCTGTGCTCAACTTCCTGTTCCAAGAAACATTCATCCCTGCCCTCCTCTTCAAAAAAAAAAAAAAAAGTAGAAAAGAGATGCGTTTATGCTTTCAAACAAAGATGTCTGTTTAACAAGACTGGACAGCGTTGAAAGAAGTGTAAGTGTGGATTCATCATTTCCTGAAACAAAGCTAACTTTCTATGACAGGCAGATTTATGACAGTCAAATATATATCACATCATCTATATAATGTAAAGACACACAAGCAAATCTGGTTTGTCTCCAAATTATTAATAATCTTATTCAGACATTCAGACATAGAATCCACCCAAATAAAAAGCTCATCTTAACCCTGAGCACTCACTGAGAGAGCGGATATCCCAGCCAAAACAGCTCACAGCCTGGTCAGGACAACCAAATGATACCGCACACATAGTAAAAGGATCTTCCTTATGTGCCCAATCATGGATTAAAGATGGGAATCTTTAGTTCCCTTGTTTTACTGTAATCCAATTAGAATCTCTGTAAAGATCCAGACACAGAATGGCCGCATGGAATGCTTATTGTTGAATCAGTGATAGATGCAATTTTTATAATTCCTCAAGTATATGAGAGGAATCAGTTGCATCCTTTAAACTGTATAGTGGCAGATGTTTACTTTTTTTGTAGAGTGTGATTATTTTACATTTGAAATGTGACAAATTTGTGAGCGAAACAGGATATTAAAATTAGAAGAAAAAAAAATGTAGGATGGAGCCTTGTTTTATTCATCAGGAATTGGTTGGATGGTGACTTGGTTAACATTTTTCAGTAGCTCAAAAGGTCAATAGCAAAAAATACTCACAAAATTGTCACTGGGGTTTTTTTTTTTTTTCTTCCAAAAACTGTTTTGGACAGTGGTGTCCAAAACAACATCTGACACCATTGACTTTATTTTTATGGACAATATTATATATATTCCACTGAAGAATGAAAATAGTTATATAAGTTTATAACAACACAAACACTATTTTGACTTAAAGATGAAAATGTAGATGAACTATAACAGACTATTTTTCGGCGAGGTGTATGAATCAGATTTTGATCCCATTTAACTGCCTGACTACATCACTGATCTTGATCATCTGATCTTATTGAACCTTACATGACTCAGACGCTGATACTAAAGAGTATGTAAAGATGTCAGGGTGGAGTGGCTCTGGTATCCCAACATGTATTGTGGGTGGAGAGTGGAGATTGTGTATCTATTCGATCGAGGACCCTTCTTAATCATCTGTGTTTGCACTCCACCAAGGAATGCATTGCATAAAGCATATGACCCATCATGAACAAGTGCATACATGTGTGCATATATAGCCTAAAAGCAAGGCTGGCTTGATAATGCAGAGATCATACAAATGTGAAATGTGATCTTGGTGGGATTGTAGGAGAACAACTGTTGAACAAATTGGGTGCCTGTAACTCCAGCCCTGCCCTTTCTGCTATACCAATTACAAATACTCTTTCTAGTTGTTTTAAGATACAAAATACATTTCAGCATACACTCAGAATAATGATTTATGAGTTAATGGCCATGCACTACGTAGAATGTAGTCATTAGCTTGTAAAGATTACAGGCTCAGAATGTCAGACTTTGGTCCGACTGCCATTACAACAGAGACCATCACAAATTATTATTAATACAGAAATGATTATTAATACAAATATACACACTGAAAAAAATGGTGTAGAAACAATTTTCAGTCCAAATTACTAAGTAAATTTAACAATTATATATCAATTAATACACTTGTGCACTTGTATGTCATTATGATAAAAGTGTCTCTCAACTGCATATTTCCCTTTAAGATACTAAAACCAACTTCACCTGACCTTACCTATGACTCATGGCTCTCTGTTGTGTGCCAAAACAAAGTCAAAGGTATGTCAACCGCACAAACTCCTGAGAGTCATTTTACAGAGAAAAAAAAGCACAGGCATTTAGTGTCTCATAACACTAAGGGCTCATGCATGCTGTGCACACAGAGTGAACACTGCTTTGTCCTGCCAGCGACGGAGGCTGACAGCCCCCAGCACTGGGTCTGGAGTTGTACTTGGCTGAGAAAGTGCCCCCTGTCTGAGGCTTTCAATGGTGGAAGTAAGTTTCTGGCCCAGACTCACCACAGCTATCCAATGCCACTTGACTACACACACAGAAACACAAGTCATGTGAGGTAATAAAAGGCAACAAAAAGGTGGAAAAAAGACATAAGCATTTTAGTGCTTTTGAAAGAAGTCTATTATGCTCACCAAGGCTATTTACTTGATCAAAATTACAGGAAAAACCTATTTTAAAATAACAGTTTATTCCTGTGAAGACAAAGCTGAATTTTCAGCAACCATTACTCCATCTTCAGTGTCAAGCGATCCTTCAAAAATCCTTCAAATATGCTGATTGTGTTCTAGAAATATATTTTTTTATTATAATATTTTTTTATATATATTATTATGCCTACTCGAACCCAGTCTAAATCATTTCCACTGATGATCTGCGTACACATCATTCTTTATGATGCTCCAGGCATCATCATAACCAGACAAAACCTTTCCAACCCGCCGTGTGCCCTGTGAGACTGGAAAACTTGGACCATATTAAACTGTCCCTCTCCAAAGATGTCTGAGTCAATTTCCTCAGACTTTGCTATTCAAAAGGGGTGAATCAGACTTTGAAAAATAATTTTGAGTCCGAGTTAAACCTCAAGGCTTGATCCAGCCTGAAACCTAAGCATGCCCACAATTCATCCGGTTTTATAATTTAATCCCATGATTATGGTCTTGTAATATAATAATATCCCCCATCTGCTGCTTAATTCATAACGATAAGCTATAAGAGAAGGCTTTGGTTTCTATCAAGCTCCTCCAAGCTGCTTTTGAACCCAAGCACATTGCTGCAGCTCTGGATAAGTGGCCTCAGCCGTAGATGCACAACCAAGCCAGTGATTCACAATTATTCACTACAGACAAAAAAAGGCCTCGAATTGGGTCCATGTGGGCTGTATGGCTTTGCACTGGCATCTGAAGCTGACCCACAGACAAAGGAATCGGCCTCATGGAATGATTAATGCTTCTGGGTTGTAGAAGATACGGCCACAGACGGGGTTACAGCAGGGTAATTGGGGGGTTGTGAGAATGAGTGCTGACGCAAAGGAAGGCCTGTAGGCAAGGAAAGAATATGTCTATCTGGTTAGTGCAGAGATGAGGATGAAATATGAATTGTCCACGTCAACAGGCAATCTGAAAAAGCAGAGTTACAGAGTCTAGTCCCGTCTGTGTTGACAATCAAAACATAAATCTTAAAACTGCATAGTATCACGCACAGCACAACAGAAACAAACGTAATGAAATTTTTCTATTTATAGGCTATATCTTATATTGGTTATATAACATTTAACTTACTTTAACACACATAGACTTCCACATTAAATTATTATGAACTTTATGGCCAGATTTAATGCATATAATTATGAATAAAATGAAAATAATAATAATTCACTGTTGCTGCTGTATGCTTTTGATTTGAATCGTTCATTTGGGAATCAGACTACACTGGCGTTTTGATTCAATAAATGGAACCCTGTCATAAGAATACTCTGGTCTGTTGTATGTTGTTTTTATGTGAAGTCCGCATGGACAACTCAACAGAAAGACGTTTCTTGTCGTTATTTCGCAATACCCAGTGTTTTTAAAATATCCTGTTTTCTTATTAACAGAGGCTACAAACTCACATCCACAAACGGGTAAAATTAACTTTTGTTTGCTATGGCCCAGAAAATTCAAGCAGTGAAGGAAACACTAATGCGATTATTCTCTGATATGTTGGCTATTTGACATTGTTCGATAACAACTCCATGCTTCGAGATGCTTACTCCATGCTTACTCACAGAAACGTTCGCTATTTGTTTTGGTCTTGCCGACGCCATTAATGTAATGAAACATCATTCGAAGTGTCACATTTAATGTGTCGATCATGTGGTTTATATGGGAATGTAGTTCATTCAGTTTAGGATGAGATTTTTCCTCTCATCTACAGCAAATTCTCCTTAGTCCTTGTAATAGCTAGTTGTGAGTTGTTAATGATGCTAATAGCATATGCAGATTCAAGTCAGACGACCCATAAGACGCTTGTGTAAACACCCACCCTCCCTCTATGCCCCCCCCCCCCCCCTCCCCCACTGAGACCCTCCATATGGTCTCTGTCCCAGGAAAACGTCCACACAATAATGAACAATGATCAAGACATTATGGAACTATGGGAGTGAATTAATGGCTAATTGTGTTGTGTATGTCTCATAGGTTTTCTTGAAACGATTTGGCAGCAGCATAACCCCTCTTTGTGATGATCACACACACACACACACACACACACACACACACACACACACACACACACACGTATGTTGACTGAGGCTCATAGTGTACAGATGCTATCACAATTTTTGTGCCTTAATTTAAAACAAATGAATCATCGATAGCTACATTTTCAGTGTACTCATTAACAACTGTCTGACGCATGTGACCCTCAGATGTGTATTATGCAATACTGTAGACATGATTGTTCTTCAGCCCTAGAGCATTAGAGAAACAGCACTGATGCTCACGTCACCAGTACTGTAACAAGTCATTTTAAGTCATTGCACCCCAGTGACCCACATTCAAACAATAAGTTATCACTATAACCATTTAATTCATTATTATAAAGCACACTATGATTATTAAATAAGGTAACTTATTAAATATTAGGTAACTTATTTAAATATTATTAAATATTTTTGTAACTGTATAACTAACTATACCATATTACTAGCTCTAAAATAAATAAAAAATTTCAGCCAGTCATTTTTATATACTATATTAGCATTATATCAACACGTTTTTTTTTTTTATATAAAGCACAGATAAAGTAACTAGGGCAGCTTAGTAAGCAAGGTAAGCATTTTCTGTCTACCAACAGTGGCAATAAAAATGCTCTGCTGTTTGTAGTGGTGGGCTGATTCAGTCAGCGAAAAGAAATCATTTGTATTCATCAGTCCCTCATCACATGAGTCTGAACTCTCCCACTCAACACACTGCCAGCGTGGGTTCATACAATATCCCAGTGTCCACTGTCCTGCTCTGCTGTCCCCCGACAAGGTCATTCAGTAATGTAGCCTTAGTCTACATTCAGATAGATAGATAGATAGACAGATAGACTACATATGAGTGTGTTTTTCCTCTGTGTTTAGCACTGTTGTGTTTGGCTCTGCAATGCGCAGTTCTGTCATTTAAATCAGTGGAAGAAAAATATCTTTCATAACTTCCCCTCCTACAACCTTATTTTAAAGCACCACCAGAGAGAGAAATGTATGACCCATTTACAGAATCTGCGTCAACACCAGGAGCATGACAGTATCCTGCTGTGATCATAAATGCAACTCGCGATTACATAAATCTATAAACAATGAAAACATGAATCTACACATGAACATGCCTTACCCACAGTCATATTGCCTGGCAGTTAGTTTTAAACGTGCTGACTCAATAGCTGTTCAATTTTCATACCAAAATTGAAATGTAATATTTTATATTGAACAAATATGCTTTCATCCATAAGCATTTCTAAACCACATTTCTAGCTCTAAAACACAGTTAAGAAAACAAAAAGTGGTTAGTTTTTGGTTATTGTTTAAAATTATTATTATTATTCCATCAGTCTATTAATCCATTAATTATTAGTAATATATTATGACTCATTTACAGTATAAGATCAGGAACATTCATTAAGTAATAATTTGATTTAATGACTATGATATTGCAGCATTTCATAAAGATAAAACTTGTTTGACATAAAAAAAAAAAAAAAAAAAAACAGACTGCATAGAATCTGAATTCTCTGGAAAAGCCAGGTTTGATAAACTTAAACCAAACGTTTTACGAATGTTGCAATTTTATCTGAATTTGTTTGCAATACACAAAACATTATAGTGATGCTTCAAGGCTAATTAAAGAAAATCCATCATATTCATTTTCAACATAATATTCTGGTAATACTGTGAAATGCTGTAATTGTGAGTGTTAACCTTCAGCACCTGCACTATGACGATATGATTTAGTCTTTCTCATCACAGCCTAAAAAGTGCACATTATCATTATATGAATGCCCCCCACAACTGGAGAGAATCTCAATTTAAACTGATGAAATGCAGTAACCCAATCTACAGCATTACCACTGTCTCCTTCGTGCATAATTGGCGGCCTTATAGATTTAAAATAAATAATGCACACTATCTATATGCAAACTGTATGATAAGAAAGTTATGCTGATACTTACAGATGAGTGTGTCCAAAGTGCTAAAGCGAAGAAAACACACAAACACACTCACTCATCACACTGCATGCTGTAAAATCCTTTCTGCTGGCCGCTTGTGTGACTGGGCCTGGAGCCAGTCTCTGCTATGTCACTGTTGTCTCTCGCTCTCTCTCGCTCTCTCTAAAAGAACGTTTGCTCTGCTGGTGAGTACTCTCTCTTCTCTATTGCTTTCTGTTCTCCAAGGTCAGATAAAAGACAATCTCCCTCCCCACCATTCACACATTGTGTCATGTGAATGCATTTGTCACCTCCATATTGGAGATGATGAAACCCTCAGCAGCCTTTTAATGAACACACTACGCACACATCTTGCTAACTGTCCTTCAGAGGTAGATTAACCCACACTTTGGGCTAAGACACTTACCAGACAGGATTACAGGAAAGGGTGACAAAGAAGAACAAGAGGACAAAGCATGATGTCTGTCTGATGATACCAACACACACACACACAAACTAAAACATTTTTACTTGGTCATATCTGAAACAATTAAGCAATTTGTGTTAAACTAGCAGAAAATTCCAAGATTTCTACTTCAGAGCACTTATTTTAGCCAAAAAGAAGACGTCTGTGACACACTGTCATGAAGCAAAGCTTAAAGGAAATGGAATATTATGTCAGCCACTTTATATTTAAACTATAATACAAAGTTATTATTACATTTATAAAAAAAAATTACATTTATAATTACTAATACCATTACTGTTTACTTTTTTCTGTGACTTTTTGATGCATCCTACAGTGCAAAATCATGGCAATAAGATATTAATGAATGGATGTCGCCCTCTAGTGACCAAGAGCAGAAAGACATTGAGATACTCGGAAGATTTAATGATAAAAGCAGCATTGATTCTATTGAATCTGACTTAAAAAAAGACTAAATGTAAAACGTATTTAAAATAAAATAAAATATTAAACCAGCACGCAGTAGGTAACTTACCTCATTGTCTTGTTTTCAGAAGTTCTCCGTAGAAGTAGCCACAGTCCTGATGTTTTACCCTTTCAATTTATATATATATATATATATATATATATATATATATATATATATATATATATATATATAGCAAACACAGTAATAATAATAATAATAAAACATAATTAATGGAAACGTTCTGTCATTATTTGCACCCTCGTGTCGTTTTGTGGAACACAAATCTTTTATATACAATATGGTGACGCAAAATCACTATAAAAAGTGTTTCATTCGGATATTTTCAGTCAGTCGGTTGACTTAGTCGGTCAACTATTATGAGTAACGATCTGTTCCTTCCACAAAGCTAGCATATATATGCACAAGAGTCGTTTGGACTACTTTTATGGTAATTTTGTGTAATGTTTGGGCTTGACATCTCAGCATTATCTCAACTCGGCCACACAAACATGCTTCTCCAGACCAGCAGGTGTCAGTGTAGTCCCTGAGCGCGCAGAGCCACACAAACATGCTTCTCCAGACCAGCAAGTGTCAGTGTAGTCCCTGAGCGCGCAGAGCCACACAAACGAAGAAGCTCCACCTTGACAACTTCCTGTAGAGCAGAAACATGTGAGAAAACTGAAACGTGTTTATTGCTGCTGCACTGCTTCCAGACATTCATAGGACAAGATCTTTAATAATGCTATCGCGACTTGTATATAACAGTATCTGCCAGAGTCTGTAATCAAGAGCGCTGTTTTAGAGACGTTTGCTGAAGAAGAACATGCCTGCAGTCACTTTATTTGTCAGGAGATTACCTGCAACAGCCACCAATGAAAACCTCGCTGAGGTTTTCTCTGAAATAGGACCGCTGAAGAATTGCTTTGTTGTCAGGGACAGAGGTGAGTTTATAAATACAACAGTTAGTGGTTTGAGTGTTATTTACTGGAACAAACAATCGTATTTTCTACAAGAGTTAGTGAAGGTATGTGCTTTATTCTTGATCATATTTGTCACATAAAAAGTTGTCAGTAATACCAATTCTGTCTCCCTCTCTCTCTCTCTCTATCACCCTCTATCTCCCTTTATCCCCCCCTCTCTCTCTCTCTCTCTCTCTCTCTCTCTCTCTCTCTCTCTCTATCTCCCTCTATTCAATTCAAATGAGCTTTATTGGCATGACCTGCACAGTATTGCCAAAGCATTGTCCATTACATGAATAAGGAACAAGTTTATATAATACATAGAACAAGAATAGATCTGTAAAATAATTAAGTAAATATGTACATGTATACTTTTTTTTTTTTTTTTTTTACAAACAAGAAAAATATTTAAGACATTGTTAAAAAACTAAAATAAATCAATAATAATAATAAAAAAAACAAAAAAAAAACACCTTTGTACAACATGTAAGAAATGATCTTGCTTCAGTTTTGTCCACTGGCTGATAGTCTTAGTTTGTGGCAGGCGGATACATATCTTGCTGCTGTTGTGATCATTTTGGAATTTTCTCCTAAAATGTGACTTAATTTTTCTGCATTTGGTAATGCCATAAAATTTGGTTTAATTTGTTAGAATTTGGGGAAATATGCAGCTCTAATGTTGTGATAGTAATCACAGTGCAGTAAGAAATGTTCCTCTGTCCAGCTCTTTCTGCGAACACAGTCTCTGTTCTTGTGGCTGCCATCTTTGTCTGTGCCGTCCTCTCTCTATAGCCAGACAGTGATCACTCAGTCTGTACTTCGTTAGTGTCTTTCTTAATTTGTGATCTTTTACACAGATCAGGTATTCTGCTGGTTTGTAGTCTCTGTTCAGGTGTAAATACAGCTCCATCTTCTTTTGTATTTTAGTGGCATCTTTCCAGTAGGCGATGTAGTTTTGTTTTTGTAACTGTCTGATTGTGCTGTGCTGGTTTGGGTGTAGTGTGAGTACCAGCTGTAAAAGTGCGCTCTTCTGCAGGTTCTGCTCCTGCCACTGCAGGGCTTCAGCCTGGCAAGAGCTCGGATCACTGTATTTCAGGTGCTGCTGGAATTTCACAGCTCTCTTTTGAATATTAATTAATAGTGGGTATTGTCCTAATTCAGCTCTGCACGAGTTGTTTGGGGTCGCTCTGTTAACTTTTAAGATGTTTTTACAAATTTGGGTGTGCATAATTTCAATTTCTTCTTTTTCCCATTTAGAGAAATCTTGGGTTTTTAGAGGTCCCCATATCTCACTGCCATATAGTGCAATTGGTTTGATTATTGCTTTTAGGATTTTTAGCCAGGTTTGAATTGGAATTTGATACTGAATTGTATTTTTGATCATATAGAAGACTCTCAGTGCCTTTGCTATGATGTCGAGGAGCTGTTGTAGTCCCTCTTGTTTTTGACAGAATGACTAAATCATCTGCAAAGAGGAGACATTTGATTTCTGATTCAGGTAGGGTTGGGCCGGGGGCAGTCCAATTGTTTAATTCTTTGGCTAATTAATTTATATATATGTTAAACAGAGTGGGGCTCAATGGGCAACCGTGTCTAACTCCTCGTCGTTGAGAGAAAAATTATGTTCGGTTGTTCCCTATTTTTACAGCACATGTATTGTTTTTATACATGGTACTGATTAGATCGAAAGTTTTCCCTCCAATCCAGTTCTCCAGTAGTTTTAGAAAGAATCCTTCATGCCAGATTGAATCAAAAGCTTTCTCAAAGTCAATAAAGCAAGCAAAGATTTTGGTTTTCTATCTCTCTCTCTCTCTCTCTCTCTCTCTCTCTCTCTCTCTCTCAAAATCACACCTAGGTTTCACCTCTAGGCCCTTTTTGACACTTGTCTCTTTAATAACCAAGTACCTGATTACTTGTCAAAAAAGGTGGTCATCGGCAATTTGTGTAAGAATTCGAGTAATAATACAAATAAATAATATTTAATTAAAATGAATATAAATAAATATTTAAGTTGGGTTATACTCTGTTTAGATGAATCTCTGGGACAAGGGTCATGAATATAAAATCCATATTTTATTCTATTTAATAAAAAACATTTGAAAATAGCTGAAAGCATGATATAATATTTTCAAGATTTGTTATATTGTGATTTTAATAGAGAAAGAAATCTCGAATCTCTGAGGCATAAAAGTGTCTGTAGTTAAAGGAAAGCAGAACTATACACTTGAGAAAAGTTGGGGGTCAGTAAGAGTTCAAAATGTTTTTGAAATAACTCACTTATGCTTTGATCAATGTAAAACAGTAGTATTATGAAATATTACAATTTTGAGAACTTTTCCATTTCTGTATATTTAAAAATGTAATTTATTCCCTCTAATGGCAGAAATAAAGTTATCTTAATTTATTAAGTGGTTCTTAATCAGCACCACTACTAATATGCAGATTTGATGCTCAAGAAACATCTTTTTATTATCAATCCTGAAAACAGTTGTGCTGTTTAATATTTTTGTGGAAATCACAATGCATTTTTTTTTCATCCTTTGAATAGAAAGTTCAATGAACAGCATTTATTTGAAATAGAAATCTTTAGTGACATTAGAAATGCCTCTATTTTGATCAATTGTATTAATCCTTGCTAAATAAAAATATGAATGTCTTAAATAAGCCCTAAACTTTAGAACGGTAGTGTACATCAACTCCTCTTTTTCAACCTATCAAACACAAGAATAAAAATGTATCACAAATGTCAAATGAAATGTATAGATCTGAATTACCTGTGTTAGTGGTCTCTTGGTTTAATAGAAATGTGAATGTGTGCTGTTTGCAGAGACTGAAAAATGTCGTGGCTTTGGATATGTTACATTCTCAATGGAAGATGATGCACAGCGGGCCCTAAAAGAAGTCAGAGAGTTTGAAGGCCAGAATATATTTGTAACTGTGGCCAAGAAAAAACCTGATGATAAGAAAAAGAAGAAGAAAGTCAAAACAGAAGGAGGTTAGATGTTTATGCTTATATTTTACTCCTGGATGGTTTTTAACACTCTTTTTGGGTCTGTAATGAATGAGTCTGAACTGTTCATGCAGATTCAGAAGATAAAAAGAAACCAAAGCATGAACCGACAGAAACCAAAAGTCCTGCAAAGAGTACAGGCATAAAGAAGACCCAACTGAAAGCTCGACTGATCATCAGAAATCTCAGTTTTAAGGTAAGTCGACTAAATACTGATGTTGAATAAAGGATGAATGCGTAATGTTGACGTGATATTGTGCTTTATCTGCAGTGTGAAGAAGTTGATTTAAAACAGATCTTCTCTGAGTTTGGAACAGTGAAGGAGGCCAAGATTCCCTTAAAACCAGGTAAATGTTTGACTAACAAGTGCATTTGACTGTTTTTAAGCATTTATTAGGTTCTGTTTACCATTTGTTTTTCATATGGCCATCCACCTTATTTTGTTGTCATCATGTTTGTGCAGATGGAAAGAAGCGAGGTTTTGCATTTGTGCAGTTTAAGAACATGGCAGAAGCTGGAAAAGCTCTGGCTGCGATGAACCTGAAGGAGATCAAAGGTGAGTCTTCTCTTAACACTGAAGACTGCTGAAATTTCAGCTTTCCATCACAGAAATATATTACATTTTAAACTATATTAAAACATTAAACAGATTTTTAAATTGCAATAATTTCAGAATATTGCTGTTATATTGTATACCAAAGAAATGTAGCCTTGAAGAGGCCTCTTTCAAAAACACAAAAAATCTTAATCATTCCAAACTTTTGATTAGGTGTGTAAATTGGCACTTCTAGTTTCACTTTTAATATGATTTTATAAAATGCTATTTAATCCTTTCTCACAGACAGACAGGTGGCTGTGGACTGGGCCATTGCAAAAGACAAGTATCTCACCAACCAGTCAGCTGGAGCAGCTGGTAATGTGTTTTTTCATTTAAACTCCATCAGCATAATTTATTTGTGGATGCAGTTGTAAAAAGCTTTGAAAGTTCATCTACCATCATATCTTGTAGGAACCATCAAAGAAGAGAATGTGAATTCCAAAGGTGCAGGAGCTGATGGGAATGAAAAAGAAACCAAGAAAAAGTAAGTTCAGGCAGTGCAGCAGATCTAAAGTATGTGAAGATGAACTCAGTGACTTTAACATAAGGTCTGTCTTGTGTTAAGGCCCACATCACAGGAAGAAGAGTCAGAAGAAGAAGAGGCATCCGAGGATGAGGATGATGATGAAGCCAATAGTAGTGAAGAGGATGATTCAGAAAATGACTCTGAATCTCAGCAGACAGACAGTGATGACGAAAAAGACGACGATGATGATGATGATGACTCTGACACTGAGGGAAAAAGTAACTATTATTTATTTATAGCAGTGTTATTTTAGCTTGACTGATATACTATATCATGTTGTTTTAGTATAGAGTGAAATTGTAGTTTTCATATATATTCAGAATTAAATTATATTTTTTGTTTCAGAACATGTTATTACCTTAATTTTAAGGTTTTAACCATTTTTTGACATTTGTTAATTTTTTTTTTAATGTCTGTAAATGACTCTTTATAAATCTCCTTCCTCAGCTCCCCCAAAGAAGAAGAGAGACCCTCTTCCTTCAGATGTGAATGAGGGAAAAACCATTTTCATCCGGTGAGAATCATACAAGGAACTTCTCTCGTTGTATTTATAATCAATAACAGATGTTTTTTTAAAAATAGGAATTCATTTTTATTGACATTTTAAATTTGGGTCCTGTCAGAAATCTGGCCTTTGACACAGATGAAGAGGGTTTAGAAGAAGTCTTGTTGCAGTTTGGTGAGCTAAAATACATACGTGTGGTGATGAGCGTAGACACGGGATATTCAAAAGGTAGCTTCAGTCATCAAACCCCGGCCTGTATGGAATCAAAGTTCTTTCTTTAAAGTAATTCTCTCTTTTTCCATGTCTGTCTGTATTTAGGTTGTGCTTTTGCTCAATTCAAAAGTAAAGAAGCGGCAGACAAATGTATAGCTGCTGCTGCTGAAGATGAAAAAGAGGTGAGTTTGTTGTCCTGCAGCTGTTGTAAGAATTATACTGTATTATACCAGTAAACACAGGATTATTGTGCTGATGCATATGTGCATTTTAGTTTGGTGGCATTAGGGTTGATGGCAGGAGATTGAACATTTTGCCTGCCGTAAACCGAGAAGACGCCACCAAATTCAAGGACAAGAAAGTGAAAATTCACACAGGCTCCAGGAACCTTTACCTCGCCAGAGAGGGCTGTGAGTAAAGCCAGTCACAAAAATGCTGCCAGTCAGCTGACCAATAACTGACCTTAAATTGGGGTAGCTAATAGCAGTGAAGCACATATGTGCACCTGATTTAACCGGTTACCTCTTGAACTTTCTCCAGTGATTCGTCCTGGATCCAAGTCTGCAGAGGGAGTTTCAGAAACTGACATGGCCAAGAGGACAAGAGTGAGTATGGAGAGTGTGATTTTGGTCATCCTTTTCATTATTAGCTCTCAAATTTGATTGACCAGTGTTGTTAAAATTTATGTTGGTACTTAACTAATTATTTAATTTTAGTCAATTAATTTTGTCAAGTAATATGTTTTTTTTGTTTAGTAATTTAGTTTTTGTCATTTTTATTTTGTTTCAAACATTTTATGTGGCTTTAATACATTTTATTTACATCTTAATTTTAGACATTTTAGTATTTCATTTTAGTGCCAAGGCAATATATATATATTTTTCCCCCATCTAATGTTTTATTAATCTTTTTTTCAGTTAAAGAAAATTATTCTAAACTTCAATTTTAATAATTAATACACTGAATTTTCTAAATCCAAATCAATACAGTAAATAAAATAAATAAAAGGCACACAAACTTTAAACCGGGCATTAATAAGCACTTTGTATCCGGATGGTGGCTGTATAATCTTTGTTACTTAGAGATCTGTTTGCACTTTCTCACTCAAAATGAGAGATGGCACATACACGCTTATAATTGTCACTTAAACATAAAAAAAAAAAAACATTTCTTCAAGATAGTTTGTCACTTTGGCAGATAAAAAATAAGGTATCTATTTGATCTATTACTCTATATTGCTCTAATTGCTTTATAATGATGCCAGGTGTATAAGGGGACCAAAGTGTATTTCTTCTGCATGTTTTCTGATTAACATTATTTTTGTTTGTGTTGTCAGTTTGAGGAGCTGAAAAGGGCAAAGTTAAAGGACATTAACATTTATGTGTCTAAAACACGGCTGTGTGTTCATAACCTGCCTAAGAATGTGGATCAACAGAAACTTCAGAAGCTCTGCCTCTCTGCTGCTGGTGGTAAAGGGGTCCACATTACTGAGGTAACACACACAAACACACTTAATCTGCAGAAAGTAGTGCTTTTCTTACCCAAGTGCTAGAAAAAAAACAAGTAATAGCCAACCAAAATTCAGTATTCAGTAGTACAGTTCTTTCTAGTAACACTAGAGGGCAGGACTGTTATTTGGGTAGCATCAGGAGGTTTCACTATCATCCAAGAAAATCTTCTTTAAAGGCACAATTGTTGTAGTTCATGGAGCAGCTTTTGCAGGATTCTAACCTACAAACTTTAAGGTGGTGTTTATTTACTTTTTGAGTAATGCCAGACGCAAAATGTCATTATGACCTGAAATTAACCAGTCTGAAATTCTGTCTCTGCCTATCATTCATTTTGCATGTCGGAAAAAAATAAATGTTAAAAACATATATAATATATACAATATATAATGTATTTATTTTTTCTAAGATATATATATATATACAAATAAAATACATTTGTAAAGTCATAACATTAAATGTTGCAAGCACTGCACAATAAATAAATAAATAAATAAAACAAAAAAGATTAAACCTTCCTGCGTATTTTTGTTTTCCCATACAAATATCTAAACATTGTTAAATCACGATATGTTTACCTGAGATGCAAATTGAACATATGAAATCTTGTTTTCTGATAAATTGAACAAAATTAAGTTTATGTTTGAAAGATCTGTCAATGGTGTATGAAAACTTTTTCTTTTGAAAGTAGATTTTTATGAGCACATTGGCAGATATTTCTTTTTGTTTTAATCATAAACTTGAAAAAAAAGTATCATAAAATTTAAGTCAATTTTGACCATTTTCAATTTTGATCAATTTCTCAT
The DNA here is from genome assembly GCF_936440315.1 of Barbus barbus. Classification (NCBI taxonomy): domain Eukaryota; kingdom Metazoa; phylum Chordata; class Actinopteri; order Cypriniformes; family Cyprinidae; genus Barbus; species Barbus barbus. The sequence continues at coordinate 24,828,011 of NC_136750.1, forward strand.
AAAACAAGACTTAATTGATGTGATTTTCCTTCTCAAGTTCATTTATCTTGATGGAAGAATCTAAAGACATTTGCGATTTTAAAACAAGACAAAAATATTGATGAAGAAAATCACTTTGAAGAGAAGATAAAATCAGCAGAAACCCTGTGTTACCTAAATGACCCAAATCGCCAGTATCACCTTTATCTGTGTAACTTAGCCAGTGCTTTTGTTAGCATAAACTTATGCCGTAACTTTTGCATATACAACAAGAATTCCTGATTGTCTCTTTCTCTGTATATATGTGCCTACAGTGTCGTGTGATGTATGACAAGAAGCCTATTCGGGGTCAGGTGATCGGCAAGTCTCTGGGATATGGCTTTGTGGAGTTTAAAGAGCATGAACATGCTCTACAAACCCTACGTCACCTCAACAACAACCCAGACTTGTTTGGACCCCAAAAGGTAGACCACAACAAATTCTCTGTTGTTCAAATCCCAAAATCAGACCTTATTTGGAAATTAATTCTCACTGTTTGCTGAGAGCACTGTTAGAAAAAAGGGATATTTGATAACCTGTTTGTTGTTCTATCAAGTCGAATTATTTCCTAGAAAGGCTACTGAGGCGACTGTCTTAATTCCTAGAAGTATGTTCAGGGTCATTGCATTAGGGAACGGTATTAAATGATATTAGCTATAGCTTGCTGGTGTGTAAACGCACTTTGAGGGCCTGTTATTAAGGACTTTATTGCCATCTTCACAGCAGTGGCCCTTCAGTGTTTTGCAAAAAAGGACAAAGGAACGCACTAAAGAACGAATCAAACCACATATTTGTCTGCCAATCTTTCCACGATACAATATAAACATGCATTCCTCTGACGCTCAATGGAATGTGTTTTGGTCAGTATTGAATGTAACTTCTCAAAAATAAGATGAATCGTTCTATTCCCAAGCACTTGTGGCCAAGACTCATGGCTGTTTCACTTAATATAAATTAGAAAAAGATTTAGCATTGCGCAACAGCTGAAGATTGAGAAAGACCAGTGGTGAAGTATGTTTGATTTGATGATGTCATGTCCTGTGTTGTTCCCGTCAGAGACCCATAGTTGAGTTCTCTCTGGAGGATGGAAGGAAGCTGAAACTTAAAGCCACCCGTTTGGAAAACAGCAAGGTGAGGCTCAGCTGCATCTTGGTTTCCTATCAGTGTGACGTTTTGAAAATGTCAAAATTAAATAGCTTAAATTAAATTGTCAAATTTGATGTGTTTTCCACAGAAGCAACTCAAAAAGGGCAGTAGCCAAAAAGGAGAGCAACTGCCGCAGCAGCAACATTTGGTGAAGAAAGGACCCTTGAGAAAAGGAAATGCAGCTAATGTTGTTAAACAGGAGAAGGAACAAGGAAGTCAGTACAGCGGCTTTATCACCAAACCAGAGGTGGAGCATGTCGAACTGAAGGACGGCAAAAAACGGTCCAAGGTTCTGCACATGCCTTCACACAGAGGCCCAAAGATCAGGTACAACTCACTGCACAAGTGAAACAGAACCAGCACCATTGATTCAACAATTAAAAAACTATAATGTACAATGACCCTCACACTATTCCTCAGGAAACGTGATAAAGGGAAACAACCCATGGTGCAACCCAAGAAACAGAAGAAAGTGCCCAGCAGGAAAGAGAGAAAGGTGTCTACTTTCATTGAGAAATCCAGCATGAACAGGAAACCGGTAAGCCAAAGAGTTGAAGAGATTATAAATTATATACCTAATAGAAAAAATTATTATTATTAATTAAATTGTTATTATAAATAATTAAAGTGACAGTTTTCTATTTTATATATATATATATATGTATGTATGTGTATATGTATGTATGTGTATGTATATGTATGTATGTGTGTACGTGTATGTGTGTGTGTGTGTGTGTATATGTGTGTATATATATATATATATATATATATATATGGTGGAAATGGGAATTTTCACTGTTCTAGCTCTTTTCTTAAAGCCACTTCACTAACTTGTGAAGCTCAATTATCTTTTGCTGCACATCAGAAATATATTCTTTGGTGTTTCTCATTGTGATGGATGATTAAGGGAATTTGGGCTTTGTTTTCCCTCCTATTTATATTTCTGTGATACGGGAAGCCATGGCTGGATAATTCCATGTTCATAATCACCCTGGAGTGCTCAAAATTGTGAATATGAATATACTTCAGAGATATGTTACTCATAAGAATTTCTAGGGGTGTCAATAATTGTCCAACGTCTATTTGAGGAAAACATTTATTTCATCATAATATTTCCCCCCATTTTAAATTCTTATTATCCAATGAAAGGTTAGATTTTTGTGAATTTTTAAAATAAAATATCAAAAGGATTAACAATGCAGATTAATTTTCATAGCATTCTTTGATCATATTTCCCAACGGTGCCGATATTTTTGGCCATGGCTGTATGTACTTATATTTTTTTTATACATTTCTAAATTCATTAACATTTATTCTTCTGAAAGCAAAGCTGAATTTTAATCACTCTACAGTGTTGCATGACCCTTCAGAAATCATTATAATATGCTGATTTGGTGGTCAGCAAACATTTATCATTGTAATCACTGTTATATACTGTATATAAATATTTTTTTTATTTATTAATGATTTTAAATTTTTTTGCTGTGAACAGTATTAGTTGTATACTTTTTGGTTGTACCACTTGTTTGAACCGCTGTTATCTATCTGTTGTAATTATTATATTTATTCTGTTGCAGAATGGCAAACCTGCAAAGAGAAAGTTCCAGAACAGAGAGGATGTCCGCTTTGACACACTGGTGAACCAGTACAAAAAGAAACTAATGGGAACATCAAATACTAAGACTGCAGTCAAAAAGAGCAAATGGTTCAGCTGAACAAGTGAGACTGAAAGAACATGTAAAAATGTTGAAAACCTCTCAGAGAAGGACTAAATTTAATACTTTTGACTCATGAGTTTTTAAAACGGAAAAAAAATCAGTTTTTCACCATGTGATGTTGTTTGTTTGCCTCAGAACTATTTCCTTTATAGATAACAGAATGCAGAGGTGGTTCCAATGTGTAACGGACTGTTTTGGGGGGATGTTTTGTGAACTACATATGTTTGTCAAGAGAGTTCCATATCCTGCTGTTCTGGCACACAGTTTTTGTAGACAGAATGAATAGTCAACTGTTGTCAATATGGACTTTGCCTACATTAGTTTAGCTGTCATTAACTGCTCTACTAAAACTTTGATAACAGATGAAGTCTGACAAAACTTGTTTTTATTGCTGTATAAAAAAATAAGATACCAACACTCATACCAACAGCAGATTGTTTTTTTATGACTAAAACGTCTACAACAGGGTTGCTTATGGCCAATATAAATAACTTCATATTTGATGCAATATATAAAAAAGGACCTTAGATTTGACCTTACAAAACTATATGATATTCAACAGATGTCAAAATGGTTGTGTGTTTAGCTAATAATCTACAGGCAAGTTATATAGTGAAAGTCTGTTGTTGATAGATTTATCTTTTAAAAAGATTCTAATGCTGCATTTATAATTTTTGGTTCCACTGGGAAACGATGCAATGACCACAAACATACGCAAACTGCGTTGGCATAAACAGAGCCACAATAAATAGCAAAAGTGTCCATATAAATTGGAATTTCTTTTATTGGTAACATTTTATAAAAAAAATGCATCAATACACAAAATACAAAAATAACAACAATAGTCAGGATATTCAAAGTGCATAGATTCATACGGTGTAGGAAAATAGGAGTTTATTATACCATTCCCCGGTCACTGGGGCAGTACCCTTTCAAAAGGTATTATTTACTCCTAAATGGTGCATTTCAGTACCTTAAAGTTACATATTAGTACTGTAATGCTACATATTTGTAGCTTTTGAAATAGGTAACATCTGTGACAGCTTTTGTACCTTTTTTTCTGAGAGTGTACAATGCTGGTGTTGCAGCAAGAAATAAAATGGGAACATGATTCCAGCTTCCCAGCAGAGTCTGACCTCGTTGCTTCTGCTAAACACAGTGACATCATTGAGCACGCTCAGCAAATGCTGATGTCATCCTGCAGACAGCATGAAGAATTACATGGCAATGTGTGCAGGTATCAGATTGCTAGTGTTCACGTAGCAAGGACAGATTGTTTGGCATGCCATGACGCAGCAACAGCATTTTTAGCTTCTTGTTTAATATCAGGGAATAAATTTGTTCATATCAAACTGTGCCAAAATGCTGCTTTGGACTATAAATATACAAGGTTTTAAATAAATAAATAGTATATTTTTAATGCTACAATAATAGCAAATTAGCAGCTTTTCAAATGGTCCAGATTAACTATCAGCTTTTGCATGAACTGTTTCAGTCTGTCTAAAGCCAAGTGCCCAAAAGTAATGTGGTGGGTGGCGGTGTCCTCCAAGAAAGCGTCCAGTGACCTCTCGTTAGCTGGCTCTTTGAGTGTGCAACGCATAGAGTTCATTCTGTCCTTCAGGTAGCCCAGAAGTGTTGACAAATCGTTGTGTACCTGGCTCACATGCCCCTTGGGCAGCCTTTGAAGAACCTTCTGGAAGGTAGTTAGGGTGTCCACGATAGACCCGAGACCTTGGAGGGGTTTATCAGCAGGAACCTCAGGGTAAAGTTCTGGACCGCCAATGACAAGCTTTGGAGATAGTTTCAGCTGTAAGAGAAGACACAAATGAGCATGGATATATGAATCCTCTCATTGAGTTCAACAGAACAGAAGCCTTGCAAACAAGTTCACCGAGTTTTAACCCGTTACCTTCTCATTGTGATCCTTGATTCTGAGGATGATGGTGTCTGCCTGCAGTTTGACCAAGTTTTTCAGGCTATCCTGATGAACGGGAATGCCATGAACCAGACTGAGCATGCCCAAAATGCAGGGGTAGAGAAGAGCTGGAAAATACATGCTTCCTGTGTTGAGTGGTCTTTAACTTTGCAACAGCGCAGCAATACCTGCTGAAATAGAACAATAAGCATCATTTTGAATATCTATTAAAATGTTTTAATATATATGAAAGAAGTCTTGTATGCCCACCAAGGCTGCATTTATTTAATCAAAAATGCAGTAAAAACAGTAATCTTGTGAAATTACATTACAGTTTTAAATAATTGTACAATATATTTTAAAATGTATATTTATTCCTGTGATGGCAAAGCTGAATGAATGGGAATTAAATCATACTAATATGCTTATTTGGTGCTCAAGAAATATCTTATCAACAATTGTACTACTAAATATTTTAAATGGAAACCATTTTTTTCTTTTTTCCCCTAGATTTGATGAATAGAAAATTAAAATAAAGCATTAATAAAGAACTTTTAAAATGCATCCTGTTAATGCATGCTTACTAAATAAAAGTACAATCGTGTGCATAATATACAAAGCGAATGGATTTGGTCCCTAGCTAACTTCTATAGATTGACAGCTTAATTTAGACTAAATCTGCATCCCTAAATACAATTTATTAGCAAAATGCCTATTTTTTCAATATATGCATTCTTCTAAACCGCATTAAGAAATCACTTGTAGTAAAGTACTACTACAAAAGGATATTTTCTATCTAGAAATGGTAAAGTCCTGAAGCGGTGTCTAATCATTGAGCAATCTTGAAATCCTGGCTTGATATTTCTGTTGACCTGGATAGTACATGACACTTAATCTCCGATATCAGATTCTCTCAAATCATACTGCTAATTCAAATTAAAACAGACCGTCCAATAAAATTATACAACATTAAAAAGTGGATTCCTTGCACATGAAAGTTGCCTGTATCCCTCACAATGAGCATGTCAGCGAAGCCCAGGCCACTTCGGTCTTCTAAACGCCTTCTGCTATGTTCAATCTCACTTCCAAATGAACAAAACGACAGCCTCTGTGCCCGAGTTAGGATTTCAATATCTGGTAAATTCCCCAAAGAACATGTTGCCCTTGTATAAACAATGATTGCTTCATTCCAAAAGCACTAATCTTTTTTTTTTAAATTCCCTGTGTGGAATATTAAGCTTAGTTTCTCCATAATGTAAATTATAAAAATAGCAATTTAAAGGCTATAAATGTAAAGTTAGATGATAAAATCCACATCATTAGTGAGAACGCCAGTGTATCAGCTGCAGATAGTGTGAGTGGTGATGAGTGGAGAGAGAGCGAAGGGGACTTACCTTTGCGATCTGAGGACTGTATGATGCCCAGGCTCCATGAGTGGTCAGGCTTATATAGCTGATAGCTGTTGACTCATGTGTGAATCACCTCAGCCTTTCCTTCCCTGATTCTCCCAGTGCAGAACAGCATGAGGGGGGACAACACCCCCGCTGGCACCTCAAGCACAACACAAACCTGCATGCATGTACTACAAATATTTGTCATTGTAATACATACCGATCACATGGTGACAGTGGTGGGATGTGTTACAATTCACTATGGATTTGTAGCTTGTAAAACAATAAGCTTGTCTTACAACAGAATTGTCCCCAAGGGATGCACTTTGAGGAACTCTCCAAACTAATAAAACAATTTCACACCCACTTATTGAGTGGATCCTGATACAAATGCATACTGTGCGTATAGAAATATATTAGTACATGTAGTATTATTAGTTTAAACAGTGCAATAAAGAGAAAATATATTCCCTGCTGAAATGACCAGCATGAATTTCCTGCTGGTCTTTTGCCAGTTAATGGTAGCTGGACAACATTGACAGTCAGGGCCAACCTCTACGCTGTATAGTTTAATATAGCAATGAATGCTGAACAGATGGAGAGGAGAATATCTGGGGAAGAATATAAATATTGTAATAATGCCGCAGTTGTACAAATTAAACAAAAAGGTTCCAAATTAGATGTAGAACAGACCAGTTCCGGTTCCAACTTTGGCATTCCACAAAAGGTTCTTTAGATTTTTTAAATATTCCTCACCCGAGAACAACAGCTCTAAACTTTGTGATACCATTTTCTCAAGATGAACTGGTTTTAATTGTTATATTTCCCATAAACTCCGTAATTAAAAATTACGGTTCCAAATAACTGTTTTTTTAAGGGTGTGCTTTCCCAACATTTGCTAGCTAGGAATCAAATGTATAATATTATGATTCACACTGAAGCTGGTTGGATTGATTTTCAGATTAAAACTCATAAATAATTTTTTTTTAACCTATATGTATAAATTTGAAATCACACAGTCATTTCATTTTGCTAACTATGGTGAGGCAGTGAGATTTTTCACAGCAACTTTCTGGCTATTTCAGATGGATGCCTAAGAGTCAGCAGACCCCATTTTAATAAAAGCTTCCATAAAGAATTTCACTTACCTGTCTGTTCACCATTACAGACGGCACTGCTATTATTTAGCATCCCTGTTCACCCAAAACTGCACATTAGGGATGTTTACCTTATATTTTAAACAGCCCATTCATCTTTAATGAGAGCTAATCAGTAGATTCAGGTGCGTCAATTAAAAGAAACATTCAAAAGGTGCAGTGTTGGGTCTTCCAGGAAGAAGGTTCATAAACATTGATCTAGCATATTGTGCAGTCAGGTGTTGGTGTTGTGAGTCATGGGACAGCCCAACTGTGGGTGGTCAGGTTGCTGTAATGTACAGATCTTGTGGTGTCTCCTGCAAGCGAGTTAACAGAGCCCCCACACTGAACACACTGTGACTGAGTTTTGCAGCACAACTAGAGTTTGGATAATATGCATTGAAACCCCACAATCAGTTTAAAGGATGATACATAAAGTTGAAGTTTGATACAAACTAATTTAATATCTCATTGTTAGATTTTTTACATTTAATCTGTAATCTCAGTAATAACAGCAGATAAGAACAGAGAATGTTATTGATGATAGAATAATTGATAGAACGACAGACAGAACGATAGATAGATAGATAGATAGATAGATAGATAGATAGATAGATAGATAGATAGATAGATAGATAGATAGATGGATAAAATATTTATTTTATATTTTGTGGCTCTTGTCCTCACAAACCTAAGTGCTGCATTTGACTTTGTTGACCGCAACACAGTGGTTTTACTCTTATTTGTCAAATAGTTGTTTTAATGTTTGATTAGGGCATTACTCATCTTCTAACATTCATTTTGATTGTGGTGTTCCACAAGGTTTAATCATTGGACTTGTGTTGTTTTCCAAGTGATTGTTCCTCTTAGCTTAAATGTTTTGTTGCATCTATATGCTGATGATACCCAGTTTAAGTTTCCTGTAATGCATAATAACAAATACTCTTTAAATGAACTTAAATTATAGCTTTCAAGTAATTTCTTACACCTAAATGAAAACAAATTTTAAATTATTTGGTTTGATTCCAAGGAAAACATTGATATTTTATTTTATGGCTTTTATTTTATTCATTGTCTTTTTATTTTTGTAAAGCACTTAGATCAAACTCGGTTGTGTATAAATGTGCTCTATAAATATTGTTGTTGCGATTAGATAGATAGATAGATAGATAGATAGATAGATAGATAGATAGATAGATAGATAGGTGATAAGCTTTGTAATATTAGTAATATTTACATTTTCTTCAGAAATGTATTACCTGGATTCCCATAATTGTGGCTGTGAGTAACGTTTTGTTTCCACAGCAAAAAGGGAGGAAGATGCAATGATTTATTAAATGAGTTGCTGGAATGGAACGAACTACTGGAAAATGTCCTCACCGGTATGTATTATTTAACTGTACATCCAGCAGCACACAGCAAATCACTGGAGGGTCAGTCGGATGCGTCCAGCTAAACATGTGCAGCTGTGTGTGCATTTAGCATTTCAGACTCTCTTTTTGCATAAGCATGACAGTTACCCAGATGTTGCGCCACATCTGCTCTGTTGTACTAATCATTTTAAACCTGACACCTGGCTTCCGCCATTCACAATGAGCGTGCGATTCTTCAAGCACAGCCAAAGTTACGGGAATCCAGCGAACAGGACCACAAAGGAAATGTTTCTATTCCTGTAGTGTGTGCTATTTCTGGTATTTTAGGGGGGTTAACTGCATGTGTTTCTATTCCTGGAGCTGGAGTTTTCTCTAGGTCTCCAGAGACTGAGAGGAATACAGATTGTTCAGGAATGCTGCTATGAATCCTTTGTGTAATTCAAACTTTACACACATGACTGTGTATTTTTACACACTGTGGCTCAGCAGACAATGTAAAAAAGGGAAAAAAGAGAGAAAATTACCTGCAGTTATACACCTTACCATGGTTCAGCGATGATAGGCCTATGGTACTGAATGATTACCCTAAATCATATATTTTTGTGCTATTCTATAATATTATCTAACCATACCATAGCATTTTAGTAATACCTTAATTTAGTAGTAGCTTAATTCATGATTTCAAATGTTCTCACATAATCAAACTACTACAGTTAACAATTAAAAATGCTGCATTTGTCAATTTTAGACTCGAACCTAAAGCAATGCAATATGGAAAGCCATTTCTGCCACAGAATTACATAAATAAATAAATAAAATAAGGTAATTGTGACTTTTTATCTCACAATTGTGAGGGGAAAAAAGTCAGAATTGTCAGTTGTTTTTTTTTTTTTACATTAGTTTACATCTCGCAATTCTGTGATTATATCTCACATTTCAGATTTTTTTTGTCTCAGAATTGTAAGTTTATGTCTCACAATTCTGACCTTTTTTTCTGAATTCCGAGCTTATTTCGCAATTCTGATTTGTATTTATTTTTTGTTTTGTTTTTTGCCACAGAATAAAAAATGGTAAAAACAAAAGGTAGGTGTGATTTTTTTTTTTTTATCTCACAATTGTGAGTTAATATCTCACATTTTTAACATTTCTTTGGAGTTAACGTCTTGCAGTTCTGAAATGTGAGGGGGAAAAAATGTCGGAAATAACTTTATTTACTTTAGGTTTTTTATTTTATTTAATTTTTTACTTCAGTAGCAGAAACAAGCTTCCATAACGCAGTACTGTGTGAAATTGAAAAGGAAAAAAAAATGGATTTGTATTATTTTAATACAACAGACTCTAATATTTTAATATACTATATATTTAAATAGTATAGTATTATAGTAAAAATACATTTTTATTCAAGGTCCAAAAAACATATAATTTTTTTTAAGTTAGCCTATATGTAAGTTCCACTATATGTTCCATTTCAAATATATTGAAATGGAAAACATTCTTCAGTTAAGACATGCAGAGAACACGTCTATACCAATATTTAACTTATACTGAGGCATGCCAGCTAAGTGCTTACATGCTAAAGCGTGTAAAACAGTTTTTCAGCCTCCCACACAAAAAATTCTTTCTTCTGAATCAACACACTGAACTGATTAAGGAAAATAGTTAATAAAATCGGTCCAAGCACCAGCTAAAAATTCCAGAGACAATTTGGCTTGGAGATCAGGTCAGTGTTGATTCTGGAAAAGCATAAGATGTTTTTTTGGATTGGCCAAGCATTTCTCAGAACTGCTCACGAGATATCCATAATGTAGAGTTACAAGAAAGAGAGAGAGTGCGGAAAGTGTGACAAAAGAAAAACAAAGTTGAGCCATGAGACCCATTATAAAAGCCTAAGACTGGGCAATGATTTCTGCGATCAGCATCATTGCCGAGCTCTACTCCATATTTTTACGTCACACAGGACATGAAATTATGTGTTTTAGTCACCTTTGCAGTCTCCCGTGAACATAAGTCATGTATCACAAAAGAATTGCTTTGCAATATAAACACAAAGCCACAAAATGACCCACAATGAAGAAGAACTGGCTGAACTTTGCTTTTACAGTAAGCAAGTAGTCATTTAAATGTTTTTATACAAAGTGACTGTTCTCAACCATGACAAACAATTGGGTTAAGTTTTCTTTGGTATACATTAAAGAGGTTTATAGTATTTAGAGGTTTTAAGTATTTAATCTTATATTTAATATATATGTGTGTGTGTGTGTGTGTGTGTTTATGGCATTTACCAGCAGGGGTCAATGGGGTCATTCTACCTAACCCTGACCCCTTGGGAATACATTAGCTTTTATGCTGGTTTTTAAAGCCACTGTATGACAGTGTAGTAATAATAATAAAAAAAGTAGTTGATTTTTATTGGAGCATAATAAATGAAGCCTTACTCAGTCTTAGTCAGTAAATGCATGCTATCTCTTATCTCCAGGTTTGTGGGTCAACGCATTATTCCAGTTGAACTATGTGAGCATTCCAAAATCACTACCATCACTCACAATGTTAATGCTATTTCTTTACAAATGTCATAATTGTTATTACCAAATTTGATGTGGTACAGCTCATGGATTGTAAACATTGCTTGAAAAAGTAGCACAATGTCACTATCACTATCAGTTCACTATCATTTTGACCTTGTTAACCCTAAATAACTGAAAGAAATAAAAATGTTTCCAAATCAAAAGCAGCTAATGTTAAACATATGCTGAGTAAATATTTCAGGCAGCCAGCTCTCTGTAAGCATTTATAAAATTGGGTTCTGGAAACTCTTTATCTAAACTGTTGTGAAATGATGACCAAAAGAGACTTTTAAAAAAAACACTGAATATTTTTACTGTAAATATGAAATATATATTTTATTCAACATTTTTAGATATTACATATATAATAAAAATACTTCCTAATAATAAATGTAGAAATTACATTATTTTCAATCAATCAATCAATCAATCAATCAATCAATCAATCAATCAATCCTGTCCGTGCCTGTTTAATGTGCAGGAACACTGTAAAAACTTTGTACTTTAAGTCTGAGATGTCCAGTGTGTCACCATCTGGCTCAACCAATCATGTGGGTTTGTGGGCGGGACCAGCTGCTTGTGGTAATAGGTAAAATAAATACATGCTAAAATATGCCCAAAAACATGCCAAATACCTACACAGTTCTGACCAGTTTGATTTCATAAATATTTTACTTACTGTCAAATAACCTGTTTAAACAATGTATTTTGTCTAATTATTTAATCATTAAATATAAAAATAAATAAAATAGATTTACACACACACACACACGTTTGTTTTTGTGACAAGTGGGGACATCCCATAGGCGTAATGGTTTTTATACTGTACAAACTGTATGTGCTATTGCCCTACACCTAAACTTAGCCCTCACAGGAGACTGTACATTTCTACTTTCCCAAAAAAACCTCACTCTGTATGATCTATAAGTGTTTTGAAAAGTGGGGACATGGGGCAATGTCCTCATAAGTTACCTTCACCTTGTAATACCTATGTCATACCTGTGTCATTATACAAATTTATGTCCTCATTTGTCACAAAAACGTGTGCGCACACACACACACACACACACACACATATTAACAATGTGATTTATTATCCAAAATGGGACAAGTTATTAAAATTACTTTAACTTATTACAGTTTTTTACAATAATTTTTGCACAAAAAACAGAACCTTCATGTCATTTTTCAAAACTCTAGACACAAAATTCAAAACAGTCATTTGTAACACAGACTGTCCAATGTTCAAAACTTTGCATATTGCATTCATATCTTTAAAGAAGCCTTGCATGTGCAGAAGCATTGATTAAAAAAAAACATCATATCATAGGAACATTACTTTAGATCACCCACACGCAAGATACCCATAGTTTCACTATTTAGTTGTTAGTACAATCATTAAATATAGTTGTTCAAAACATATGATGCATCTTTCATTATGGTTCTACACATTCATAAATCATTGTAATAGACTAGAGAGAAAAGTACAGACACTGGAATCATTAAACAAAATTGGAAAATTATTGATGAAATAACTCACAACAGGTTTTTCAAAAAAAACTTTAGATAAGAAAAAAAAAGAAGATAAAACTACATTAGGCCTACAGTAAAATGTCAACTGGAGTGTTCCTCACTACTCTTCTGTGTTTTTATCAACCCTGTCTTGTGGATTTGGCCACAGGTTCTCATCCACATCATAATGGATGTTTTCATTAGCTAAAGATCTTGGAAAAATCTTCTGGTATGGCAAATACAGGCCTGACATTGGTCTCCTGTGATGTCATTGCACACATTATCTATGGCCTGGAGAAGAGGGACTTGTTTGTGAGGAGCCTATTGTGAACCTTCCACCTCCATGTGGAGAAAAACTCTTCAGTCAGGTTACAGTAAGGAAAGGGGAGTATGGGGGTAAATACAAGGTGAAGAACTGTGAATGGGCCTGAAACCATGATTGCTCTCAGTGCTGTTGTTAGGAATTCTGGGCCCATTGCACTGATTTTGCTATGGGGCCCCTCAAAATCACATTCAGTGGGGGGTGGTCAGGCCCCACAGAGAACATCGTTCTGGGTCCCGTGAACATACTCAGTCCTCTGTTGCTTCACTTTCATAATGTTGTTCATAATTTTCCATAAAACTGCCTCAAGAGTAATGCAACAGTTATGTATGAATTTTGAGCAGTTGTAGCAATTGATGGTTAAATCATTATAATGAAATGAATAGACACTCAATTCAGATGTAATGCGTGTGTTGCATTTTGAAATAGTAATACTTTGATGTTGTGTCATTTTGAACCAGTGATTTTAGTTCAATGAACAAAAGATCTTTGACTCGTGTATTGTATCCAAACATTTGGAAAAAGTGTTGTGTTTTGAAAATTTACATTTTGATCTTCAGTTGTGAATTATGTGTCTAGAGAGTTTTGAAAAATGACATGAAGGTTCTGTTATAAGTGCAAAAATGATTGTAAAAAAACTGTATTACAAGGACAATAACACCACCATGTGGTTAATTTTGTCATGACATACAGAGACATGCTCCAAATCAGCAAAGGCAACAGTAAGTTTTGATATCTAAGAACATATCATATAAGTCTTCTGTACATACTGTATAAATGTCTCATAGACAGACAGACAGACAGATAGATAGATAGATAGACAGATGTCCAGAATAGAGATCAAGTGTCAGAAAGAGCAAACCCTCAGTCCCAAGAGAGAGAAGACATGGAATCCCATCCTCAGCGGTCAGGACCCCACACAGATACTTTTTGGGGTAAGGGCTTCCTGACTAGTGAGTTAAGGAACAGCAAGCCCAGACCGCAAAAAGACCCGTGAAGGACAAGTGAGAGAGACAGAGAGGAAGAGGAAGAGAGGGAAAGGAGCAGGCAACAGATGTGAAACTAGTCGTCAATTCATCTGAAACACATAAAGCACAAATTATTAATGTGTGCACTAATTGTACCATACTAAGCAGCCCTTTTGCAATGGCAACATGCAGTGCTGGTGTGTACCTTTTAGAACATTATCTTGTGAAACGTGGTTTGTATTTTGCTAATCAATAACACACTACAAAAAACGTAAATAAATAAAAGTGACAACATTCTTATTCCAGAGCTCTTTATGAAGGAGGTGTAACCTGTCTCAAACTAAACACAGCAGGGCTATTTGATTCTAAGCATGTTTCTAACAATACAAAAACAAAAAACCAGAAACAGTATTTATGCATCACATATTGTCTTTATTTCCGCCAGTAATGATACTGTAGATCAGGCCTTAATAGTTATGTAGTAGAAAAATCTGTGATTTGATGATTAAAATTAGTTGTCCACAAAAGATGAGAAAATTGGGAAATTGACATTATAAATACTGGGATATTTTACACAACGTCATATAACAGAACAACAGAACCGACCATGTGAATGAGGGGCTTTTTCAAACAAAAAAGGGTTTAACAAGATTTGTATCTGAAGCACTGACTATAATCAAGGAACAACAGTGTAACCTGCCTACATTATTAAAAATAAAGAGTCTTTATTGGCACTGATGGTTCCATGAAGAAGAAACAGAAACTTTCCACCACACAAAAGGTTCTTTATAGTGGTAAAAGGTTCATCAGATTATTAAAATGGTCTTCACACTAAGAAAAAAAGAGGTTCTTTTAAGAACTATTCAGTGAAAGGATTGTTGTGGAACCAAAACTGGTTCTTCTATGGCATCGCTCTGAAAACCTGCTTTAGAAACCTTTATATTTAAGAGCATGGCTTATCACATCAAAGCAAATTGTTTACACAGTCCTTACTTGCCATTTATATAGGTATTTTAAGGTTAGTAACATACTGTATGTAAAAATAATGTGTAAGTCTAATTTATTTAATGCCACATGTTAAGGCTTATGACTTTTCTGTGTCTGATCTGCTAAAAACCATCTGCTATATGTATAAACTGCTTTTTATTAGGGTTCTTGCTGTCTCTATTTTTTCTTAATAACATTATTACTCCAAAAAAAAACAAAAGAGAAATTTCATTGTTACTTTAGATACGGTATCTCGCTGGGCAATGCTTATATTCATGTGTGTTTCAGTTGTTTCATAGCAAACAGAAAATTGATGAAACTTTGCATACAATCTCTGTTTTCCAGCATTAAAATTTACATTCTGGACATTTCCAAATGGTTCCAAATCAAAACTGAGTCTCCATATGAAGAGTTAATTTGCAAAACTCAATTTTTAACAATTCTCAGAAATCATGTTTTTTCCTTGTGCATTCCAATTAATCTCAATCAAACTGCAGTTGGGTTATTTTGACTGGGTTAAAAAATAACTAAAAAAAATAGCTAGTCTCAGATGCACTGATCCTAGTTACACCAGCTAACACTGAATTGTAACACAATTGTTATGCTATGATTAAAGAGCATCCAAAGATAACTTCTCTCTTTGAAACATATTTTCTTTAAAAAGTATATTTTTAAATACCTAATAATAAAGACATCATGTTGTTTAGCTGATTTCCCAGGTGTGGCGTACACTACCAGAGTTCTGCTGAGAAACACCTCTACTGTAGATCAGGCCTTATTAGTTATATAGCAGAGAAATCTGTGATTTGATGATTAAACGTATTTGTCCCTTTGCTTTTATGACTAGATGTTTTTATTTATTGATTTGATTTATTTTACATTACGGCCTTACTCAAATATGAATACACAGATGCATTACATTATACTAGTACACGTGATACATGCTACAAAAGCACATTGTTCTTTTTCATCCATTATATACACATATATAATATGCATACACACACATTTAACTTGTCACAATATTTAATAAAATTTTTATGAAATATTATGTTTTCAGACTTGTTCACTAGTAATTCAATTCAAATCAACAATCAGTAGCCAAAAACATGCAATGAACTTTGGCACAGCTTTTAAAATGCATGGCTGCAGTTAAGCTTAATTTTAAAGGTTTTTTTTAAATGGTAAAATGTCTCAGCAATCTCTTTTGGGACTAAAATAACACAAAGTGATGATCAGTGATAAATTGATTTTGACATTGAACAGCATTGCAAGAATATCTACTTTTACTTCACTGAAAGGTGAAATTACATTTCACATCTATTTCATTATTCCACCAAGATTAATTATATTAATATACATCTGAAGTCTGTATATATTTTTTTGTATGATTGGGAAGCAGTGACTGACTGTTTGACTTTGCCCTTAGTCTGCATATGAACAAGCAATATCTTTTCATTCTTATTTAAACTATGAACGTGATGTCAGCGTGTGTGACTGGTGTAGTGTGTGTATGTGCCGGAGTGTCAGGGAACTGTCCGTGGTGCTGAACCCGTCGGTAACGCCCTACTTATGAAAACGAACGAGGAAAATAAACTAAAGCAAAACCCCTGTTTTCTAGCACCCACATCTGAATGACAGCAGCAAATACTATTACACGCCTCCAACACGCATGTAAAGCCATGCACACGATCTGGTCACAATAGTGCACAATTTTCCAAACAAAATGTCTCGTGCGTTCACAAGCATCTGTTGGTTGCTCCATCAGGGTCAGATGATAATTATACTTCAACATAGTAAGAATAAAAGCTGTAGATGTATTAAACGTGCACTGAATGACATTATGCACGCACGCTTAATGAAATATTCAAAAGAAAATTGTACAGCATCATATTCTTATATATCACTATACATACCTGCCTGTGTTCTCATCATTCGCATCACGTGCACTCTTGAGCAACTAACTCGCATTCTGTCATGCATTACATTGAGTTTAACAGCGTATGAATATGAATATTGGATTACGCTACTAACTGATATTCTCCGAACCTTGGAGAATCAACCCTGACTATGATTTATGAAAAATTAAAATACCTTTTTTTTTCCGATCGTAGAGGCTTCTGGTTGTTCTCAAAAAATAAAAATAAAAATGTTCTGCATTGATGGCAGCAGAACGGAGTAAATCTCACCCAGTGAATCCCATCAGTCACTGCATGAGCTTTCAAGTGGAGAAAAAGCAAAAGCTGCCTGGTCTTCCTCCTACAGACACCATTGCTCCACATTACAGTCCAGCAGAAGGAGAAAAAGCCCCACTCTCACACTCCTTGTGCGCGTGCATTACTACTGCCGCGGTGACGCTGCTGGACGTTATGCGCTTAAGCTTTATGATGTCGACGTGTATAATGTATCAAAAATCCCTTTATGTTTGAGAAGATACTGCAAAATCTAACGGAAGCGCTCAATTCCTCCAGTCAGCTATTGACTTGCATTGACGTCATTGCGTCATTAGGTTTCCCCTGGAAACACTGGCGTTCTAAAAATAGTAACACATTAATTCAGCGCGCGCGACTATATTTGTATCAATCCAGAACGCCGTATCTGATGTTTTTCATTTTTTTAACTCATCGGCTTGAGTAATACAGAGCTCGAGCGATGATTATGAGATTCCCCCTTTATAATTCAGATCTCTCATTCATGCTTTTGTTATTAAAACCAATTTATCCTCGTGCAAATATGTATACAATGGCATTAAAATACATGGTGAGTTGAGAATATGGGCATCCATAACTGCAAAGATGACTTTAGACTCAGACCCCACATGGACATTTAAAAAATGTATGATTCAAACATTTGAATTGGATATTGGAGGAGGTTTGGGGATTTTGAACAATTCTATTTTTACTAGGTTGCTCATCTCAAACAAGCAAATTCCTGACACTGTGAATTCCTTTGTGTGAAAGATCAGAGATGCTACAGCAAATATATACCAGCAAACCAATACTAAGACATTTTAAATTAATCTTTAACCTCAGTTTGCTATACTGCACAATAACATAATTTACAATGAAAACAAATATATAAAAAAAAATGGCAAAATTCCAGCCAGAAGCATTTCCAGCAACTATGAGCATAAAATAAACAAGGGACGTGTATACACATTCACCTCCTCACTTTTTCATTAGTCAAATGTGTCCACATAAAAGGTTTTCATGGGGCAATGCGCGTCTTTATTTCCTTCCTGAGCCATGGATCGTAGAATAGAATTGAATAGAACAGAATAGAATGTCATTACACTTGTATGACATTCTGTTCCACTCACCCCTGCTTTCAACACAGGTGTTTGACATTTTGGTTTCTTTTGATTATTAACAATCAATAACTAAAAATATTTACATTTTACATTCATGCTCTAATATCCCCAATTATTAGAATGTTTTGATGGTGCCAGTCGTTGTCTAAAAGAGTTGAAACACTAACAAGTCTTTTAAATCTGACCCATTTATATTCACAAAAAGATAATTCTGCATTATATAACAGATCACAATCATTCATCTCCAGACCAGAAATCATTGTTAGTGGAAAATAATGATGAACATATACTGGCCCAACAAGTCCCTAATGGCACTGAGATACAGTTTTGCCATTGAGATGACTAGGAAAACAAATGTCCCAATAAAACTGAATTTACTTAAAAAACAAAACAACAAACAAACACATACGTACTTTACTTCATATATTTCATTATACTTTAAATACACACTTAAACAATTACTTAAAAAAAAAAAATATATATATATATATATATATATATATATATATATTTTTTTTTTTTTTTTTTTTTTTTTTTTTTTTTTCAGGTGTCTGTAATTTTTAATGCTTGAATGCATTTTAACTATATATTTATTTTCATAAAAGGTAAAAATATCTGATATATATCTGGTTTTCTTGTCCGTAACAAAAAACGGCTCCCTACATGTTGAAAACGTTTTTTTAAATAAGATTTTAAGATCAAATGGCTTCACTGATTGTTTTTTTTTCTAAAATTAATACAATTATAAATTATTTTCCTTTTTTATTATTTATTTATTATAATTGTATACATTTTTTTTTAGAAAAATAAAAACAATCAGTGAAGCCATTTGATCTTAAAATATTATTTAAAAAACCTTTTTTTTAAAAAAAAATTAATAAAGGGAAAGATATTTTGAGGGAAAAAATGTTGATATAAATTATTTTCCTTTTTCATTATTTATTTATTATATCAACATTTTTTCCCTCAAAATATCTTTCCCTTTATTAATTTTTTCCTTATTAAAATCTTAAAATCTCCCTGACCCATATGTCATATCCAAGTAAATATATAAAGAGGCATAGCTCAAAGTAAAAATATGAATCACTGTCGATGTTTTTTTTTGTGTGTGTGTGTGTTTATGTTAATGTAATTAATATTCATTTAGAGCTTTGAAACTCTTAAACCATTAATCTTACTGACAGACACGACTCCTGTCTGTCACTTCTGGGAGAATGAAGAGTCACGACTTAACTTCTGCTGCCATCTGCTGGCGGTCTGATGAAACTACACACTGATTTAGGAACTAGTTTTTTCAAACCATTCAATCATCCATGGCTTCATCTGTTAGTTATCAATTAAGGTGTGATGCTTGTTTGTTTGTGTACACAAACACAGGCTAGAACAAGTTAAAATGTTTTATCTATCTAGTGCCAAGCACATAACAGTATAGCTGCATGGTGAAAAATTAGGCCACTTTAACTTTTAACGTAGTGCAATAACCGCAGCTTCTGTTATTAGCTGAAACATTTGTCAATTATGTGGTTGAAATAATGAAGATAATACCAAGGATGGAAAATTTGAATCTGGACAAGAGGGAAAACGTCATGTAGAGAAACAAGGAGCTTGGCAAATGGTAGTGACCGATCGTTGCAGCCTGGCAGGGTGAGTGTGGTTTGATGAGGGCAGTGGAGGTCCAGCACTGTATGCCAAGAATGAGTGTGTCTTGAATTTCATTAAGTTTTATTGGCAGCCACTGTAGACCCAAGTCGAAATGCATCATGAGGGAATTCAAGAGGTCAAAAAAAGTCAAGCAGCAGTGTTTGGATGTGCTTGAGGCAAAATATGACAGATGCAGGTGAAGCGAGGAGGAAGTTACAGCGTGAAATAACTACAGCCCGGGTGAGAAGTGGAGTAGAGAAGTTGCCTAATTTCCTTGTGGAGCATGAAGCACCAGAACGGGCCAGTTGTTGAATTTGTGGTCGAAAAATTGATTTCTTGCTATATTTTATAGCATTTAGAGAACATCCTAAAAGTCCTCATAACTCTCGAGTTGTTTATAAGCTGATTTAAGTGTCAGAGTGGAATGTAGCTCTGCCTGGGCATCTGCAGTGTGGCAAGAGCTCGATTGGATAAACAATATTGCAGTAATGGATCTGCTTTGTGAGTAAAGAAACAAAGAAGCTGGACAAGCTGGCACAGATACTTTCTAAGAGAAACCCAACATTGCACTCAGTTTATCTCCATGTCCTCTGGGAGCTCACAATCTACACATTGAAAACTGTTGAGCACTTCAGAGACAAGAGCTGGAAGCACACTTTGTTTTTTTCCATGTAGTTAGAAAACTCAGCTTGAGCTATAGACTAGTGAAATGAGAAAAACACTCATTAGGCCTTGCAAAACGAGCAGAACGATGACCATCAACATAACAATTGAAACGAAGGGAAAAAGCAAATCTAGTAATAAAAAGTATTAAAAGCTTTATTAAAAGTTTTTAATGTATACCATGGAAAGCCTTTTATTGAAAAGTTTTTAGAAACATGAGAAGTGTGTCCAAACTTATACACTACCATTCAGAATTTAGGTTTATTTATTTATTATTATATAAAAATCTATTTTGCTCTCTGACTGAATTTATTTAATAAAAATAGGGGAAATATTTTTATAATGTTATTTATTCCTGTAATGGCAAAGCGTTTTTTTCTTTTCCTAGCAGCCAGTACTCCAGTCTTTAGTAATAATTCAGAAATCTATGTATATGTATAAAATATTCCCAAAAAACATGGAGTAAACAAGTAAAAAAAATAAAAATAAAATAAATAAAATAAGGAAAATAATTGTATAATAATACATATTAATAAAAGTGACACTGCATGTTATTCCAAACATAGCCTCAGTTTTGTAAAAAGTGGTGGACTATAACCATTTTTTAATGTACAAAAAAATGTTTATAAATATTTTTAAGTGTGTCCAAATGTATAAAATAACATTCAGAAGTTTGGTGTTGGCAAAATTAAAAAAGACATCTCTTTTGCTCTTGGGAGACTGTATTTATTTGATAAAAATACTGTAAATATTTTAAAAATGAAATTTATTCCTGTGATGGCAAAGCTGATTTTTTTGTTTTTTAATAGCCATTACGCCAGTCTTCAGAGATCCTTCATAAATCATTCTAATATATTGATTTGCTGCTCAAGAAACATTTATTATTATCATTATTATTATTATTATTATCAGTGTAGAAAACCATTGTCCTGCACATTATTTTTTTGTGGAAACCATGTTCACCCCCCCCCCCCCACCCCCCCAAAAAAATCCTTTGATAATTAGAAAGTTCAAAAAGAACAGTATTTATCATCCATCCATCCATCCATCCAATTTAATGCATCCTTACTAAATATATATGAAGTATAAAAACCTTTTTTTCAAACCTAAACTTTGTATTTAAAATGTTAATTAATAATATAAACCGTTGTGTAACAGTTACTTTTGGGATTATAATAATCTCCATAATCAATCAACCATAATAATATAAATCAATTATTCAATATGCTATTAATGCCTATCAAATGCTTAAGCAAGCTTGATCTCTCTTAATTTTCTGAAATAAATAATTAACTAAGATTACACTTTTTTAAAAGGCAAATTAATCACCAGTTCATCAGAAGTATTGTTCCCCCAGAAGGATTTGATTGCAAATTAAATTTATGCATAACAGATATAAAAAATGTGACATTTATATTTTGGTTTTGCAGTGTCCATTTCCACTTTGGCACATTCACATAAAAAAAAAAGATGCGTCATCATCTCCTGCAGTAGAAAGCACAGCCTACAGCCTCTCCACAACACTAAATCACACATACTGCAGGCAGCAGGTTGAGCATGTTCTCATATACTGTTCTGTCTCTCTGATTTATTATGAGGAACATCATATAATCTCATATCCACCTGAAGGTGATTACATTAAATATATATATTTTATCTTCCTGAACTTAAATTAAATTTTAAAACAGCGTGCATGTCTATATTAGTAGTAAAATTGTTCTTTTTCCTTCAACTTTCCTTTTTCTGAAGCATGATGAGCTCCACAATACAGTGTCCTGTATCCCATGGATACCATGTTATCAGTATAAGTATTGGACATTAATATTATTGTATCGCACTAACGCATCGGCAATAGATCTTTAAGCTTATCTTCTTAAGATACAAGATAAGTGCAGCTTTAAACAAACTAAGTCAATGTCAGTAGTATCCGCTCCATTGTGGCTGTTTAACACAAAGTGCTGAATCTGTATGATAGCAGCCTACTGCACTTCATTAGGTGTGAGACAGACTCTAATGGCCGTCTAATGGAGGAACTGCACTGTAACAGCCTCTGTTCACCTGCACAGGGCTCTTTGAAAGGACGCTTCATAAATCTGTTGTTTAGCCAAGCAGAGAGATCTTTCCCCTCTGCCGGCCTGAAGGGCCCATCATCACGGCACCTAATCATAATGTGTCCACCTCTCTGCTACTCAGAAATATGAGAACCATTTGCTCAATCAAAACGGGTTCCGCAGAGCACGAAGACACTTCAAACTGTCGGAAATAAAACAGCAAAGTTTACGACACTAATGTTTTAGGTTAAAAAGAGATCATTCTTTAGTTCAATTATCTAAATTCGATTATTCTAAGAATTTTAGTTCAAATTCCTCTTATGTAGTGGCAATTTCACTCTATATTTTGTAAATGAATATTCTTCCACAAAACAGTATAGAAATAATAGAAACAATAGAAATCTATTACTTAACTAACTTGCTTTCTAAATAACTAACCATTTTTTATATTTATAAAATTATTCCCAAAAACATGGCTCATTCTGATTAATGAAAACAATTGAATGTTTTTTAATAAAAATATAAAATAACAGCATAATAATAAAATAAAAGTGATATTATATGTTACTATGCTCTATATTCAACACACACTGGACTAACTATTTTTTATGAAAAAAATGCATTTTATAATATTTGTATAAAATATTCCCAAAAAACATGGTAAAAAAATAAATTAAATGAATAATTAAAAATTCATAGTTTAATAATAAATAAATGATAAAAACTAGTATTATAATAATAATAATAATTAATAAAACTAGCTAACAATTTTTTTTATGTAAAACAATAAATGTTATAAATGTTTTTGTATTTAAAAAATATTCCCAAAAACATTGCTTGTTTGAAATTTCTGATGGGTGAAAACAAATAAAATAAAATAAAATAAAATAAAATAAAATAAAATAAAATAAAATAAAATAAATAACAATAACAAAATCAATGCAAAAAAATAAAGTAATAAAATAAAAAAATATATATTGTGAAACAAACAACAGCAACAAAAAAAACTAATATTATTTACATGTTTAAAACTCATAAATACATGACAGGGCCATGAAAATGTGTCAGTGAACCTATCAGTTTTTATTTAAAACGAATTGTAGGCACATATGCTCTTATAATACTATCCATATGTTTCAAAAACAGAAGACGCTTATACATTAGTTCATATTATCACACAGCTGGGAATAATGCAATATCTGTAGCGCAACCCAATCTGTTTCGTTGCTCATTAATTGGTGTGGTCTAATTTTCTCAGGTTAGCTAATAAGCAACATGCCTGATCTGTTTCTCTTCCAAACAGGCGTAATTACACCGTGGTGTAAAGTGGTGCTTCATTCAATTAACAACTGGCCTTACATTAAAGAACGGAAGAAGAAGGAGGGAAATTGAACTCCCAAAGCAAAGCGGCTGTGAACCACAGATGTTGAATCAGCAAAAATCAACAGAAGCTGACCCACCTAAACATTTTCCCTGATCAGCGATTGTAAAACCTTTAGAGGGGAAAGGAACATATAGATCTGAGGAAATAAAAGTGAGAAAAATTGAGTTAAAAAAAAAAAAAAGAAAAAGAAAAGAACATAAAAGTGTCTATGATGTCAAATTATGGGTAAAACTAACGGATGCATTTATAAAACTATATTCTTCAACCATTAAATTGGCCAGTATATGCATTTAGGCACATTCGTTCTCAAAAAATAATATTAGGCTTTAACACAATGCAGTTGCACACAAGAGTGTCACCATTCCTAATAAACATAAAAGAGACATAAAATATTCCTAATAAACATAAAATATATGTATCAAGCATATGTTCAGAATGGAACACTATCTTACTATTTACTAAATATTGCAAAGTTACTATCTACCATTATTTTAAATTAGTCCCAGTATTATTTTAGTATTGAGATAATGTTATAGTTTTTATTTTTATTAAGTTTTAATAGTCATTTTTGGTAAAAAAAAAAAAAAAAAAAAAAAAAAAAAAATATATATATATATATATATATATATATATATATATATATATATATATATATATATATATATATATATATATATATATATATATATATATATATATATATATATATATATATATATATATATTTTTTTTTTTTAAATATATATATATTTTTTTAAATATGTCTCTATAGATTTTTATTTTTATTTTTTTGTAATTTTTTTTATTTCAGTTTAATTTGTATTTATTTCAGTACAAAGACCTAAAACTTTGAGCTAAGTTATGAGTAAATATTGCCTTGGCAACTAGCAGGGAGAAAAAAACTAACGATTGTCAAACCAAACCACTGTCAAATTATTAAATGCATCCAAAATAAAAGTTTTTTTTTTTTTTACATAATATATGTGTGTGTGCTGTGTATATTTATTATGTATATATAAATATACACACACACACACACACACACACATATATATTTCAGAAAAATATATGTTTATATATTAAATAGATTTATATATAATATAAATTATATAATAATATATACATTATATAAATATATACATACATGTAAATATTTTCAAATGATTTGATTTATCATTTGACATTTGATATATATATATATATATATATATATATATATATATATGTGTGTCACAATATTACTGTTTTTATTTTGGATCTATTAAATGCAGCCTGAGCAAAAGAGACTTATTTTTAAAACATTAAATATGTCTTACCAATCTAAAAGTTTCAATGGTAGTGTGTATATTTCAGTTAATGATAGATACATTATTCCCAAAATTGCATTTTGCTGTGCTCAGTATGTAATATTATTCAACATACCTGTAGAGAAAGTATTCAATACACAATGGACTTAAACTTTTTCCATTTCTTTAAGTGAAATTCATTGTTGAAAGCTTCCTGTGTGTATTTGTGCTTGCTTGTGCCTATACAGTTTTTTCTCTGCCTGCTGCGATTCGTGAGCGTACAAACACACACATACATGCACATCGCTATATGTGGCCAACTAATGCGAGTTCATGGTGAGCTCCTCGTTCTTATACATTCATATGACTTCAAACCATATCCAGAGGGTATTTGGGAGGTTTGCTTGGCATGTCATTAGGATCCACGCAGCCTGTTTGTGAGGGAATGTGCAGCAGATAGTGTGAAACTGTCAGCAGAATCATTTCAATGTTAATTCTCCCCAACATTCCAGATCACTTGAAGCAAACCTCCCGTCAGAGAGGAGCAGCGGGAGCTGCATTTCTGCTGCTGCATCAGAATCATAGAGAGCAGCCTGACACACACTTGATTTATAATCACACACAGTGTGAGTGTGTGTGTGTGTGTCTAATCCGCTGCCTTTTCTCTAGCTCGCTTGTTTTTCTCCCTCTCTTAAGCTAAAAAAGCACACAAAAATGAACAAATCTGACCCTCTGTTTTTACTCTCCCCTATAGGGCATGCCGAGACATTTCTTTATCTTTTTGCTGGAGTTTTCATCTGCACATTTGATCCCTGGATGTTTAGTGCATATTGGAGTTATCCATCAAAATGTGCACCCCCCCATCTTTCTCTCAGAAGTAGAGCTCCTTCAACTCTTCGAACACTTTTTATCAAGGCCATTGGGGTTTGCATGACTTTTAGGAGGACAAAAATACTGATATATTACAAAAAAAGCATTCTGAGGGAATCCATAATCCGCTCACTTTGTAGTTTCTCTCTGCAGTCTGTTTACTCCATGCCTTACCAGAAATAAGAAATATACCAATCTTTACATTTCAAATACTTTTTAATAAGATATTTGAACTAGACTACCACTCTGTTAGTAATATACATTATTTATGGCGCTTATTATCACTATTACTTATACTTGGGGCTAGTGACATGACCAAACTCCTAACCTTAATTTAGTGCATAAGTCGTCCTGCACAATATTATAAAATATTTTCACATATAAAAAAAAACAAATGATAGACTCTAAATTGAAGGAGGAGCAAGACAATATCTAGAGAGAAAACAATAGCAAAGCACCTTTGTGAACACATACTGTAGCACTGGTAACCACTCACAACAGCATAAAAACCACTACGTATTTTTACATGATACATATTTTAAATATCAGTTCTGAAAGGAATAGTTCAGATTTGGAGAAATTTAGCATTACATCACTTGCTCACCAATGGATCCTCTGCAGTGAATGGGTGCCGTCAGAATGAGAGTCCAAAAAGTTGATAAAAACATTACAAGAATAATCCACAAGTAATCCACACAAATCCAGACCATCAATTAACATCTTGCAGAGGATCTATTGGTGAGCAAGTAATGTAATGCTAAACTTCTCCAAATCTGTTTTGATTAAGAGACAAACTCATCTGGGATGGCCTAAGGGAGAGTACGATTTCAGCAAATGTTTATATATGGATGAAACTAATTCTATTAAGATTATTTTTATTTTGGTCAAAATTTGTTCCACAAAACATGTTCCTCCTTAAAATAAAGCACTCTATGTTGTCTGATTTAAATTACCAGATTGATTCACAAATCACATTAAATGATTCATTTGTGACTTCGACTGAGTGCAGCAGGTAATGACTCACTGATTCATTGATCCGGTCAGAATGAAACTCAAGTCAGCAAATGTTCTAGGCTCAAACTGAACTTTATACTGGAATAATATTTGATCATGATAACTGTACCTTAACTCAAGCAACCTACATGATTTATGCACTTCATTCATCAAAAATATAGTAAAAAACAGCTGTCTACAATCTGACGCGAATCACTACAGCTCAAACTTAAACTAATACAATTTTAAGGCAAGCTTTAAGATTTCATTATGATTTGCTGTTTACCCTTCTGAGTCCATAAGTGGATTTGTGTGTAGCAGGTATATGGGTTAATAGAGTATGTTTGTGTAATGGGAATGATTCTTCTCTAAAGTACTACAGTCTGCTATAACCCACTTACTCTGAACAGAGAGACATGATTTACTGACCATAAAGAGACATGCTGAGTCATATTCTGAACATACTCATACACACAAATGAGACAGGGAGAGACATGGGGGTCGAGTATAAAAAAACAACAACCTGCAGTTGCAGCTTCTGTCCTGTGAGGGTCAGCAGAGATACAGAAGCTCCAACAATCACCTCTCTGTATTAACAGTCGCCCAGTCAAAAGCACAGCACTGACACATACATTAAGTCTTAAAACAAAACAAGACACAAGAAATGAAACAACAATGGAAAATCCCTCAAGGAGGTCGAGGAAAAGGTCAAAGAAACTTCTTCAGCTTAGACAGAAAGCCCTGAGGCCCATTTGCCTTAAGTCTAGATGAAAAATCCTCACCACGAAGCTCTTATCGCTCTCACGTTAATAAATATCTGACTGGAAGGAAAGTTAATGGAATAATGTAAAGAGATAATGTTGAATTCTTCTGCCCCGTGACCCCTTGGCATTTCATCAAAGAACTGAGGCTAAAGTCCTTCTTTCATCCCGAGCTTTAATAAAACGGAATGCCTGGGAAAAAGCCCTGCAGACGTGTGTGTAACTGATTAATAGCCAGTTTGGTGTTAGCCTGGGGAAACGGAACAGGTTCATATTCAAAGGAACCTTTTTATTGCTGAATAGGGTAAAAATAGAGGTATATTCTGATTCTAGATACTTTGAACATATTATTTCAACAGGATTTTTGCATTAAGCGAAGATCATTCATTTCAGAGGGTGTTAAACAAAAGCTGAATGCTGATTATATTACATTACAAATGGATTTTCCAATCCTTATTTTGAATGACTGACAGCCCGTCATTCTGTCGGTTAGGCGAACAATATAATTAGACTCTTCACCAGTAAAGTACAGTCTGCAGCCATTCAAGGCCACTCTAATTTAAGCTCGGCTTTAAGATTCTGTCCATGATGCTGATCTCTCTACACAAAGGCCGGAGACTGATTAATGGTCTATCAGCTGCAGCCACAGACAGTGGAGGCATTTATATACATATTTCCTTTACCTTAATTCCCTTAATTAATGATATGGGGAAATGTGCTGGTTGAGCCTATTCGTGGTCATATATTAGAAAGGATTGGTTGGTTTTTGACAGTCTTGTTGCCCAGGCGTTTATGGGCCAGTTCCCTCTCAGCTGCAGGTGACTCATCTTGCACATTATTAATGACTGACCCAGAGGGACAAACCACTCTCCACAAGATGAGAGGGAGAGGATCGCGCCATTTGCTTCTAGTCAAGGGAAGTAAATGCGATCAGTTGAACCTACAGGGACAGTAGAGGAAATCGAGTCTGGGATGGAGGTTATTCTTAGGCACTGTAAACACAGCTGAAAGTGGTAAACAACCTACCCAAAAACAAAGCAAATGGTACAGCTAAAATATATGCAACAATTTTAATTCTGACATTCAACCAAATCAAAAATAAGAAGCACTTTCAAGAGTACATCTAAAATATAAAGATATAAAGCTGGCACTTTAAACTATTAAAATGATTTTCAACAACAACAAGAACAACAATAATAATAAATACTATTATTATTAATTAAACATCTCATTTATGATTTCCAAGGATCTCAGGAAAATGATTTGGAATATATGAAAATTATTTTATTAAACAAAAACAGTTTTAAAGTGACATCAACAATAGCATCTCCCTATTTTACTCAACAGCCACATTACTTCCTTTTTAAACCAACAGTCTAATTCACAGTTTTCGGATGAGTCTTTCGGGTGAGATGTTAAAGGTCCTGACTCTCTGTGGTCATTGAAAATCCCATGGCACTTCTCGTAAAGAGTAGGGGTGTAACCCCGGGGTCCTGGCTAAATTCCCTCTACTGGCCCTTGCCTATCATGGCCTCCTAATAATCCCCATCCACTTGATTGGCTCTATGACTCTCTCTCCTCTCCACCTGTAGCTGGTGTGTGGTGAGCGCACTGGCACCATTGTAGTGTGGCTGCCGTCGCATCATCCAAGTGGATGCTGCACACTGGTGGTGGTTGAGGAGAGACCCCCCCACATGATTGTAAAGCGCTTTGGATGTACAGCAATACACAATAAAGCGCTATATAAATGCATCATTCATTCATTCATTCATTGAATAATAGAAAGACAACACGGAAGAAAATGAATGAATTATACACTTATATTATCTAAAGCAAGGTGAACAGGAGCTGTAATCGAAGACACCATAATTAAAAGCACTTCATTCTCTTAGGGAACGCTGTTGCTCTCCACCCACCAGTTGAGCTAAATCAGGTTTTCCTCTGCTGTGAATCTAATAAAACCTCCTCACGGGGAGCGGCAGGGCCACCATGTTCAGGTGGGCTCTCCGCAGGGATGTGGGACAGAGTTTAGCAGCTTGTTAGAGGCACGAGGGAGCCAGGGTGGTTGACAGCACAGCGGGAAAGTTACGCAGAGAGGCGACGCTAAATAGTGACTGGCCCGCTGAGCTGTTTTCCCATCATCCACCACTGCATCCTACCCTGAGCATGTCTCAGGAGAAGACGGAACGAGACACAGAGACAGAAGCGGAATTAGAGGGAGCGATGGACGGGTAGCGTTTCCCAGCTGGAGTATTAATTGTGAGGCTGGCAGATGGAATCAAGGAGTTGCTGATTGAGTCTGGCTTTTTTTTTCTGTCCCTCTGAAAATCTTTGTTCCAGGATGCCTGAAATGCTACACTTCTGTTAAACTCTTACCATAAAGCATCACAAGACATTTGCAATAACAAACAGGCATAGTCAACCCTCTCCACATAGTTTAATCTACAGAAAGCAAACAAAACTAAATATGTTTGGACTTAAAAGGATAGTCCACCCAAAAGTAACATTATCTTTTAATTTCAACCATCATGTCATTCCAAACCTGTATGAAGATATTTTGAAGAATGTTGGTAACCAAATGGTTTTGGGTCCCATTGACTTCCACAGTATAGACCAAAATACTATGAAAATCAATGAGACCCAAAACTGTTTGGCAGTACAGCCGCTCCCTATACGCAGACTACGCAGTTTGCGTAGGGCACCAACTCCCAGTTGCTCAAAAAAAAAAAAAAAAACGTGACGCACCATTCCCGCATTTGCACCCACGACCGCTCGCACCTCATGTTTGCAGCTGAATGCAAATGATCATGGATAACTATGCCCGTGAAAAGACATCAGCAATCCAGCGCCAAGAAAAAAATGAAAACGAAGCCCGTGCATCACTTTCAGGCTACATTCATAATACTGTGAAACTTTTTTGGGTGTTGAGATTAATAATGTGCTTTAATGTCGGTAATAATTTCACCACCACCAATGCATGTAATATTCTCTCTGAGTTTCCATGTTCACTTACGAAAGTTAGCCATGGTTTAACACGAATAATAATAAAAAAAATATAAATAAATAAATCATGGTTCTTGTAGCCTTGGCAACAGCAAATTAACCATGGGTTTGTTACTTCAAATAATAATATACAAAGAAGTATCAAGATAATATTTTTTTGTGGTTATAAAAACAAACCTAAGCCACAGCCTTTAAAATGACTTAAAATGCATTATTAAAACAATGAGGCAACCCTGCTGAAAAAAACCCCAATAGAACCATCACAGAAAATCCTAATACCATCACAAATGAATCACTAATACCATTACAAAAATAACAAACCATCAACTTTTAACCATTAAAACCATTAAAAAATGGTTTTCTGTTGTGTGTTTTAGGACATATTCTATTAGGATTTAGAAGGTGACCAATTACCAGAAGAGACCAACAGGGGCCATTACAGTTTCAACCAATACAAGTACCATCATAACCAGTAAAACCATTACAAATTTTGTGAAGGTGTCTATTGTTTTTTTTTTCCCCAACATTACATGTTATTACAAAAGTCTGCAAAGGATGCCAAAGGGGTTATTGCTGCTGTTACACTTACAGGACAATCATATCCTTGTTTAATAAGCTATTAAAAAAGCTATTTATTAGCTTATTAATAAGCTAATAAATATCCGCTTAATCTTTCATTTTTGGCCACCTTTTTGCAATAGATGGCACAGCCTCTATAATGTATTAAAAAACATGTGGACATCACAACCTTTACAAAAATTAACAATGGTTTTCGTAGTAAAACTGCTTAATTTTCTTTTGCTCGATTTCTAAATGCTTGAGACCATAAAATCAATCAGACAACTGTATTAATAAAATAATAGCCATAGGTAACTCTCTAGATCTACAATTTTAATTTGTAAATAATACAATTTAATTACAAATTATTTATTTATTTACTTTTATATTTTATTAAAGTTCTATTTTGACCCCTATAGTAGGTTTTTGTTTTTATTTTTTTACTTCCATAATATTTAAAGTAACACTCCATTTTTTTTTCTTTTAAATAGGCTCATTTTACAACTCCCCTAGAGTTAAACAGTTGAGTTTTACTGTTTGTGAATCCATTCAGCCGATCTCCGGATCTGGCGGTAGCACTTTTAGCTTAGTTTAGCATAGCATAGATCATTGAATCGAATTAGACCATTAGCATTTGGGCATCAAAAATGACCAAAGAGTTTCGATAATTTTCCTATTTAAAGCTTGACTCTTCTGTAGTTACATCGTGTACTAAGACAGATGGAAAATGAAAAGTCCACAGCTATATCATAACTAGTTACCTAGCTGGGGACTACTTTCAGGCGCTGAGTAATATCATTGCACCTGCTGCACCCATGGTACAGCAGCAAAGTTCCTTGATTATTACGTCGGAATGAGAGTATAGTTCCTAGCCATATAGGCCTAGAAAATAGCAACTTTTCATTTTTCGTCGGCCTTAGTACACAATGTAACAAAGCCGTTTTTCTGGATTGTTTTGTTGTTCTGTCTCTCACTGTTCAAATAAACCTACCATTAAAATTATAGACTGATAATTTCTTTGTCAGTGGGCAAACGTACAAAATCAGCAGGGGATCAAATAATTTTTCCCTCCACTGTACTTCCTTCCAAATATCTTCTTTTAGGTTTCACAAGAAGGAGGAATGTTGGTAACCAAATGGTTTCAGGTCCCTTTGACTTCCATAGTATTTTGGTCTATTCTATGGAAGTCAATAGGACGGAAACAGTTTGGTTACCAACATTCTTCACAATATCTTTGATTTCTGTTCAACAGAAGCAAGAAAAAATGTTGGTAACCAAATGGTTTTGGGTCACATTGACTTCTATAGTATATACAAAAACTACTATGGAAGTCAATGGGACCCAAAAAATTTTGTTATCAACATTCTTCACAATATCTTCTTTTCAGTTCAACAACAGAAGAAAAATAAAAAAAGAATGTTGGTAACCTAACAGTTTTGGGTCCCATTGACTTCCATAGTATTTTTGTATATACTATGTAAGTCAATGGGACACAAACGTTTCTGTTTACCAACATTCTTCATAATATCTTCTCTTGTGTTCCACAGAAGACAGTAAGTCATACAGATTTGGAACAACATGAGGGGGAGTAAATGACAAGACTTTACTGAAAATTAGTGACAAGAGCATTACAGTAGCAGAAATCATTTGTCTCCTTAAAGAGGTTCTCAAGGTCATACAATGATTCATCGTACTCAAAGTTTTCTAACGTTTCACATAGGTAACGAAAAAGAAACAACGATGCCCCATGGTGTTTGATTAAAATGTCAGACTTTTATGAATCGGTAACATCACCTCTTCCCTTGAGGTGTGTGACTAGGCTCTAAATTATTTTGTGTGTGTGTGGGCTATATTACATAACCGGGTGTGATGGAGAGGAGTATTAGCTTCATTTTTTCTCGCAGTTTTCCAGTCTCGCAAGTTGTGAGGCATAAGCGGCTTATGTCACTCTCACGTCATGTGAGGTCACATGCATTCAATATAAATGCAGCTAATATTCAGCATCTGAGAATATTGCCACCCATGGGAGATCACAGCGGGAGGCGACATGCTCTTCATCTATCATATCTTATTTTTAGGTGTCAGTTATGCTGTTCTGTTCAAATATCAGCAGTTACTATGTTCCAGTTTTAATTTTAGCAAACAAACCACAGCAAATCCCTGGTGATCTCAGATGTTTTCATACATAAAGTGGAGACAATTTTATATGTAAAGCCTTCTCATGCACAACTTCAGGAACAAATCATTTTCCATCACAGGAATAAATTCCATTTTAAAATTAAATAGATTTATTAAAAAAAAAAATATTTAAATATAAAACATTTATTTTAAATAGTAATAATTTTTTTATCAAATAAATGCAGCCTTACAGCGATGAAAACAAATGAGGTCACGTTGCAAAACCAAAACAAAATGCACCTCTGACTCATTCAAGCTATTTAATTGCAAAGCCAATGTCAAAGAATAATTCAGGCCCAACGGTTGTTTTCCCAAAGGAAATCTCCTCAGCAGGGGCACATTTCCTCTGAGCCGGGCCAGACCTCTGAAAAA
Organism: Barbus barbus; assembly: GCF_936440315.1. Lineage (NCBI taxonomy): Eukaryota > Metazoa > Chordata > Actinopteri > Cypriniformes > Cyprinidae > Barbus > Barbus barbus. The sequence continues at coordinate 24,862,131 of NC_136750.1, forward strand.
TGTTGTTTTCCGACGGCGCACTCAAAAAAGCTTCCTGAACTCTTCCCCAGGATGTGAGGCGCGCAGCAGCAGACCTTCATGAGCTCCTCACATCAAAGACACAGTGAACCACAGCCGAGCTCCAGCTTATGAGAGATCATCCCATTCCTCTAACCCTGCTCTCTGAGGCGCCGTGTGCATCGGCCGTAGAACACGCGGGAGAAGTGTCCCCCTCGCTTTAAAGGTATGTGTATGCGTGTATTTCATCAGGCCGCTGTGGATGTGTGTAAAAGACGATGATGAAGTCATTTGTCAAGCTATTAAAATGACAGTGAATTACCACAACATAGCAATACAACAATAGCTATATATATATATATATATATATATATATATATATATATATATATATACACGATATTTCATAATTTATTATTATTTGATAAATTATATAATAATGAAAAGGAAAATTTGGTCATTATTAACTCAACCTCATGTTATTTAAATTTTTTTAAATTAAATTACATTTTTTATTAAAAAAAACTTCTGTCATTATCTGCATGTCAGCTTGCTCCGAACCTGAATGATTTTCTTTCTTTTGTGGAAGTATTTTTGAAGAATATCCATTCTTTTTAGCATAATGTAAGTAAATTCATAATAATTAATTAGATAAATTAATAATGTTTTTTTTTTTCAATAATAATGAAAAGGAAAATTCTGTCATTATTAACTCCACTTCATGCTTTTTCACAAATATTTAATTAAAAAAAAAAAAAAAATTAAATAAAATTAAATTACATTTTGAATAACATTTTAAATTAAATAAAATAATTAGTTTATTCAAGTCATAAAAACCAAAAATTTAAAATTCTGTCATTATTTACACCTCGCGTTGCTCTGAACCTGAATTACTTTCTTTCTTCTGTGGAACTCAAATGTGTATTTTGAAGAATATTGTTGCCATTCTTTTTCATATAATGTATGAAAATGAAACCTGGGGCTGCCAAGCTCCAAAATAACCAAAAATCCTTCATTGACTATATTTCAAATCTTCCTAAACAATACAATAGCTTTGTGTCAGAAACAGACTGAAATTTTCATTATTTATTACAACATCTTGAGGCAGTTAAATTTGTGCTGCAGTGGAACTTGCATCAGCCCGACATGCTCTAGCTGCTTCATAAAAGCAAAAAATGGTGTTGGCAAAGATTTTATCCAAATACAGTTGTACTTTGAATATAATTAAGAAGACCATAAGAGAATCACTTGATCAGTGGTCAAAAAAACTGGTCTAATAATCTCCCTTACTTCTAAAATGACTGTTTGTGCATGTGATTATGAGATGGAACAGTAAGCAAAACAAAAAGAGAGATGAGAGAGTGGATAGTGAGAAAGCTAGATGTCCTCGGAGCATGAGAGTTGCTCATGCAAAGCGGGCATTTATTTATTTTTTTTTTTTAGCAGAGTGCATACGTTGCACTTGTTTATTTAATAGTTGATTTATCTATCTCTGAGGTCCAGTGATGCACTGCTGCTCTTGCATTTTAATGCAGCTGATGGTGAACTCAGAAGCCCTGCAGCGTTTCCTGCCTCAGTGCCCGTCGCAGACTCTTAATGCACTTCAGGGTGTTTCTGTCTCAGGAGAGAAATAATAAACAGCTTCAGGTCACCTTTCTTCTCTACTGACGGATCACTGCCAAAGCACACTAACAAAACCTACAGTATATATGTTTCTCAATGAAACAGTTCTATCAGTGAGATTTATTTGATGTTTTAGTGATTATTTTATATCCGACAGGGTTTAACCTCAAGAATAAGATATTTTAGTTAGAAATGCTTCATGCTTCATTGTTTTATTGCAGATCGATCTGATGTAATATGAACATTTAACTGTCTCGTCTTGTACAGTTGTAAGCAGTAAAACCTCATGTTCATGTTTTTTAACGTGTTCTGTAATGAAATGACATTAGATGCACAGTTCCCTGTGTTTTATGTTCCATAAGCTTTTAAAAATCAATAAAAGTGCATGAGTGTTTTAAGAACATGAATTCACACTGGCTTTTACACAATATTTTACACAAAATAGATTTAAGGGCACAATTGTTCTATTTTTAAGGAAATAAATGAATTCAATAAATAATGATTTTTCACAATTTACATTGTTATTTAAAAATGTTGTCATTACTAACCCAACCTCATGTTGTTCAATAATAATAATAATAATAATACAAATTGTTCTACTTGTAAAGGAAATACATTCAATAAAAATATTTTTTGTATAAAAATATCACAATTTTTAGTATTATTTAAAAAGGTCATTAACTCAACCTCATGCTGTTATAACAATAATAACAACAACAACAACTACACAATAGTAATGATAATTCATTGTATTGAAATTAATAAGAAATAAAATAAAACAACACAAACTAAAATAAACTAAAATAAAATAAAATATGGTTTCAAAATAATTTGTTGTTTCAAGTCACAAAAACTAAATCTAAATTTGTTCTAAATTCACAAATTTTACTTTTTTGAAGTTTGAAAGCATCATTCCACATTCATTCTAACTGCATAGGAATCAGTAACAAGATTGCAATCATCTTTAGGCAAAGGAATCAGAATATCAGTGATTTACAAAGCAAAGAAGACTCTCTTCAAGCAGTCTTTGGCTTCTGTTAGATATTTTCTTCCCACAAACAACAGCATCCAGATCCACATAGTGGGCCAGAAGAATTGCTTTCCAATTCTTTTGTAATCTCCTTGGTGCCAAGTTATTTTCTTATGCAAATGCACTATTATAGACTGTATCAGTATGGACAGTCTGCCCTGTATTAAAGCTGACTATTGCAAGTGGGGCCAGAGAGATAAAAATGGAGTTTTGACATCCGCACAGAAAATCAATCAGAAACTCCGACATAAAGACACCGATCATACCGATATCCATTTCCACCTCCTGTCACACTAGTCAGCTCCTCTATAGAATATAACAAAAAAAAAGCAAATAAAAATTGAATGATGGAGAATGATGGTGCCAGTGAGTAAACAGCATATTACTCTAACTCCTGGAGTTTTGTCTGTCCAGTTGCTCAGCGCTTTCTGAAACTCAACCCTTATGAACCCGCTGCGGATGCATTTGGTCAGTCTGATCCCATAGGAGACACACATGAGACAGACGGCCAGTTTTTACTGTATGATCTCACAAAATGTGGTAAATTAAAATATACAGATGCCTAGCGTTTCTCCCTACACATACTAAAAATAAATAAATAAAAACATTTTTTTTTTTAAATGGTGTAGGATTTACTTTATTCACTCGGAAATTGCTAGTGAATTTCACAAATAATAACCAAAAAACAAACAAACACATTGAACCCCACACTGAATTAAATATGAAATTTAAAGAAGAAAGATGTAGTATTTTCTAGTAAAATGTACAAGTCCAGGTGCTTGTTATTAGTTGCTTGTTGTTTTGCTCAATTCCAGTATATGATCGGAAAATAACTATAATATACCTGGAAAGATTACGGATGGCTGCTGTTCTGCTGGTATTTCTGTGCACTGTTGCATTTTGTTTAGGATTCATATAATTCTATGAATTAATTATTAAATATAAATTCCATGAATTATGATAATTATGAAACTACATAAATAAAACACCAGCAAACAGATGCCACTGGGAGCTTTCTGTCCCAATTCTGAGGGGAGAATCTTACGCCAAGGGCCTAACTTTAACTTTTCAAACAATTTAACAGTATACATTTAAATAAATTAATGTGTCTATCCCCATTAAAGGGATAGTTCACCTTCGGTTGCTGGTCCCTATTGACCTCCATAGTTTGGCCAAAAAAATAAAAAAATACACTATGCAAGTCAATGGGGACCAACTGAAGGTGAACTATTCCTTTAACAAATAAAAATAAAAATAAACAGAAACAAAATCTAACAAAGCCTGTTTCCGCCACAGAATAAAAGAAATAAAAAGGTAAAGGTAGTTTTTTTTTCACAATTCAGAGTTAATTTTTTTCTCACAGTTCTTAGAAAAAAGTAATAATTCAGAGAGAGAGAGAGAGAGAGAAAACAGAAAGTAGAATTCTGAGGTTATATGAATACTATCTCAGAATAGCAATCACATAATTCTGACTTTATATCTCGGAGTTTTAACTTTATATTACACTCAATTTTTTTCCCTCTCAGAATTGCTAGAAATAAAGTCTGAATTGTGAGATTAAGTCGCAATTACCTTTTAAAAAAAAGTTTTTTATTCCGTGGCAGAAATAGACATCCATAAAAATCACAATTATTAAATGAATAAATGAACTCGGATGATTAGCTGTAACCTCAACTATTCAGATGCAATATCTTTAAAAAATGATAATGTTCAGATGATCATGTTTAGTAAGCTATAAGAGTAGTCATTCAGTAATTGAAATTTATATTTATATTTTGCAGCTGATGCACAAATTCTTAGATAAACAGAATTTTCATTACATATTTAATACCATATATACACACTATAATACTAAATTCTGCATCAATTCAGAAAGCCTGTAGCCTTTCATGTGCCTTCAGACTGGCCGAATGTCACATTGCCTAATTAATATTCATGAGTCAAGCTGATGAGGTTTATGATGTGACCTGACCAATACAAAAAGTTCAAAGGTTGCCTAATTAGCAACCAGAACAGCTCTGTTTTTTGCTACAGTAGTGCTTTGAGCTAGAACTTTCTGATTGCTAATTCAACTCTAGCATTATGACAGGAGGATGAAGGGTTAAACAAAAGCAAACACCATGGCGAGAGCCATGCAGAATCTGAACGTCAGGCTAATCAGCACTACACAAGCCGGCTTCCTCCAACAATCAATTTGTTTTGACAATGTGCAGAGAGAACACACACTTCAGCTAAGACTTTGATGTTTCAGACATACGGCCTGATGCATTGATCACTTGCCCTGTTGGCTCCTTTAGATCAACTGGCATCATTTTATTTCCCGATTAAAGAGAGTGAGCCCATGTTGTGGTCTAATGAAGATTTCTGTTTGACTGGTGAGCTGCTCCACATGACATCTCAGTACAAACATCACAAGTACTGCATGTGACTAAACTGATAATTGGCTTAAAATTAATTAGTCATGTTCTTCAAACAATCAGCTCACAGAATTCATTAAATGCACTGCTAATAGTGACATGTCTGTGCTGCTGTTTTCCAGCCATATATGGGCACTTCCTGGAGAATGATGTCATCATAAACAGGCTTTTTTTAAAAGAAGAAATATTACAAAAGACTGACAGGATATAAAGCAATATGAGTAGTAAACAGGAAAACTAAATAACATGTAAAATATTTTTTTCCCTATATATTTAAACATTTTGTTAGAGAGAGAGAAAAAAATGAACTCACACCTTGAATATTTTTAAACCAATGACCAATTAATAAAGTTAGTACAGTGATATTATTCAATATTTACCCACGTTCACTTGTGATATTGTGATAAAAAGAAAAATAACTAATTATGATTTCATCCTTTAACAATATATTTTATTCAACATGGTAACAAAACTTTTAGGGTCAGTAAGATTTTTGATTAATATTTTAATTAATCAAGGACACATTAAACTGAACCAAAAGTGAAAGTAAAGCATTTATAATGTTACAAAAAAATATCATATTTGAAGTAAATGCTGTTATTTTACATTTATATTTAGTAATTTAGCAGACGCTTTTATTGAAAGTGACTTAAAAAAAGAGAAATATATATATTTTTTTAATATTCAAGGATTCAAAGAATCCTAAGTATCATGGTTTCCACAAAATATTAAACAGAACAACCATCATTTCAACATTGATATTAATAAGAACTTTTTCTTGAGCAGCAAATCAGCATATTATAATGATTTCTGAAGGATCATGTGACACTAAAGACTGGAGCAATGATACTGAAAATTCAGCCTGGCATCAAAGTAATAAATCACATTTTAGAATATATTTACATAAAAACATTTAAATTGTAATAATATTTCCCAATGTTAGTCCAATTTGTCATTAAGTAAATGCAGCCTTTGTGAGCATACAAGTCTTCCTCTTTCAAAAACATAAAAAAAAATCTTACTGACCTCAAACTTTTGGTAGTGGTAGTGTATATAAGGCAAATTAGAATGTACTGCATAATAAAAATGACCTAGCCGTTCAGTAATTGTCATTCTTGTCTTAGACAATTTAAGTTATATCAAACTTCCGGACATGTGTTGACGATTTAAATCAGCTTTAACACAATCATATCTGATAACCATCTTGAGTCACACTCAATTAGGTCATTCATAGGGAAGAGCGTTACAATAACACACTAAAGCTATTCTCAGCATCTTATTAACAGGCCCGCTCGCACTGTTTCTATAATTCTTCGCAAAGGTCAAACCAATGAATGTTTTATTTCCTGTCAATTAAATGATGGTTTATGGGTGAAAGAGAGGAAAAGAACACGAAAATAAAGAAAAGAGGACTTTGGCTAATCCCCTGTTCTGCAGACGTATTTAAACTAGCGTTGTCAGCTCATATTTATTCATGTCATTGTGTTGTACAATTACACTGACAAATGCTTGACTGATTTTCTGCCGCACTTTCATTAAAATAAACCTCCTAAAGAGAGGACGAAGATAAAGTAGTAGAATAAATCGTCGTTCTATATCTCAGCCTGTACTCATAAATATTGTAATTGTCCACTGACGGAGAGAGCGAGAGAAATGGTAGATTACCCAAATTGATAACTTTCAGCACAGCTTGGAGATTTTGTATTGCCAAGCATGTGGTCCTCCGCACAAAACATGCTCGAGGATGTTTGTGTCAACACCTGTGGTGCATGATGGACTATATATATATATGAGGTTTTCTCAGTTGGAATAGCTTAGACTGGCAAAAAAGTAATGTGGCTCTACCAAGGTAAAGTGATGGTGTGAGGTGGTAAAACTGTGTTACGCTACGGTTCAAAAATTAAAATCTGGATTTACTCTCAGGCCATTCAACATATATATGAGTTTATTTAATCATCAGAGCAGATTTGGAGAAATTGAGCATTACACCACTTGTTCACCAATGGATCCTCTGCAGTGAATGGGTGCCGTCAGAATGAGAGTCCAAACAACTGATAAAAACATCACAATAATCCACATGGCTCAAGCCAATCAATTAATGTCTTTAAAGTGAAAAGCTGCATGTTTGGAATAAACAAATCCATCATTAAGAAATTTTTAACTTTCTCTAATCATACTATTGCTTTCTCCAGAGATGTCTGAATCAGAAGAGAAATATGCACAGATCAAGCACGATTTACAAAACAGATTTTGATGTGCGAGGAAAACAGGGGTTATCTGTTCAGATGAAGAAACAAACTCATTTACATCTTGGGAAGCCTGAGAGTGAGTAAATTATCAGCAAATAGTCATTTTTGGGTGAACTATTCCTTTAAGACCTTCTCAAATTTGAAGAAAGAGGCGGATTATTGAATTATCAATAACACTGTATTGTTAAAGAGCGAAATACAAAGAACTAAATGTTCACACATATATTCAATCTAAAGTGCAGACCTTCTGATATCCTTAGGCTTCTTTCATTGACTCACAAACAAGATAAATAGAACTGGTATATTTGAGAAATTTGGCCCCCCAATGGCCTTTATTTATCAATGACATTGCAGACTGATCTGTAAAATTCAACAAAACAAGGCATACCAGCGCAGAATACAAAACAATCATTTTCAGAGCTGCATCTTGTTTTGGAAGCTAAGTGCTTTGGCTATTCACAAGATGAATGTGTCTGGTGAAAAATGCAAATGTGTTAAAATACCCATAGAGTTTTGTCGATGCCGTTTTGACAGATGATTTGTTAATCATCTGACTGCCCACAAAATTGTTTGCTTGTGTTATTTAAGCATATTGCACTATTTGTTGGATAGATAATTAATAGGGAAACTATTATTCAATGATGATTTTATTTGTGCTGTGAAAAATAACACTTTAAGTGCTGTTAGAACAAGGACTTTAATCTTTATATCTGTCATTACAGTTTACACTTATGCATTTGCCAGATATTTTTTTTATATTCAATGTGCATCCAAGCAGAGGTGAGATCGCATAAATGGAATTTTCCTATTTGACAAAAAAATAAAAAAAATTTATTCAAAACTATATGTATACATAATATCAAGCCTGGACTGCAAGATTGCTCAATGATCAGGAACAGCTTCAGGGCTTTAAAGTTTTCACATAGAGAAACCTTCTTCTTTTTGCTATTGTATCATTAAAAAATTTGGGGTTAGTAAGATATTGAGATAATAATGTTTATGAAAGAAGCCACTTATAGTCACCAAGGCCATAACAAAGGTTTTTATTTGAACAAAAGTACAGTAAAACTGTGTTATTGTGAAATATTGTTACAATTTAAAATGTGTTTTCTATTTTATTATATTTTAAAATGTAATTTATTCCTTTGATGACAAAGCAGAATTTTTAGCATCGTTACTCCAGTCTTCAGTGTCACGTGATCCTTCTGAAATCATTCTAATATGCTGATTTGGTGCTTAAGGAACATTTTTTATTATTATTAATTTTGAAATCAGATATATTTATATATCTGTACAACAACTACTAAGTAATTAACTAGGTAATTACTATTTATTATGGACACCTTAAAATAATGTTACCTTAATTTCTCACTGACCCCGAACTTTTTAAAGGTAGTGTACACACTTTTATACATTCCATGAGAAACGAACTCAGTACATTGCACAATTCTCTATCAGCTGAGCTACACAAACACAACATCATGGACTGAATGCTATATTATCACATGTGTAGGGCTCATGTGGACAAGACCAATTTTCTCTCTATCTACTAAGATCTAACAGGTCAAATTCACAAGATGACCCTGTTTCACCCATGTTTATCTTCCTCTGATTGATATTACACCTTCTTATGTTCCATCACAGGTCACATTTCCTTCTGAGTACACATTCAGAGTGCTTGTGCGGGCTGTTTGTGGATAGCAGATACTGACCTAATTAAGAGAAGACACCACTGAAATACTGCAGACATGGCGGAGATAGCTTATCAGTAGATGGTCACTGGGCAGTGCGAGGAATTCTCATCACCTGCGCATAATGCTTTATGGATTTTCCGGGAGAGAACCTTTATCAGAAGATATTGAAGCTGCAAAACATCAGAAAGACAGATTGAAGATCTCTTTCGGGAGCTGGATCTCAAGCATCAAAGGCTTCTGTGTACCACCTCAAAACTCTAGAGGCTAACAGCTAACCAACACACGGAATACAGAATCTTCCTCACATATGAAATATTCCTCATCCAGCTGATCTGGATTTTAAACATCAGAGACTTGCAATTCACTGCTGCATCTGGTCACCATTGATGTGAGTTTTGAAACTAAGGCCTGTTTCACATCGCGCACACATCTTTATGAAAGCCTGTTTTGGCGACGGAATAAAAAATAAAAATGCTACTTTTTAGCTCACAATTCTGAGATTATGTCGTGCAACTGAGTTTTCCTTTTCTCTTTTCTGAGAATTCCGAGATATAAACTTAGAATTGTGAGACGTTAACTCCTAATTATGAGAAGAAAAGTCTGAATTGTGAGATGTATTTTGCGAGATATAACAGAATTACATCATCTATAGTACTATAATATATAACAGAATTACCATACACATAACTGAATTGCGAAGTATAAACTCATCCCAATTTTCCTCACAATTCTGAGTTTACATCTATTCTGTGTTTATATCTCACAAATCTAACTTTAATTCTATGAATTTTGAGTTTACATCTTGAGGTCCTTTTTTTTTTTTGTTTCTGCCACGGAATAAAGCATAAATAAAATTCATTTCAAAATTCAGACTTTTCGTCTCAAAATTGCGAGTTTATAGTTTGTTAACATCTCACAATTTATTTTTATGTCACAATTTATGTCACAATTCACAGTTTATGTCACAATTCTGAAATTTAAAAAAAAAGTTTTCTCTGGATAGCGAGATATAAACTATTTTTATTTATTTTTTTACTGGCAATTCCATGTTTATATCTCACAATTCTGCATTCATATCTCGTAATTCAGAGTTTACATTTGGCAATTCAGACTTTTTTTTTCTCAATAGTTAGTTTACATCTAACAATTCTGCCATGAAATAAATAAATAAATAAATAAATAAAAGGAACATCAGAATTTACTTTTTTTTCTAAATTGCAATTGCAAGTTAACTTGCAATTTTCAGAATAGACAAAAGTAAAAACGTCAGAATTGTGAGATATAAAGTTTTTATTGATTGATTGTTATTCTATGGTAGAAACAAGCTTCCATACATATTCTGATGGCCATTCTGGGTATTTTGATTAACCAAAGTGATTTGAATCTTTTTAGTCCATTCATCAGTCACTACATTACATCCCTAAACAATGCTTCATAAAATGTTCTGATTTGAAAAATCACACAGGCATATAATTAGAGTCAGTAAATGATGATAGTTTCATCATTTTTATGTGAGAACTCCCTTCAAAGAGCTTTTTAACTTTTCTCACGAGCTTTGCTTTGGCGCATATTTAGATGTTACAGTAGAACACCTGTCACACCAATTCACACAACAATCAAAGTCTCTTGTGCATCATTGCAGAACACCTGTCCTTTTAGAGCTGATCAGCTACGTTCTCTCTCTCTCGTGTGCATGTGTGTATTCTGAATAAAGTGGGCTATGTCACAGCGTCGAGTCCCTGTTCCTGTTGGACACACTTGACTGCTGTTTGCAGGATCCAGAGAATGCCTCTCTCTCGCGGGACCGGTTCAGCATCTGCACGTGCCTCCCGTGACCTTCTCCTGCGCCCAAGAACAGCGAGTCAGGAAAACGAATGCGACAGGAGCAACTGTCACAATGCGAATATGGGATTTTGCAGAAAAAGTTAGACCACAATGCAAATAAATAATGTAACTTACAAGAAAAACATTCTCACAAAACAATATGGTGTTGCATAGAAATAATCTGCATTTCTAAATAGAACTAAAAGTAGTAACACTAACCAACTTCACTGCATATTTAAGTAGCTCAGATGTGTTCAAAACTGATTTTTCTGTTCTAAAAAAAGAGAGAAAAACACAATTTTTTTTGCTGAATTGGAGCAGAAATCAAACATGCTCCCTTAAACGGTTCACTCTCTCGTATTCAATGTTGAGAAGTTCATTCAAGTTAATCAGTGTGTTTGGACTGGATGGAAATGAACAGATTCAAATGAAGGTTTGCAGAGTCATTTAAAGGGGTCATGAACTGCCTTTGTTTATTATTTTGTACTGTTCTCTGAGGTCCACTTATAATGTTCTCAAGATTTTTACATCAAGAAACATCATAATTTAGAAGTAATTTTCTGTCCTGTTTTTAACCCCCTCATCAGAACGCTCTGTTTGAATAGGCATGGCGGATTGTAGTCTCAGAAGTGAATGACCACTGCTTTGATCAGCTAACTGTATGTTTGACAGCATACATTCCTCATAGATATAGACACTGCTGTGATTTAGGTCAAAAATGCATAACTCAATATCAAACGATCTGCAAGAAGAGACAAAGCCATTGTGATCACGTAAAGAAAACAGTTACTTAAACTTGTGTGGTGCGACATTACTGTCAGATCCAATATAGTCGGCACATCATCGTCTTTTAGTTTCAATCTTTTTGAAATTCCCATGCCGAATTGTGCCTTGTTTGTAAACGAATCCATGGTAAAATGAAGTTCTTACTGCCTTGGTCTGGGTCTTCAATAAAAATTAAGTTTTTTATCACCAGATAGGCGCCGCCCACAAAAAATTTCATCAGTGTTTGCAAATACCGAATTGGACAATATAAGCTGTTTTTAGACTAACAACAAAGTCTTGAGTTCTGAAACTTACAGGATGTTTTTTAAAAATAAAATATCAAGTAATTTTGGTTTCTTAGTTCATGACCCCTTTAAATCCTTACAGAGCATTGTTGTTGTATAAATGCATAAATAAATAAATAAAAATAAATCTCTCTGTTTATATATTTGCTGTTCACACTATGTTTTTGACATTGTTAAATAAATTTAGATAAAATAGTATAAATTGTTCTGGCACAATGCTGGCTTTGCACTTTAAGTGACATGAAAAATACTTAAGGTGCTATGAAACAAAACTATTTAAAAAAAGTGTTATGTACAGTTTTCATGTTTTTATTTGTATTTATTTATTTAATTATTTTTTAATAGTGTGATTTTTGGTGAATTGCATTGTATCCAATTAGGCCAAATTGCCTTCCTCCATAAAAATCGTACTCTAAATTTTTACCTAATACTAGACTATTAAAAACAATATTGTTCTTTTAAAAAATATTGCATTTTATTTTTTTTTAAGAAGGTAGCTTAATAGTAGTTTAACTCCAATTAATTATAATAGGGTTTAAAGTTTAAAAACACAAATTTAAAAATGCATTGCCCTATCCCCTACAAATGCTTTCATCGACATTTTTGATTATGCTGAGACAACTCAACATGAGTAAAAAAAAAAAATTGCTGGTAAGCACATGAAAACCTTAAACTGCTGACATTCTGAGGTCATTAAGTGCCGCAAAGCTGCTTTTGTTTGTGGGATGTAAAAGCTGCTCGCCAAGAGGCTTCAGGCTGTTATTGATGCACGCGGCTCTCGCCAGGTTTCTTGAAATAAAAGGCTCAAGTCAATTTTCCCTACCTGCTCTGAAAGCCCAGAGGAACTCCAAGCTGAATTACTCACTTAATTAACCTAGCTGGTAACAACGGAGAGAGGGGGGTAGAGACAACGAGCTGTTATAAAGGGGCCGAGAGGTAGAAGAGTTTAATAACGACTTAAGAACAGGATCAGCAGGAATCAAGTGCAACATACTACAGCACTTCAAATCATTTACACCCTCCTGATGGTGTTTAAGAATAAGCAGAGGCGGCCTAGAGCACATCAAAGAACCACTGTGGCCAGACTAGAGGCTGTCGCTGATATACAGCTGTCCAGCTCTTTTATGAACGCCATTTGTTCCTGGAAATCTGCTCATTAAGTAGATTCTCATAAAATGAGCCAGTAATTACCATTAATTTGGATCCAAAAGTCTTCCTGGGTCCAATGAAGTAAATGGGTCCCATTTAGATACCAACCAAATAAGCAAAAATTGCAAGCATGCAAATATTTAAACACTTATGTGGGTGTTCAGCCTGGAAATCAAAGATGATGTAATTTTTTCAATATTAAAAACTTGTTCTTCCCCCAGTTTAATATGCAAAGAGTATGAGTAAGCCATTTGTAGGTCGATTCCCAATAAAACTTGTAATAATGTGGCTCTGTGACCTAGAAACACTGGCTGAACCCCATACTTGTCTGGGGAAGCATTTAGGAAACCTGTTTGTAAACAGTAATTACTATGCAAAATAAAATAAACAGTGAGAATGCAATTATTTTTTTCCTCCCAAAAATGCATTTAATATTTAGTGTAATTTAATAGAATGAATGAATTAATTAATACATACATACACTGTAAGACCAAATAGTAAATCTTTGATAAAGGAATTGGGTTGTAATTACTCAAAATAAATAAAATGTTAATTCGCCTCGATTTTATTGAGTTATTAGTACAAAAATGCAATTTTAATTTACAACACTCAAACGCTTTCATTTGTTTTTGGCACTGTACTCAAATAGTTTTAATATAATCCAGTCTGACGTCACGCACGTGATTACATGCTCCGCCCAGTGTTGCCAGATTGGGTGGGTGGACGAAATTTGGGCTGGTTTTTGGTCAGTTTGGCGGTTTGCAAAACATATACATTGTATAGGCTAATTGGTTAACAAACAAGCCCAAGTGTGCATATATAGCCTACTGCATGCATCCAATCAGTCATCACAACGTTACAAAACACACTTGCACACTGCAAAGACTACTGGTGCTGATGTTGATGTCGGGGCCGCACTTTTAGCCAATCACTAGGGATCAGCAGACAGATGTGACCATAATGCCTATATATAAGTCCAATGGTAAAGAGTGGAGAGTGTTTTAACTCTCAAAACATGAATTACACCTGTTGAAGGAGATGACATGAAGGCTATATCACTGCAACTCTGAAATCAGAGCACAGTTAAATTATTTAATCAAAATCTATTTATATATATATATATATATGATCCTGTCTTTTATATTTTAAACGGTCCAGATTGATATCCTTTAAAGATGCTGGACTTGTTAGTTTTGACTGTGCAAAACTCTATATTATGTTCAATATGAACTTCACGAAAGACTTAGTTCTGTGTGAAATTATAGAGCGACATGAAAGTAAGAGCATTATTGTTGTTGTTAATTTTTTTTTATTGTCGGATTATCATACAGAATCACACAGTTTTGACTGTTATGGTGTGTGCATGAACGAGTGTGAAATACCTATAATTACGTTGCTTATTCTGATCACTTATATTGGGCACTTTTTTGCATTTAAATTCTGACTGTTGACATTGAAAATGATGCATGTGTTTTTCGAGGGAATCGGTTAATTTCTTGATTGCCGTTTTGACAGTGTCTGCTTGCATATTTTAATCATATTTGGTAGTTCTCTTTAATGTATTTGCTCCGATTTTATCCATGGAAAATTTTATGTTTATATTATTTTGTTGTCATTATTTCGTTATAAGGATTTAAAAATAGCTCTTATCAACCTTGATTTACATTCTATCACATTATTTTGACAGTTAAAGTTTTGGGCGCGGTTTTTATGGAGTTATTTTTGTGTCTTTATTATTCAATCAAAGATTCTGTGTTAGAGAGAAAAACAAATTATTTTGTAATTAAAAAATAAAAGATTGCAAACAAAAGTCTTCTTAATTGAATTGAATTTATTTTATTTGATCAGGGACAATGCACAAAAAACATTAGTCTAAAAAAGAAGAGATGTCATGTGCCAGGTTATAGCAAAAAATGCTAATTTCCACCCGCAGTCCCTGGACAGGTTGATATTATACTTACACAAATTCATAAAATATATACAAAATAATACATGGAAGCATTACTTCACTCACATCATAAAAATACTCTCCACTTCAGGAATCACTCACTCACTCACAATTTACACCATTCATATCACAGTCATTCAGTGTGCACAGGTTTGCTTTAATAATAACCACTGTTTGGTCAGGCGTGTAAAAGTACTATCGTTTGTACATGAAATAATTTCGTTTGGAAGAGTATTCCAAAGGCTCACTGCTTTATAAGAGAACGCTTGTTGGCCATATGTGGTTCTACGTCTGGGAACACTGCACTCTCCTCTGACTGTCGACCGTGTGGCTCTAGAAATTTTCTCTGAATTTAGTGTGACAAATTTTCTCAAAGGGGGAGCAGCGATGTTATGGATAATTTGAAATAGAGCAGAAATTTGATTATATTTAATGAGGTTTTCAAAACTTTGAAAAAAACATTGAAACCGTTTTATCTACGTTTAAAGTCAGACAGGACGTCTGCAACCATTCTGCAACTTTTTGCATCTCTTTTGATAATTTGTCAGCAACCTCCAGCTCGTTTTCCCCAGAAGTGAAGATCACCGTGTCATCAGCGTACATGATTACGTCAACGTCCGAACACACTCTAGGGAGATCATTTATATAGATGCTAAAAAGCAAGGGTCCCAAAATGGACCCTTGCGGTACTCCCATCGAGGTGGCTCTAAACGCAGATTGGATGTTATTCACTTGTACACACTGATGTCGGTCACTCAAATAAGATCTTATCCAGTTTTGGGTGTGCTCTGAGAGACTATATTGATTTAATTTACTGTAAAGTATCTGGTGATTGACAGTATCAAAAGCTTTACGCAGATCAAGGAAGACTGCTCCCACCACCCTTCCCTGATCCACATATGCCCTGATAGTTTCCAGGAGGCTTAAAAAATAAAGAAATTGGTACCAAAATTATTTGCAGTGCGTTTAAATCTTTGAAAATCTTTATTTTTCTTTGTGCACTTCAAACACTTTTCATTTCGAAACCACAAATGTAAAAAAAAGTAAAGTGTCAGGCCAATATTTTCAGAGATAAGGCTATAGATCAGTGTTCCTCAAATCTTTCCCTGGAGGTCTAATCTGCCGCAGATTTTAGCTCCAATCCTAATCAAACTCACCTACCTGTGATTTTCTAATGATCTTGAAGACTCTGATTAGCATGCTCAGGTGTGTTTGATTAGGGTTAGAGCTAAACTGCAGTTTTGAGAGTGGGCCAGATTTGAGGATGCCTGCTATATATTATTATAGCTCCAATGAAGTCAGGTGGGTAACCCACATCAAATCACTAGCCCATTTGGCGGGTTATGATTAATAAATTATGACCGTATGCACACTCAAGTCTATTCGCGGCACCCAACAGCTGTTCAAAATTATGCCACGCCACGTACAGTTTGCCATTCAAAGTTTTCTAAAATAGGTGGTCTATGTGGGTCCTAACGCCCTGGCATAGTGACTGGGACAATATACTGTCAAAAAAAGCACTGTCTTTCAGATGAGACGTCAAACCGAGATCCTGACTCTCTGTGATCATTAAAAAAAATCCCATGGCACTTCTCGTAAAGAGTAGGGGTGTAACCCTGGTGTCCTGGCCAAATTCCCTCTACTGGCCCTTGTCAGTCATGGCCTCCTAATAATCCCCATACACTTGATTGGCTCTATAACTCTCTCTCCTCTCCACCTGTAGCTGGTGTGTGGTGAGCGCACTGGCGCTGTTGTACTGTGGCTGCTGTTGCATCATCCAAGTGGTTGCTGCACACTGGTGGTGGTTGAGGAGCTACCCCCCACATGATTGTAAAGCGCTTTGGTTGTACAGCAATACACAAAGCGCTATATAAATGCATCATTCATTAATTAATGTAATTATTCATACATTCATGTAATTATTAAGATAAAAAAAAATATTCATTGAGAGTCCAAATTCCTACTCAATGTGTCAAGTCAATATTATTTGTATAGCGCTTTTAACAATGCAAATTGTATCAAAGCAGCTTTACATCAGCTTGATATAAAGCTGGGTGGCTTTATATCAGCTTTACAGTATTTAAACGGGGAAATAGTTTGTCAAAATAGTGTCATTCACCTCTGGCCAGACAAAATCAGCAGTTTAATTCTAGGCTAAAGCAGAATCAGATTGTGCAAAGGACTCATCTGGTTCCTGTGGTCTTGTCCCGATGGCCGTCTTGGAGACAGGGTCTTCACTGGGGATCAGTCTCTGGGGCTCATCTAGATGTCCTGGCTGTAGAGGTCATCTTAGGTTCTGATTCACCATCTGATCTGGATACAGTCTGGATCTGGGTGGCTACGGTGACCTCGGAATAAGAAAGAAGCAGACTAATATTAGCATAGATGCCATTCTTCTAACAATGTAACAAGTACATCAGGTGTTTTGGGAAGTGTTCCCGGTTCCGGTTGACCTAATTAATGCAGCCTAACAATCATTTAATGGATTTGAATTATAGAAATGCGCTAGTGTATTATGTGTAAACCAGGTTAAAGAGATGGGTCTTTAATTTAGATTTAAACTGACAGAGTGTGTTTGCTTCCCGAACAGTGTTAGGTGGATTGTTCCAGAGTTTGGGCGCTAAATAGGAAAACGATCTCTCGCAGTTGATTTTGATATTATAGGTATTATCAAATGGCCAGAGTTTTCAGTTTGCATCAGACGTGAAGGACTATAATGCGATTTGAGCATTCACAAGGACTATAATGCGATTTGAGCTCATTCAAATACTGAGGTGTCAAACCATTCAGGGCTTTATAGGTAATTAGCAAGATCTTAAAATGTATACAATGTTTAATAGGGAGCCAGTGCAGTGTTGACAGAACCGGGCTAATGTGGTCATACTTCCTGGTTATAGTAAGAACTGTAGCTGCTGCATTTTGAACCAGCTGGAGTTTGTTTATTAAACGTGCAGAGCAACCACCCAATAAAGCATTACAATAATCTAGCCTCGAGGTCATGAATGCATGAATTAATGTTTCTGCATTTGAGATTGAGAGCAGGTCGTAATTTAGATATATTTTTAAGATGGAAAAAGGCAGTTTTACAAATGCTAGAAACATGTTTTTCGAAGGAAAGATTGCTATCAAAACGTACGCCTAGGTTCCTAACTGATGACGAAGAATTTACAGAGCAGCCATCAAGTATTAGACAGTGATCTACGTTATTACATGCAAAAACGTTTGCTCCAATAATTAACACCTCTGTTTTTTCAGAATTTAGCAGTAAGAAATTGCTAGTCATCCAGTTTTTGATATTAAGTATACATTCCGTTAGTTTTCCGTTAGTTTTGTAAGTTTCATCAGGTTGCAAAGAAATATAGAGCTGGGTATCAGCATAACAGTGAAAGCTAACACCATGTTTCCTAATGATATCTCCCAAGGGTAACATGTAAGGCGTGAAAAGTAAGGGGCCAAGTACTGAGCCTTGAGGTACTCCATACTGCACTTGTGATTAGTATGATACCTCTTCATTTACTGCCACAAATTGATGGTGGTCAGATAAGTACGATTTGAACCATGCCAGTGCACTTCCTCTAATGCCAACATAATTTTCTAGTCTATTTAAAAGAATGTTGTGGTCGATAGTGTCAAACACGGCGCTAAGATCCAGTAGCACTAATTGAGAGATACAGCCACGATCAGATGATAAAAGCAGGTCATTTGTAACTCTAATGAGAGCAGTCTCAGTACTATGATATGGTCTAAATCCTGACTGGAAATCCTCACATACATAATTTTTCTCTAAGACGGAACATAGTTGTGATGATATTACCTAATATATTTGACAGAAAAGGGAGATTCGAGATCGGTCTGTAATTAATTAATTATTTGGGGTCAAGTTGTGTTTTTTTAATGAGAGGCTTAATAACAGCCAGTTTGAAGGTTTTTGGACATATCCTAATGACAATGATGAGTTAATAATATTCAGAAGAGGATCTATTACTTTTGGAAGCACCTCTTTAAGAGCTTAGATGGAACAGGGTCTAAAATACAGGTTGTTGGTTTAGATGATTTAACAATTCTTTAATAATTTAACAATTAACAATATTTAAGTTTATACAATTCTTCATTTCCAATAGACGAGAATGGGTGGAATTGTTCCTCAGGGGATCTATAGTGCACTCAGCGGATCTATCTGATGCGATACTGTGGCTGACAGCTGCATGGTTACAATTTTATCTCTAATAGTTTCGATCTTGGAAGTAAATAAGTTCATACAGTCATTACTACTGCTGCTGGGTAATGTCTGCACCTGCTGATGTTATATTTTTTGTTAATTTAGCCACTGTATTAAATAAATATTTGGGGTTGTGTTTGTTTTCTTCTAAAAGAGTAAGCAGATCTAGCAGTTTTTAATGCTTTACTGTAGGATAGGGTACTTTCCCGCCAAGCAATACGAAATACCTCTAATTTTGTTTTTCTCCAGCTGTGCTCCATTTTCCGGGCTGCTCTCTTTAGGGCCCGAGTGTGCTCATTATACCACGGTGTTGGACTCTTTTCCTTAATCTTCCTTAAGCGTAAAGGAGCAACCGTATCTAAAGTGCTAGAAAAGTGAGAGTCAATAGTTTCTGTTACATCATCAAGTTGTTCTGAGCTATTAGATATGCTGAGGAATTGAGATAAGTAAGGAAGATTAATTATAAAGTAGTCTTTTGTGGTAGAAGTGATGGTTCTACCATATTTGTAACACGGAGTTGGCTTTACAGTTTTAGCTATATGGAATATACACAAAACTAGATAATGATCTGAGATATCATCACTCTGCTGCAATATTTCAACACCACTGACATCAATTCCATATGACAGTATTAAATCTAGAGTATGATTTCGACAATGAGTAGGTCCTGAAATGTGTTGTTTAACACCAATGGAGTTTAAAATGTCTATAAATGCTGATCCCAACGAATCTCTTTCATTATCAACATGGATATTAAAATCACCAGCAATTAGGACTTTATCTGCAGCCGGCACTACCTCAGATAGAAAATCAACAAATTCTTTAATAAAGTCTGTATGGTGCCCTGGTGGCCTGTATACAGTAGCCAATACAAACGTCGCAGGGGATTTATCATTAACACTTGTTTCTTTGGATAACGTTATATGAAGCACCATTACTTTGAACGAATTATACTTGAAACCCGACCTCTGAGAAATACTGAAAATATTGCTATAAATTGTGGCAACACCTCCCCCTTTACCTTTTGGACACAGTTCATGTTTGTAACTGAAATCTTGGGGGGTAGACTCGTTTAAAGTAATGTAATCATCTGGTTTTAGCCAGGTTTCTGTCAAACAAAGCGCATCTAGTTTATGGTCAGCGATCATATCATTTACAAAAAGTGCTTTTGTAGAAAGGGATCTAATATTCAATAAGCCAAGCTTTATCATTTGTTTATCTGTATTATATCTGTTTTTTATTTGTTCAACATCAGTTAAATTGTTACTCTTACTTTGGTTTGGATGTTTTCTGTATTTTCTAGTTCGTGGAACAGACACAGTATCTATAGTGTGATATCTAGGTGAAAGAGTCTATGTGCTGAGAATTAACTGACTTCTGTGACGTGAGGCGGCTAGCAGACGGTCGGTTTAGCCAGTCTGTCTGCTTCCTGACCTGGTCCCCAGTTAGTCAATTACGAACTCTAAGACTATGTGCCATATTTCTAGAGAGAAGAGCGGGACCACCACGGGAGGGATGAAGACCAACTCTTTTCAACAGGTCAGATCTGCCCTATAAACCTATGTTATTCTGCGGGCACCATTTAGACATCCAGCCATTGAGTGACGACAGTCTGCTATGTATCTCATCACCCCGTTAAGCAGGGAGGGGGCCAGAGCATATTACAGTGTCTGACATCGTACTTGCAAGTTCACACACCTCTTTAACATTATTTTTAGTGATCTCCAACTGGCGAAGTCAAACATCATTAGCATCGACGTGAATAACAATCTTACTCAATTTATGTTTAGCATTAACCAGCACTTTTAAATTTGCCAAGATGTCAGGCGCTCTGGCTCCCTGTAAACATTGGACTAAGGTGGCTGGTGTCTCTATTTTCACGTTCCGTACAATAGAATCTCCAATAACTAGAGCACTTTCATCAGGTTTCTCAGTGGGTGCTTCACTGAGTGGGGAGAACCTGTTTAATGTTCTGATTGGAAAGGAAGAGCGGTGTTTTGATCCGTGACTAGGCCGCCTCACAGTCACCTAGTTGCCCTGCTGCACGGGCTCTACCGGTACCGAACAATGTACAGGACTCCCTGAGCTAGTCGCATCCAAAGCAGTATCTACAGCCCTCACATTCTTACTGTCCTCAACTAAAGTTTGGATGTGTGTCTCTAATTTTGAAATCTTCTTTGTCAGCCTAACTATTTCCCTGCATTTATCACATGTGAATCCCTCATCGCCAACAGAGAGACATAAACTGTACATGTGGCAAACAGTGCATACAACAATAGCAGGAGAAGAAGCCATTACTCACCGTGATTGAAGAATGATTCACTTACCACTGTTGTTTGATAATAGGCTCGAATATAAACGCAAATGGAACGGCGAGTGACAAGCTAACCGGCTAATGAATGCTAATGCGCTGCACGCGCGCTTCACTCACGGTTTTAAAACTCGAACGATCAAATTAGTTTGATAGATAATACCAGAAATATGGTGGGAATTAAGTTATATATTATCACTTTAAACAACAGTGAGTGAAAGTAAGATTGAGATTCAACAGAAAAGCGAAGCTACACAGAGCTACAATCGCAAACCTCTCAGCAGCACGACAGACAGTGACAGACAGAAGCAATCGTGTCACATAATGACATTATTAAAACAACTTATCCACTACCTGGTAAGAACATCACAACATGAATTACAATTAAGTAAACATACAATGTTCATTTAAACACTTTTTTGGAGATTTGTAACATTTAATAAAAATATTAATTATATTTAAATTTTCATCACTGATTTTATTTGCACTCAATCTTGTGCATTCAGCCAATATATTACACAGCTAATGGCTCTATCAAAACAGAAAGAATAATGAATACACTTTTTCTGGGGAAAACACAACTTTGCTACCTCAACATGCTTCAATAATTGCTACCTCAACATGCGTCAATAATCCTCGTTTGGATTATTGCTCAGGTTATCGGACTACCCCTCTTCTCAAGCCCTCTGGATATGTTTTGACCCTATGTCTGATTATTTGATATGTCTGTTATTTGACTGTTTATTGATAAAAGCTTGCAAATGGATTCTCACGTCTCGTTCATGCCGTTACAGTTAGTGTATAGTTATTTGTTATTAACTGTTTTTACGGTAACTTTCCCTTAAGGTAAACTGAAAGGGATAGTTCACCCAAAAATTTAAATTCTGTCATTTACTCACCCTCAAGTAGTTCCAAACCGGTATGAATGTCTTTGTTCTGCTGAACACAAGGAAGATATTCTGAAGAATGTGGGAAACAGAGCAGTTCTGGGCCACCATTGACTTCCATAGTATTTTTTTTTTGTTCCCTACTATGGAAGTCAATGGTGCCCCAAAACAGCCTGGTTACAAACTTTGTTCAAAATATTTTCCTTTGTCTTCGTCAGAACAAAGAAATTCATACAGGTTGATGATGATGACAGAATTTAATTTTTTTTGGGTGAACTATCCCTTTAAGTGTAATGTAACAAAAAAATGTTTGTCATATTTATTTAATTTTAATTGTTTCTGTGAATCCAAAAACTTGATCAATAATGTAATAGTAACTTGAAAGATTTTAAGTTAGCGTCAGTTAAAATGACTTGGTAACATTTACTTAAAAACGGATGTTTCTTCAACTGTATAAAATTGAGTTAATCTAACTTAAAAATTTTTATATTTCAACATTTTTTTTTAGATATTACCTTATCCGGTTTTACAGTGACATACATACATACATGGGTAAAATTGGGCATTCACAAGAAAGTACCCTTTTTTTTCTCACCCTGCATATGTTGTGATGTCAAAATATTCAAGTTTCATTCAAAACATTATAAGGGATTTATGTAGATTTGAATTTATAATGAATTGTAGGTATAAAGTAAATGGTTACTCTACAGTAGTCCAAATCAGTGTGGACTCGCATGACATAGAAAAGGTTAGATACATGTATTTGTTAAACACGAATGTCATTGTTGCAACTGAGACCCGGTTCACTGAGCTTTATCTGTGTGACATTGTCTGTGAAAAATTCAGGATTGCCCCATCGGTCAGTTGTTTCTTCACTGTAAGCACTTTTGGACAGACACCAATCCCCAGTTCTGTCTGTGTTCAGTGGGTCTGTCCTCCCCAGAGAGCAGCAGAAACTAGGACATGTGAGAAATGAAAGCTCCTCTCATACCAACATATGTTTCTCTCAGGCAACAGAATTCCTGCCTAAAACTGAAGGACACAAAATGTTTTACTTGAGAGCCAGTGAGTCTGCGTGTTTTTTTTCACGTTTCTTTCATTAGCGTGTAGTTTGCTTCTTGTAATTATTGAACTGGCCCTTTCTAGTGACCCGCATCAATTAATACGCTTGTTCGGTTTATAATTAGCTGCCTAATTCAAGACAAAAGGGAAGTCTGAATGAACCATAGTCACTTTTTGTGTTGAGCTGGTCAGCGGATAATTGCACAGCCAGCGAGCACCTTTCAACAAAGTTTGATGGAGAAAAAGAACAAGAAGTTTATGCTGCAGTATTCTCTCAAATGCACTGCCAAGTTTGTGCATCAAAGCAAAACACCTGCATGATTCCAGCCCATTCTACCTAAAAAGACTTTTCCTCTCCACAATTCCAAGCAGGGTCATATAGGGACAAGCTGTGATGTTTCTGTCAAACATAAAGCGAGGGCCTGAGGTAGAATGGCTGCTGGGTTTTCTATCAATTATGGTGCATCTTAAACTGTAGGAGGATATTAAAGGAATAGTTCAGCCAAAAATGAAAATTTGCTGACAATATACTCACCCTCAGGCTGTTCAAGATGTAAATGTAGGTGAGTTTGTTTCTTCACAGAAACAGATTTGAAGGAATTTAGCATTACATCACTTGCTCACTAATGGAGCCTCTGCAGGGAATGGGTGCCGTCAGAATGAGAGTCCAAACAGCTGATAAAAAACATCACAATAATCCACAAGTAATCCACATGACTAGTCTATTAATTAAGGCCTTGTGAATCGAAAAGCTGTGTGTTTGCAAGAAACAAATCCACCAATAAGATATTTTACCTTTAAACTTTCACTTCTGGCCAAAGAGACTTCCTCTAGTGAAAAAAAAATCTATCCCTTTCACATTAAAATCCACCAACATATTTATTTAGAACTGTTTTGGACTATTTTCGCTGGTAAATGTTATTTGATCTTACGGCCCATATTTCTTTCCTGATTCAGTCTAGATGATCTTTTCAAGCAACATTATGGATAGAGGACTTATATTTTAGTGCACTGTAAAAAGTGATGCTGACTTAACTTAAAAACAAATTGAGGAAACCCGTTGCCTTAAAATTATAAGTATAAGTAAATAATAATAATAAAAAAAGTTAAGTGACAATTGACAACCCACCTAATTTATACTTTTTTTATTATTAATTACTTAATAATTTTAAGGCAATTGGTTTCCTCAATTTTTTAAGTTAAGTCAACTTATCACTTTTGTTTTGTTTCATCTTAAAATAATTTGTTACCCCCGCTGACTTAAATTCTTTTTTTTTGTCAACTAAAATATTCCAGTTATCCCTTAAATTAACATTGAGTATCTTAAAATTTAAAGTTGACTAAACTCTAAATTTTGTATAAATAAAAAGTATAAATAAGTATAAAATAAAGATAAAGTCAGCGGGGGTAATAATAATAAAAAAGTTGAAACAATTTTTTTACAGTGTGGGAGACAATGGTTAGAAGTTAAAGACATCTTAAATATGGATATGTTTCTGACAAACATGCAGCTTCTCACTTCACAAGATGTTAATTGATGGACTGGATTCGTGTGGATTATTTGTGATTTATCAGCTGTTTGGACTCTCATTCTGACGGCACCCATTCACTGCAGAGGATCCACTGGTTAGCAAGTGATGTAATGCTAAATTTCTCCAAATCTTTTCCGATAAAGAAACAAACTCAACCACATCTTGGATGGCCTGAGTAAATTTTAATTTGTGGGTGAACTATTCCTTAAACGTTTGTCTATTTTGACTTCTTAGGACTTTTAGATGACATCAGGCGTTGCTTATTTGACAGAGAGTGATAGAGACGCGATTATCTCCTCTGGCACCTGCCAGGAGAGCATCAGCTGAGAAAAATAAGCCTAATGCAAATAGGACATTAGCTGTCAAAATGAGGTAATGAGAGGAAATTTAGCCAGTGAACCAATGACTAATGATATTTTTAGCCTCTATGTCCATGGGAACCCACTTTACTACAGCGTACAAACGTAAGCCAAATCGTTCTGTGCGTTAATAAAAGCAATCTCGATTTAATCTGACTTTTGAGGGCCAGAAATGTGAGTACAAAAGGTGGGACTGTGAAAACCACAGAATGTGCACGGTCCCATGAAACATGACCCGAATTTCCTGGCTCCGCTCCGCTCTCTTGATATGCTAATTTGGGTGAGTTATTGTTTTGCGGTGGCATGCAGGACTGAGGAATGTGTGCTGATGTAAGGTGCAAACCATCCCTGAGGAGATTCCTGGAAAACAATAAAAGAGAGAGATAGGCCATTAATGCTATTTGAGAGATAGGCTGGGAGAAGTGCCAGCTCTTTTCAAATCGATATTTAGTGGAAAACAGCAGCACAAGCTTTCTCCCCCCTGTTTTCTTTCTGACCTGTGGGCTTTGATTGGAAGAATATGACATGCACAAACTTTGGTGGCGGATCTTTATCTGTTCGCCCCTAACTGATTTGTAGATGGCAGGTTGTTTGGGAAATGTTTATGGTGTGAGCTGTCAAGCCGTAGGAAAAATAGCTCCGCCTGTGTGTGTGTGAGAAGTTCCTCGCACCTTGGCGATGACAATTTAAAAGAGCAAAGCCTGTATTCTAGTTATTATGCTCACTGAAGTCATTACCAAACAGGAAAACTTCAACTTTCTTGCTTAAAGGCTTCATTTGGAGATATAGCAAGTGACATCTTATTAGTAGCTATGTCAAGAGCTTTTGGCTTCTCACTTCAAACTCAATGATGTTACCCATCCTTAGAGAAGACAAATCTCCCATCTCTTTTCCTATTACTGCTTTTTGTCATCTCACGTATTGTATATGCTGAAGCGTAAACAATAAACATGGACTATGAAAAAGATGATGTTGTTTTTCCCTCCCAGCAGGCTGATTGCAGCAAGAAAGCCGGCCAGAAAACACAGTCCAAATCCTCCAGAGAAAACAGGCCATCTATCTTTGAGTCCTCCAGCTCAGCTCCAAAGACAGGCCCTCATCTCCACCACTGCATACTGGCCTTGGAGCTTGTTTTCCTTTCCTGTATGTACAGACATTGTCTAACTAACCATGTCCTGTCTGACAGTCATGCTTTCTTCCTCTGCTCCTCATTCCTCCTTTCCTTTACACTCTATTTGGCCCTCACTCCCATGTGAAGACTAGCCTGTGCTCTGAGGCAGCCAGTGTACTTCCAGATTAACTACCCTCTTTGCCACAATTGCTTCAGGTACACTTGTAACCCTCTTTTCTGGTCATTCAGATTGAAATAAGGGCCTTTTTAGACCCTTGCATCCTTAAGAACCTGAAATAGCTTAACAGACAGAGTTTTCACTCCGGTTTTGAAGCATTTCCTAGACTACTACTAACTTTTTCGAAAAAAAAACTAAACAAAAACAACTTTTATTCAGCAAGGATGCATTAAACTGAACAAATGTGACAGTAAAATATTTAAAATGCTTTTATTAGCTGTTTCAACACATACGTGTTTTACCAAATAAAAAGAACAGCACTTTTAGAGTTCATCCCACTCATTGATGTGAGCATAAGTATTGGAACAGTTGAACATAAGGCAGATATAAAAGATTAAAAGCTATTATTTAGTTGCAGATCCCTTTGTCTCATCTGTCCATAAACACAGTTCCAAAACTCTTCTGGCTCACCTTTGTGCTTTTTTGCAAACTCTAATCTTGCCTTTCTATTTTTGGTGCTGGTCAGAGGTTTGCATCTTGCTGTGTAGCATCTGTAATTCTGTGTCAAAGTCTCCTGAGGACAGTAGATTGTCAGAGCATCACCCCAGCTTTCTGGAAGTTGTTGGTAATTTTACAGACACATCTTTTTAGGGTTCATTTTCACAGCTTTTATGATTTGTCTGTCATCAACTACTGTTGTTTTTTCAGCTGATCAGGTCGTTGTTGGTTGCTGGTGTCGCTGATAGTTTCCAAACTCTTGATTTCTCCATGCCCTTTGTTTTTGCTATAGCTCTAATTGACTTCCTCTTTTCTTTTAGCATCCAAATTGTTTGCTTTTCTCTCAAAGTCAGCTCCCTCATCTTCATCCTGGTTTGTGTGTGTCATCATCGAATGCAGAAGTAATGGATATAACTGATACGACACATTCCCTGCTTTTAATATCTGAAGAATTACTGCAACAGGACACAGCTGATCACTTAGAAAGACCTGTGAGGCAACTGTTCCAATACTTATGCTCACATCAGATAGAGGGATGAAACTCTAAAAGTGCTGAACTTCTTAGCTGGTAAAACATGTGTGTTGAATCACCCAATAATAAAATGTGACATTCTGTAGTTCTGTCTCATAATCATCTTTTAATCATATTTGTAAATGTCTTGACTCCACAGCCAACAGAGCAATTTTGTCTTTACTGTTCCAATACTTTTGGAAGGCACTGTA
Source organism: Barbus barbus (assembly GCF_936440315.1). NCBI lineage: Eukaryota > Metazoa > Chordata > Actinopteri > Cypriniformes > Cyprinidae > Barbus > Barbus barbus. The sequence continues at coordinate 24,890,012 of NC_136750.1, forward strand.
TATATATATGTATATATTTACCTTTTTTAATAATAATAATAATAATAATAATAATAATAATAATAATAATAATAAGACATGTTTCTTGAGCACCAAATCGGCATTAGAATGATTTCTAAAGGATCATGTGACACTGAAGACTGGCGTAATGGTGCACTATTTTAAAATGAAGTACATATATTAAAACAGAAACCATTATTTTAAATTGTAAAATTATTTCACAATACAGTTTTACTGTATTTTGATCAAATAAATGCAGCCTTGGTGAGCATAAGAGACTTATTTCAAAATCATTAAAATATCTTGCCAATGCCAAAGTTCTGAATTATTGTTTGTAGAAAACTAAAAAATAAAGTGGTGTCAAGTCATCACTTTTTAAACATGCAACCTATCATGAAAGTACCATGGCAGTTTAGAGTACTATGTAAATAGAATAGTACATAAATATGGTCATCATTCAATATGTCAGTATGGTATATATTAAAGCACTACATAAATGTTTAAACCAAGGAACTAAAGAGCTAATTTAGCATGCCATTTAATGGCGTGCATCATCCTACGTGAAGAATCCGAACCGGAACTAAACTTCTCTTTTGTATAACATAAGCCCTTCCGCTTATGTGAATTGGAATAAAATGAAAGTGAATATTTGCTAATAATGTAGAGGATCTAGGTTGGGGCAAACACAAATCCCTTTAATGCTGGTGACAGGTTGATTTACAACCTTTCCGCTGCTGCAACAATTTATCTCATTAGTCACAGTCATTGCTAAATGTCAGGCCTCTCCGAGCCTGTCTAATGTTATGCTGCGAAACCCTCTGCTAAAACAATAGCGCATGGATGATGCATCCTCTCTGCTGGAATGCAGTAACATGGACATGTTAGGGGAGGTTATTCCAGTCGACTGTATGTGGACTGAGCCCGGCTGCAGACCCATGCTAACATTAGTGTTTCCTACAAATGTGAAGAAATGTAAGAGGAAGCAAAGCCATAACTAATCTTAATTAGGTAGTCTATTCGAAGCTGCGGCCTAGCAGTTAGCGGTCATGTGTGCAATGAAATTTAAATTATTCTCTCTACAGTATCTACCCGTATGAAAATAAGCCAACAATAAAATAATTCAGTCACCATGGTTGTTATTGGCCATCATTAGGTATTTTTAATTTAACTGCATCAGTTGATATTGGATATTAAATTGTGCATGCTCATCTTTAATATCATCTTTAAAAAAACCCTGAATGTAATCAAAATGAATATCCGTTTTTCATGTACAATAAAAATGATGTGATTCTTATTAAATACACATTTAAAACTTTTAACAATAAATACACCCACAAAAAAGATTTACTAGTTGTTATTTTTTTATTATTGTTCTAAATTTTAATGTCGACCATTTATCAGTTATCAGCCATAATAATTATTGGCCAGAATTTAAATATCAATGCATCCCGTATTTGGGAAAAAATACAAAAATATAGCATGGTATCCATCATTGTTTTTTTTTGCAAGGGATGGAATTTAACTAGATTCTCATTGCCAGGTGACATTGAAAAGACAGCTATTGCTTAAAGTTACAACACTTGAGACAAGCTAACCAGCAACTAAACAAAACTGTTAAACCCATAAAAACTTTTCTCTGGGCCAGTGTTGACACTGCAGTTCAGACAATTATGTGAAATTGAAAACAAGGCTCTGTGGCACTTGAAGTGGCAGCCGCTGGAGAGGCCACACTGTTTCAATAAGAGTTTTTGGGACTTCGAATCAAAGTTTAGATTTCCCTGAAGTGCAAGTTGGCAGCGTGAAGCAGAGAAATCTGACTGTGGGTAGTGAGTTTGCGCTGAGAGTTTTGGGCTCAGAGGATCAGACGTTGGCTCACTATGACACCACACCACCAGCACAGACGCACACACACACGCTCCATCCGACCCCCCACTGCAGAACTGCATCCTGGGAGGGCAGCTTCAGTCTGCTGCTGTCAGCCTAGCGGAAGATTGACAGAACTGGGGTGGCATCCATCACCCGGTGACACACACAAACACCAGTGCATAGACGCACACACTCGTCTGTCCCTGAGAAGCGTTCCGCCACCATCGCTCATGGGGTGGGACATATGGACAATGCGGTCAGGATGTGGCTGATTCTTCACTTAAAATCAGTCAGAAATAAAATAAACGCAAAGATGAACAGATACAACATGGCTCATTTGAAGGAAGAAACGCCCACAAAATGCACTACCAATCATACATTTGGAATAAATAAACTTTTTTTCTTTTATACTCACAAAGGCACAATCAAAAATACAGTAAAAATAATAATATTGTGAAATATTATTACAGTTTAAAATATGTGGTTTCTATTTTATTTTGTTCCTGTGATAGCAAAGCGGAATTTTCAGCATCATTACTCCAGGCTTCAGTGTAACATGATCCTTCAAATATCATTCTAAAATGCTGATTTGGTGTTCAAGAAACTTTTCTTATTATCAGTGTTGTAGGGCCCAAGATACTCTACCATTCAAAATTTTGGGATAAATAATACATAGTAAATAATACATTTAAAATCAGTAGATCAAAAGTGACAGTAAAGATTTATAATGTTACAAACAAATTCTATTTCAAATAAATGTTGTTCTTTTGAACTTCTTTGAAGTTTTTAGATTGCAATAATATTTCACAACATTACTGTTTTATTGTAAAAAAAAAAAAAGCAGTCTTGGTGAGAATGAGACTTCTTACAAAAAAAAAAATTTTTTTTTTAATTATTCCAAACTTTGACTGGTAGTGGCCATAAACTTAAACATAAAGGTTTATACTTGAGCTGGAAAATATTGCATCACAAAATTAAAATAAACTTTACTGAGGGTACACACGTGAATATGTGCGAGTCAGATTATTATTTTTTAAATTAAGTGAAGTGAGGACCCCCCCTCCCCCAAAAAATAAAAATAAAATAAAAATAAAAACACACACATTTTACACAAAGACATTAATAGTATTGAAAAAATATGTTTATACTGATGTACTTTCATCAGTGGCCTAATAAAAGCAGATTTCCCTTGTTACAAAAAATGCAATGTTCCTTAAAAATTCTGGTAATAGGAAGTGACATCATTCGGACCCATTATACATCGTCAAGAAGACAAAAAAAGTTACGTTTTCTCAGCTATTCAACCATTACTCAAGTTAAGAAAGATTTAGCAAGTAAAAAATAAATAAAATAATCGAACAAATATATTTCGTTACGGGAAACATCAATAACTTCAAAACAACATGCCTCAACCTTCAGAATGAGAAACAGCTAATTTCAAACCATATAAAATGTGTCTGTTTAATCCTAAAAAATGATCACTTAAAAATAAAATAAAACTGCTCATCTAATATTTACTTTGATCTCCTGAGTTGATGATCAACATTTTCTTAAGATGAAGGGCATCTTCACTGACAGTTAGTTGAAAACTGGCAAAAACTTATTTTAAAGCATTTGTATGTCCTACTTTGTACTCTTTACGTGGAAAGTGTTGCGTTATGATTAAATATAATTGCATGCAATATATATGAAGTGGAAACATGTAATACAAACTGCTACTAGCATTAGGCTATGACACAGGCTGTACTTTCCCTGATACTCTAATTTTATATAAATGATGTCCCCACCTGCATCTGCTTATTAAGGAATGAATGTTAGGGGAAGTTGTTCCCTAATGAGCAGGGCGTCACTGTTAACACTCCGGTAATTATGGGTAGGAGTTGAGTGGGACCCATCAGCATAGGGGAGATTGATGCCCTGTGTTCTTCTCCCGATCAGAGATCAGTCTTTAGCGGTCTCCTCCTGACAGAAGCCAGCAGACTACAAATTCATCACAACTACTCATCATGCTGGAGCTGGAGAGAGCAAAACAACAGCTATAGGAGTGAATACTTCTCTCACAAACATCTATGCCAAAATATCTATTAAATAATAACTCATATACACAAAATTTATACTCACACAGACACACAAATCTCAAACCATGAACACATTTACACTTTACCCAATAATATATACACTAGTTAAAAGTTTGGGGTTAGTTCGATTTTTTTAATGTTTGTTTTGTGTGTGTGTGTGTGTGTGTGTGTGTGTGTATTTTTTATTTTTTATTTCCACCAAAGGAATAAAAAAATAAAAATAAAAATAAAATGTATTTTTTACATCACAATTCTGACTTTTTATTGCAATTCTAAATATACCTCACAATTTCTTTTCTCACAATTCTAAGATATGAAATCAAAAATTGAGATAAAAAGTTGCTATTATCATTTTTATTTCTTTATTCCATGGTGTGAAAAAAAAAAAAAAAAAACAGAATTCAGAATTACTAAACTCAGAATTCAGAGGAAAAAAGTCAAAATTGTGAGATGCAAACTTACAAATTTAGAACTGTTTAGATCTATAAACTATAAATTCTGAGAAGAAAAGTTTTTGAGACATATACCCCCGGTTTTATAGACAAGGCTTAAGCCTAGTCCTAGACTAAAATGCATGTCTGGGCTATTTCAACTGAAAGAAACTTGCACTGAGTGATCTTAAAATATGTGAGATTCATTGTTTTGCTACAAGATGCACACCAGTAATGTTTTTTTTTTTTTTTTTTTTTTATCTAAGGCATATTTATAAAAGCTACTTAAATGTCCTAATTGAACTATATGGCCAAATCCTTGCTTAACCTAAGCCCTGTCTGTGAAACCGGGCCAATAACTCTAATTACTAAATAAAATAAATTAACTAATAAAATAAATTATTTAGACATTCCATACTCACAAAGAATCCATTAATTATGTAACAAAAAAAAAGGAAGAAAAAAAAAGGATTTTAATATATTTGAAATATATTGATTTAAAATAACTTTTCTATTTTTATATATTTTAAAATATAATGTATTCATGTGACCCTTAATGACTCCAAACTTATTTATTTTCTTTATTTCTGTGAGATGTTTTGAATAAGTTTGCTTGTGTCATCTTTCTTTAAAATAAAAGTCAGCTAGTTTGATATTTTGTTATCTAAAACAACAACATGCATAAAAATGTCAATTCTGAATTGTTGTGTATAATTTTTTCCTATTGCTACAATACTTTTTCCTATCCCTTAATGCTTAATGTGGATAGACAACTACAATTATAATTGTATTAGCGCTGAGATGTTAAATGATATCAATATTAGCTTCACCAGTGGCTTACGTTTGGGAAGGGACTATCTGTTTATGTGATAAATAGCAACCAAGTGAGAATATCATCCATACATTTCCCTTAAAAGTCTACTCGTTGAGCAAAAACAAATGGTATATACATAGCTATATGCAATATCATCTATAAATATTACATCGCTCCCCATCCCTGCACCTTCCCAAAAGGACATTCATCAGCACAGGACACAGGCATTGCAATATCACTGAGGCCAAACAAAGTGCTGAGTATTTCTATGCATGTGTCCAGGTTTGCAGAGACAAAAGTAATCGCTAAGACTTAGATTTTAAAAATAAATGCTGACACAGTCTTAGTAGGTACAACGTTTGTTGGCTTTTTAAAGTAGCCCCTGATATGGGACTATATAGTCACATTCAGTCCACTTTCATAGAGAGGCAAGAAAAGAGGTTTTTTTTTTATTATTATTCATCGCTGTGAATTTTACGCATTATGAAACATCTGTCAGACCGCAGTTTTTTCCATTTTGCTTGTCTTGATTGCTTTATTTGTCATTATATATTTTCCTCCTTATTTCTATCTAGGCCAGCCTTTACTCTGCGAAACAAACACTCGGAGGCAGCTAAATATAACCTGGCATCCTTTAAACTTGTCCTATGTAAAACTTGGAGTTTAGCGGAGTTTCACAGTGATATTCATCTCCTTCAGTGTCAAATGCACACACATTTTTTTACTAGGCAAAACACTGCTCATGTTTCACAAAGTGTAATGTCAAACACATTTGTCTGCTTCACCCGTTCATGCTAGCATGTGTGTATAAGAGAAAGTGACAATTGGAGTTTCCAAAACACACACTGTTGCCATTCAATGTCAAGCAGTGAAAATCAACAAGGAAGAAACACAGCTCACTGATCCAAAACAACCCTCACATCATAACGCATGTGACTGGATGTTTATATGTGCATAAAATTGGAGAAAATATCTATTTTGAGTGAGATACAGGTATTCAGGTGGCATCTATTTTGTTTCTAAATCAGGAATATGACTCCTCTCTAAATAAATAATGCGATCTGTGTGTTTGTGTGCTACTGCTTAAAATGATTACGATGACACCTGTGGCCCTGTTGCAATGGAGATGTAAACGCACGCACGCACGCACACACACACAATTCAGTTATAAAGTTCAAGCTTGAAGCCCTGGGCCTCTGCTTACTGTCAGCCTTGACATTTTGACAACATGTGGTTTAAGAACTGTTTATTTACTGCTTCTGGGAGTGATTCTCACACTCTTAAAATGTGCATTTGTTTCTAGCCTTGAGTTTCTGTTAAGCAGCCCATTGTGATTTGTCTTCGCATTCTCACAGACCTTAACCAGCATCCTTCAGGTTAGTTCACTTCACTAGTACAGGTTAGTTTGCAATACATTTCTGGATGCTGGCTACAGCTGGAAAAATTAATATGTCCCCTGGTTCAAGAAAGAATGAATGAAATGGAATACATTGCAGACCTCTTTTAAACTGTGTAACGTAATAACAATAATATTAATATGTAATTTAAAGAAATAGTTTAATTTAGCTCAAATGGAATCATTTATGATTTTATAGGGATTTGAACAGAATCAGTGTTACGGCGATTCACTGAACGAGCCGTATAACAAACTCTGCACTGGATATTACAATCCAAAATATAGTGAAAACACTATTAAACAGCACAGTAACTAGATCGCCAGATTAAGACATTAACTTATGAGCAGAAAACACAAGATACTTCTCGTTTCAATATAAATCAGATTTTATTTATATAAACCTAAGACATAATCTAACACATGAACACAAGCATTCACACATTCACATGTTGCAGAAAGAGAGAAAGTGAGGAAAGGATGAGTTTAAAAGAATGAAAATGTGATATCCCAAGTTTACAGCAATATGTTCAATTGCATAGACCTGAACAACCATCAATCACTTATTTAACCCTCGCTTTGAGTTTCTCAATGAGGCTAAGATTTATATTAAAGTCCCCAATTCAGAACTTGGAGGCATTACTTGCTTGCATTGCCTGTGTTACGGGTTTCCTTTGTGTTGTCCTTGCAGACAGGGGGTTCCCCGAAGTGTCTGATTGGCTGGAAGTTCAATAGTCTTTGAAGTGAGGTCTTGGGTGTTGGCTGAGGATGCGGAGTTGGTCTGGTCGAAGTTTGAAGCGAGTGCAGTCGGAGCTGGACTTTGTAGCAAACTTACGGAAAGACAAGAAACTAAAGTAAAAGAATAAAAGGATGTAACGAGACTAGGTTGTTTTCCTTCTCATTATGACACGTGGCTAGAGCACGCTCAAAGAGCAGCACGCGGTGGCAAAAGAGTAGAAGAGAGCATTTTTACGAAGAAGAGTAAGAGCGACAAAAGGAAGAGAGCTTAAGAGAAAAGAGCAAGAGAGACTAAGAGAAAGTTTAATGGATGTCCTGAGTTTTTAAACTCTGCTTTCAGACCGTCCCATCTGGACGTCTTGACCAATTAGATACTGTCCTTGCTTGGGGTATTACTTTGTTTCTCCAGCCCACTAATAAATCGTTGTTATCTGTTCAGTCAGAGGTCCGAACTTTACAGACAAACACAGTAAAAAAACCAAACACAGTAAAAACAAAGCAAAGAAAAAAAATTAAGCAGAGCAAAGCAACAAACAGCAAAAACAAAGCAAAACAAAAATAAAATGAAGCAACAAAGCAAAAACACAGTAAGACTGTAAGACAAAATAAAAACAAGCAAAGCAAACAAACAGAAAAATGAGGCAGAGAAAAGCAGCAAACAGCAAAAACAAAGCAAAAAAGAGATACAAATGCAAATAATTTTTTTTTAAAGAAAAAGCAAAAAAAAAAAACGAAAAAACTAAAGCAAAGTAAAATTAAATAAATAATATATATATATTTTTTAATAATAATAATAAAGCAAAGTAAACAACACATAAAAAGCAAAATAAATAAATAAATCCCAGGGAGAACAGATGGAAAGTTTTCCTTAAAATATTGTTTGTAATATTCATAACTTGATATTTCATAAAAACTGGGCAGGGGGAGATTTGACCACACATCTCCATTTGATCTAGGTCTCCTGGCTACGATTTAATTAGATCTACCGTATTATTAAAAATAATGGCGCTAAGAGAATTCATGTTCCTTGTCTGATAGACTACGTATGAATTACGTATTTGCCTTTTTTAAAACATATTTTTAGCATGCTGACAGAACTAATTTGGAACTAGTTCATTGTTAGTCATTATCCTAATTGCACCCTTTGAAAAGCGAAAATATAAAACAGAGAGACAGGAAGTGGAAAGGCAAAGAGAAAAACCAAGAGATTAACCAAGAGAGCAAAGTCATAAAAAGAAGGCAGTGAGAGAGAGACACCACATCATTCTTCGTCCTTCTCCTCTTCCTCATCTGCTAGCGCTGCATGCACTCCGAGAACCCTATAGGTGACACGAGCGCCTGCGAGCGCCCTGCCGCTATCGAGCTGTCTGTGTTTCTGCCTGCAGCTCCGATACAGACCCCCCACCAGCATCATAATGCTCACCCCTCCCACAGTCCCCCCACTGTGCCCCGCAGGGAGGAGCGCTGGTACTGTGTGTCACACATGACTGCTGGCTGGTACCTCCACACTCTCTGACAGGCCTCTGTTGCTCTTTTGCCTCCACACGACACCCATTTTCCCTCACAGATCTTTTCAGCTACTCTGGGGGCGTGAAATCATTTATTCATTTAATTTAAATCAATATGAGGGGGAGTCACGTGATGTGCTCATGAACCTAGTCGCACTTGAGCAGAGCTCCGTACGTTTGGCCTCTTTTTGCTGATTTTTTTTGTTTTGTTTTAAGTTTTATTCATTGGTTGTGCTTTACCTGATGGTATGCAGTCGTAAACAGCAGGAGTTGTCTCTGTCGGCTTCTCCGATTAAGAAGAAATCCAGGTCACCGAACTTAAGCGATATGATGGACAAGATGGCGAACACTGTTATACACTTTGAGGACATTTTAAGAACCGAGTTGATGGCGATGCGGAACGAGTTCGCTTCTCACATATCAGTTGTTCAGTCGCTATGCTCTAAACTAGATATTCTTACAGGGGAGATGAGAGAACAAAAGAAAGTTGTTGCAGATCACGATAGACGCGTTGCCGCGCTCGAGCAACAGGTTGTGGACTTACAGGATCGCAATAGGCGCAGCAATCTGCGTCTGGTTGGATTGCCTGAAGGTTCCGAAAAGGACGACCCTATGGGCTTTTTGAAAAGATCGCTACCGACGTGGCTCCCATCTCTGGCGGGCAAAGAGATTGAAGTGGAGCGAGCGCATCGAGTGTACACAAGGCTCTCCTCAGATCGCGCTAAACCACGGGTTTTCATCTCTAAACTGCTGCGGTACACGGACAGGGAGCTCATTCTGCAGGCCGCCAGACTTCATGCCCCGGTGAAAACTTCTGACGGAGCAACGCTGTCTTTCTTTCCAGATTTTTCTCCATTCACCGCAAAAAGAAGTGCATTTGCGCCAATTAAGAAGGAGATGTGAGACGCTGGCATCCAGAATTTTCTCCTTTATCCTGCAACACTGAAGGTTATTCTCAATCAAGGTTAACCTAAAATGCTACACTCTCCAGAAGAAGCAAGAGATTTTCTCAGATCCCTTTCATCCACCAACTCTCAGTGAACTCCAGCTGGACATTTGCTGTCTAATCGGAGAAGAGATGCTCTAAATCAGTGGTCGGCAACAGGCGGCCCGCAGGCCAAAACTGACCCGTGCCCGCAGCCAGATTATTTTGATAGTGGCTGGTTCTGAAATAGATCTGTCATACAGCAACAGTTACTCACAATCAGAGTATGTGAGTGGAGCGGAGCGCGGAGTGGAGCGGTGTGATTTTGACTGCAGGAGCAGATTTTTTAAAAAGTATTTTCTCAGAATTGCGAGTTAAAAAGTCAATTCTGATATATAAACTCGCAATTCTGAGAAATAAAGTCAGAACTGAAATATAAACTCGCAATTGACATTTTTCTCAGAATTGTGAGATATAAACTCGCAATTCTGAAAACATATCAGTCCCCCCCCCCCCCCCCCCAAAAAAAACTGGACTTTAACTCGCAATTCTGACTTTTTAACTCGCAATTGCGAGTTTATATCTCACAATTATGTGAAAAAAAGTCAGAATTGTGAGTCGCAATAACCTTTTTAAAAAAAAAAAAATTCAGTGGTGGAAACGAGCTTTTAAATTATCCTTTGACTATGTTCTGGCCCGTCATCTAGTGGTGAAATATTTTTTTTTTGGCCCGATGTGTCTTTCACTGTTCACTTTAAAGGGGTTCTATTATGCTTTTTCACTTTTTGAATTTTAGTCAGTGTGTAGTGTGTATGTTTGGGCATAAAACGATCTACAAAGTTACAAATTTCAAAGTCCACTCCAAAGGGAGATATTTCGTTTAAAAAAAAAATCCCTTTTCAAGAACTACAGCGAACGGCTCGTTTGGACTACAAAGTTGTTTTCCTGTATTTGTGACATCACAAATTTTAAATACCGCCTACAGAAATTTGAATGGTTGGGGGCTGAGGAGCACTGCACATTTCAAAATCGAAACCCAATGTGGGTGTTTTTATATCACTGTATTTCTGATGGAAACAAACTATTTTCAGAAATTTTTGGATGTCATTTTCATTTAATCTTGCATGTAATGTCTGATAAAGCAGCGTTTTTGAGCGGAGCTCTGTTTTGTCTACAGCGTTATCAAGGAAACCTCGATCTCTCCTGCTCCAAGATTCATTTTTTTAAAATAGAAATACTACCTAGTCAATATGTGACTCTGGGGCCCAAATGTTGGTGCTACAGTAATGTGCAGGTTTTTGTTGACGCCATGGACCATATTAAGGGGTGCTGGCAGATCAAGGTTTGTTCTTGGTTTGATCTGCCATAGTTCATGGGAATATGTTAATGTTTTTTGAAAGGTAACGGGGAGGGTGGGGGGGCGGTTTAATGGTAGACTCAACTGGTTTTATTTTCAAACTTGTATTTTGTCGTCTTATGCAGTAATTCTGTTTGATACCTATGACTGACCTTAATATTCTGAGTTGTAATATTAATGGGCTAAATGGCCCTCACAAACGTACAGGTTTTCTGGATTTTTTGCAAAGAAGAAAGATTGATATAGTGTTAGTTCAAGAATCCCATTTGAAAGAGGAGGATATACGCAGGTGTAACAAGTTTTATGAAGTGGTATCTCACTCATCATCGGATACTAAAACCAAAGGTGTCCTAATATTGGTGCGGAGGACTTTAAATATTACTATTTTAGATAAAGGTTGTGATACAAATTGTAGAATAACACATATAAAAACAATAGTGGAGAATAGGAATATTGTATTTCTCTCAGTTTATGCCCCTTGTACTCCTCACCCTACTTTTTTCTCTGTTTTGTCAACCTATCTCTTGAGGTTTTCAGATTTTGAAATTGTATTGGGTGCAGATATGAATTCTGTAATGTCGCATATCCTAGATAGATCTGGACCAAAGAAATCACACTTTCAAGCTTTGTTGTTCTGACAAACTTCGGCAATGTGTAACCTCATCCTCGTTGGTGGATAGTCAAGTCAAGTCAAGTTGAGCTTTATTGTCATTTCGCTACATGTGGGGACATACAGTGAAACAAAATGTTGTGCCTCGCAGGACCAGGGTGCTACATAAATACAGACATACAACAATGAAGTAAAAAGAACACTATAAACCTATACACAACTAACCTACTGACAGATTTTAACTATAAGTATACGATATATAAATATTTACCCTATACAAACTAAAAAAATAAAAGTTAAAAAATACAAACTATACGAATGCTTCACATAAATACTGTACATATGCAAAGAGAAACATTTTAAGTCAAGCAGCTGGTTGGGGAACAGTGCAGGATGATTTGTAATGCATGAGCATTACAATGAGCAGTCTTTTGTGGGATTGTGTACACGCAGCAGTGTGTCTAGTGCACATAGAGGAGAGTGTGTTACTACAGGTGGTTTGGACAGGCCCACTCACCTGTGTGTAGCACACTTCGATTTCCCAAAAAAGTTCCATACTGTTTTTTCTTTGGTGTGGTAAGGTTTGGGGTGGGGGTGGTCCATGTTTCAGGAGGTAGGGGTTTACATGGGGTTTCAGAGGGGGGCGAGGTGGTTTGAGTTCAGGGCTCTCACAGCCTGGGGGAAAAAGCTGTTGAGCAGTCTGGCGGAGTGGGCTCTGATGCTCTGGTACCGTCTCCCTGATGGTAGGAGCTGGAAGAGACTGTGGGAGGGATGGGTGGAGTCCTTCACGATGCTGTTGGTTTTGCCGGAGCATCGTGTAAGGAAAATGTCCAGGATGGAGGGGAGAGGGGCACCGATGATCTTTGCAGCTGTGTTCACTGTCCGCTGGAGGGTCTTGTGGTCAGCAGCACTGCAGTTCCCGTAACAGACAGTAATGCAGCTGGTCAGCACACTCTCAATGGTGCCTCTGTAGAATGTGGTGAGGATGGGTGGAGGGAGACTTGCTCTTTTCAGTCGGCGGAGAAAGTGTAGGCACTGTTGTGCCTTTTTGGAGAGTGACATGGTGTTGGTGGTCCAGGTGAGATCCTCTGTGATGTGCACCCCCAGCAATTTAGTGCTGCTGACTCCCTCCACAGTCGAGCTGTCGATGGTCAGTGGGGGGGTGGTCAACGGAGTTTCTCCTGAAGTCCATCACAACCTCCTTTGTCTTCCCCATATTGAGGGACAGATTGTTAGTGCCACACCATTCAGCCAGCTGTGCCACTTCCTCTCTGTAGTGCGTTTCATCGTTGTTGCTGATGAGACCTACCACTGTTGTGTCATCAGCAAACTTGATGATGTGGTTGGAGCTGAACTTGACAGTGCAGTCGTGGGTCAGCAGTGTGAAGAGCAGCGGGCTGAGCACACAGCCTTGTGGGGCACCTGTGCTCAGTGTGGTAGTGCTCGAGGTGTTGTGGCTGACACGGACTGACTGAGGACTTCCGGTTAGAAAGTCCAGGATCCAATTACAAACGGAATTGTTAAGGCCCAGCAGGTTTAGTTTATTTATGAGCTGTTGTGGGATTATTGTGTTGAATGCCGTGCTGAAGTCAATGCACAGCATTCTGACATAGGAGTCTTTATTTTCTAGGTGGGTAAGAGCCAGGTGGAGGAAATTGCATCATCCGTAGAGCGGTTTGGACAGTATGCAAAGTGGAGCGGGTCGAGTGTGTTGGGGAGGCTGGTTTTGATGTTGTGCATGACTCTCAAAGCACTTCATCATGATTGGAGTCAGTGCTATGGGACGGTAGTCATTTAGACAGGACACAGGTGATTTCTTTGGTACTGGTATGATTGTTGTGGATTTGAGACATGTGGGGACGACTGCCTGACTCAGTGAGGTGTTGAAGATATCTGTAAGCAAATCTGTCAGCTGTGCAGCACAGACTCTCAGAACACGGCCAGGTATGTTGTCAGGACCCGCAGCCTTGCGTGGGTTAATCCTAGATAGGGTCTTCCTTACGTCGGCTGGAGACAGACAGAGCGCCCGGTAGTTGGGAGGTGTGGGCAGTTTTTGTGCAGGTGTGTCATTCTGCATTTCAAATCGTGAATAAAAGTGGTTGAGTGCATCGGGGAGGGATGTGTCATCATCACAGGCCTGTGGTGGGGGCTTGTAGACAGTGATGGTCTGAATGGCTTGCCACAGGCTCCGTGTGTCTCTGCTGTCTGTGAAGTGATTGTTGATTTTTTGAGCATATGACTGTTTTGCATTTTTAATGCCACAGGACAGATTGGCTCTTGATGTTTGAGGGCTGCTTTATCTCCTGATCTGAATGCTTCATCTCTGGTCTTTAGCAGCCCACGAACCTCTGCTGTCATCCATGGCTTCTGGTTTGGACGTGTGGTGATGGTCTTGGTGACTGTCACATCATCAGTGCACTTTTGATGTAAGCAGTGTAGAAGATTTTTATTAGTCAAAAGGTGAATTAATCAAGTATAATTAATGTGAATTTATCCATTTATGTATCAAGTTATTCTTCCATTATAATCATGTGCATGTGTGTGTTGGAGGCAGGCACGGATGAAATGTGCAGAATGTGGAATGGGGCCTCTTTCTTTACTATAACACATATAGCTTCTCCCTAGTGAGAGACTAAATTGTATATATAAGGTAAACATGGCCTAAAAAGGTAAAACGTGTGTCTGAAATGTACTGAACACGCCTAGAGAAAAGACTATTTATTTCTTCTTTTTTTTTTCTTTTTTTCTTTTTTTTAACCCTGGTTACTCTGTATCTGATTTGTCACCTGTAAATAGCATGTTTGTTTGCATAATAAAAAAAAAAAAAAAAAAAAAAAAATGAAGACAGAAAACATTCTGGAGAACTTTTCTGCAGAAAACTTCTCGCTTTATTCTCTTTTAATAAAGTCTATTTTCTGGCATCAAAACCCCAAGGCTCTGAGAGTGATTCTTCATAGAAAAGGGAAACCACCACAGCAGTCACAGTTTCAGTGTACTCATGCAGGTCTGTGTGGTTGTTGTAGGTGGCTGCCTCTTTAAACATGTTCCAGTCTGTGCACTGAAAGTAGACTTGTAGTGTTGAGGTAGCATCATTTGGCCAAATTGTGATGAGTTTTTGAACCGGTTTGGCAAGTTTGAGAAGTGGTCTGTATGTTGGGATTAGCAAAACAGAGATGTGATCTGAGTACTCGAGGTGGGGACAGGGTACAGCCTTGTAAGCTTTCTTTACTGTTGTGTAAACAAAGTCCAGTGTGTTGTTTCCCCTTGTTGCAAAGTTCACATGTTGGTAGAACTTTGGCAAAACTATCTTTAAGTTTGCATGGTTGAAGTCACGGGCTATGATGAAAAAGGCATCGGGGTTATTTGTTTGTTGTTCACTGATGGCGCTATACAGTTCACGAAGCGTGTCTTTAGCGTTTGCACACGGGGGAATGTAAACCGCAACAATACCAATGGCCGTGAACTCCCGCGGCAGATAGAACGGTCGACACTTCACAAACATAAACTCCACCAGCAATGAACAGTGTTTTGATAATACCGCAGCATTGTTACACCAGTCTTTGTTGATATACACACACAAGCTACCTCCGCGGGTCTTACCAGATAGTGATGAATCTCAAATGCTCGGTAGCTGGTTAGCCCGTGCTGCTGAATGGCGGAGTCCGGGATGTTGTCATTTAGCCATGTTTCGGTGTAAAACAAACACACAACAATCCCTTGCCTCATGCTCTGTAGACCGACTGAGTTGAATTAAGTCCAGTTTGTTTTCCAGAGAGCGAACGTTTGAGAGCATGAGTGTTGGAAGAGCCAGTCTTGTGGGGTTAGCCCATAGCCTAGCTCGCATACCTCCGTGCTTCCGTTCTCTCTCACATCGCTTGCGACGCTGCCTTGTGCAGGTAGCATCAGTAGACGAGGCCGCGGTCTTGAAGTTCGGCTCCAGCAGTAAAAAAAGGCCTCGTAGCTTCTCAGTAGCCGCCGGCGAGAGTTGGTGTTTGTACTTGTTGCCGATATCCAAAAGGCTTTGGCGATCATATATGTGTTTTGGAGTGATTTCCTTGCGAGTTAGCGGTAATTTTACACTATTTGGAGACGAACAGACGACATTAAAAGACATAAAAGCACCGTCTTTGGGACCCAGAGCAGGCGCTGCGTCTGACCGCGCCGCCATCTTGGATCATTCAAGTTGGCATTTATTAAATCCTTCTGCTAAGTCTTTCACTTTCTTTTCTGCTACTCATAAATCCTATTCGCGAATTGACTACATTTTCATTTCTACTTCTTTATCTTCAGCTGTTCGTGATGCCGATATCTGTTCCTTATCTTTGTCGGATCATGATGGAAATTTGTGCAATTATCTTTGATCCCTCGGCCATCTCGTGCCACTAGATGGCGATTTAACCCTAAATGGTTACAGGATGAAAATTTTTGCAGTCAATTCAGAAATAAATTTGCTGAGTTTATTGAAATTAACCAAGGTTCAGTGGATGATCCTCGAACACTTTGGAATGCAGTTAAAGGATTTATAAGGAATAACTAATTTTCATATGCCTTTTTCCTTCAGAAAAACCGACACAAAAAGACACTTGAACTAGAATTAAGTAAAGTAAAGTCGTGACCCATACTCGAAATTGGTGCTCTGCGTTTAACCCATCCAAGTGCACACACACAGCAGTGAGTAGTGAACAAATGCGCGCGCACACACACACACACACACACACACACACACACACACACATACACACACACACACGGAGCAGTGGGCAGCCATGCTGCGGCGCCTGGGGAGCAATTGGGGGTTCGGTGCCTTGCTCAAGGGCACCTCAAGGGCACCTCAGTCGTGGTATTGAGGGTGTACATTCACTCCCCCCACCTACAATCCCTGCCGGCCGGGGACTCGAACCCGCAACCTTTCGATTACGAGTCCGACTCTCTAACCATTAGGCCACGACTTCCCCCAGAATCTGACTAGAGATAATCAGCGTTGTTTCTCAGACAATACACTCAGTAAAATCGCCAATGAATTAGAACACAGTGCCTTTGTTCTCCATTTTGTCTATTTATAATTTTTTTTTTTTAATTACATTTGCTGTTTGATAGAAATTCACATTAGATAAATCCAAAGGTCTTCTAGGTAACCCAGAGATCAATAGAACAATGACTTGGATGAGAAGCGGTAACTGAAAAATGTTGATTATGCCGCATAATTGGTCTAATTTACCACATAATTGGCCTATTAGAAAAAAAACCCAATGAAAGACAGGAAAGCCCTCTCCCCTTCAAGGTATAACGAATGCAAACAGACATGTTTTTTTTTTCATACTTGTTGCTCAAACAGTAGAGCATGGGACTAGCAATGCCAAGGTCATGAGATTCCCAGGGAAAGCAAGAACTAATACAAATGTGTCATGCAATGCAAGTTGCTTTGCATCTGCCAAATCTATAAATGTCAATGTAAATCCAAAGCAATACTGATAATGGTTTTGCAATCCAACAAAGTGAATGTTCTTCCAACCACCAAAATAGAAATGTTTCCTTAAACCAACACTGAAATTGTTTTCTTAATTCAATTTAAAATTGGGAATGTTTTTCCAAGCAAGCACTGGGAATATTTTCCGAGTGTAACACTGGAAACATTTTTATTCCAACTCTGTTAAAATTACAACAATCCAACTGGCAAAGATCTCACAATCCCACACCCCATTTGTTCTTTCAAAGTGTTCCCAGTTTTGGGTGAGCTATCCCTTTAAGTGCAGTCCTCATGCAGCAAAGTTTTAAAAGCACAAACAGTATCAGAATTTACAATTGATTTGCATGGCATTGACGTTGGAGAACAAAACATGTGTCTCTTTGGGTAACCGCAGACATTATTTCACTCATTCACACATAAGAAAACATGTGGTTTGAAAACTGACAAAGTGAACTAACTGCTCTACTGTGAAAAAAAGAGAGAGAATTTCCACATTGTGCACAAACCATGAAACCTAATATACAAGACAACACAGCTTGAAACCATCTGCCGTGCAGGACATCTTACAGGGGTGAAGTAAATGAACACAGGTGCACACTGAGATTGGATCAATTGATTAAGGTTGTTCTAATGCAGTCATTCCTGGATGGAGAGAAACAACGGCGGTGACCTTGACGTCTCAATGGAATATCTCCTCTCTGCTGCTGGTAATTAATTAGAACTGCTAATTATTCAACATCAACCAATTACAAGGTTGAAAGAATCTAAGACATAGTGTGTTCACTTTCACAACAAACTCGGATTTGAGATGAAAAAAAGTCGGAGTTGACATACTTTCATTAAGTTTGTGGTAGGGTCAATGTCATGCACTGATTTTTACTCACTCATGAATGTTAAAGTGCTTGTTTCGGATTTAGAATGTACTACACTGATGGTGTAGAAGAAAAATTCACTCTGAAATTGCTAGTAAATTTCATAGTTGATTACAAAGACACAGAGTTAAACAAGGCTCATTGGAAATATGTGACACTACCTATATATATCTCCAAAATGTGAATTACGTTGCCCTGTTGGTACATTTCACTGCACTTTTCAGATGACACATTGACAAGAGGTGCCATAAGCTATATAATCTTTCTCCATTGCAGATGTGGACTTATTAAACTGCACATTATCATGACAAAAATGCCCCTATGGATACAAAGCAGTTGTAAAACGATATTGCATTGCTTGTAGCAAGTTTCACAACAGTTTTAACAGTTTTGTTTTTAGGTTGTTTGTTGTATGTATCACGGGAGTGATACATGAGTGGTGCTTAAAGGTTACATACCACCTACACTAAACCCTGCCCTAAACCGAATCAATAATGTTAACAAAGGCAAATGTGAGATAAAAATGCTTTTGCTGAAGTAACAAAGCTTGCTTCTACAAGTCTTTAAGCTTTTTGTGCGTCAAGACTGGCGTTTCACGGGACTTGTACCCGAGCGCAAACTATCACAAGTGCAGTACTGTACCAGGTGAGCTACCGAGCAAGTTTACTACATCAGAAAAACCACACATGGAGCAGATTATGTGATGCAAATGTTAAAAAATATTACTTTTTACAAATCATGCACTATGGTCAGGCCCGTAGCCAGCTATGAGGTCATCGGTAAATGTTTAATGTTCAAAAATAAAATTTGTTCTCTGAATGACTAACTTGCTGTTTATAAATCCTGTTTAAGCCCATCAGTAATATGTATTGTTGCATGATTAATAATAAACAACTTATACAATTACCCACCCTTAACCTGTAGTAAAATATTAACAAATTTTGATGCAATAAATATGGTATAACTTAAAGGTGCAGTAGGAGATCTCGGAAAATGCTAACTTTAGCCTGATAGCACTGAAAGGGAACGTCCCCCCCTCCCTGCAATCGCCATGCCCCCTGAACGCACATATGCTCAAACAGCAGAATACCAGGCAGAGACAACATTAAATTACTGCAATAGGCTACATCAACAGTTCTCAATTACAGTCCTCGCACCCTCCTCCCGCTGCACATTTCATATGTATATCTTATCACGTCCGACGGTTGTTCTGTTCGACCGCAAGTCATAAGTGCCCTGCGGAGTGGACATCACCAGATATTCCGCCATGAGTCATGACTCCAGTTCAAAGCGAGTGTATATGTTCCATACAAAGGGCATTAAAGTGTGCGAGATGTGAATTTAAATTGTATTTATAAATTGTATTGTATTAATGTATTTATGTCACACTTCTCTAGTAAGTTTCATCTGTGTGTGAAGATGCTGCGCAGCGTAAATCTGTGAATGAATGCTCTGAAGTGAAATAAATTTCAACGGATTTCCCCTGCTCAGGGAGTAGGGAGCAATGAACACTGTGTAGGGAGCATGTCAATCGGAAAACATTTCATGCGTGTAGCTCTCTTCTAACGAGCTGGTTATCTGAATCAGTGTTAACTAAGCGAGACATGCAAAATATGCAGAGTGGGGGGGCGCGAGGACTGGAATTGGGAACAGCTGGGCTATATCATGTGTTATTCACCGGTGAGTAAACTTTATAGCACAGTTAATAAAAGTACTACAATACCAGGAAAGAAGATTGGGTTGTTGATGTTTGCCTGCCATTCTCGCTCTGTCTGCACAGTGTGCGTGAATGTGCTGATGACGTTTTTTACAAACACCTAAGTGTTAGTGTATACACTCATCTAAAGGATTATTAGGAACACCTGTTCAATTTCTCATTAATGCAATTATCTAATCAACCAATCACATGGCAGTTGCTTCAATGCATTTAGCGTGGCATGGTTGTTGGTGCCAGACGGGCCGGTCTGAGTATTTCACAATATGCTCAGTTACTGGGATTTTCACGCACAACCATTTCTAGGGTTTACAAAGAATGGTGTGAAAAGGGAAAAACATCCAGTATGCGGCAGTCCTGTGGGCGAAAATGCCTTGTTGATGCTAGAGGTCAGAGGAGAATGGGCCGACTGATTCAAGCTGATAGAAGAGCAACTTTGACTGAAATAACCACTCGTTACAACCGAGGTATGCAGCAAAGCATTTGTGAAGCCACAACACGCACAACCTTGAGGCGGATGGGCTACAACAGCAGAAGACCCCACCGGGTACCACTCATCTCCACTACAAATAGGAAAAAGAGGCTACAATTTTCACGAGCTCACCAAAATTGGACGGTTGAAGACTGGAAAAATGTTGCCTGGTCTGATGAGTCTCGATTTCTGTTGAGACATTTAGATGGTAGAGTCAGAATTTGGCGTAAACAGAATGAGAACATGGATCCATCATGCCTTGTTACCATTGTGCAGGCTGGTGGTGGTGGTGTAATGGTGTGGGGGATGTTTTCTTGGCACACTTTAGGCCCCTTAGTGCCAATTGGGCATCGTTTAAATGCCACGGCCTACCTGAGCATTGTTTCTGACCATGTCCATCCCTTTAAGACCACCATGTACCCATCCTCTGATGGCTACTTCCAGCAGGACAATGCACCATGTCACAAAGCTCGAATCATTTCAAATTGGTTTCTTGAACATGACAATGAGTTCACTGTACTAAAATGGCCCCCACAGTCACCAGATCTCAACCCAATAGAGCATCTTTGGGATGTGGTGGAACGGGAGCTTCGTGTCCTGGATGTGCATCCCACAAATCTCCATCAACTGCAAGATGCTATCCTATCAATATGGGCCAACATTTCTAAAGAATGCTTTCAGCACCTTGTTGAATCAATGCCACGTAGAATTAAGGCAGTTCTGAAGGCAAAAGGGGGTCAAACACAGTATTAGTATGGTGTTCCTAATAATCCTTTAGGTGAGTGTATAATGAGTATAGCACAATTCTTAAACCTACCCCAGACCTAACTAATTTTCAAAACCTGGCCACGGCCATGACTATGGTAAAACTGTTTTGAGGTTGTAACATATAGTATTGTGCAAGGAACTGCATAAAAATATGCATTTATTCATAGATGATCTGCGCCTATAATCATAATTTGTGTGAAAAAAAAAGTTTTTTACTGCTTCTAGTGTTCATTTCACCTGACAACTACAGTGAAATGTTCATATAGGAACATTTTAGCATTTTTTTTTTTTCCAGTTTTTTTTATCAGTTCCAAGCAGTTACTTAAAATATTCCTGTTTCTATCTGAACAATCAATCATGACTCAGCTGCATCATTATACGGAATGAACTACCATCATTATACAAAAATGTTTATATTTTGATTATGAATAAAGTATAAAGTGGTCCAGTTTTGCAGAAGATTTCTTGTATAAGCAGGCACCATTAGTAATACTTCTTTCTTTACTCTTTACTAGTTTGTTTGAGTCTCCAAGCCATTCAACACACATGGGTTCTGCTTCCTTGGTCTAAATTTGTTTGCCTGAAATTACCAAGCATAAACAAAGCACTCCATTTATTTCCCCAAAGAATATCAGAACAAATGCTTTTTTTGTTGTCATTGTTTATTGTTTTGTTGTGAACTACTCAGCTTTATTTTTGTTTTGCAATAAAAATAGCCTTTACTTTTCCCATCAACTCCCTGCACTGGGATTTGAATTATTGTACAAAATAAGTTCTTGTCTCACTCTGTCCACTCACACACGCACACACAGATAAAAAGAGCCGACTTTGAAGTCACCATGCAGCAAGACTGCTCCTCAACCTTAGAAGCTCTGACTCAGCAGTAACTGAGTTGTTTGGCTCTGTTGTTTAAAGTGATAATATATAACTTAATTCCCACCATATTTCTGGTATTATCTATTAAACTAATCTAACTAATTTGATTGTTCATTTTTTAAAACCATGAGTGCAGAGCATCAGCTGGTTAGCTTGTTACTCGCTGTTCCATTCAGGTTTCTATTCACGCCTATTATTGTTTTCTTTTTTCTCGTTCCGTCTTCATTTCTCTCTCACTCCGTTTTTCACGAGTTCATCAAACAACAGTGGTAACTGGTAAGTTAAGTTGGTATCATTCATCAGTCACCGTGAGTAATGGCTTCTTCTCCTGCTATTGTTGTTTGCACTTCATGTCACATGTAGAGTTTATCTCTCTCTGTTGGCGTTGAGGGATTCACATGTGATAAATGCAGGGAAAAAGTTAGGCTGACAGAGAAGGTTTCAGAATTAGAGACACACATCCAAACTTTAGATGAGGATAGTAAGAATGTGAGGGCTGTAGATACTGCTTTAGATGCGACTAGCTCAGGGAGTCCTGTACATTGTTTGGTTCCGGTTGAGCCCGTGCAGCAGGGCAGCTGGGTGACTGAGAGGCGGCTTAGTCGTGGGTCAAAACACCGCTCTTCGGAACGATCAGAACATCAAACAGGTTCTCCCCACTCAGTGAAGCACCCACTGAGAAACCTGATGAAAGTGCTCTAGTAATTGGTGATTCTATTGTACGGAACGTGAAAATAGAGACACCAGCCACCATAGTTTAATGTTTATCGGGAGCCAGAGCGCCTGACATCTTGGCAAATTTAAAGTGCTGGCTAATGCTAAACGTAAATTCAGTAAGATTGTTATCCACGTCGGCGCTAATGATGTTCGACTTCACCAGTCGGAGATCACTAAAAATAACTTTAAAGTCTTGTATGAAATTGCAAGTACGATGTCAGACACTGTAATATGCTCTGGTCCGCTCCCTGCTTACCGTGGCGATGAGATTCATAGCAGACTGTCGTCACTCAATGACTGGATGTCTAAGTGATGCCCGCCGAATAGCATAGACTTTATAGACAACTGGACAAGTTTTTGGGGCAGACCTGACCTGTTGAAAAGAGATGGTGTTCATCCCTCCTGTGGTGGTCCCACTCTTTTCTCCAGAAATATGGTACATAGTCTTAGAGTTCGTACTTGACTAACTGGGGCCCAGGTCAGGAAGCACACAGACTGGCTAAACCGACCGTCTGCTAGCCGCCTTAAGCCGGGCTCACACTGTGCAATTTTTAATAGTCTTTTGCGATTGTTGCTTGTCACACTGTACGAACATGATCCCCATGTCAGACTGTAGGATCTCAGTTGTCTTAATGTCAGACTGTACGACAGTCAAGACGCGACAAAAACAGACGTACTCAAGAAGACTTGTCCGTAGTTTTACGTCATCAATACGTGACCCGCGTTCTCTCGCTATAATGGTAGCTAGCAAACAACAGCAACGTGTAGCGTTAGTTTTATTAGTTACATGCCTTGATGTTAAAAAAAACCCCGAAAAAGACGACATGTGTGGAGCAAGTCATGGCTGGGCAAAAGAGGACTTTATGGACTTCCAGTTCTACAGAGCGAACTTGAGGTAATTTTGTTATTCGAGTTTAAACATCCTGCCCCTTAATAAGTAAACTTTACTTTGTACATATATTGTTTTTACAAATAACGAAGTTGAAGTTTGAAGTTGTCGCGCTATTGCGTCATCAGGTTCAGTGCTCCTATTGGTTCTTGGTTTGATGGTCGTCGTAGGAGATGTCACACTGCAGGAAAGTGTCTGAAATCTTCTGACACTGCCAGAATTTAATCGGAGGAAAAAATTGATCGCAACGGCCATTAATCGGCTGTCGGTGAACATGTCAAACCAGCGATCTAGACAACCGATTTTAGCCTAGGATTATAGGAATCTTTTAGGATTTTCTAAATTTGTCTCAGACGAACAAATCGTGGCCAAAATCGCACAGTGTGAGCCGGGCTTAACGTCACAGAAGTCAGTTAATTCTCAGCACATAGAGACTCCTTCACCTAGATATCACACTATAGAGACTGTGTCTGTTCCCTGAAGTAGAAAATACAGAAAACGTCCAAATCAAATTAAGAGTAACAATTGAATTGATGTTCAACAAATAAAAAATGTTTATAATACAGAGAAACAATTGATATAGCTTGGCTTACTGAATATCAGGTCCCTTTCAACAAAAGCACTTTTTGTAAATGATTTGATCAATGATAATAATCTAGATTTGCTCTGTTTGACAGAAACATGGCTAAAACAGATGAATACATTACTTTAAATGAGTCCACCCCCCAAGATTACTGCTATAAAAATTAGCCACGTCCGAAAGGTAAACGGGGAGGTGTTGCTACAGTTTATAGCAATATTCTCAGTATTTCCCTGAGGGCAGGCTTTAAGTATAACTCGTTTGAAGTTATGGTGCTGCGTATAACATTATCTAGAGAAACACGTGTTAGTGATAAATCCCCTGTGATGTTTGTACTGGCTACTGTATACAGGCCACCAGGGCACCACACAGACTTTATTAAAGAATTTGCTGATTTTCTATCTGAGTTAGTACTAGCTGCAGATAAAGTCTTAATTGTTGGCAATTTTAATATCCATGTCGATAATGAAAAAGATGCATTAGGATCAGCAATCATAGACATTCTGAACTCTATTGGGGTTAGACAACATGTTTCCGGACCTACTCATTGTCGAAATCATACTCCAGATTTAATACTGTCACATGGAATTGATGTTAGTGGTGTTGAAATTCTGCAGCAAAGCGATGATATCTCAGATCATTATCTAATCTTGTATAAACTCCATATAGCTAAAATAGTAAATTCTACTTCTTGTTACAAGTATGGTAGAACCATGACCTCTACCACATAAGACTGCTTTGTAAGTAATCTTCCTGATTTATCTAAATTCCTCAGCATATCCAACAGCGCAGAAAAACTATGGACTCTCTCTTTTCTAGCACTTTAGATACAGTTACTCCTTTATGGAAATGGAGCGCAGATGGAGGAAAACAAAACTAGAGGCATTTCATATAGCCTGGTGGGAAAATACCCTATCCTACAGAAAAGCATTAAAAACTGCTAGATCTGATTACTTTTAGTCTCTTCTAAAAACCCTGGGTTTTTATTCAATACAGTCACTAAATTAACGAAAAATAAAGCATCAACAGGTGTTGGCATTTCCCAAAAGCACAGCAGTAATGACTTTATGAACTACTTTACTTCCAAGATCGATTCTATCAGAGATGAAATTGTAACCATGCAGCCGTCAGCTACAATATCGCATCAGATTCCCTGAGGAACAATTTCACTCATTCTCTACTATAGGAGAGGAAGAATTGTATAAATTTGTTAAATCATCTAAACCAACAACATGTATGTTAGACCCTATTCCATCTAAACTACTAAAAGAGCTGCTTCCAGAAGTCATAGATCCTCTTTTGGATATTATTAATTCATCACTGTCATTAGGATATGTCCCCAAAACCTTCAAATTGGCTGTTATTAAGCTTCTCATTAAAAAAAAACACAACTTGACCCCAAATATTTAGTTATTTACAGACCGATCTCAAATCTCCCTTTTCTGTAAAAGATACTAGAAAAGTTAGTATCCTCACAATTATATTCCTTCTTAGAGAAAAATAGTATTTGTGAGGAATTCCAGTCAGGATTTAGACCGTATCATAGTACTGAGACTGCTCTCATTACAGTTACAAATGACCTGCTTCTATCATCTGATCGTGGTTGTATCTCTTTATTAGTTCTACTGGATCTTAGCGCTGCGTTCGACACTATCGACCACAAAATTCTTTTAAATAGACTTTGTTGGTATTAGTGGAAGTGCATTAGCATGGTTCAAATCGTACTTATCTGAACGCCATCAGTTCGTAGCAGTGAATGAAGAGGTATCATATCGATCACAAGTGCAGTATGGTGTACCTCAAGGCTCAGTACTAGGACCGTTACTTTTCACGCTTTACATGTTACCCTTGGGAGATATTATCAGGAGACATGGTGTTAGCTTTCACTGTTGTTCTGATGATACTCAGCTCTATATTTCTTCGCGGCCCAGTGAAACACACCAAATTGTGAAAGTAACGGAATGCATAGTTGATATAAAAAACTGGATGACGAATAACTTCTTACTGCTAAATTCTGAAAAATTATCAGATTAATTATCAGACCTAAAAACCCCACATGTAATAACCTAGAACACTATCTAAAACTTGACGGCTGCTCTGTCGATTCTTCGTCATCAGTTAGGAACCTAGGTGTGCTGTTTGATAGCAATCTTTCATTTGAAAGCCATGTTTCTAGCATCTGTAAAACTGCGTTTTTCCATCTCAAAAACGTATCTAAATTGCGACCTATGCTCTCAACGTCAAATGCAGAAATACTAATTAATGCGTTTATGACCTCAAGGTTAGACTATTGTAATGCTTTATTGGGTGGTTGTTCTGCACGCTTTATCAACAAATTACAGTTGGTCCAAAATGTAGCAGTTAGAGTCCTTACTAGAACCAGGAAGTACGACCATATTAGCCCGGTTCTGTCAACACTGCATTGGCTCCCCATCAAACATTGTATAGATTTTAAAATCTTGTTAATTACTTATAAAGCCCTGAATGGCTTAGCTCCTCAGTACTTGAGTGAGCTCTTATCACATTATAGTCCTCCACGTCTGCTGCGCTCTCAAAACTCTGGCCATTTGATAATACCTAGAATATCAAAATCGACTGCGGGCGGCAGATCCTTTTCCTGTTTAGCACCCAAACTCTATACTGTTCGGGAGGCAGACACAATCTGTCAGTTTAAATCTAGATTAAAGACACATTTCTTTAACCTGGCTTACACATAACACACTAATACACTTCTATTATTCAAATCCGTTAAAAGATTGTTAGGCTGCATTAATTAGATCAACCGGAACCGGGAACACTCCCCATAACACATGATGTACTCGTTACATCATAAGAAGAATGGCATCTGCACTAATATTTGTCTGTTTCTATTCTGTTTCTCAGTCTGTGTCTGGATCAGATGGTGGATCGGCGCCGGGAGATGATGTATGTGGCCCTGATCGTCAGCGGAGGCCAGACACCTGGATGAGCCCCGGGGACATATCCCCAGTGAGGACCCAGACACTTAGACAGCCATCAGGAAAGACCACTGGAACCAGTTGAGCACTTACAATCTGACTTTGCTGCAGTTGGAATTGACTGCTGGTTCGTTTGGCCAGAGAAGAACTGGCCCCCCGATGGAGTTTTGGTTCCTTGCCGCTGTCACCTCTGGCTTGCTTAGTTGGGGACACTTCATTTCCAGTGATATTGTCGACCTGATTGCAAAGACACTATTTAAACTCAACTGAGCTGGATGATGACATCACTGAATTCAATAATGAAATGCCTTTAACTGAAAATCTTTTTTTAATCTTTTCATTTTACATTATTGACACACTATTTTCGTTTTTTGATATTGTGCAGTTGCTTTGACACCATTTACATTGTTAAAAGCGCTATATAAATAAAGGTGACTTGACTTGACTTAACTGTGGACTTTCCGCAGTGGACCTTGATATACAGCGTCCTCATTAGGCTGGAGTTTCTGTAAGTATGCTTGTAATTGCTTCCTTCTCGGCTGGCAGATAAAGCTCAGGTTTCTCATTGTGTTAAGGTCTGCCCTCAGAGGAAGCTGGAGTCTCATGAGCTGGACTCTCAGTAATCTCTGTTTTAATTGGGCAGTGCGTGCCCTGAGCGTGGAGTAATCTCAGTTTGAACTGGTGCTCTCGGGCCCTGGGTGGCAGACTGAAGCCAAGCGCCAGTGGCTGAGCTCTGATAGAGAAGAACAGCCACACAGACACTGGCACACATTCCATGCATGCTCAGTGCAAGTGCACCAAGGCTCTCTCTCAGTCAGAAAGTAATTAAAAATACCTTTTGAAATTCCAACCTGAGTTGAATTTAAACTGATGAAGCAAGGAGGCAGAAATATAATTAGAATTTGAATTTAATTTGAATTCAAACTAATTCATATAACTGCTGTAAATTTTTTTTTTAAATGTTTTAATTGTAATTATTATAGTATATTGTTACAGTTTAAGATAATTTCATTTTCAGCATGACTTACCCTTTATGAGACATCATTAATAAAATAAATAAATAAACAATCAAATTTCTATATATATATATATATATATATATATATATATATATATATATATATATATATATATATATATATATATGTGCATACAGTGGTGTGAAAAACATGTTGGCCCCCTTCCTGATTTTTTTTTTTTTTTGCATGTTTGTCACACTTTAATGTTTCAGATCATCAAACAAATTTAAATATTAATCAAAGATAACACAAGTAAACACAACATGCAGTTTTTGAATGAAGTTTTTTATTATGAAGGGAAAACAAAATGCAAACCCACATGGCCCTGTGTGAAAAAGTGCTTGCCCCCTAAACCTAATAACTGGTTGGGCCACCCTTAGCAGCAACAACTGCAATCAAGTATTTGCGATAATTTGCAATGAGTCTGTTACAGCGCTGTGGAGGAATTTTGGCCCACTCATCTTGGCAGAATTGTTGTAATTCAGCCACATTGGAGGGTTGAGCATGAACTGTCTTTTTAAGGTCATGCCACAGCATCTCAATAGGATTCAGGTCAGGACTTTGACTCGGCCACTCCAAAGTCTTCATTTTGTTTTTCTTCAGCCATTCAGAGGTGGATTTGCTGGTGTGTTTTGGATCATTATCCTGCTGCAGAACCCAAGTTCGCTTCAGCTTGAGGTCACGAACAGATGGCCGGACATTGTCCTTCAGGATTTTTTGGTAGACAGCTGAATTCATGGTTCCATTTATCACAGCAAGTCTTCCAGGTCCTGAAGCAGCAAAGCAGCCCCAGACCATCACTCTACAACCACCATATTTTACTGTTGGTATGATGTTCTTTTTGTGAAATGCTGTGTTACTTTTACGCCAGATGTAATGGGACACACACCTTCCAAAAAGTTAAACTTTTGTCTCGTCAGTCCACAGAGTATTTTCCCCAAAGTCTTGGGGATCATCAAGATGTTTTCTGGCAAAACTGAGATGAGCCTTTATGTTCTTTTTGCTCAGCAGATGTTTTCGTCTTGGAACTCTGCCATGCAGGCCATTTTTGCCCAGTCTCTTTCTTATGGTGGAGTCATAAGAAAGGGTCAAACACTTTTTCACACAGGGCCATGTGGGTTTGGATTTTGTTTTGTCTTCATTCACTCCCTTCATTTAAAAACTGCATGTTGCGTTTACTTGTGTTATCTTTAATTAATATATAAATTAGTTTGATCTGAAACATTAAAGTGTGACAAACATGCAAAAACTAAATAAAAAATCAGGAAGGGGGCCAACACCTTTTCACACCACTGTATATATATATATATATATATATATATATAGTATGTATATAATACAACATATATATTTATGTGTATAAACTTTGTGTGTGTATACCTTTATAACATTTAATGTTTCTGGTAATACATCAAATGATGTCTCATAAAGGGTAAGTCATGCTGAAAATGAAATTATATAAAACGAACAATATACTATAATAATAATAATAATAATTATATATATATATATATATATATATATATATATATATATATATATGTATATGTGTGTATATATATTGCTTATTTATTTGTAAGGGTGCATTAAATTGATCAAACGTGACAACAGTAAAGACTGAAATATTTAATTAATTCTTGATTTTTAATCCATGAAAAATATGAAACTGCATATTTGGCTTCAATATTAGCATATTGTAATGATTTCGGAAGGATCTTGCAA
This sequence comes from Barbus barbus, assembly GCF_936440315.1. Classification (NCBI taxonomy): domain Eukaryota; kingdom Metazoa; phylum Chordata; class Actinopteri; order Cypriniformes; family Cyprinidae; genus Barbus; species Barbus barbus. The sequence goes on from NC_136750.1 coordinate 24,919,785, forward strand.
CACTATATGCTACAAACTGTAAACATTATTAGAGTAAGTTTTACAAGAAAACATATTTAATTCTTTCTATTTCAGAATTTCACATCCAATTCAATGCATTTGCTGTTTTTTTGTAACTCATTGGGAAATTTATTTGCAATTTCTGTAGAAAAAAAAATTAAACCTTTTTTTTTTCAAATAGAAAGAAAGATTTAATAAAAGAATATATAAACCTAACCCATTAGGTCAAGTTCATTTCAATTGGATGTTATCAATAAACAGTCATCTGGAAATCTGTTCTATTTCCAGTCTACTTTGACACATTTAAAGAACGGTTCTAAGCATCGATGGGTTAGTTTTAGTGCACGGACAGGATAATCAGCCAATCATAGTGGTGGCACAATTGCCACATACAGTACCGCTCAGGTTAGCACAGACGTATAAGTATATAACACTAAGTCATGAAACCAGCTAACAAAACTTCTTCACACTTACTCATACTGCTAGACAACTGTTTACACTGGCACATTCAGCGATGATCAAGAACCTCATGCCAGCGTGTAGGGTGAGGGGGTGCAAGGTGTTAAAATGTGCGAGAAAACACTGCATCACATACTTCACACAATATGAGAGTCTTTTCAATACATTTTCGCAATGAACAACTCAAAACCTTTTTAAAACAATATTAGGGGCTATGTGTCTGTAATTAAATTCTGTTCAGCTTTGCACGGCTATGCCTTCCGTGTGCTTTTTCAGACCTGTTGGGTACCTGTTCCATTTATAGCAGCTGATCTGGTCAGCGACGTCGGAGCCATCTGGCACTGAAAAAGCTTTAGCCGTTGTGCTGTCCAGCAACTTTGATCTGTTCCCTCAATCCAAGCAGTCTTTTGTGATATCACTGCATACATGTTCAAGTACTTCTACACTCCTAGTAATTTCAAATTTAAAACCCTCATGCACTGTTCAAAAACAGGTGACTTCCTGTATGGTCTGGGTCAAATTGACCCGTATTGGATTCAATGTAATTCCACAAAAATTACGACATGAAAAAAACATACAATCAAGTACAATCAATAAACTTTTAATATCAGTACTTTTCACACATTTCAAAGAATGAATATCTGAATTTATGATTTATAAAAATGTTTTTAACCACTATTTTTGACTGCCACTCCCCCAGACCTGTGAGATGTTTGCGACTGCACATTTTGTAAAGATAATATCTTGGTATAAACCAAGTAATTTTGACAAATTATATATGATTTGAAAGGGTTCAGACTCTAGTTTTCATATTTGGTGACTGTTTTTTTTTAATCGCTATTTATCTACAATAGATAAATAGCGATAGATTCTCCATTTGTGATATAGTGCCAAACACACTCTTATTTTTTACTTATGTTTTTATGCATTTTAGAGATAGAATTCAAATCAAATATTAAAGTTACTGCCCAAACTATTTCTGAATAGGATATCTACTTCATAAATATAAAACAAATATGGAAATATATAGTTCAGAACACTCAAACAACAAATGGAAATCAAGAGTCCGACAGTCCGTGTATATCATCTAGTGGAAACGTTTGGTACTGCATCCACAAAATCGCACTTAAAAGCTCATTTTTTGAGATATCAACCTAAAATTTGGCACAAAACTTGATCAGATGATTGGCTTTGATTTTCTTGAAGATTTGTTGGTAAACATGTTTTGTAAAATTGCTATTTTATATAAAATATATAAATATATATTTTTATATTTTACATTTTCATACATTTAAACTTCTATAACTTTTTTTTACATCTACAATAACCTGTCATGTTTCACCTTTAAAAAGATACCAATCTTAAGTCTGTGCTCTGAAGTATTCAAGTTTTATAACAATTGTAGCCGGAAAAGTCATTTTTATGTCTATGCTCAAAAACTGTGACTTACAGTTAAAAGGCTAAACAGTTTTGTTTTCACAAACTTTGAAATTAAAAAGTTGTTAAACTCATCAAGACACTGACACTAGGAGGCACTTCAGGACTAGAGTTGAGAAGCTCTGAAATACAACAAAGGAATTTGTTATTTTGCGTGTATTTCAGTTGCTTTTGAATGGATGCCTATGCGGGCCAATATCCCCCCCCCCCCATTATCGGGCCCTTAGAATCGTCCTAACTCCCCCCCCACCCCCTTAGGGTGCCCCTGCTACTAGGTACTAACTATATTGACTGGTTTAAATAGAATTGCATTACTAAAAAGAGACTAAAATACAATTTTCATTGACTAAAACTAGACTAAAATGTCATCAGTTTTCGTCGACTAAAACTAAACGAAAGTAGTCATGGATAATTCTGACTAAAATAAGACTAAAATACTCAGACTTTTAGTTGACTGAATCTTGACTAGACTAAAAAGAGCATGAACGTGACTAAAACTAATAAAAACTAAAATTACAGCTTCACACAAAGACTAGACTAAAACTCAAATTAAAACAGGCCGCCAAAAACAACATTCATCTTACCTTCCCTACAGAGCCTGTGTACCTTGTATCTGGCTCTGTATATTAAGGAGATGAGCTCCCTTATTGAATCAGCTTTTGCGTTAGCCCTTAACAAGCCCTTTCACAGCGAGACGCCATCCGTGTCGCCCGCCTTCCAGTTGCACTTGCACATCTGCGTCCTTCATTTACATTACTTGTGTCGTTTTTTCCTCCACAGTGAGGCCAGTGAAATATTCATGACTGCAGTTATCTCCATCTGAGCACACCAAAGTGTCGAAGCCACTGTACTGCATTCATAATGCTCAGTGGTGTTGTTTTTCCTGTTTGGGAAAATAATGCAGCCTGATGTTTTTTAATAGGTCATATGCCAGGATGTCTTTTGACAGTCTGCTTTCAAGGTTATCTCTAACTCATGCCCAAAGGGAGTTTAGGCTTGTCAGAATAACTAAAGGCTTTCTCCTACATTGCTTGGCCTGTGGCATGCGCTTGACACTATGAAAGCAAACCCTGACAGTATCACTACAAAAGGTCTATGCACATAAAATTAAGCTGACAGGGACCCGACTAGCAGGAGGCTGGATGTTAAAAGGTAGGTGAGCGAGGACTTGCATGGTTTCTTTGTTTCCATAAACACTCTAACAGCCTCTTTAGCGTTTGAAGAAAGAGTTGATCTGTAAATTAGAGTCCTGTCACCATTTACACTGTTGGCCAAAAGTTTGAAATATTTATGTTTTTTATGTTTTTGGAAGAAGCATCTATGCTCCCCAAGGCTGCATTTATTTGATAAAAATACAGTAATATTGTGAAATATTTTTACAATTTAAAATAACTGTTTACTGTTAATATATTTTAAAATGTAATTTATTCCTGTGATGGAAAAGGTGAATTTACATTACTTCAGTCTTCAGTGTCACATGATCCTTCAGAAATTATTCTAACATGTTGATTTGCTTCACTTCTTTATTATTATCAATGTTTTGCTTAATACATACTTTTATATAGACCATGACACAATACCATACTAACGTTTGGGGTAAGTATGATTTTAATAAATAAATAAAAATAATACTTTTATTCTGCAAGGATGCATTGCATTTATCAAAAGTGACAGTAAAGACATTTATAATGTGACAAACAATTCTATTACAAAATGCTGTTCATTAAATCATCAAATAATCCTGAAAAAATGTATCACAGATTCAACAAAAATATTAAGCATCACCGGTTTTCAACACTGAAAATAATAATCATTATTGATAGCTGAGCACCAAATCAGCATATTAGAATAATTCTGAAGGATCATGTGAAACTGAAGACTGGAGTAATGATGCTGAAAATTAAGCTTTGCCATCACAGGAATAAATGACATTTTAAATGTATATTCATTTATAAATCAGTAGTTTTAAATTGTAATAATATATCACAATAATAATGTTTTACTGTATATTTAATCAAATGCAAACTAGTTGTACAAGCTACATTTATGACATTTTTAAAGTGTATTTTGGAGCTCAAAAGTACATAAGGAAAAGTCATACGGTTGTGTAACAACATGAGGGGGAGTAAACAATGACAGTAATTTTATTTTTGGGTGAAATACATTTTAAGGTCACAATGTAACTTCTTGAGAAAAGGCAGTGGTATTAAAATGCTGACAGCTTAGTGCAACATGCCCAGCTTGACATTTGAAAGAAATGACGCAGTTTTATGGATTAGTGCAGTTGCAACATTACTCCACGCTGTTCATTAAGTAGAGTTTATGTTGAAACAAACTCAAACATATGCTAATTCTATGGTTGTTTGGTCTTGCTGAGAATCTAGCTCTGCTGTTTTGCTGGCGTGTCCATTTACAACACCATTAATAAGCATTCAGAAGTATCTTGTAAATTATGACTCTGCAAACTCAGTTTCCCTACACAGCAGAATGGATGCTGCATGGTTCACAACGAAAGAAGGTCCTTTTCGTAATAAAGTTAGAAGAATAGGAAGTCATGTTAAACAATAGTCCAATAGTGTTATCTTTAATTTGCATCCATTAAACAACCTAAAGTCCAAAAGTCTATAGACACACAATTGACTGAATGTATGTTTCTCATTATCTTAGCTTAAAAATGAACTTTGTATACTATAAATTGTGCCAACAATTAAATAAGTTCACAAAATACTGTACATTTTACGCTTTTACTTTTATGCTTTTTTTTGTTTTGTTTTTTACATTTGTATATTATAACTATTAATATACAATGTTCGAATGTTTAGAAAAATAAAGATTCACTTTTTTGTATGATAATTTTTTTTTATGAAATATGTCCTTATTCTCAACAAGGCTGCATTTATTTAATCAAAATACAGTAAAATAAATTATAAAGTAATAAAGTAATAAAACAATTTAAAATAACTATTTTCTATTTTAATATATTTTAAAATATAATTTATTCCTGTGATGCTGATTTGGTGCTAAAAAATATTATTATCAATATTAACAGCAATATTTTTGTTGCTTAATATTTACACTATGATACAATACCCTTCAGGGTTTTTTTTTTTAATTCATTTATTCATGTATTTTTAAGAAAGTACTAATGTGACACTGAAGACTGAAGTAATGGCTACTGAAAAAACTAATATTTCACAATACTGTTTTTACTGCATTTGTGATTAAATAAATGCAACCTTTGATTAAATGTGTAAGAGACAAGACTTCTTTCAAAATCATGAAAAAATTTAATAATAATTCCAAACATTTGATCAGTAGTGTACTAAATAAAACTATACTCTCATGTGTGTGAGAGATGTACGTATAAAGAAATATAAGGCCATATGAGCTACTATTGTAGTGAAATCATGTAAAACAAAGTCATGGAAATGTTCTATTCTATTTTTGTCTATTCTATTCTATTCTATTCTATTCGTCTGTTTTTTTTTTTACTCCAAGGGCAACATGTGCGGTATGAACATCTCTGTATGAACACAGGTGGCCATTTTCACTATGGATGCTTTGTGAAAGTCCATCACCATGACAGGACTGACTGTGTTCAACAATCTAATTAGTATTTTACCTGTCTATAGTCTCGTCTCACATTTCACATTAAATGCAAAGCAGTGATTAATAGCAGAGCCAAACCGTGAGCACACCTCTAGCTTTGAGTGGAATCTGAATTACAAACCTCTCCGGTTTAATTCGGTGTGCCTGTTATCTTGCTCAAAAGAATTTCAAACAAATTGTTTTCAAAAATGCTGTCAACGTTAAACAAATATGCCTGCAGTGGCAGGGAACGTCTTGCTTGCGCGTTGGGTGGCAGAGAAAAATTGAACAGATTGTCGCATAATCGTATTTAGAACAATGTTGTCTGGAACATTTTTATTTTTTGTTCTCATCTTGAATAAATCCCAGGAGTGCCTTGTGCATTTTTGAAGGATTTTTCGAGGTACTGAACTGCTTGCTTTGTGGATTTGTGGACAGGCTTACAGTTCTTTGAAGACTTCAGAACTGAATAATGCAGGTCTGCAGGACGGCGGTGGATATGCACAGGGTTTCTCTCCGCCTGTCTGTGATGTTACAAAAACACTAAACCACCGATAGCCTCATCAAAGACCGGCTGCCTGCAGTTTCAACTACATGCGAGCAACTGGACCTCGAGATTAATATTATTTGACACAATATTTGCAACTCGAGGGGGATTAAACAAGAATTTCCACAGTCTCTAGTCTGGAGTCGTTTCATCTCACACATATGTAATTCTGCACACACACAGAGAAACAGGCACAAAACATAATTGCTTTGTTCTAAAACCTGGTGTGCTGCTTACGAATGCAGCGTTTTAAGACATCACAGGCTCATCTCCCGGCATGAAGGTAGGGAACTTAATTATGCTGCCTCCTGAGACACCTTGTTTTGACCAAATTCTAAGGCAGCCTTGCATGTATCCTTCAAGGAGAAGGCAATTTTTATAATGCATGGTGATAAGCCAGTGGAGGGGGAAAAATAAATAAATAAATAAACAAATCCAAGATGACAGATGAAGAAAGAGAAACGTTGATTGCAAGAGTACTCCTAATTCTGTATTGATAAAAATAAATTGTTAAAAATTATTCAATAATCTATGATTAAAAACTATGACAATTTTATCCAAATGTTGTGCGTGTCATTTCTATTTATGGTTATTAAAGTTTCACATCTTCCCTCTTGCATTCCAAACCAGTCACATAAGAGCTTTCATAACCGTTGCAATGTTGCCTTAGAAGGCAGCTGCCTATGTAAGCAGTAAGCAGTGAGGAAGCTCACTAGGTTTTGAAGCAGATCAAATACCTTCAGAAATTATGTTGCCAATCCATTTAATTAAATCAGTACTTAAAGAAATAGTTCACCCAGTAATTATGTGCATAATTTTGAAAATAATCTTTGACGACTTGAGGATGATTAACTTTTCAGGCTATTCAAGATGTAGAGGAGTAGAAGACAAGAAATTTAGCATTGCACGACTTGCTCACCAATGGATCTTCTGCAGTGAATGGGTGCCGTCAGAAAGAGAGTCTAAACAGCTGATAAAAATATAATTTTTTAGAACTGTTTAGAATGTATAGGACAGTTTTTGCTTTTAAACCATGCTTAATCTGTGCATATTTCTCTTAAGTTGGGTGAGATGACTTTTTCACAGGAGAAAGCCATATTATGGACTTTGTTTATTACTAAACACGATTATTGCTCTGACAAGATGTTAGTTGACGGACTGGAGTCATGTGGATTACTTGTGGGTTATTTTGATGTTTTATTATCTGTTTGGACTCTCATTCTGACGGCACCCATTCACTGCAGAGGATCTATTGATGATAAATTTAAGTTTGGGATGCTTCCCTTCTATTTTTGCATTCTTCCATGCATTTTCTTCTTTCACCTGTACATAGCAAAGCAGTTATATACAACATGGCCACAAAGATATTTACCACAGTAAGAATACTATAAAAAAACCCGGCCAGCATATTTGTTTTTATCATACAGCTGCATATTACAGTGTGTAGTGTTAAACATACTCATGAGCTGTGTTGGCCCACACCCATCTTGACAGGATGAGTTACATCCTAAATAAAGAGTAACTCATGTGTGCTTCCCTACACTTCACTAGAGGGGAGACAGAGCAGGAAGAAAAGCCATGAGACAGCATTTCTTTCAGTTAATATAGCTCTCTCTCTCTCTCTCTCTGCACTCCTCCGAGACTCCCAGAATCCTCTCTACCTATCTGCTGCTTCAATATTTGCCCATTAAAAGGCAGAGCCCAAGTTTCTGGTGAATAATTTAAGGCTGCTGCTGCTCTCTGGTCGTAGCACAGAAGCCTGCTGATCAGAGAGTCTTAAAGGAGCTTTCACAGCAGCCGATGGGAGCGAAAGGGCATTGAATAAAGCCACATCTTTAAATAAACTCTTTTAATAAGGGGGATTCTGTTGTTGTCATCCTACTCGCCCCGCTCCGAGCGGGATTCGAACCGCGGTCTCTGGAGTGGGAGGCGGGCGCTCCAACAAGGAGGCTAAAGGCCACGGCCTCTAGCGTCAGTTGCTAGAGCGCCACTTGAGATCGGGGAGTGAGGTTTAACCTGCACAGCACTTACCCGCTGGCCTCTGCTACACTCACCCCCCTAAACCTCACTCCCATCCGGATCACGGCACCAATGTTGCAGTCCTACTCGCCCCGTTCCAATCCGAACCGCGGTCTCCAGAGTGGGAGGCAGGCGCTCTAACGAGGAGGCTAAATATGTAGCAAATTTTAGCTCAAAAGGGAATTGTATATAAATAATTACAATTAATTGTGATTAATTACAATTATTTATATCGGCTGACAGTAATAACTGTAGCAGAATTAAATTGCCATCAGCTAATCTGTCCGTCCAGCGAACATTCAGTGCAAGTTCATATCAACTCTAAGAAAGGATATTTCCTTGGCCACAGAAAATAATTTCCTATTAATGCATTAGAGCATGTAGCGAGGGTCAAAATCGTAAAGAGACATTTATTATGCAAGGCAGAACCAGAAACTCGTGTAATTTGTGCACACGACTTTTATTAACTAAACACTATCGGAAACTAGTCTAACAAACAAAAACAAACATACAATCACTCATACATGGGGAAAGGGCAAATGAGAGTTGATGGATGAAACCATCAGGAAACCATAAAAAGAGTCAGTTACCCACCTGAATAAAACCATCAGCGCCATTTATAATGGGGTTTATAGCTTATACTAAACCTCTGTTTCACTAGTTAAATGTGAAATACTTGCAATTCCTTTGGTCATTGAACGAGTGTCCGGATGCAGTCTCGGTTGAAAGTTCTGATTGGTGGTGTTGGAGTTCTTCAAGTTCTTCCGGGTTTGAAGGGTGATGAACTCCAAAACATGTTATTCTGGCTCGGTGGTAATTGGAAGTTTCTAACCCAGGTAGAAAGGGAAAGAGAGCTAAAAAAGAGATCTGCTGAGATCCGAGGATCCTTGGTTGAAAGGATAGTCAAGGGCGCAAGGCCTGGCACAAAAACTTAAGGGTCCAGAAGATTTCTAGCTCACATCCTCCTCATCCTCTTAGGATCTAACAGAACCGCAGATTGCAGGGGCGTCACTGATGTGTGAGCTTTATCTGCTACAGGTCACACCTCTGTGGTGTCAAAGAACCAATGGTGTCCTGAATTTTTGGAGGGAACGTTTTACGACTCTTTGTCTCTGAACATGGTCATTTGCATAGGTAATTTGCCTGGGTTAATGCACAAACTACAAAAGATTCTTAGGACACTAATATGTTGCTTAGGTATCAACATGTAATGTTCACTTTCAATTAGGTCATCCGAAGACGAATTGAAAGAGACAAAACATGGTACAGTGATATTAACTAGTGATCGATCATAAGCATGCATAAAACAGTATACAATACACAGAAACATATACAAGAACAGTAATAATATACACAATGACCTGAAGATGTGTGTGTTCATTCAAAGAAAGGTTTTTCTTTGAATTAGAGAAGAGTAAATTTTTATGGCATAATGTCTTTTTCCTAAAGGGAAATGAAGTGAGTTGCTCTGCCCGCATTCCTTTGAGCAATAAAACAAGTCTTATCAGATGGGTTGCCATGGAACCAGAGGCCTGTTCTGCCTTTCTTAGGTGTTAGATGCATTTCGGGGGAAGGGTCCACAGACCCTCATAGTTGGCCCTTTGGTTAGGTGAGGGTTAGGTAAGAGATTATTTGTTTAATATAACAAATAGTTATGCGTCTGAGTGGTCCAAATGCTACACTGTCAATGGACCACCCAATCTGAGGAATAGTCACGAAATCTGTCTGAAACATGTCCGGTTCGGGCTTTTTGATGCTCAAGGGCAAGACATTTGATATGAGCGTTCATGCACTGTATCTGTGATCACTGGTGGACATTTTCATTATGGAAGATGTGAATGTCTATGGTCTCGTCCCACACATCATATCTGAGGCAACGATTAATAGCAGAGCAAAACTGTATGGACAGCTCTACTTTCAAGACTCATTTTAACCGAAAATTGAAAGAAAGAAGATTGAAATACATTGTGCTTAAAGAAAATGAAAGTCCTTTTAGGACCATTAAGATTCTCATTACTGTAGTTTTGAACCGCAATGTCTATATATTGAAAGAAATTATTTTATTCATCAAGGACACATTAAATGAATCAAAAGTGAAGGTAAAGACTATAACATTGTTACTATAATAGAAATAGAAAGAAAGAAAGAAAGAAAGAAAGAAAGAAAGAAAGAAAGAAAGAAAGAAAGAAAGAAAAAATAAAGAAAGAAAAGAATACAAATAATTGTTAAATAATTGCTGTTATTTTGAACTTAAAAATCTTTATTTTTATTTTTTTTACAAAAATATTGAGCAGCACAACTCTTTTTTACATTGACAATAAATAAATAGAAATAATGTGACACTGAAGATTAGAATAATTCACCTTTGCTATCAATGGAATAAATTAAATTATAAAATGTATTAAAATAGAAAACATTTATTATAAACTGTAATGATATTTTACAATATTACTGTTTTTTTTTATTTTTACCAAATAAATGCAGCCTTGCTGACCATTAGAGACTTCTTTCAAAAACATTTGCATAAAGAATTTTAAATAAATAAATACATACACCCACACACAAATATACTGCATATAAGAAACAAAATTACCTACATTTAAATCGAGAATTCATATATTTTGGGCATTTTTTATTACAGTACTACTACTACTACTATCATAATCATAATAACTACTTAATATAAAGAAAAATAATGATATTTACATTTTAAAGTATTTACTGTAGAAAATACCTCAATGAGAATCATCACTGAGAACAACATGAATTATGACCACCTTACGGTAATGATAATTTATAAGGTAATTTATTAAGGAGAAAATGTGCTTAACGGTCATAAAAATAATCTCTCACTTAAAAAAATAAATAATCCCAATGTTCTAAAACGGGCTTCTTTCTCTTTATGCAAGCTATCATTTCTTTCTTTGCTAAATGTGACCTGGACAAGTTCTCATCAGTCTCACCCATCTATCTGAGAGCGCAATCTGTCTGGAACACAATTACAGAGCAGAAAGTCATTTATGTTGGCATAGAAACCCACAGTTGGGTTGCACGCACACACATTCTTAAAATTCAGAAGGACATTTTCTTACACATTTCCTCACTCACTCACACTGGCGGAACCCTAATTGGTGGAGGAAGGTTTGTACTTGGGGCTCAGTGGCATACTAGCTCTGCCACTCATATTCCTACCTGCCTAATGAGTCTCTCTCTCCGTCTCGCTCTCCAAGAATAACCAGTGCTGGGTCCCACTCTCCATCTCAGGGGCGTACTACTGTTTTCCTCATGAGCAGACTCGTAAACATAACGATTAAATGACCATGGTCAGAATCACCATCTGGGCTGATTAGATACAAATCTGGAGACCAGGGGAGTGTCTGTTCCGGTGTGTGCTAGCGATATTAGTGTGCACGAAAATATCAACTAATCGGAGGGTTAATGCAATAGATGCATGAGCTAAATAAAGGCAGACAGTGACATATGACAGTCGTGCTACACCAGGCGCCGCACGTCTCTCAGCATATCAAAATGTGAATAACAACAAAGCTGACTTTTTATAGTTAGTTATGGTCGCCCACTCATTCAGATCCGGAGAATTAGTTAGTTATTCCCTGTAGCATTTTTAGAAGGAATGGAAATCTTCCGAACATACGAAACTCTTGTTTGTTGTCGGGGGAGACTGTGGCTTTGAACAGCTCTCTCTCTCTACACATGTGCGAGTCATCAGGGTTCCAGAGAAGATGATTCCCTGACACTGTCACACTGAACCTTCGTTGTCTCAGATATTTATTTTGGCAAATGGAACAAGCACCGTCTCCGGTAGTCAAAGCGTAATTTCAAGCCGATTTTAAAGCTAAAAATAACAATCAAGGATGTCGTGGATGTGTTTGATGTGTTGCTTTTTGAATTCAAAACATATGATATGTTAGCAGTATGTTTCACCAAACAAACTAAAATTAACATAATAGTAAAAAAAATATATAATAATAATAATAATAATAATAATAAACAACAACAACTGTGAAAGACAAGTATAACAACCAGGCTTATTAATTGGCAGATTTGTAATTTTTTACAAATCTGCCAATTAATATTAAAATTAAAATTAAAAAAGTAATAATACATTTTTAATATCAAAGAAAAAGTTGTATCTGTTAAAATTGCAATGTGAACTAAATGAACAAAAATGTGTCTGACTGACATTAACAAAGATGCTGTAAAATACACTGCTCATTTTTAGTTCATGTTAGCTAATGTTAACAAAAGACAACTTGTTATAAAGAGGTAACAAATTAATTACCTGCTAATTAATTAATGCTAATGACTGAATGCATTGTGAGAATATGAATTTGGGGGAAATGTGTTTAACTGAAATAAAATCATTTTAAATTTAAAATGTATAGATCTATGGAATACATGTGTTTTTATACTATTAACATATTCAATAGATTTACAGTTTTTCTCGATTGCTTAAACACATTTCTTGAAACTATGCCTCGTATCGTCAAAACTGTAAACACGAATCCATAACTTCTAACTCAATTCCCCAAACTTCCTATATTCAGGTCAAAATGAAGCTATCCACTCAAAACAACTCAATCTGGCTGAAAAACCAAACTTTGCTCTCAGACATGACACACAAACAGTCAAAAACACACACACTACAACACAGTTTTTACACACTGATGAGATCAATTCAAAACAATACTACAAAAACTGGTTATAAGTGTGGTACTTCCCAAATGTTTTATTTCTCAATTTACAGTTTTTCTCAATTGCTTTGGCACATTTTCCGAAACAGTCTTAACATTCTCTAAACTGTGAGTGCAAATGTCACAACTGCTGAACTTTATTGCATGTCTGCAAAATGTAGTTACTCACCCGAAACATTTCATTCATGCTTCAAAACCTAGTTATCGTGTCCTTAATTTGGCCAAGGCCACCAAAATATAAAGCATTTTTGTCATCGTGTTAGCCATACTGGTCAATGTTTAGTTGTTTTTTCACCATGACTGTAGAAAACTGTGTGTAGTATTACCTGAGGCAAACTATGGCAATAGTTTAGATGACAGTTACTGTAGGCCTACTGAAATGTAGAAGGCTGCACATATTTCCTTTCAAAAGTACAAATTTACACATTACTGTATATGGGATATTGATTGAAAGAGACTGTTTCGAAATGTTTGAATTATTGAGGATATGGTTGATCTCCCAATATTTAGCTGCACACTTCAGCTATTGTAAGGCCATGATTGACAACATGGTCCACAATAGTGGCCCTAATTTAATCTGATATGCGCCTCTGTCCTTGGCCTCTTCTGCCTTTTCCTCTGTTTTGCCTGTGTACCCTTCCACTATGCATTCCTCTCGGCTGTTGACCCTAATCGTTTTCTGGATGTTCATCCACTGTCAGAATTTGTAACTCTTGTGTTGTCTTTACGTATATGTTCTGTTGATTTACGTGTTATTGGTTGATCTATATTCTCTTCATTAGTGAAAGTCAAGATTCACTTGCACAATTCATGGCAAATTTACAAAAAGTCTAATAGAGATGTGTAGAAAATATGTTTGACAGTTTATGATAACTAGATCAACCATTTTGCATTTAATGACTTATACGATGAAGTAATGACTTGAGGTTTTGAGGGGTAAGACTATAGCACAGAGAACTATATAATACATCTTGAACAACATGACAATAGCAACTGATAATGTAGGAAACCACAGAGAAATGTACATAATCAGTTGCATGAATGTACCAAAGCAATCCCAACTTGTTCAAAAGAATGAGAAACTTTTTATGGTGTGCACAAGTGACTAGATGATGTGGAGGTTGAACAAGTAGTTTTGAGAATTTAATTTCTGTTCTGAGAAATTCACCAAACCACTGAGAAAAACTGTAAGATGACTTTGGCCCTTTTATCTATCCATCGAAGGTTCTGATTGGTGTGTGATACATTTTGATTCCTAGTGTTTCCATTTGGGCAATTGTGTGCTAATTGAGCTCAAACTGTGCAGACGTGAGTGAACAATATTGAATGCCAGTGCTTTCTAAATGATCACATGGTGTAAGCACTGAGAAATGTAGGGATTTGTGTTTAGAGTTTTGCAGTAACAGTTCACCAAATCTGACTCATGTGTTAAAGCAGGGAATAGTGTTTATAGTTCAGCAAAATGGGTGTTTTTCTTTTTAAAAATGGCGTTATGGTTTTGAAATTTTAGTTCAAAAGCCTGGTTATAGTGTTTTAGCAATCGAGAAAACCTGTAATACAGTTAAGTACAGAAGCTAAGCATTCAGAAACAGCATTTTACCATGCACGGTATGATATGTCATATTAATTGAATGAAGAAGCGATACTACCCACTGTTGTGGCTCAGTGATGCTGCCTGCAGGGATCTAGTCCTTTTAACCATGAAATATTTACCAGAGGAACTACTTAACCACAGGAAACCACTGCAAACACGATGATGACCCAGACTAGTCCTCTCTGAAAGATCTATAGTGAATAATGCATCGCCATTACGCAATGATATCAGTTGCATTTATTCTAGTAAGAGTCAGACACAATTAGAGTGAACCTGAGCAGAATGAGGCTGTGCTTCTAGCAGCTCTACAGGGTAATGTCAGACTGATGGCCTCCAAGATCAAAACGCTGTAAAATGCTGTGACTGGGTGTGCGGCATATGAAATATGCATCATTTTAAAGACATTAAACTTTCGAGTGAACAATAACCTTACGCATGTATGTACGAATGCATTTACATATTTTATATATTTACATATAATTAGAAAAAAAATAGATTTAAAAAAATATATATTTCAAAATATGCAATGACCAAAATATATTTACTATAATATGTTTCCAAATAGACCATATAGAAATATATATATATATATATATATATATATATATATATATATATATATATATATATATATATATATATATATATATTTTTTTTTTTTTACCAATGCATTATTGGATATCTTTGAATTAAAAAATTTATTATATATTAAAATACAAAAATATATTTTTGAAAAGCATTTAAATATATATTTTGCCCTCCATATATTTTAGTCCAAGATGATACATTCACATATACGATATTTTAAGAAAAACATGTGTTGACATATAACACATTTGAATACAAATTAGGAAGGAACATACTTTACAATGTTAAAAAAATAAATAAAATAAAAATACAATATTACAATATATAAAAAATTGTATTCAAAATGAACCATTATTATTATCATACTATATAATAATATATATCACTATTATATTTCTTGCCCCCGAAATACATTTTGAAATACATTTTGATGTATGGTTGAAAGTAAATGTTTTCAATTTCAAAATTATATTTCATTGAGCTTCACTGTTTACAACATACATTTATTTAATATATTTAATATTTATTTTATTTATTTATTTACTGTATGTTTTAAGTCACACATTTCACACAGTTGGAGAATACAGTGAACAGGAAGGAAAGGAAGAATAACTTCAGCTCAAATGCACATTTTAATCACTGCTAATCAATGGGAGTAAAAATATCCTCCATAAAACAGTACGCAGTGTAACTACAGAAGACGCTGATAATCCCCATCTATTATGCTAACCGAACTCTGCGCACAGCTCTGCTGAGGTAGATTGGAACAGGGTAATTACCAACATTTAAACTGTGGAAATCTTTAGAGCTATCATCATAATCTTTGTTTATCATGAACAACATTTTACGCGCAAAATAATCACCCCAATTCCGTTCGCTAATTAGGTCAATACATCGGATCCTTGGGGACAGTTCTAATCAGCCATCCTGCAGGCTGTTTGAGAAGATTAGCAAAGCTAATAGCTACATTAACTTCAGGGTAAAGCCAAATTCACTGTGCTGATAAGTGATAACTCAATATAAAACGTGGAACATATATACAGTAACCCTAGGACGCTTTACAGACCAAGCCAATGACTGTTAGCAGCCTTCAATTGGTGACCCGACACTTGGAAACAAGCCACTACAGATAAAACTGATATAGCTGGTGAACAGCACTTAAATGTGTGCCACAATGTGAAATAAATGAGAAAAGGATCATTTTTATCTGTTCCTGGCCTTGCATCTTCAATTTTGTAGTCACACTGTTGTCTATTTTCAGCTATTTTGTTTATACCTATATTTTGGACATTACATCTCACAACTGTGACAAGGCGGAATATTTTAGTATCACAGTATCATTTTTTTTTTTTAATCTGTCTATACATTTTTTTTAATTCAACTTTAAGAAATAGTTAATTAAAAAAAGAATGACCTTCAGGCCATTCAAGTTGTAGATGAGTTTGTTTCTTCATCAGAGCAGATTAATATCACTTGCTCACCAATGGATCCTCTGCAGTGAATGGGTGCCGTCGGAATGAGAGTCCAAACAGCTGATAAAAACATCACATAATTCACAAGAAATCCACACAACTCCAGTCCATCAATTAACATCTTCTGAAGTGAAAAGCTGTGTGTTTGTAAGAGGTAAATCCATCATTAAATCACTTTAACAATATACCGTGGCTTCTGGTCAAAATATGAATCCATAATCTATTATCACGCTTCTGTATTCTGAAGCAATTGTTTGAAGTTAAAAATGTCTTGATGGATTTTTTTTCTTACATTGCTTGTGAATTATTGTGATTTGTTTTATCAGCTGTTTAGACTCTCATTCTGATGGCACCCATTCACTGCAAGTGATGTGATGCAAAATTTCTCCAAATCTGTTCTAATGAAGAAACAAACTCATCTACAACTTGGATGGCATGAGGGTGAGTAAACAGTCAGATAATTTTCATCTTTGGGTGAACTACTCCTTTAAATGAAAATGAGAAATGTTGCGTTGGAGTTTACAAAACCACAATAAGCCATATCATCAAATTCAGGATGTTTAAATCAATGGAATCATGCACTGTTCCTCTCAAAATAGTTATCATTATCTCAGTAGATCTGACCCACTGATACAGCATGGCTATAAAGCTGTGAACAGTCTTTCTTTTGGTTTGATCAGTACATCAAGTACAACAGGGCATAAGGGTCAGAATGACTGCCTTCTCCACCCTTGGGGAAATACAAATCCTGGATCGCACTGGTGTAACACACACTCATTTCTCTTAAGACCCCCTATCCTTGGGCGTTCTTGCTCAGGATCCCCCATGGAGCAGGACCCTCATGGAACATCCACTCAGAGAGAGAACCTATGATCAAAGGTTGGTGGAGGCAGCTATCAAGCCCATCCAGTCTCCTGAGGACACAGGAGAGCAGGAATTGTAGCCTAGCAAAAATACACTGCAGCATTATGAAGTTATTCGCTGCTGGATGAGAAACAATGTCTGTTTAGAAAAGCCAATATGTTGAGGGTGTCAGTGAAGAGACATATTGCAAGTGTGCTTTTGAAAAATGCTCCTTATCTTCAGTCATCTTCTTCAACATTAATCAGATGTATTTTAATATGTACTGTGACTATGAAAGAATAGATAAACATATCAGTTTCTATAATTGCACAATTTATCTTTTACCTTCATATCCAAAAGTGCACAAATTATTGATTGATTGATTGATTGATTGATTGCTGACAGTGGTCTTGGCCTTTATATCAATGCCTACTGGCAAGGATGCAGCATCATGTAACATGTCAAATTTTCAGTTGCAGAAATATCCCATTTGCTGAAAAAAGAATATAAAGAATCTAGAACAATGATCAGATCACTGATATAACTTCAACTTTAATAACATCAACTTCTGTAGTAAAAGTCATGTAAGAGTACATAATTTAATCATATTTCAGAAATACAAATTCCTTTAAAGAATGAATGTTTTAAAAAGGTTCCCAACCCTTTTGTGACCAAATATTCAATGCATGCAATTCTAAGGAAACAGTTTTCATAATAAAAAATATATATTTTATATAAAAATATAAATAAAAACAAAACAATAATTAGGATTAATAATATAACTATTATAATTAATCATGTATTTTATAACAACAACATTAATTATTATTATTGTTGTGGTGTTGTTGTTGTTATTGTTATTGTTATTATTGTTAGGGTTATTATTCCATAAAAATAACTCATGATAAAAGTAAGAATACTATTATTATTAAACAACAACAATAATAATCATTAATAACACAATATAAATATCATAAAATCATAATTATGCATTTGTATAATACTAATAATAATAATCATCATCATCATCATCACCAACATCATAATAATAATAGGTATTTGCATAATAATGCCAATACTAATACTACTACTACAACTATTACTAATAATATATGTAATAATATTTATAATATTTATAACAATAATAATACACATTAATAATAGAAATATAATAATCAATTATGCATTTTTAAAGAAGAAAGAAAGAAAGAAAGAAAGAAAGTAAGTTTGGGAAACTTTAACCAACAGACAAATGATCTGAATGAATTGCACTTTTCATCTGCTTAATACCAGATGGATAAAATAAAATCCCCTGCCTCCATTTTTTAATTGAATATATTTCCCTCAGAAATATATAACATTATGTTAGTAACATGGGTTGCAAACAGCAATACAATACACTTTAACTTTAAATTACGTTTTGAAGAAATTAAGCTTTTTAAATGATTCTTTGAATACACCAGCATAATTAATGGCCCACTTTTCACTGATATACCAAAGATTAAGCTATTAGCTCCCTGTTGCAAATTACTGCTTTCAAGTATTTATGCAAAAGTTTCCATCACTTCGCCATTAGTTACCTAAAATCCATTATAGACCATGCTGTTGTTGTGCAGCTGTGTATTATGATGAATTCCAGTCTCTGCCTGATAAAGATGCTCACATGGCAACACAAACACATTAAAAGCGAAACACTAAAGCTGATTTCAGCCCCTTACTGGTCAGCCGGCGGCTCTGCAGAGAACCTGATGAGCATTTTATGGTTCCCGTACTAAGCCAAGTGGAGAATATGTCATAGGTGACAGCAGACACTGAGACTCGCTGAGGGACAGATCTGTCATACTCTGCAACTGACTCTTATGCAGATGGATTAGACTCAGTCACATAAAAAATAATTGTCCTTGAAACATATTGCTGGACCCCTGTGATAGATATCTCCTGCTTCTGGGCTGGGTAATTGAAGCTGACCTTAATAAATTAGTAACACAGGTTGTTGTCTCGACAGCGGTGCTGAAGATTAAGCTGACACCCTGAGGGGAAGATTCAAGGAATTAATAGCGTTTATTCCGCCAGTAACACATGCGCACACACTCACACACGCATGAAAAGACAGGGATCTCCAAAGGAAAGGGAACCACCGTGACCATCTTCCCTTATTTTAAGGGAAAAATTTGTGAATGGTCTTTCTGTAAACTGTAGAACATGTATTTGTACTATATAATAATAATAATAAAAAAAAGGCAAAAAAAAAAAAAAAATCCGTAAAAAATGAATAATGTCCTGGCCATAAATTAGCAGTACATTTTTTGTTAGATTTATGGACATTTCTTTCAACCTGTAATGCGCAATTCAAAATACAGGGAATAACAAACCATACATGTTTCAGGCTTAGTCCTGGAGGGCCGGTGTCCTGTAGAGTTTAGCTCCAACCCTAATCAAACACACCTGAACCAGCTAATCAATGTCTTACTAGGTATACTTGAAAATTCCAGGAAGGTGTTGAGCCAAGTTGGAGCTAAACTCTGCAGAACACCGGCCCTCCAGGATCAAGTTTGGTGACCCCAGGGACCCATTTCAATAAAGGAGGTTCAACCAACTTACCGTGAGATGGGAAACTCAGAGTTTTTGGTTTCAAAATGATTTAATTGTGCTAGTCGCAGCAAGATGCTATCAAGTGAACGTCATTTATCAGATTAGCCTTATTTAAACAGATTGCTACACCACTGACCTACAGTCCTGTGAAACTCCTCTTTGACGGATTTGTGCCCAGGAAAGAGTTCTCAGAATGTGTGTGAGACCTCTCCTTATTGGTCTGCATACAGCGGCCTTACTAATGTGCTCTGCATCTCCAATGTTTTAAAGAAAACTACCATTTAAAATGGTACCGCTCAAATAAATATGGATAAATAAAATAAATAAAATAAGGTATTTGGTCTTGTTTCCATGAAGGGAAAGTGCATTTTTCTTGTTTTGCAAATTATCTGCCAATGAGGTAAGAAATGAAAATTATTCTTGTTTCCGTTTGCATTAAGATTATTTTTCTTATCTTATGGCAGACAATTTTACATATTTTACGTAAAATGCACTTAAAAGGAAAATCCCCCAGGAAAAGAGACCATTTAGATAATTTTTCATCTACAGAATATGCATCTTAACGTAAGAGATTTTTGCAGCACGAATGAATGAATAAGGTATTTAAACATCGCTTACACTTTAAAACCTGGGTGGAGACAGAAAGAAACTCTGGGTTTAGTGAAGAAAACCTGCTCCCGACCAGGTTAGGTTCACAGAATAAGTTAACCACGGTAACTGACTCTGAGTATAAGTTACCTCTCTTTCAGAAATGGGCTTGACTTACCCTGCTTTCCTGGGTTTGACAAACCTCCCATTTTGAAACGGAAAACCCAGAGTTTTCCTCATTTCAGGGTTAGCATACTCAGAGTTTTCACTTAACGTCCTTTCTGAAATGGGCCCCTGCTGTACAACAAAGTATAAACAATATGATTTAGTTATACTTGGAAAAAAAACTCCATATGTTTAATAACCTGGTCTCATAAAAATACATACCTCTGTGCGACACCGTTTTACGTACCTTACTGCACAGTTCGCCACAGTTTCAAAGAGAAATGTCCACTGAGTGGCACTAAAACACAGGTTAAATACGTGAACCCTGGCACGTTTTTATTATGTTGACATAGGTACGTATTGCTGTGTTTTTATTATGTTGATATATGGCGGTTCAGAATTCAAATATCCGGGGTCTGTCCCTAAAAGTTAATGCTTTATCATGTTGGAAATATGCCCTACACCAAACGCAACCCTAAACCTACCCGATAGTGTTAACAAATGCAAAACCGATATAAAAACAGATTTGTTGATGCAACCGTGCTATTTCAACTTCCTTTTATGCAGATTTGAACTGTTTTGTCAAACCGTAGTTACACGGGATTCAAACCGGAGCACCTTGCCTTCTAAGTACGGCTCCATACTCCGTGAGCTACCGAACAAATGTACCATCTATGAAAACCCATAGATATGAGGCTGGATATGTGCGATGCTAACATTCAAAAGCATCAGTTTTCAAATCTCCCAGAATATTAATATTGTTATGAAGTCGTAACATGATATTCTTAAAGTAACTGTGCGAAAAATACGCTTTATTAATCAAAACTCTGTAAATTTGTGTGAAAAGGAGTAAAAGGTGTCTGAGTTTTACTGCCTCTAGTGTTTGTTTCTTTAGGAAACTGAAACTGCAGTAATATGTAGTTATTGGTATGTATTGGTATGTCTCGCTAAAAAGTGCACCCAGGTACGTAAATGCCATGAGACTAGGTTGATATAAAATATATATATATATATTTCACGCCCTGGCTCTTAATGCATGGCTTTTCCTTCTGGAGCATCAGTGAGTGTTTGAACCTTCTGTAATAGTTGCATATGAGTCCATCAGTTGTCCTCAGTGTGGAAAGATGAATCTCAAAATCATACAGTCATTGTTGGAAAGGGTTCAAACACACAAAAATGCTGGAAAACCAAAGAATTTGTGTGACCTGAAGGAACATGCATTTTGTATGATCCCTCTTATTTTGGTAAAATAATTAACATTTTGCAGATTCTGAAAGGTGCATGTAAAGTTTTGACTTCAACTGTATATATAATATATATATACATAATAAATATACACAGTACACATACATATATGATGTAAACAATTACTTTTATTTTGGACACGATTAATCGTTTGACAGCACTATATATATACACTCACCTAAAGGATTATTAGGAACACCTGTTCAATTTCTCATTAATGCAATTATCTAATCAACCAATCACATGGCAGTTGCTTGAATGCATTTAGGGGTGTGGTCCTGGTCAAGACAATCTCCTGAACTCCAAACTGAATGTCAGAATGGGAAAGAAAGGTGATTTAAGCAATTTTGAGCGTGGCATGGTTGTTGGTGCCAGACGGGCCGGTCTGAGTATTTCACAATCTGCCCAGTTACTGGGATTTTCACGCACAACCATTTCTAGGGTTTACAAAGAATGGTGTGAAAAGGGAAAAACATCCAGTATGCGGCAGTCCTGTGGGCAAAAATGCCTTGTTGATGCTAGAGGTTAGAGGAGAATGGGCCGACTGATTCAAGCTGATAGAAGAGCAACTTTGACTGAAATAACCACTCGTTACAACCGAGGTATGCAGCAAAGCATTTGTGAAGCCACAACACGCACAACCTTGAGGCGGATGGGCTACAACAGCAGAAGACCCCGCCAGGTACCACTCATCTCCACTACAAATAGGAAAAAGAGGCTACAATTTGCACGAGCTCACCAAAATTGGACGGTTGAAGACTGGAAAAATGTTGCCTGGTCTGATGAGTCTCAATTTCTGTTGAGACATTCAGATAGAGTCAGAATTTGGCGTAAACAGAATGAGAACATGGATCCATCATGCCTTGTTACCACTGTGCAGGCTGATGGTGGTGGTGTAATGGTGTGGGGGATGTTTTCTTGGCACACTTTAGGCCCCTTAGTGCCAATTGGGCATAGTTTAAATGCCACGGCCTACCTGAGCATTGCTTCTGACCATGTCCATCCCTTTATGACCACCATGTACCCATCCTCTGATGGCTACTTCCAGCAGGATAATGCACCATGTCACAAAGCTCGAATCATTTCAAATTGGTTTCTTGAACATGACAATGAGTTCACTGTACTAAAATGGCCCCCACAGTCACCAGATCTCAACCCAATAGAGCATTTTTGGGATGTGGTGGAACGGGAGCTTCGTGTCCTGGATGTGCATCCCACAAATCTCCATCAACTGCAAGATGCTATCCTATCAATATGGGCCAACATTTCTAAAGAATGCTTTCAGCACCTTGTTGAATCAATGCCACGTAGAATTAAGGCAATTCTGAAGGCGAAAGGGGGTCAAACACAGTATTAGTATGATGTTCCTAATAATCCTTTAGGTGAATATATATATATATATATATATATATATATATATATATATAGAGAGAGAGAGAGAGAGAAAATCAACAAATTCATAATTTATTTTTTAAAGCTTTTTGATTTTTTTAATTTACATATTTATTGTAAAATGTACATTTTCTGTAAGAAAGTCATACAGATTTGGAATTATAACAGTTAAAGAAAGTGTGAAAATGGTAGCAATCAATAATCACAGTTTGCGCTGCAAGAGTCTGTGACTACTATTATAAATGGACTTCAGAGAAAAGAAGAAATAAATTGCTGCAAAAGTCTGTATGACTCACTTTAAATGCATTTAATCTACTCGTATTACTTGATTTAAGAAACCACTTTTAATTCATCATAATCTTGTAGCAGTGTGACTTCTTGACGTCTGTACTAAACATAATTATTTTTTTTAACCCCAAAACTGAGACCTGAAGCATTTACTAGGGTTAATTGAATGCAAATGCACATTCTATTCAGATCTGAAGATTGGTGAATAGAAACAGTTGGGTCTCACCTGTTTTCAGACACAGAGTCAGAGGCAGAAATATATGGAGAAAAATAAATGTCTAAATCTATTTTAAAGCCCAGCAGCCTTTCACCCACTCACACAAATGATGTCAAACTGAATTACATAAAGTGAAGGAGGTTTCAAAGGCACAGTGTAGGATCTGCCAGTGTGATTTGTACATTTGATGTGGTAAACATGAATAGGGCCCTTGCATAATACTATAGGAACACACTATTTTCGCTGCAGGACGTACGTATTAAACACTGCAGACCTGCAATGAGTAATTTGAGAGTGTAAGCTTTGAGAGGTCTGCGGGTGAGCGTGCTCAGTCAAGCATTCCCCAGGTACCATTAGGAAACACAATGAAGTGTCAACAGTTATAAATACCCAAAATAGCACAGCTTTATAGTGAGTGGTATCACTGTACAAAAGTCACTTAAAGATTCCTGCACTACAGCACATGAAAACACAAACAAACGACAGACGGAAGGAAATTCGAATTTAAATATTTGACATGCACTTTTTAGGTCACTGCATGAATGCAACATTCAGTTTTGTTGAAGGTTAATCAAGTTAATTATTTAAAAACAAAAGAAAATGATTAACTAATTAACTAATTATTTGGAGACACATGGTATGGTTGTTCAACATTAACAACAATAAAAATATTTCTATATTTTTAGATATAGAATATTAGAATGATTAGCATATTAGAATGATTTCTGAAGGATAATGTGACACTGAAAACTGAAGTAATGGCAATAAATTACATACAATATATTAAAACGGCAAAGTTATAATACTTTTATTTTTTATAGTCAAATATACGTATTTTTGATCAAATAAATGATCTCTGATGCTGAAAAAAGCTGTATTTATTTTATTTTATTAAAACAGTGATATTGTGAAATATTATTAAAATGTAAAATATTTGAATATATTTTAAAATGTAATGTATTTTTTAATGGCAAAGTGTATAGATAGATAGATAGATAGATATAGATTTCTAGAACCATACATTTATATTTTGTGTTTAGAAAAAAATCCTTGTGGTACTCTGCCACGGTGCAAAAGAATCCAAAAAAAAAAAAAAGAAAAAAAAAAAACCTTAAGTAGACCTGAGTTTTTCTAGGTATGCTCAAATGACTGCTTGAGCTGTCTGTGAGCTGACAAATGAAAGACGATGTCTCAGATCTGAGCACATTTTTTATTGAGCTTGCAAAGCAAAATGCCAAACGCTGAGACAAGGTTTAATGAAGAGGAGTATGCACACAGCAGAAGTTTCCTGCAGGCCTTTCAGAGAAATTAAAGTACATCAGCTTCACAGTTTTTGTGCGATGTAACAGCATATGGTTCAGTATGTGAGCTCACAGCTGGTTGGTGATGTGCTGCCTTCTCAAGTGAAGCTAAAGCAAAGTTAAATGTGTTCTACATTCAACTAAATCAAACTGGCCAGCAGGGTGAGGCCGTCCTCAAACTTAATTATCTAAGACAAAACAATGCAATTTTTTCACAAACTGTGAATTCAGAGGCACAAACTCAGACTAACAGCATTGGCATTGAATGTGGATTGTTTTGGAGCTGTTGTTGAGATGCTAATTTCATTAGTATTGGTATTATATGATATTCTGTTGTCTTAAAATATCAAATGACCAATTTCACCTTACATCCTGGAGGTTTTTTTCTGTGTTCACCACACTTCTACGACCATACAGCAACTACATCTTGGCAAAAATGGGTTATCATCAGAAAGTTGTCACATAAAGGAGCTCCAGTCTCCTCTACAGTTACTCTTACCCTATGTTCACAGTGATTATAACTTAGGAATGTATATATTTCCAAATTTTAATGGGGAATGGCTGAATTATATTACTGAATGAATAAATGATATTATAATGCATATGAATGAATATAAAACATATGAAAATGTGTTAGCCGAGAATATCTAGAATATGAAGATCAAACATGTTTTTTGCATGTTGTTGAGGACTATATATAGCGAAGCTGTCAATCTAGTGTCTCATCATAAAGTCATGTTAGTATGCTCTACAGGTTAGTGACTATAGTGTGATTCACAGCAGTTGAAAGCATAATAATGAACTCAGAAGACGAACAACAAAGCCAGCATTAAACAGGATTCACTGGAGGACAGGATAATAACCAAAGCGGTAAAAGCTTTATAGCAAAAGTCAGAGAATAAAAGAAAAGACCAAAGTATTCATGCCAAAAGTGCAGTTCAAAACAGCCATGCATAAATGGAAGTGAATCATGCAGGAAAGCAGACAAAAGAATCAGTCAAATCTGCACAAAAGTTAAATTAGCAAAATGTGAACGTTGATATTTTGTTGCTTTTACAAAAAAGGCGTATGCATTAGAAGCCACAACTGAACATTTAAATGAATAGTTCACCCCAAACTTGTTGAGGGACACAATTTTCTTTTTTTCCCTTCTTTTTTTTAATAGCAAAGTTCAGAAATGGACTACAAAAGTCAAATGTAGTATAGAAATTGCACACTAAATGTTGAAAATCACCAAAATATCAAATAGGCACCATACAGTATTTGCTTTAACCCTTACAATGAATAAAGAAAACCGCAGTCTATTTTCTCACTATAGGTCAGTTATGAACTTTGAAATATGGACGTCTACTTTGTCAAAGCATCTTTTAGGTCATGTCACTTACTCATTGTCTGTTTTTGAGTGTTTGTGTATGCATATTTATGCTTATCAACAAAATTCAGTCCTAAAGCATGTGTGAAATGGGAAAGAGGCTAAACGTACTTTTACAGAAGTATTTTTATATCCTATCTTATATCCTATCATTTGTAGTCACAGTTAATATCTTTTCAAAATATCTTTAAATATCTTCAATTTTGACTCACAACAAGAAAATTGGTTTACTTATTAAAATGCTTATATCTCTTCAAAACATGAAAAAAATAACAATGTGTATTTTGTGTACTATATATATATATATATATAGATGCAAAATAATGATATATATGCAAAAAAAAAAATATATATATGCACATTTTTTTAATTTATTTATTTTTTCCATAAATTTCTCTGGAGTCAAAAATGACCTGAGTATATACGTTTATAAAGGTTAAGAGCTTCAGCAGAGGGTTTGTAAATAACTACTTCAGGTCTATTCATCACACAAAACTATCATAGTTTTAGAATACACTAATATACACAAGTCATATGGACTATGTTTATGGTGCATTTATCCTTTTTAAATGCTTGACATAGCTTGACAGACATTGCCACTATGAATTGTCATACAAGAGCTGCTTCAAAAACAGGTTTGGAACAACATAAGTATGTGAATGTTCACTCTTGGGTGAACTACCCCTTTAATATGCCTGAAGTGTGTGCAACATTTTGCAAATGATAATAAGAAGTAGGAGAAACAGCAGGGGACGTACCAGATTTCTTCTGCTTTCTTTCAATAAAATGAGTCTCTGACTTTGAGTCTGAGCCAGAGATATGCAGAAGGCCCTTACAGCAACCAACATCATGCTAGAAGTGTCCACTCAATTGCCTATGTGAGTGTCTGTTTGTGTATGTGTCTTCCCCCGCCAAGATCGAAATCCTTTGTTTTTTCTTCTCATCCCACTCGTGCTGTCAAGTTGGAGTGCTTCAGTAAATCCTACAACTCCTGAGGAAGCGATCTCATTTACAATCTGGTAAATAACGCTCCTCAAATTAGCCAACAAACAAACTAGCGCCAAATGCGAGAGTATGTGTGTTATTCTAACACACAAAGAACTCAAAGTAAATCAAAAGTGGGTGTCCTGATGCACATCAAGAAAATAGTGATGATGGAATATTGTCAATAATTGCAAAAATCACTACATTAACAGCTGTGGGATGTATAAAGAACAATTCAGAACCAGTTTTAACAGGACAGCCAAAAGCGCAGTCGTGTGGGGTTGCATTTCAACCATGTAATCACAGGACAAATAAGTATTGTTATTCCACAAGGGCTGATAACTGACTGAGTTCTGGACCTGTGGCGTGTCAATGTGAGTAGTAGTGTTGCCATATGCAATATTCGCCCCGCAAATGATTCTGTTAATTAAAGAAAACTCCTGAAAATTAAATATTGATCTCATGTTCAGTAGAGATATCGATCGACAGTCTTTCAGATGCCCACTGGTGTCTTGGGAGGCGGGGAGGAGGAGTTTTAAGTTTGGAGGAAAGTTCTCTGGTCTCTTGTTTCACATGCCTACATTGTAGCAGATGAAGCTCTGTTTTACAAGAGCTGTGGACCCGGTTAAGCAGAAAGCAATTACCAGACTGTGTCACCGCAGTGTCCTCCGGAGAGATTACTTGGTTGGAAGCAAGGACTATGTACTGGAGGATGCTATTCCTGAGAGACTGAGGGCTTGACTCGCTGCTCAAAGGGCTTTGTGTGTAATTTGAATCCACTGATATGCTGGCCTGATGAGGGAACTCAGAAATATTAGATCTGTTCTCTCTCCTTTGTGTGAGAATGAACGAGGAAATGAATAAGAGGGCAAAATAGATTATTAAATAATTACCTCTTTTGTATATTAAGTGTCTTATGTTGTCTCATCGTTATCAAGCCACGTTCAGTGTCCCTTTCATGTTCCTTGGATACACAATTTAGATAGCAAATTATTACATTTGTTAGGGTAAACTAAGTGTTTCCTGCACTGCTTTTGAGTCACGGAGCTCCACCGCAATTTTCAGTACCATGGAAAAATACATTGTATAGTTGTGAACATCAATTTGCTGTCTATACTGAATGCGATGCAATAAAAATACAATGCGCACTACAAAATAATCACAAGCTGCATGCAAAAACAAACATACAGCCACACTGTATGATCTGAAGAGATCAGGGGCCAGTTGCATAAACTTAGCCACCAAGTTAAAACTGTGTCTTAAGAACTAGTCTGACCAACCAGCAGCTGCCAAGGGGAAATCAATCTTACTTTTCCAATACAAAGACCAATCTGCCTTTTCATAACTGAATTAAAAAAGTTATGACCAGTCTTGAAGAAAAACAAATTAGATGACTACATTTTTAAGACTAGTCTAAACAGTTTATGCAACCGACCCCAGATGTGCTAAAACATTAGCCACATTTAAATACAGACTCAAAACTGTTTAGCTGTGCATTTGTTGAATGAGCACTGTGCTATGTCCGAACTGACTGCTCTGTATTTTATGTATAATAATTTTCTCTTAACTGTTTTAAATTAATTTTAAATCAATTTCTATATAATTTTAAAATTCCCTGTTTTTATTGTTATTTTGAATTCCTTGTTTTCATTGCTGTGATTATTATTTTTAATAACTATTTCACTTTCTTTTATGTAAAGCACTTTGAATTACCATTGTGTATGAAATGTGCTATATAAATAAACTTGCCTTGCGTTGCCTTGCCTAGTGCAGTCCAGTTCAATTGACTCTCACGAGTGGTTCTTTGTGTTGAATCGCAAACATACAACTGGTTCAATGCAGTCAGATTCACGCACTACAAAATCGGCTGCATGCAGAAACAAATATACAACCACACGAGTGTGGTCCAATTTATAATCAAATGACACTTAAGAGGCGGTTCTTTTTAGTTAATCAAAAATATACAGCACGATCAGTGCTGTCTGATTCACAAAAAAATGACTCTTACGAGTGGGTTCTTTTGTCTTTTTTCTTTTAAAATCAGTTCGGTGCAGTCTGATTTACACACAAAATAATCACAGGCTGCATGCAAAAAAACACATACCACCACACAAGTGTGGTCCGATACACAATCAAATGACTCTTATGAGCTTGTCCTTTTAATGAATAGCTAAAAAAGATGAGTTACCAGTTTGACAAACCCTTGTGAGCTGAAAATATCAGAGCAGTTATTGAATCAATAACGACTCGCTGATCTGCAAGTTAACATTATTTTCAGTGATGTCGGTAACATTATTACATCAACAACAAAAACAACTTAGCTCGTCTTAGATGTTTTCGTAGCCCAGCAAAGCAGGTGTTCAGCTAGTTTTAGCTGGACTCTCAGCCTGATCAACTGAAAAAAAGAAAAAAAGAAAATCAGCCTGCTGAATCAGCTTGGAAGACCAGGTAAACCAGCCAACCAGCTTGGGCTGATTTTAGCTGTTTTGTGTATATATGGTAAACTGGACTATATAGAGGGACGAGTACTGCACTTTTATTTTACAGTAATGAAATTAGGCAAAATATATAATAAACAGGCAAGAAGTGGATGACATTTAAATATCACGAAGAACAGGCATTCTGACTCTGCAAAAATGTTGGAGCTTTCTGTGCAGTTCTGTGTGGGTCTGCTGATAACGAAATCTCATCATGGAACACATAGATGGCATTATGGTTATCACACATACAGTATATGTCAGGAGTGATATGAAATTCAGTCTTGGCTATTGTATTCCTCCTAGATAAGTCTTTTGCTTCTATTATCAACTTGAGGCAGTTACCAAAAATTTGGGATGAAAATTGATTGACTATTCAATCTGTTCCTTCCCAAAGATACGACACAATGGTGCGCAGGCAGATATGATTTTATATAGATGTTGAGGAGCATAATGAGCGTTTAGCGGCCCTCATTGTTTCTAATAGAGTGTCACCCTTAAACGCCCATTGAGTGAAATCTATTTTTTTCCTTCAATGCAGTATATGTGAGAGAGAAAGAGAGAGACATACTGTACACAATAGAGCCTCCATTGTGACAGGAATTATTCAGAAAGTCCTCATGGTTGCTATTGTACAGAGAAAATTGTTTTTCTGGTGAGCCACAGACATAGTCAGAAAAGACATTCAATAATTCAAGTGCCTAAATACCTAAACAAAGACCAAAGGAGCGATCAATGAGCAGAATGACATGTAAAATATTCATTTATCATTAAATCATTAAAAAAATGCATTGGGTTTATTGTTTAGAACATGACTTTGCCAGCTTTTTGAGATCATATGCCTCACAAATCATGCAAATTCCTACCTCATTTTTCATAATTTGAGGTTTAATTCATATCTGTTGCTCAAAGAAGTTACAAGCTTAATACTTACTCTATACTAACAGTAGTAACCTGATACATAAAGTACATCCAATAAACTTTGAAAAGCCCAACACTTATAGATGTAAAATGAATCTCTTTGTTTTATTCTTTCATCCACACACACACTCACACACACACACAACAAACACAAGGAAGTATTTGGAGACTACGGACGCCTGTAATGGGAGTAATTACAGAAGACATGACCCCGTTTCTTCTTCCCTAGTGAGTGTGATTCATAAGCGACTGTGAAATCGGAGTAATGGGGGCCAGCACAAACAAAAGCTGCCTCTGCGATACAAGCCATCTGAGCTCAATGCTGCCGGTGGAGGTGTAAAATAGGCCACAAACAAATGGCCATAGCATTGAATGCAAGACAAAGCTGGCACACTTTAAACCGCCGACTATTAAAGCTGATGAATTGCTACATAATGGCTGAATTTGTCATTTAATGGGAGAGCAACTTAATCAGTGCCCCTAAAAAGGACAAAATGCCACTGTGCTGTAGCGTTTGGCGAATAAACCACGCTCCTGTTCCCCTTTGCGTTTAACACTGCTCTGCTTTTATTGAAACTGAAACTTGCCGATTTAAGGTGAAAAACTTTCAAAAGCAAATAATGTCCAATCTACTGAACTGCTTTTTCATTCACTGTTGAATGCAGCACAGTGCGGGGGGCTAACTTTAAAATTTGTTTTTTTTTTGTGGCTGTGATTTAAGGACCTCCACGTCTAAACGATGTTGTGTGAAAGATGTGGGAGTCCGAATAGGAGCTTCTCTGCTGTGCTTGTGAGACACTGTCTGCACAGTTTCAAGAGGAATGGACATACACTTTCTTTAGGTCAAGTGGACATTTATTACACTTGGATATTTCGTTCACAAGTGCTTGGCACTCTCCCTCCTCTTCTCATTCTTGGTTCCTGCTTAAAAAATATGCTGACTCTTGAAATCATCTTTTTACTGCGTGAAGCATGCATCCTTACGTTAAATTTCAATGAAAACCATTCAGTTAATTGAATTCTAAATACGCAGTATTTAGGTAGAAAGCACTGCTATTTTCATTTTTCTTCAGCAATAACATCTGAAATGCACCAGATAACACATGCAACAGTACCAAAGACCTTTATTCTTTTATCAACTAGTTAAATAGTCTTTTTAAACTGCATTAAACATCCTTTCAATGTCAGTGAAAAAGATTCAGTTATATTAACTGTAAATACAAAGTATTTACGTAGAAAGCACAAATTCTTTTTTTTTCAGTGACGGCACTTTAAATACAGTAAATATCAGATAACTAATGTAATCCTTTTACTTTCCAAGTATTATGGTAAATGTAAGGTATAAAAAATTAACCCAAGATATTACGATCTATTTTAAAACATTGTCTCAATGTAATAATGTAAAAGCTATTACTATTTACAAGCCCGGTTTCACAGACAGGGCTAAGATTAAGCCACGATTAGGCCATAGATCAATTAGAACATTTAAGTAACTTTTATAAAAGTGCCTTCTTATAAAAACACTACTGATGTGATCTTGAGACAAAACAACAGAGCTGACATTTTTTAGGATCAGTTTGTGCAAGTTTCTTTCAGTTAAAACAGCCCAGACATGCATTTTAATCCAGAACTAGGCTTAAGCCTTGTCTTTGAAACCGAAGGATAGTGTTTGCTCCCATATTGGCATTTTGATTATTATTACATATGAAATATTTGTATCTCCTTATATTTGTTTCTATTTAGAGAGCCAATCCTCCCCTCGCGCCCTCCCGTTTTCTTCCTGCCTCGAAATGATTGCAGTATATCGAGCGCTTCAAACTTTTCTGCCAGACTTGAAAGGAGACCACGTGCTAGTCTGCTCAGACAGCATGACGGTGGTGTCATATATAAATCGCCAAGGCGGGCTCACCTCGAAACGCCTTTTCGAGATGGTAAGGCACCTCTTGGAGTGGGCGCATCTCAACCTGCGTTCATTGAGGGCAGCACATGTGCCTGGCGTGCTGAACCAGGGAGTAGATATGCTATCTCGGAGCAACGTCCCCTCAAATGGTTCAGAGAATCTGGGAGATCTGTGGCAAGGCAGAGGTCGACCTCTTCTCCTCAAAAGACAACTCTCACTGCCGAACTTATTTTTCGAAGAGCAAGGATGCATTGGCCCACGAATGGCCCAACCTCCTCTTGTACGCTCTTCCCCCGATCGCTCTGAACCCCCAGGTAATCAGGCGAGTCAGGGAACACAGACACAGAGCACTATTAGTGGCTGGAGAAACCATCATTGGCTCTCAGAGCTGTCCCAGCTGCTTATAGCAGCCCCGTGGCACATTCACCTGAGACGGGATCTCCTCTCTCAGGCGAACAAAATGATTTGGCACCCCCAGCCCGAACTGTGGGCTCTACATGTGTGGGCTCTCGATGGGAATCGGTAGATCTCCCCGAGAATGTCCTAAATACGATCTCACAGGCTAGAGCTTCGTCCACGAGACGCCTCTACACCCTTAAGTGGTCTGTCTGCCAAGCCATTGATTCGTTTTTTTAATACACTGCACGAACCAATGGCCGTGCAGTTACACTGCGTTATTTGAAAAAGTCTTTAGTCCTCGGAGAAAAAGGAGTTATCCCCATTAGCATCTAGCGACGCAGTACTCGTTCCCCTATATCAGGGAACCGAGGTTACGTAAGTGACGAGTACGATTTCTCCCTAGAATAAGTCTGTTATTGGCTTATTTGGAAGGGTCATGAATAATAATGTTGAGCTCTGCTCTGATTGGCTGTTTCACAGTGCGGCTCATTTCACTAGCTCAAACAGCAGGAATATAACACAGCGAGGAAAATATTAATTTCAATACTTTCTCTCGAAGGTATATCGTCGGGTAATTATACTGTATATAAAATAGGGGCATCAGGGAGGCGCAATTAATATGCGGGACACTGAAACTGCTTTCAAATACACGATCGCTTTTTACTTTCATTTTCGCTTACGAGATTCACGATCACACAAACTCTGTTTATACTATGGAGCGGCAGTACTTACCACACATTTTACAAGATCAGATGCTTGTCAGTGTTGCTCAAGATCTGTAAATCATTCCCCATCTTCCTCAGTCATTTCTCCTTACTCTGCTTATGTGGTAAGTGAAATCTTATATACTGCATTGTAACAAGCTACCGCTAGCAAGGAGCTAACCATGTCCTTTTAGTGGCTCGTGTTATTTTATTAGAACGCGTTATTTGCTTTCCGTGCCTTTCTGAATACAGACACCAACTCATCCTGCACTTCTCATCCCCTGCACAGCCTGGAACATAACATTTATTTCCATGTTCTGCCATTTTCACTGTTGTCCTTGATTGTTTCTTCACAATACCTGCAGAACTTCAGATGGCTCGGTTGGCGGCTGGCCTGGAACATGGGTGGGTATATGCAAATGTTGGGGGCATAACTATTAGTGATCCCCGACTGTTAGGTCACAGTCGGTGTTATGTTCTGATTCGCCTATTTTTCAGTGATCTTTTTTATTCACGAGATTTACATAAGGAGGTAACAGTAGTGTTTGAGGCTCATGGTATGTCATTTCCACGTACAGAACTCTTATTATTCAACTATGCCAAGGTAAATACAGTTTTCCATTCTATGGCACCTTTAAAGCATAGAGGTAAAACACAATCAGTGGTCAAAACTAAGTATAGTAGACTAGTGTTTGTTTTGCTTATGACATAAGGATATGACATATCAGCAGCTTATACCTTGTTTCATTTACCAAATGGTATGAGCTACTGGCCTTAGCTTGTAGCAGTCAGCCAACACTGAATACACACCATCTCCAAATGCACACAGTGAGTAAATCACAATGCACTTGCAGTCCATCAGCTTTATTTATGCCATCCTGACACACAAACATTGATACACACTTGCAAATACACACCTACATGCACACACAATATCTCTACCCTTACTGAATTCCTCTTCCTGACTTGACCAGAATGGTAGGAGGGTTATTTATGCTGGTTCGGTGAGGCAGGCTGCTGGGATAGAGGATTGCTCTGTAAAGCCTTCACTAAGTCCCTTTATGATTTGGACACACTGGCGCATATTAGACACAGAGTCTTATCACCGAGGCCCATGTAGGAATAACTCCTCCTTCCCCGAATGTCCTCGCACAGCAAAACCCTCCAGACCTGCTCTCCTTCCCCCCGCCGACAGATCCATTTCAAAGAGTATTTACACACAAATAAATAAATAAACATACAATGATAAGGATGAAAACAGCACATTATACTGAATTTTTCTTTCTGAAGTTAGGCCACAAAAATATTTTCCAGTATATTGAATGATAGGCAGTCAATTTTCTTTCTCTGCATGTTGCTGAACAATAATTGTATGTGTGTGTATATAAATTTGCTTATATATATATATATATATATATATATATATATATATAACCAGCACAAAGGCCAATTCAACCTTGTGTGGCTCAAGCTGCGCTTTCATCACCTGCAATCCCTATAGTGCCCAAGGCAACTAGGGCTAGTCTCCATGGCGACGGCAGCATCAGCAGTGGATGGAGAAGAGATATGAACACAAATTGTTCCTTACTTCCCTCCCTCTCTTTCTCCTTCCTTACTGTATGTGTGGATACAGGATGAATAAGAAGGGAAAAAGGACTGTCTATTTAGGCTATAGATCAGAGTCAGAGCACTCTGAGGCTACTGTACTTCACCACATTCCTTGAGGAGCAGTTGTAGGTGTGTACTTATTTGGCAACCCGCCACTGTGTGTTGATCTCAGCGAGTTTTGTTTTTCATCATGTGCTGCAGTTCTTAGCACTGTGATTCATCACGCGGCAGCTTGAGCTTGTGTAAAATGCCACGTCTGTGCAACTGTACACAGCCTTATCTGAAGTTACTGCACAGTTTTGCGAGCCACACTATCAATTAACCCATAACACTTCAAAACTGTAAACAGCAAAAATGACTCCATTACAAGTTACAAACAGTGTTGGCGAAAGTTACTTCTAAAAGTAATACGTTACAATATTGTGTTATTCCATAAAAAAGATAAATAATTGTGTTACTTAGTTACTTTTTATTGAAAGTTACTTTTGGATTACTTTTTTGTCACCAGGGCTGGACTTGCTTATTTTTATTTTTTATTTTTTTAAAGTTGCCATCCACGAAGTTACTGCCATAAGAAAGTAACTTCAATAGTAAATTTGAATGTAATGTGTTACTTTTACTAGTTACTTGAAAAAAAAAGTAACCTGATTACACTGGCAGGATTTTTAAGATCAAATTTAAGACTTTTTAAGACCCGATTAATACATTACAAACATGGCACAGCCTCTGGTTGTAAAAACCACTGAAAATCAAATGCAGAAGAAAAGAGATAAAACCTTTCACAGGTGAGAATGAGTTTTTATATGTATTAACTTTTAATGTTGTGTTAGTAAATGCCTTCATCTTGTGTATTGTATTAGTTTAGCAAAATCATCTGCTGAAGTCTATTGTATAGATAGACATACATGCAGTTGCAGATGCAAAGTTGACTTGCTCTCAAGTGTTCCGACCATCTACCAATCCATCCATCCATCAATTCAACCGTCCATCTAACAATCCATCCATCCATCCATCCGACCATCTACCAATCCATCCATCCATCCATCCATCCATCCATCCATCCATCCATCCATCCATCAATTCAACTGTCCATCTACCAATCCATCCATCCATCCGACCATCTACCTACCAATCCATCCATCCATCCATCCATCCATCCATCCATCCATCAATTCAACCGTCCATCTACCAATCCATCTATGCATCCAACCCATCCATCTACTCATCAATTCAACCGACCATCTACCAATCCATCCATCCACCCATCCATCCATCCATCTACCAATCCATCCATCCATCCATCCATCCATCCATCCATCCATCCATCCATCCATCCATCTACCAATCCATCCATCCATCCATCTGACCATCCATCCATCCATCCATCCATCCATCCATCCATCCATCCATCCATCCATCTTCCAATCCATCCATTCATCAGTTCAACCGACCATCTACCAATCCATCCATCCATCCAACTGACTATCTACAAATCCATCAACCCATCTACCCATTAACTTCAAATTTCTAGAATTTGTATGTACAAAGATTTGAAAATAATATTAGTTCTACAGTAGTTCAAATGAATTATTCCTTGATCTTTTTAAACTGAGGAGTTCAATTTACTATGTAAATGCACTGTAACTTCATCATTGTCATCACTGTTTAAAAAGACCTTTGAATGAAAATATGTGCAAAAATTGGCCTAACATTGTTCTGTTCTTAGCTGTGAGCACATTTAACTCACAATATCAGTATAAAAGCCACAACAATGTATTTTTAACCAAGGTCCCTTTTCACATGTATGATCTTTTAAGTACGTGTGGTACATTTCATCATAGATTGTCACAATGGAATGCAGTCTTAAAAAAATAAATAAATAGGTTAGCAAAGAATGAAGCATTGCAAATGATATTGCAAGAAATCTGCAACCCGTTAATATGCATTATAGCTCAAAGAGGGTGTTTACACAGGCATCTTTAAGACAAAGCAGCCGAAACTGAAATGTTTTTATTCCAAGGGTCTGAGAGAGGGTGGAAAGCGGCCTCATAAATCTAAATTACTGTTTTGAATCCATCACAATGTCCCTGTGATGGTCTCCAACAAGAATAGATGGCTCTGTTTCAGAGCTCTGTTTGCCCTTCCAAGTGTATCAGCTATGGCACATCTGCTCAATGTCAGTCAAACTAAAACTACTGAAACCCAGAGAGAGGAAAAGCTGCTGGCCAGAGCTTCTTTCTGTCCACAGGACAATAAAGAATTCAGAAAATGGAGTTACAGTAAATCACTCTCTTTCCACATTAGAAGAATCCGATCTGTTTGTGTCAGGGACCAGAAGATTAGTATTCTGTCAATTAAAGTTTTGCGAACTACTAACACTTCTGGAAGCCAACCAGTTTTATCCAAAACCAAGGGCATAACAGACCTTCAGGGCTGTGGAAGTCATGGGGATCACGTGTTTTTCTTGCACTTTCCATGCCTGATTCCAAGCTAATCCATACAAAAACGATGGAATTTTTCTTGGTTCATGAAATTTCAAGTATTTGTCACATAGTCTAATTTCCATAATGCCAAAGCAACTCACACCCAAGCTGCATCCTGACTGCCAGTGTAAAATTTTACTTCACTTAAAGTTAATTATAAAGATTTAAGAAATCTTAAGTACAATTACGTCTTAGTTAAAGGGGGTATCTTATCTGTTTTCAGTTTTTCTCAATTGCTTTGGCACATTTCCCGAAACAGTCTTTACATTCTCTAAACTGTGAGTGCAAATGTCACAACTGTTTGCTGGAACTTCAGAACTTTACTGGATGTCTGCAAAATGTAGTTACTCACCCAAAACATTTCATTCATGCTTCAAAACCTAGTTATCACGTCAGTTATTTGGCCAAGGCCACCAAAATATAAAGTATTTTTGTCATTGTGTGAGCCACACTGGTCAAAATGTTTAGTTGTTTTTTAACCATGACAGTCAACCATGGAAATTAAGGTTTTATAAAAAAAATCTGATATTTGTTGAGAAGAGTCAATAGTACATAGAAAAAAAGTATATCAACATTTGTATTTATGCAGTACATTTATTTTTGTACGAATGTATTACATGTAAAGTAGTGTGAAGTGTAACATTGCACTCTCTTACAGTAGTATTACCTGATGTAAACTATGACAACAGTTTGGATGACAGTTACAATTCAGAAGGCTTCACTTCTTATGTATGGCATATT
This sequence comes from Barbus barbus, assembly GCF_936440315.1. Lineage (NCBI taxonomy): Eukaryota > Metazoa > Chordata > Actinopteri > Cypriniformes > Cyprinidae > Barbus > Barbus barbus. The sequence goes on from NC_136750.1 coordinate 24,958,421, forward strand.
TCCTTTCAAAAGTACAAATTTACACATTACTGTATGTGGGATATTGATTGAAAGAGACTGTTTCAAAATGTTTGAATTATTGAGGATATATTTTTAGCTGCACACTTCAGCCATTGTAAGGCCGTGATTGACAACATTATTTCATCTGATATGCACCTCTGTCCTTGGCCTCTTCTTCCTCTTCCTCTGTTTTGCCTCTGTACACTTTCATGCATGCTTACTCCTCTTCTTCCTCTCGGCTGTTGTCCCTGATCGTTTTCTGGATGTCCATCCATCATCAGAATTTGTAACTTTTGTGTTGTCCTCTGTCTATATATGCTTTCCAATTGAAGGGTCATGAAATGCACTTTTGAGCTATTTCAGAGAATTGGTTTATAATTATAGATCTATATTGTCTTCATTAGTGAAAGTCAAGATTCACTTGCACAATTCATGGCAAATTTACAAAAAGTCTAATAGAGATGTGTAGAAAATATGCTTGACAGTTTATGATAACTAGATCAACCATTTTGCATTTAATGACTTATACGATGAACTGATGACTAGATGTTTTGAGAGGTAAGACAATAGCACAGAGAACTATACTGTATAATACATTTTGAGCAACATGACAATAGCAACTGATAATATAGGAAATTAATGTACCAAAGCAATCGCAACTTGTTGAAAAGAATGAGAAACTGCTTTTATGATGTGCACAAGTGACTAGATGATGTGGAGGATGAACAAGTAGTTTTGAAAATTTAATTTCTGTTCTGAGAAATTCACCAAAGCAAAAACTGTAACTGAACACGTTCATGGTGATTCAATTTATGATGCCAAATGTAAAAATAATCACCCCAATTCTGTCAAACTCTTGACATGACTTTTTAAAGAATTTTTCAAATCCTATTTGACCCTGACCCTAACTTTGGCAGATTTTGCTCTGTTTACATTCTCTCTCATTTTCTTGCTAGCAATTGATACTGCAGTATCAGGCCGAGTTGTATGTATATGTCAGTTTGATATAGCAAGAAAGAGAAATCTCACTAAAGGAAGCTTCATGCTGTCACATCATATACAGCGGTTGCTGAGAGACAATCAGACTGCAAGAATAAATAAAGAATTTAAAGAAGCAAAGAGAAAAGCCTTGAACACACTGAGTTTCCTCCCATAGGTTGAACTCTCTATATCTCCCTTCTTTCTTTATGGGGATGCAGGGTAGATGCTGTGCAGGTAAACCTCACTCCCCTGATCTCAAGAGGCATGCTAGTGGCTGCAGTCTTTAGCCTCCTTGTTAGTGCGCCCGCCTCCCATGCCGGCGACCCACTCGGAACAGGAACGAGGTGTGGCGGTAAGTACCCGGCGGGGTTACACATGGAATCTACCGACCCTAACAAATAAACACAGGAAGTGCAGTAACACGTTTACAAAGTCACCCAGCATCTAGTACTAGTAGTCTAACATCTGAACCAATCAAAAAAGGCACTAGCCTCAGGATACTGCAGTTAATATAGAGAATTTGGCACAACAAGTCAAAACATCGAATATTACAGTTATTATAGCTTTAAATTATGGTTCAAGCAGACAGTACCAAAAATAAATGAATAACAATGTTCAGTACAGCTAAGAGAAAAAAGAGCCACAATTTAAATAGTACAAAGAGGGTAGGAAAACAACATACAGTATCAAATTTAAATAACAACAAGGTCTGAAAATGCATTATTAAATTAAAAAAATTTTTTTTTCCAATTTAAATATAATTATTAACACATTTACATTATCTATCTATCTATCTATCTATCTATCTATCTATCTATCTATCTATCTATCTATCTATCTATCTATCTATCTATCTATCTATCTATCTATCTATCTATCTATCTATCTATCTATCTATCTATCGTGTTTTTAATTGACATTGAATACATTTTATAAAATATATTAATATATATATATAAATCTTAACTGGTGGCCTTTCAAACACAAACACACACACACACACACATTGGTTTTTGTGGTTTATGGGGACTCGCCATAGGCGTAATGGTTTTTATACTGAACAAACTGTGTGTGCTATTGCCCTACACCAACCCTACACCTAAACTTAGCCCTCACAGGAGACTTTGTGCATTTTTAGATTTTCAAAAAAACACCATTTAGTATGTTTTTTAAGCCTTTTGAATTACGGGGACATAGGCAGTGTCCTCATAAACCACCTTCATATTGTAATACCTCTGTCATACCCATGTCATTATACAAATTTGTGTCCTCATAAACCACATAAACATGCACACACACACACACACACACATTTACATTTAGTCATTTAGCAGACACTTTTATCCAAAGTGACTTACAAATGAGGACAATATAAGCAATAAAAACCAACAAAAGAGCAACAACATGCAAGTGCTATGACAAGTCTTGGTTAACCTAACACAGTACAAGTAGTAAGTTTTTTTTTTTTTTTAAGAAAACAAGTAGATAGAATAGAAAAAAGAAAGTTAGTGTTAATTTTTAGATAGAGGGTCGTGTTTTTTTTTTTTTTAATAAAAAGAAGACAGATAGATAAAATAGAATTATAATAGAGAGTGCTAGAGTTAGAGGGTCAAATAAAGATGGAAGAGATGTGTTTTTAGGCGTTTCTTGAAGATGGCTAAGGATTCAGCTGCTCGGATTGAGATGGGCAGGTCATTTCACCAGGCGGGAACAGTTAATGAAAAAGTCTGTGAAAGTGATTTTGTGCGTCTTTGGGAATGCGTCGGTCACTTGCAGAAAGAAAGCTTCTAGAGGGCACATAGGTCCGAAGTACTGAATTTAGGTAAAGGGGTGCAGAGCCAGAGGTGGTTTTGTAGGCAAACATTAATGCCTTTAATTTTACACACACACAAACACACACACACACACACACACAAAATTATTATAAATATATATTTATAAAATACAGTCGTGGTCAAATTATTGGCACCCTTGGTAAATATGATCAAAGAAGGCTGTGACAATTAATCTGCATTGCTAATCCTTTTGATCTTTTATTAAAAAAAATCACAAAAATCTATTCACAAAAAAACAACAACCTTTTTTGAGGTTTGTGTTTGGATTATTGTCCGTTTGGAAGATCCAAACATGGCCTATTATAAGATTTCTAACATAGTCAGTCACTTGTTGATTTTTTTGTTTCATCTGACCGTAGAAGCCAGTCCCATTTGAAGTTCCAGTCGTGTCTGACAACTGAATATGCTGGAGATTGTTTTTGGATGAGTGAGGAGAATTTTTCTTGAAACCCTCCCGAACAACATGTAGGGGCTGTTTGACAATTTTGTTTTAAGGTTTTCTGACCCCAAAATTGTTTCTCTACAATTCTCCAGCTGTGGTCCTTGGAGAGTCTTAAGTCTCAAATTCTCCTCCTCACCGTGAATTAGGACAATATAGACACATGTCCTCTTCCAGGCAGATTCATAACATTTTCTGTTGATTGGAAATTCTTAATTTTTTCCCTGATGGTGGAAATGGGAATTTTCACTGCTCTAGCTCTTTGAAGCTCTAGCCACTTCATTAATTTGTGAAGCTCAATTATCTTTTGTTGCACATCAGGAATATATTATTTGGTTTTTCTCATTGTGATGGATGATTAAGGGAATTTGGACTTTGGGGTGGTGATGGCGCAGTGGATAAGACACATGCCTTTGGTGTGAGAGACCTGGGTTCGAATCCACTGTGAGACACCAATGTGTCCCTGAGCAAGACACTTAACCCCTAGTTGCTCCAGAGGCGTGCGACCTCTGACATATATAGCAATTGTAAGTCACTTTGGATAAAAGCGTCAGCTAAATTAATAAATGTAAATGTTTTCTGTCCTATTTATATTTCTGTGAAACGGGAAGCCATGGCTGGATAATTTTATGTTCATAATCCCTCTGGAGTGCTCAAAATTATATGAATGGGAATATAATTCAGAGATATTTTACTCATAAGAATTTCTAGGGGTACAAATAATTGTGTCCAACGTGTATATGAGAATAAAAAAAAAAAAACCTTTATTTCATAATGAGATTTTTCCCCATTTTCAATTGTTTTAGTTCAATGAAAGATTCGATTTTTGTGATTTTCTTTTAAATAAAAGATCAAAAGGGTTAATAATGCAGGTTTATTTTCACAGCCTTCTTTGATCATATTTACCAAGGGTGCCAATAATTCTGACCTCGACTGTATATATACATATATAAATTGACATTGAATACATTTTATAAAATATAAACACTGATTGCCTTTGAAACACACTGTTGGCTACCATCTAAATAAATAATAAATAAGTAAAAATAAATAAATTAATTAATTAATATTTATTTTATTTAATAATTGTTCTGAATAAATGAATAAATAAATAAATAAATAAATAAATACATACCTTTTGGGTGTGTGTGGGTATAAATATACATGTAAATAAATATATTCTAAATGTATATAACATTTATATAATATACACATATATTCCAATGTTTTATATTATATTACATTATTAGATTATAAGCAAAATATAGTATGAAGCATGCTATAATAAGCAGATGGTAATGCACTGCTGTGTAGGAGAACTGAACGGCACTTTTATACTGATGCGTGTGGTGTACGCTAATCTCTGTTCCACTGAGCATCAGAGGAAATGCTGTAAAAAACAATTTGCCATATGTGAGAATCAAATGAACAGGCACCCCGTCATGCAAAGAAATAAAAAAATAAAAGAAAAAAATTAATAAAAAAGAACAGATAAAACCTGAGGCACCATTTAGTGAGGTCATTTGCATAGCCACGGTACAGTCTCAAAATCTGTGGACGTTGCCAACCAATTTCCTTACAAAAACTCAAGATTATGGAAATAAAGTTCATTTTAAGTGTTTGCTTACCATATATTACTTTGCTGCTGCTTTTCTGTGGAGGAGTTTGAGTTGGTGTTGTCCTGGCAGGAGAAAATCCACACCTACAGGACGTTAACACAGCGAGATTTGATCTCACAACAGTTGGAATGAAAGATGAGCTCTCTAGCCAGTGAGCCAGGAGGCCAAACTTTCAGATCACGAATCAGAGTAATACTTTCAAGCAGCATTGGAATGTGCAAAAGCCAACAAACTGTCAAATGCAAACTAAGTTCTCCTTCATCTGAGAGCACAAGTTCACGTACTTATTTCAAAGCACTGGTTAGCATTTCACATTTGCCCAGCACATAGACGAGACTCTTAAAGCTGCAATCCAGTGGGAATTACAATTGGCAGTGATCAAATTTGTTAATAGCTAATTATGTAAGAGGACATTTATACAATAAGACTTTTTGATTGCAAACCTGTTCTGATTTTTGATTGCAAACCTGAAAATGTTACCTATGCTTGCAAAAGATAGGACAGCTTAAACTTACTGTTTGTTTGTCACAAATTCACAAAGAGAAGCAGAAAATAAACAAACTATAACAGGATATTGTTACGGTGATATAAAATGACTCATACCATGATGTCGGTCATAGCAACCACACATATTATGCATGAATATACTCGTCATCCAAGAGAACAAGAACAACATGCTACCATTTCATTGCATTCACATGCCCAGTCAATTCCGATCAACCCATATGCCGAGTATGAATGAGATAATCGCTTATGAATCATAATGGTCACGGAGTAATATTACACCACATGCACTTAGTTAAACAAGTCCCTCTGACCTCATCCTTCAGAATTCCATCCTGATTTATCATAGCATGCATATGAATGCACATATAAACATATATGCAACGTCAGATGCTTTGAGTGAGATGACGTGTTTTTGGTGTCACATTTTGTTCGAACATGAAGCTTAGAAGTGTACGCAACCTGTTTAGATGCATTAGTGGTTCAGTGAGAGATCTAGCCTTTATGTAATAACATCATCTAGGTCACCATACCTAGAGGAACTGAAATCATTAGAGATGCAAAGCAGCACTGTTACACTTGGGGCTGTCTGTTCCCAATTAAGGAGTTAACCAGGCTTGGGGAGTGACGGAATATTTGGAATGGTGTTATACAACAGGATACAAAAATAAAACCATTCTGTTAATTTGTGGATATTACAAATGCAATATACAGTATATTTACAGTATATACAGTTGCAAAATTGCAATGATGACTACTGAAAAAAAGCTTTAAACTGACATTGCAACATATTAGTTTTCAGCAATATTTATCGCAGGTGACTTGAATAGCTCTACTTAAAAATAAATGATATATCTAGAAGTGCATCTGCATGGAAAATAATAATAATAGTAATGATAATAATAATAAGAATTTTTATTATTTTTACTTTTCAATTTTGAATATGTATATACACCCACTGGCCACTTTATTAGGTACACCTGTTCAATTGCTTGTCGGAAATTGCTAATCAGCCAATCACATGGCAGCAACTCAATGCACTTAGGCATCTAGATGTGGTGAGGACGACTTGCTGAAGTTCAAACCGAGCATCAGAATGGGGAAGAAAGGGTTTAACCTGTTAACCTTCAACCCCATTTGTGGCCTCGCAGGTGAAAATAACCTACCTGAATTAAAATGGTAACAGTTTGTGACAAAGTGTGCTTACACAAACAAATTAGGTATCTTTTGAAAGAAGAGACTCTGGGCTTTACTATCTATCATCCAGAGTTGATAATGCTCAAAAAGATAAAAAGTTATAGACACTGACGTCCCTTGAAAAATATTTTTCCACACTGAATGTTTTTTTATTTCATATACAAATACATGAAATAAGTCCTGGAGCAATCCAGAAAAGTAATGGATCGAAAGCCACATGTCTCATGTGTTCATATTTCAAATTTGAAGAAGATACCATGAAAAATGAGATTCCTGCAATATTTTTTCTGAAACTATTTATGGTCCCCCCACCCCCCTGTTTGAGGAAAAATAACCACCAAATGGATTACAGAATTATACAAGCTATTTTAGTCATTGTACATGTTCCTGCATAGTTTTTCAATTATAAAATAATAGACAGATTTATTTGAGCACTAAAAAATACAAAAATAATTATTTGAGTAATAAAAAAGGAAAAAAAATAGAAAAAAATGCTTTGTATATAGTATGTATACTGAAGTATTGTTCGTTATTCGTTATTACAATGATAAATATCACTGCCAGACGTGAAGTGATATTGCCAGACATGGTCATAGAGTCAGTAAACACACGCTGATGTGCTTCCATTCAGATTATAATCAAACAGATGGGCCATATAATCAATAATAGCTGATCAATGAATCACAATGATAGCCGTCATAGAGTCGCTAATAAACACGCTGATGTGCGTCCATACAGATTATAATCATGCAGACACGGCCACATTCCCCACACAATACACACACACACACATATAAAAAATGTAGAAGAAAAAAAAAACAGTTTTTTATGGATAAAGCAGATCGCTAAGTTATGCCCCGCTCAGATGACAGCGTGCGTCACAGAAGCGTCACTGCCGGCTGGAGGGAGCGCCAAATTCAAATAATCTATATTCCGCTTTTCTGAGACTTTTTTTTCCGTAGACGGTCTCATTATATTTGTAAGACCGTATTCTACAACATCGTTTTGTTTTTTTACCACCAAGACGCTGTTTTTGAGCGTAATTTATTCCATAACGGACGCGAACAATAACTCTCTGAAGAAATGAAATGTAAACAAAGGAATATTCATCCTTATTACAACGTTATTGTTTCGCTGGACTAAAAGTGCTCGCTGGGATGTTTTTCTGTGGACCCTTACCTCTCTAACTAAACTGGGATTTCAGCAGTGGACGCGTTTGTGGCTCGTTATTACAATGATAAAGGTACGTACGGCTTTTTTACTCTGCGTGTTTGGATGTGTACTGCTTACACAAATGTAGCAAATTTGTGCCACTCATTCCTTATAAGCTTTCCATCGAAAAACAGCGATCTGTCGTCGATGCTTGAGGCTTAGACCCTCAGAATGATATAAAGTTTGTCAAGATTAACTTTGTCCCGTTTCATTTATTCTATTAGAAAACAATGACACATGCAAACAAAGAGCGTTCAGTGCGAGGTCGCTCTGGTGCAGGCTAACAGGTTAAGTGACTTTGAACGTGGAATGGTTGTTGGTGCCAGACGGGCTGCTCTGAGTATTTCAAAAACTGCTGATCTACTGGGATTTTCACACACAACCATCTCTAAGGTTTACAGAGAATGGTCCAAAAAAGAGAAAATATCTAGTGAACGGCAGTTGTGTGGACGAAAATGCCTTGTTGGTCAGAGGAGAATGGGCAGACTGGTTAGAAATTATAGACAGGCAACAGTAACTCAAATAACCACTCGTTACAACCAAGGTATGCAGAATACCATCTCTGAACGCACAACACGTCGAACCCTGAAGCAGATGGGCTACAGCAGCAGAAGGCCACACCGGGTGCCGCTCTACTCAGCTAAGAATAGGAAAGGGAGGCTACAATTCACACAGGCTCACCAAAATTGGACAATAGAAGTTTGTTAAAATGTTGCCTGGTCTGATGAGTCTCGATTTCTGCTGCAACATTCAGATGGTAGGGTCAGAATTTGGCGTAAAGAACATGAAAGCATGGATCCATCCTGCCTTGTCTCAACAGTCCAGGCTGGTGGTGGTGGTGCAATGGTGTGGGGGATATTTTCTTGGCACACTTCGGGTCCCTTAGTACCAACTGAGCACCGTTTAAATGCCACAGCCTACCCGAGTATTGTTGCTGACCATGCCCATCCCTTTATGACTACAGTGTACCCATCTTCTGATGGCTACTTCCAGCAGGATAATGCACCATGTCACAAAGCTCAAAACATCTCAGACTAGTTTGTTGAACATGACAATGAGTTCACTTTACTCAAATGGCCTCCACAGTCAACAGATCTCAATCCAATAGAGCACCTTTGGGATGTGGTGGAACGGGAGATTCGCATCATCGCAGTCGACAAATCTGCAGCAACTGCGTGATGCTGTCAATATGATGTCAAGTCAATATGGCCCAAAATCTCTGAGGAATGTTTCCAACACCTTGTTGAATCTATGCCATGAAGAATTAAGGCAGTTCTGAAGGCAAAAGGGGGTCCAACCCGGTACTAGCAAGGTGTTCCTAATAAACTGGCCAGTGAGTGTGTATATATATATATATATATATATATATATATATATTGTAATATTTGGACCAATTAGACACACAAATATTTGTTATATTTAACAAATAATCTCTTATGCCCCCTCACCTAACCAAAAGGCCAACTATGAGGGTATGTGGACCCTTCCCCCCGACATGCATCTAACACCTAAGAAGGTAGAACAGGTCTCTGGTTCCATGGCAACCCATCTGATAAGACTTGTTTTATTGCTCAAAGGAATGTGGGAAGTCACTTCTTTGCCCCTTTGGAAAGAGAAATGGAATCTTATCTAATTAATTCATAGAAAAACCTTTCTTTGAATGAACACACATATCTTCAGGGCATTTTGTATATTATTACTCTTCTTGTATATGTTTTTGTGTATTGTACACCATTTTATGCATGTTTATGATAGATCACTAGTTAATATCACTCTAGCTGTATCATGTTTAGTCTCTATCAATTCGTCTTCGGATGATCTAATTGAGAGTGAATATTATAATTCAATACCTATGCAACATATTAGTGTCTTAAGAATCTTTAGAAGTTTGTGCATTAACCCAGGCGAATTACCAATGCAAATTACCATGTTCAGAGACAAAGAGTTGTAAAACTTTCCCTCCAAAAATCCAGGACTCCATTGGGTATTTGACACCCCAGAGGTGTAACCTCTATAGCAGATAAGCCCTCACTTCAGAGATGCCCAAGCAGTCTGCGGTTTTGTTAGATCCTAAGAGGATGTGAGCTAGAACTTTTTCTGACCCTCTAAGTTTTTGTGCCAGGCCTTTGCAGCCTTGTCTTTCCATTCAACCAAGCTCCTTGGACCTCAGCATGATCTCTTTCGTAGCTCTTTTCCATTCAAAACTTGGAAGAACATTTCTACCTGAGAACATTTTTGGAATTCATCACTCTTCAACCCGGAAGAACGTGATCGGGAGTCCAAAACTTTGAAACCATCTGAGACTGCATTCCGGACACTCGACCCGACCAAAGGCAGTGCAAGTATAACATTTAACGAAACGAAACAGAGGTTTAGTATAAGTTATAGACCCCATTATAAATGGCACTGATGGTTTTACTCAGGTGGTTAAATTACTTTCTCCATAACTGCATTCTCTGGTTTTCCTGATGGCTTCATCCATCAACTATTATTTAGCCTTTCCCCATGTATGAGTGATTGTACATATGTATGTTTGTTTGTTTGTTTGTTAGATTAGTTTGTGTTAGTGTTTAGTTAATAAAAGTTGTGTGCACAAATTACATGCGTTTCTGGTTCTGCCTTGCAAATTAATGTCTCTTAACGATTTTGACCCTTGCTACAATGCTCTAATGCGTTAATACGGAAGTATTTTCTGTGGCCAAGGGAATACCTTTTCTTAGAGTTGATACGAACTTACACTGAATGTTCGCTGGACGGACAGATCAGTTGATGGCAATTTAATTCTGCGACAGTTAGTCAAGTCAAGTCTGCTTTATTGTCAATTCTTCCACATGTACGGTTATTACTGTCAGCCGATATAAATAATTGTAAATTAATCATAATTAATCGTAATTATTTATATACAATTCCCTTTTGAGCTTATAAATTGTTACAATATATAAATACTATATATATATATATATAATTTTTTTAAATAGTTTTTTTACTCTTTAGTTTACAACAACCAACTCCTGAGTCCTACCTGAGTTATCATAGGCTACATTTCCACTGTTGGCTGTTGGTTTCTGTGCCGGATTGTGCATTCATGAGACTCTATTAGTGTCACAGTTCACTCCGACTCACCTAGGAAAAGAACATAAGAAAAAGCACAGAAGTTGCTTGACATCTGGATTAATAAAAACACGACAACACCTTGACATTCCAAAAAAGTATCTATGAGCTTATAGTTAAATATCTCAGGACTGGAACTCTGGTTTTCAGAATGAGAGTTGACAGACATGAACACGATGATTCTTGTTGCGATGAACACAAGAGACATTCACCTCAGAGAAAGTACATCGATTTTATTTTGTCACGTTTTTATTAATCTTGCAACTTTTTCTTTGTCATTTTCTGGTTGAAATACAGTGCTAATAGATTCTCATGACAATGGTTAAGGTCAGGATTTTTGTTAAATAATACATTCAATTTCAGTTTGTTTTACACTAAAACACTTGGAATATAAAGGCCTTCTGAAGCAAACTGATGTGTTTGTCTAAAGAAAAATATCCAATTTAATAAACAGTAATCTCTAGTTTCCGCTAACTGTCCCACACATTTTAACGAGAAAGTGGCATTTCAGTGGATGACGTAGGATGTATATGTAGCATAAACTCCGGTGAGATTATGAGCCTGATCTCATGTCGAAAATGTACCTGTGGGAACGTTTTTGCAAGATGCGAAATACGTAGTGCCATGTATGTTTCGTGACATATTCGATGTGAAATGTCCATTGAGTGGCACTAAAAGAGTGTCCGTTTTTTCCTCCGGAAAAAATGAATGGTGCGTTTTATGTGATGTTGGTTTTGTATGTGTCACCGCAGTTTCGATTTGAAATGTCCATTGAGTGGTGCTATAGCTCTAATGCTCCGTGACGTTGTAAAATAACGCACCATCTGCACTACACCTAAACCTAATGTGATGTAAAAACTCAATCGCAAGCATGCCATTTTAACTTGTTTTTAAATCTTTCATCTTTAAGCTTTTTCATCGTGAGTCATGTTTTTCAAAGGATTCGCACCCAAGAATTCCGCATCCTAAGTCCAATTCCATGCCGGCTGAGCTACCGAGCAAGCTTATTACATCCAGAAAGTGAAACATATGGAGCTGTAATCATAACTGTGTAAGAAAACGATTACAAGTGTTCGCTGTTTTACCACCTCTAGTGTTCATTTGCGTTGGAAACTGCAGTGATATGTACTTATTGGTACGTATTTCGCATTTTGCGAAAAAGTTCCCACAAGTACATTTTCGTTTTGAGACCAGGTTGGAGAATATGCTAGTCTTTTCATTTTTTTTGTGAACTATCCCTTTAATAGAGCAGAAAACATGCTAAACATAACTAGGTTCTCATTTACAAATAAAAGTTGAGCAAATTACTTATTTATTTCCTAGAGACAGCTGGGCTTAGCGGTGCTGTCTGTTATTATCAGCACCTATGGCAGCTTCTAGGTTACACTAAATGAGGGTCGAAGGTAAAGCGCTCACTGAGAAAGTTGTTTATATTTCCAAATTAAAAGTGGCGGCTCCACACATTCTGATATGCCCTGGGTCCTTCAGCTTCCGTTTCTGGAATAAATGAGTCGCCTGACTCTCTCTCTCTCTCTCACTCACTTGGTTTTACTGTCGACCTGCTTCACGTTTTAGCAGCTGATCCCTCTCATACTCTCGCTCTGAACGGTAGGGCTGCTCTTGCTCTTTGGTAGCGGAAGTGCGGGCGCAGGGGAGGGTCACGAGAGGAAATCTAGCGACTGGCACGGCAGCGTGTGTCTAAGCTGGTCTCGCCCTTCAGAGCACATTGGGGTTTCATCGAACGCTCCTTATTGTGCATTCTACAACTACAGCTCCCAGCGAAGCCGTTGGCTCATTAAACATTCATAAAGCGAAATCTGTTTTGCCCTTCTTTTCCTAAACACCGGCCCGGCTTCAAAGAGAAAGTGTGAAGGAGATCTTTCTATATTTATAAGTCCTTATACAAATCCCCCTTCTGCTTGAGCAGTGGAGATATGAACCATATGGGGCCAGTAGGACTTTTGCTCTGACGAAGACCCTTGGTGCACATTAAAATTTTAAATGGAATCAGGCATCTGTGTCTTATTCCCGACCAGATTTCCAGGCAAAGGCTTCAGTCTCCACTCGCCGCCTGTCATTCTAAATTGCTCCCAACAGCAGCGGACTGGCACACCAAACATGTGTAAGTAGGCACAACAACATGTTGGAAATGTATGAAAATTACTTAGCTCTAAACCCGGAATGTGCGTTTGTAGACAAGCGAGAGCAACACGGAGTGAAAATATAGATCAAAATACATCTCAAACAGGACAAGACAAGGAACAACTTGTTATTAAAGAGTGTTGTTAGGGCAAATACATAAAAAAATTATGAAAATGAGCAGTGCTGCACAATATAATATGACATGCTGCTATGGATCATGGAGTGTGCATCTGCAGACATATTTTTTTGAATTCAAAACTTTTCTACTATTTATGAAACGTTCAAACATATTCAAATATATTTTGCAGATCAGTCTGTATTACCAGCTATGTGCCAGCTAATGGTATTTTGCCTGTCACTAGTAAGAGCTGTACAATGATTACTACTATTGCATTTATAATCCTTTTTTCTTTTGTGATTTTTACACAGTTATGTGTCATTAGTGGCAGCCCCTGCAACACCAAGGTCATAAGTTTGATTCCAGACAATGCAAGTACAGAAAAATGTTTATCTTGAATTTAAGTAATTTTGTATGTCAAATGCATTGTAGGCCTAAATTTCGTAGTTTTACTAAAATGAACAAAAATCGTCTCAGGTTACACATGTAACCATGGGTCCCCGAAGGGAACGAGATGCTGCGTCTGAAAAAGTTTTGGGAACGCCTTCAGCGTGACCGTGCTCTGAATCACATGTGCAATCAGTCCAATTGAGGGGCGAGGCGTCACGGACGGTGTGACGTCACGACCAGGAAGCTTAAAAGCACGTGCGGTGGAGCCGGCGTCAGCCTCTAGGAATGAAGCAAGCGCTGGCAGGGATGCCGGAAGTGTGGCCTCGAGACGCAGCGTCTCGTTACCTTTGGGAAACCATGGTTACATGCATAACCTGAGACATTATTTAACTGCGTCCAAAAACGCTTTGGGAACGAGATACCCATGCCGCCAGACTGACAAGTCCCTGCCTAGTGTGTACTAGGATGAGAGAACAGAAGAGCCTGGAGTGGCTCGCATGTCGAGGTCATAGAATCTCACGAAAGTGAGGGGCGTGGACCACCCAGCTGCGTTGCAGATGTCCTGCATCAACACACATGCTAAAAAGGCCTTGGAGGCCCCCACACCTCGTGTTGAGTGAGCTCTGGCTCCCATCGGCGAGGGGAGCTGAGAGGACTCATAGGCAGTGTTAATGTCTAAAACTAGCCAAAACACCTAAGAAAAAAAATTAAACAATGAAATACTCTGATATAAAATACTCAACAGAATAATAATATAATATAATATAATATATATTTATAAACCTTAAGGGTCAATCAATCAGAGAAATCTAAATTTAATCCAATAGCATCACAGCTGAAATAAATAATAATTTTTTTATTAAATTTGCATGTTACTTTAGTTCACTTACACCTGGAAATGATATAGTTTTATGCTGATCTTGTACAAAACTCCACTTAAAACCTAGGGCACCCCAAACTTTTGGAGGGCAAAAAGTATATACTGAACTTTTATGTATAGGTTTTCAAAGCTACAGCCAAACATCCTGAAGGCATTCAATGCATATTTGTGAAGCAATAGTAGCATCTGTGTTCCAGTTCACAACCTTCCCTATACCCTATACAGAGACCTCCGAAGAGGTCGTCCTCAGAAGTCCTGGGCCACACGCGTCAGGACCTCTTCGCCAAGGACCTTCTAGCTTGGATGATGGACCGCAGGTCCGTTCTAGGCTTAGCAGTCCCCGGGCCTCCTGGTACCTGTCGACGACTAAGTTGATGAACAGGCCAGAAGGCGCAAGCGGGGCGTCTATGAGGCAGACCCGATCTTTATCCCTCATGTCTGAGAGGGTCAGCCACAGATGCCTCTCCGCTGCCACCATAGCTGCCATGGAGCGCCCAATGGCACAGGCGGTCTCCTTGGTGGCGCGGAGAGCTAAATCAGCGGTCCTTCTAAGTTCAGAAATATGTTCTGACCAAGCAGTTCGGCTTGGTACGTCTGTAACACAGACATTGCGTGCAGACACGCACCAGCCTGACCTGCTGCTGCATAACCTTTGCTCACCAACGCAGATGTAGTGCGTAGCGGTTTGGTGGGCAAAGCCGGAGCCTTCAGAGACGATGCTATTCCGGGCGACAGATAGCTCGCGAGCGTCTGTTCGACCCGTGGCATTGCTCTGTAGCCACGTTCACTCAATCAACCCACATTACCATAGTAATCAGACGCAGGGAGGAAGAGGCGGGCCAAGAATGGCTTGGCCCACGATCTCGACACCTCAGTGTGGAGATCGGGGAAAAACGGGAGGCTCCGGTGTGGAGGTGGTGGCCTTGCTCGCAGAAAGCGTTCATCTAACCTGCTGCTCTGCGGCTCAGATTTTTTCTCGGTGGGCCAGTCGATGTCTAACTTTGCAACTGCTCGAGTGACCACCTCCAACAGCTCCTCATACTGGGGCGATTGAGGAGGCGAATACTCATCAACGCTCACCACATCAACCTCCTCAGAGGAAGAGAGATGAAGCATCGAGCCCTCACCCGTGACGCCTCGCCCTTCCATTGGATTGATTGCACATGTGATTCAGTTGTCTGGGTACTGGAGACCATCTTCTAAGGAGACCAATCTAAAACTAGCCAAAACACCTAATAAAAAAAATTCAACAATGAAATACTCTGATATAAAATACTCAACAGAATAATAATATAATATAATATAATATATATTTAAAAACCTTAAGGGTCAATCAATTAGAGAAAACTAAATTTAATTCAATAGCATCACAGCTGAAATAAATAATAATTTTTTCACTTACACCTGGAAATGATATAGTTTTATGCTGATCTTGTACAAAACTCCACTTAAAACCTAGGGCACCCCAAACTTTTGGAGGGCATAAAGTATGTACTGAACTTTTATGTATAGGTTTTTAAAGCTACAGCCAAACATCCTGAAGGCATTTGTAAATTCTGTATGTAAGCAATAGTAGCATCTGTGTTCCAGTTCACAACCTTCCCTATACCCTCTAACAAGACATACATACTTACAGATATAGAAAGAATAATGTACATGCACAGTAATACATCAACAGAGTTTTCTGTATGTCATAATTCAAAAGCTTATATTTTCAACAAGTGCTCTTTCTTTTTGAAAAAGACACAGCAGTGCACCTGACACATTCTGAAGCATCTATACTTCTATTATCCTTAGACCAATAACCTTCTCTTTTTTATTTCTGCCATCAATCTATATTCGGAAGCCAGTCATTCTCATCTAGGGAGCATTCAGGGTTGTGTGGCAATTTCCTCTTAGAATAGAGTGAGATGAGAGAAAGACAAATGTAGATCTAAAGTGCTGCATTATAACACAATATATCATTGCACAGTCTGAATATTCGACCTTAATTTATGAAGTTTAGACCCACAGTCTCAAGGTTGGCTCCATGTGAACCAAAGTGCAGGTAGAAGACAGACACTCGCAAACTATAATCATGTTAATGCACATTACATTTAACAGTGCAGATAAACCCGCAGGTGGGTGGTTAGAGTGTGAATGTTGGCATATGGTTTGCCATGATATACTTTATCTAAAACAGCATTAAGCTAATTCTTTTATTATGCATGCTGGTTTTATGAACACATCTTAAAAATGACCATTTAACGTCACTTCATAATGAGCTAGTGAAGGCAAAAATTTGAATAAAATTATGCAAAACTAAGTGATCAGTTATGGACTAAAGACGTGTCAGTGTGCATGCTGTGTACATCATATACCAACATATACAGCTATGTGACAGATTGTGCATGCATTTACTGAATATATTATTTTTCGCATATTAATTTTAAGGCAAGAAAAGAAAAATGTAGCTCAAAAAACTTATACTTGTTGACGAACTGTCAATGCATAAAACTGTGTAAATTAATTTTGGGCAACATTTGACTGCATCCTACGTTTATTGCATTGTGTGCCAAAACCAATTTATTGCTTGAAAAACATATTTCTTGTAGAATTTTCAGTGAATATAACCATGTCTATTATTTTTTATATAAATATAACAGACAATATTTTCTAAATATAAAATACTGTATTTTCCCCAAATGGTAAATTAATTGTGTTTCCTTTCTTTGTAATTAGTGAAATTTACTGGCAATTTCTGAGTGAAAATTGTTTAAAAAAAATATATATATTTTTATAATATAATATATGATATAATATAATATACTAATGAAAACATTTAATAATATAATTTTACTGTCTATATTATTTCTTCTTTCATAGAATACATCTTAATAAAAGTGGCACAGCTTACCCCACTCTTTCCTATATATCTTCCTGTACAGAGTATATTCATATGAGAGTTAACCTAAAAAATAAAAGAAAAAGTCCACGGACACATTATACATCAGCTACCCAGGTGCAATTGCTTCAAATAGTTCAGGGTCATGTTTGTGTGCGGTTTGTGTTGAACCTCTGCTAGTCTTTGTACAAACCCCAGGGAAGAGAGGAGGCTTAATCATTTATGGACCCCCACGGAGGACACCAAGTCTGACTTCTTCGCATCACGCCATCCTAGAATTGGAACAGCGGTATGCAGAGAAATCCTGAAACATGAAATCCTAGTCAGCTCAGAAGAAGATACTGTAGCTGGGGAAAGGGTTGAGAGGATACTGGACAAAAAAATTAGTTCTGTTTGCCCATTTACTCTCATGAGTAGCTTTTTATGTTGTTTAAATGGCTTTTCTTAATTAGACCTGTATGAATGTCATCATACTGACCGAAAACTATGCACCTGACATCTGGATACACCTGCTATTGTATCCCACACCTCCCCATCCCCTGAAGCACTTTGAAAAGATGAAACTACACAGTCATGTGGTTGTGCTGCTGGTTTGCGTCTCCCAGAACTGTGCTTCACAGTGTCAGGATAACTCCTGCATACTAAGCACTCAAAACAAAGAGCTGTCAAGCCTTCAAGACAGACTTTGCCTGAAATCCAAAACAGCAATACAGCACAAATGAGACGAGAGAGCTGATTTTTCTTGCCATAACTTTAGTGTGTGTGTGTGTGACTGTGAAAGAGGGAAAGAGGGAGAATCGGTGGGAAGACACTGAGAAATAGAAATAGAGATACAAAGAGAAACAGTCAATGATAGTTTCAAAAGGCAGCATTCCAGCAGCGCCTTGTTTAGGTTTAGTAAACTAGGGGCAAGCTAGTAGATCAATGCCATTTAGAGGCAGCTGTTTGGAGGGACAGCGGAAATAGAGTAGCTGGTGCAAAGTGTCTAATTCATTACCGAACAATAATGCATATGCCAGCGCTGGATGCCGTCGCCACCTGCCCACAGAAACTGAACCGCGAGAGGCAAACGAAAATGACACTCGCAAATCTCAACTAAACCGTGACTAAGACAATGAGAGAAAGAAAGAGAGAGACTTCCGCCCCAAATTCCTGCTGGATTTGTATCTGTTCTGATAGCTCTGAGTGTAGGCAGACACCATCCAGGCACAGTCAGGAATTAAGGTCTTAGCTGAGGGCTCTGTTGTCCTTCCTTTTCTGTGACAGTTTCAGCCGAAGAGATTACGGCTCTGTCTCCTTGGACAGAGTCTATTAAATACACAGCACTCTGGTGCCCCAAGAATTCATTTCCAAATCATATCAACCGCACTCAATCCAAAAATTACACTCTGTGTAATTAAATCTGACTAATTAAAGAGCAGGAAAAAGTCTGATCCCATGACACTTGCTTAAATAAGAATATTTATGAGAGGTAGAAAGATGGAACCAGAGATAAAATAATAAAGAGAACGATAGAACGTTAGATAGAATAGAATGTTGATAGCTAGAACACTGGGCAGAAATATTATCTGAATTATAAATAAAACGTCAGTATAGACAGAATGCTAGATGACCTGACCTTATAGAATGACAGGTAGAAGGAAAGACAGCTAGAACCATAGAAATATACAAGATACAGATGGAGAGAGCTAAAGAACTGTAGATAAGAACAAGAGACAGAACCATATAGAACGATGGAACCATAGAAAAAAAACATAGACAGAACAATAGTTAGAATGATTTATAGAACCACAGATGCAACCTTAGAAATAACCATAGATGGAATAGCAGAACAATACTGTAGTTAGAATAATAGATGCATCCATAGAAACATAGAAAGAACAATAGTTAGAATGGTTGATGGAACCATAGAAGGAACCATAGAAAGAACCATAGATAGAACAGCAGAACAATAGTTAAAATGATACATGGAACCATAGATGGAACTATAGCAAGAACAGCAGAACAATAGTTAGAATGATAGGTGGAACTATAGATGGAATCATAGAAAAAACCATAGATAGAATAGCAGAACAATAGTTAGCATGATAGAAAGAACCATAGATGGAATCATGTATAGAACAGCAGAAAAACAGTTAGAATGATAGATAGAACCATAGAAAGAACAATAGTTAGAATGATAGATAGATGGACCCATGGAAGACCACAGATAGAACAGCAGAACAACAGTTAGAAAGATAGATATCTGGTTCTATTGGAACCATAGAGAGAATGGTAGAGCAACGAATAGAACAATAGATAGAATTGAAGATAGAACCATAGATGGCACCATAAAAAGAACCATGCACACAGCAGATGGAACCATTGGTAGATAGAATGACAGAATGACAGAACCAAAGAATAATATAACAACAGATAGAACCAAAGATAGAATGGCATAACCATAGATGGAAAATTTGTTAGAATAATAGGTAGAACCATAGACAAACAGAAAAATAGAACCATATTAGATAGAATGATAAAACCACATACAACCATAGACAGAACTGCAGAAACATGGATGGATGAATGGTTTGAACTGTAGATGTATAGAACCATAGACAGAATGCAAGAGCAAGATCAGTTTTTACATGGATAAATCTGGTTATTAAATGAGGAGGTAGGAATTGCAGCACACACACACACACACTTGTTTCGCTATCCTTGTGGGGACTCTCATAGGCGTAATGGTTTTGCTACTGTACAGACCGTATATTCTATTGCCCTACACCAACCCTACACCTAAACTTAGCCCTCACATGAGACTGTTTGCATTTTTAGATTTTCAAAAAACTTCATTCTTGAAGCTTGTTTACCCATGGGGACCTCAATTTAGGTCCCCTCCGTGACACAAGTCCCCATGAGTCTGTGTGTATTCAGGTTTAAGTCCCCACCGGTATATAAAAACAAAAACACACACACACGCACACACACACACACACACACACACACACACACACACACAGGCATCAAAAGTGTTACAGCCGCAGCAGCATCTGCTCCTCCTCTGCCTGTGGTTATGCTCCCGACACTGCAACTTTTTATAGGATTGTTATGCTTGCAGGCACACAAGCTTGATTAGTTTGAAATGAATGCAAATTAATTAATTATCATATTAAGACAAAACAAGATTGAAAGTCAATTTTATGGCCCCAGGAGTTCAAAAGGAATTGACAGCCTTGTCAACACAGGAAGGGAAAGCAGATGAACAGGTGAGCAGCCGTGTTTGTTCTTTAGTAACTCATCTCATCCCTCCTCAAAAGCAAATCGAGTGACATTTCGCTGAACTTTGAACAGTAATGGCCACTGTGTACTGATGAATGTCACACAGACTGCCCATGGCATTTAGCCACTGTCTGTTAGTGCTTAGCTGTTCTTAGACCTTAATTTCTCTCCTTAAAACGGCCTGTTCAGTGATCCATCACAAAAAGTGTTACTTTTCTCTATGGAAGCTGTTTCTGCCACACACACAAAAAAAGAGTTAAAAAGTGAGTTCAAATGTTGAAAGTACATACAGTATATATATATATATAGTTACTTTCAATATTTTAACACACAACTCTGACTTTGATTCCTCTCAATCTTTAGTTTAAAAAACAATAAATTCTTGTAATTTCAAGTTTCAATCTTACAATTCTGAGTTCATATATCTTGCTATTCTGACTTGTTTTCTCAGAATTTTGAGTTTAAATCTCCCCTTTTCCCCGCCATTAAATAATAAAAACAATGCAGTAATAAACTTTTGTCTCACAATTCTGACTTTAAATGTTCTCTCCAAAGTTGATATATCTACTTCATTTATTTTACATATTTCAGATCAGACTTCCCATTGCAATGAAGGAAGTTTCATTAGATATCCTCTCTGAATAAGAGTGCAGAAAGCAGCTCAGCTAATTCAAAGGATAGTGAGCGCTTCACCATCTGAGGTAATGCTTAATATAGCAGCTTCATTTGAATGTAGATAACCGACCGTTGTTGAGCATGGCTCCTCTTGCTTACTGTCACCATGTTTAACAAAGCCAGTGTTGAAATGTCAATGAGGAAAGCCCAGTTTGTTGACATTTTACTATTCTTTAAATTAGCACTCCAGGCATATGAAATACATCAATTGACTGATTCAAATCAGATTCTAAATGACCTCCCATTAAAATGTTTTTTGCACATTAAATGTTAGTGACCCTTATAATTGGAAATATGAATTGTTTTTTATTAGAGAATCAACCAATCCGTAAAACACATAATTCTAGTCAACATTATCTTCCAGTTATTAGGAGTGTGACAGTCAACTGGTGAACAGTATTTTTACAGATGCAGTCAAAGCATGCGTGCTACTGACTTGCAGACTATTAAAATGCCATTCTGATCTTATATATAACCAAAATGTATGGTGATCAATAAAGAGAAAAATTATAATAATACTTGAAATATATATGTGTATAAATGTGGCTATTATTATTATTATTGTAATATATTTCTAAAATAATAATAATACTTAATAATTTTACTGCCACTTAAAACTGTATTTCATTATTAATAATATTAAATAACAATAATAATAATAATAATAATTTTTAAATAATTTATTATTGATTAATACATATTATTTATTTATTATTTATTATTATTTATAATAATATTTTTTTTTCATTTTTTCACACACATTTATTAAACATTGTGTGCATATATATATATATATATATATATATATATATATATAAACACTGTATAATGTTGCATATTGCATAGTATGTGAAAAAAAATAGCATGATGCTCGTCAATGCTAAGCATTTGATATTTAATAATATGTCTTTCAATCAAGATGCACGGTCGTTCACAAGTATCTGTTTACAGACAGGGATATGCACTTGTGCAAAGTGGATTATAATATCTGTTTGAGATGTTAAGTTGTGTCTGTAATGGTTGTCTGAGAGATAATAAGACACTGTTTTTATCCACCTATGTGTGTTTAGCATCTCCGAAGAATAATGAATCACAGCGCACACACAAACACCCTTTCACAGAGGGCTATTAATTTGGCTAAAGGACCTCATTACACGGGTGACTAGGTCATCGAGTTTCTCTTCTTCTATTGGTGGAGAATGAAGACGGGGGAAGCTAATCGCTTTTTCTCCCTCACTCTCATATCAGGAATTTGACACATTGTACTCCATGACCCCAACCACAACTTTCCTTTTATAGTTTCCTCTAAATTGAATTCAAAGCACTTCGCTGTCCACACTAAACAAACAAAACATGCCCGAAAGCTGAACGAGGCCAGCCTTTGGCTATTAACACACCCCTGCAAAGATGTGCTGGTCCAAAACAGCAATACATCTCCACTCTCTGCTAATACATCAACATCACTGTTTGGAACATCTAAAACTCACCTTCACACAAACCCAATGTAACTTTTCAAACAAACATTTAAATGGATTTAGTAGAAACTTTTTACCCCAGTGAATATTTCTCAGGGTAGGTTTGTTTTCAAGTCTCTGCACTGTATATGCACATAGCTTAAAGTCTTTAAACCATTATTGCTTAAGATAAAACATCCACCGCCATTCGAAAATTTGGGAACGGTACATTTCTTTTTTAATTATTAATAAATCAATACTTTTATTCAGCAAGGATGCATTGCCATCACATAAATAAATTACATTTTGAAACAGTTCTTCTAAAAGGTAATAAAAATAATAATAATAACAATATATATATAGCAATCCTGGAACTGACGTGGTGTGTGTGTGCGCATGCGTGTGTACTCCTGCGCGATAACTTCAAATGTTTCCTTATACCAACAGAATCAACTTTAAACACTTATTGTCTTATAAGGCATCACTGTATAAAGGTATGCTTTTATTTGTGTACACTCACAATGAAAACAAAAAAAAAATAAAACAAATAGGATGTTGCATTCTGCCATTTGAGTTTCCTTTCTGTGAACAAACTAAGTGTGTCACAAAAATGAACTGAAACTCAGCATAGGCTATGTTGCGTGTCGCACTGTTTTTTTCCCTTGTATATCTGTAAACTAAATCAAATATATTTCAAGAATGTATTCATTGTATGTATATGTACTGCAGATTTTATATATATAACATAATGTAATAATATTTAGTATTTTCACATCTAGGTGGAAAAATAGTAATTTGTACTACTGTCTGTTCAAAATAAATGAAAAAGAAACTGAGCATAGTTGATTTTTTTTTCCTGTTGTACCTAAATCGTATTAAACCATGACCCCCGAACCGAGGTACGTACCGAACCGTAACATCTGTGTACTGTGCCACCCCTAATACACTGAACAAAATTATAAACGCAACACTTTTGTTTTTGCCCCAATTTTTCATGAGCTGAACTCAAAGATCTAAGACTTTTTCTATATACACAAAAGGCCTATTTCTCTCAAATATTGTTCACAAAGCTGTCTAAATCTGTGTTAGTGAGCACTTCTCCTTTGCTGAGATAATCCATCCACCTCACAGGTTTGACATATCAACATGCTGATTAGACACCATGATTATTGGACAGGTGTGCCTTAGGATGGACACAAAAAAAGACCACTCTAAAATGTGTAGTTTTATCACACACCACAACACACAGCACAATGCCACAGATACCGCAAGTTTCGAGGGAGCATGCAATCATCGTGTGGGTGAGCGGTTTGCTGATGTCAACATTGTGGATCGAGTGGCACATGGTGGCGGTGGGGTTATGGTATGGGCAGGCGTATATTATGGACAATGAACACAGGTGCATTTAATTGATGGCATTTTGAATGCACAGAGATACCATGACAAGATCCTGAGCCTGTTGTGCCATTCATCCACGACCATCACCTCATGTTGCAGCATGATAATGCACGGCCCCATATTGCAAGGATCTGTACACAATTCCTGGAAGCTGAAAACATCCCAGTTCTTGCATGGCCAGCATACTCACCGTACATGTCACCCATTGAACATGTTTGGGATGCTCTGGATCGGCGTAAACGACAGCATGTTGCAGTACCTGCCAATATCCAGCAACTTCGCATAGCCATTGAAGAGGAGTGGACAACCTGATCAACTCTATGCGAAGGAGATGTGTTGCACTGCATGAGGAAAATGGTGGTCACACCAGATACTGACTGGTTGTCGGACACCCCCCCCCCCCCCCCCAATACAGTAAAACTGCACATTTTAGAGTGGCCTTTTATTGTGGCCAGCCTAAGGCACATCTGTGCAATAATCATGCTGTCTAATCAGCATGTTGATATGCCACACCTGTGAGGTGGATGGATTATCTCTGCAAAGGAGAAGTGCTCATTAACACAGATTTAGACAGATTTGTGAACAATATTTGAGAGAAATAGGCCTTTTGTGTACATAGTTCAGCTCATGAAAAATGGGGGCAAAAACAAAAGTGTTGCGTTTATAATTTTGTTCAGTGTACATACAGTATACACTGTACATACACACACACACACACACATATAAAATGTCACACTATATTGGGGTAAGTTATCACAATCAGAACCTACTAAATATCATATTAAAGGTTCATTACAATCTAATTTGTAAAATAATTGATATACAAAGCACTTAGCAGTAGAAATATATTAAAAATATCACACTGTTGATTTGGCCAATAAATATGGCCAATAATAACATTAATAACAAAAAAAAAAAAAACAGCCCAACATACAGCATATGAAAAAAAACCCCTGCATGCTTTCATTACAATCCTTTTATAATAAAAGCTAGTAAAATTCACAAGCATTATTTATAATTTAAGACAAAACATCTGCAAGAGAAATCACACATTTGAGCTATTGAATGTCTGATTACAGACCTAATGACTTTCCTATGAAACAACTATTGCCCAAACTGATCTTCGCAATGAGACAGAATGGTGTTTTGTGGCTATATGATGCAAACATGATGTACAACCTTCAAAGACACTGCAAAATAACATATTATTAGATAAGATCATAACATGGACAAAAAGGACTACGGACTATTAAAAATAAGGACAAAAGAGGAACCAAGTTGTCATGTTGTTCCTCAGCAGCGATGAGGGCTTGCATTTGCAAAGAAGGCTACATATCTCTGAGCCAGTGTGTCTATATTTGGCTTGTACTGCAAAATGTTTACTTGCATGAGTTAAAATCAAAAGTAAATATTTAGGGCTTTCAGAGCCTTGGAGGCTTTAGGTCCTTAGAGAGAAAATTTAAGAATAACTGTCTGCTTTTGTAAACATTCTGTTCTGTTCTTCTCGGCTGGCCGACCCATTGTGTAATCACAGTCTACAATGCCCCAAAACAACAACGGTGGGTGTAATTTTTATATTTTCTTTAAAAATATATATATTCTTTCAATATACAGCTCAGAATGTTTGGGACATTCTGTATTATCTGATGAAATTCATGGGCAAGAATACAGTACGTGTAAAGATGAGATGTCAGTGAGACAAAGCAGTTATTGACTTCTTGTGTTTACTAAGGCCAGGCTGTGAATGCCGTCAGCTGGATTGTGTGTCAAAACAAAGACAAATGCTGACTGGACTGTCTCAGCTGTTATATTTATGGAAATTGTGTTTGTGACTGTCAGTCTCCACCTGTATGATATTCAGACATCTCAACAGCACGGACAGCAAGATAGCCACGCACATCTGTATCTATTTCAGAGTTTTTATTACACAGATAAGCACACTGACACAAATATATCAGTGCGGCATAGAATTCTTCTGTGAACCAAATACAAATATCACAGGCTGTCCACTGTCTCCTTCATCCCTTGCAAAAGCAGATGTTGTATATTTGTTTTACATTTCATTTTCATAAGAAATATAAAACTAAAATTGAAATTAACATCAATATTTTGAAGAAAATGTGTTAGACAATAATAATTATTCCTTCCTGCCCTTTTAAGACATAACAAAATAGAATGTAAGGCCAAATAACAGCTGTGCTCATATTAGAAATTGGAACAGCAGCACATTTCACCGTGTGATATTGATTTTACCCAAAAGTTCAATAAACAAGAAGTTAATGAGAAACTTAGATTTCAGAGGCAATATTTCCAGTTAACCTGTCTATTTTGGGTTTGTCAATGAAAGTAGGTCCAATCTAAGCCACAGCAGGATCACATCTCTAAGTAACAAGTTTGTAACATGACTCATTTGATTCCTCCCTGGACGAATCAGCAATTTTGAATGAATCTCTCATAAGATCAAGCCACTTGTCGCTACCTACTGGTGTAACTATATAACGTCATTTTGAAAAAAGTTGAGAAAAAGAAGTAATAATATGTATGTATACAGTATATGAGCTGAGCTGTTATTAAACCCAAACTTATACCGAGATAATATTGCAAGTTTTATGACGAATTTGTACTGATGATCATGAGAGTTTCAACTATTTTCTTGAAACAGCCAGCTGACTTGCGTTTCTGAATAACACAGTCTGTCCAATCAAAACGTAACCCGTTCAATCCAGAACTTGCAGTAACCGCTGTTCACCCTAGTGCTCATTTGATCTTACACAGCTCTTTTTGTTCTTGACAGAACACACTGCAATGATCCACGGCTTCAGATCTAGAAGTGGGTCAGTACTCAGGGGGTCATTGATTCAATAACCAGCCGTAGTGAACTGATATCATCAAGCGCTCTCAACATCAATGTGCCCTTGAGTGAGGCGCTTTACCACTGTTTGCTCTAAGGTCACCATTGTACATAGTTCTAAGCACTAACTAAAGGTTAACAAGCACATCATTGTTACTGTGGCCCATGACAATGTACTAAATGCATTAATATATTTTACGTTTCTAAATGTAAATAAAATAAGTAGCCACTTATTTTCAGAATGGAAAAAAACTGAGTTGGACTACTGAGTAGGGTGTAGGGTGGTCAGTTGTCCGGTTTTAGGTCAGACAGTCCTGTTTTGATATCATGTCTGCAGGCTTAAGTCAGACACTTATTCGTATTTCTTTTAAGATTGCTATTTTATACTTGATAGTTTAGACAGAGAAAGCAAAAAAAAAAAAACAGAAAAGAAAAGAAAAGAAAAAAATCTTATGCCTTGATGATCTTTTGCTTACCAGTTGTTTATCAGTATCTGCTATTAAGTGTAATTTTTCCTTTTGCATGCAATGGTGTGATTCACTAGCTAAGATAAAGAGAGAGAGAGAGAGAGAGAGAGAGAGAGAGAGAGAACCATAGTGAGAGTGATAAAATAAAATACAAAAAAAGTAATGAATTTATCATGAATTTATGTGGCCATGATAATCCTGCAGCAAAAAAAAAAAAAAACTCATATCGTGACAGCCCTATTTTATAAAATGGTATACAATAAATAATAATAATAAATATTCACGTTATATTAAGTGACGTACATTTTAGACACAATATTGTCAATAAACCATTGCATCTCTGATCAACAGAGTGGTGTTTCGTTCCTGAATGATTCTTTTTGAAAGACAACTGCTAAATTCGAAGATTGCATACTAGTATACTATTTTTTACATTGTTATGGCAGAAATAGTAAAAGTATTATACTAGTGCATGGTTCCAAAATCAGCAAGTATTTCACTGAATCCTCCAAAGTGTCCTTCTTTTTTGTGCTATAGAAATGGGCACCCTATGTCCTCTCTTTCCCAGAAATGTCCTGGCTGGGATTTCAAAATTGCCTGAAATGTCTGGGTTTTGGCTTTGTTTTACTCCTGTTTTCATAATTGCTGAAGGTAATGACCAAAAAGTAATTTGACCAATAGCATGCAGCTAATGTACATAATCAACCAATCGTGGTATGCAAGGACACAGGATCTACAGAGAATGGCCAAAGCACTGCAGAAACATAATATATGAGGACTGTAGAGAGCATATCAATAGGAAAGCAAAGCCAAAACCCAGAAATCTTAATACATTTAGAAAATCTGGCAAGTGGATGTATGGTCACCCGACTACTGAGTGATGCATTGGTGGCAATGATAGACAGGCCTTAAGCCTGAATGTGTGTCATTTGGACTGCTGAGATTGACGGCGCAACTAAACGGCAATGATTAATGCCACAGCACGACATGATCTCCTTTCTCACTAGATCTGATAGGTTTCAAAATTGCAAACGAAAGCACTGAGCATTCCCACACGCCCAAAGAATAGATGCCTTGTTTTGATTGACACCATAGAAGACATCAGAACTGAATTGTTTAATTGGTCTTATTCCTATGATTTGCAGCCATATAAATTATTTTTGATGAATAGTTAATAAGTCAACTTTTAAATCAAATAAGTGATACGATTACAATATGTAATGTGCAATGATTCAAGTAAACACGTTTCCCTTGTTTAATATGCATAGGTTGCAGACAACGAATGAGAACATTTTTAGATAGCTTTGCTAATGCATCCCAGCACTTAGCAAGGTGGGCCACCCATTCTGAGCCAGAGGGCTTGAACATGGCTCATTTTTAAAAGCAACTTAAGAAGCATACAAATTGGACCCGTAATTCAGACGGGGACAGACACTTTAGCAGTAAATTATGCATTAAAACTGCACAGGTGGCAAAAGGGAGTCGTGCAAGCAGCTGGGAATTTACGCATCACCGTCAGCAAAGATTCTCCTCGCAGCCCTCGACCACAACCAACAGATGTTTCTCCATCTTAACATTTGTCTCCCAGCTTCGTCTTAAAGCGCAAGCAACCTCTGTGTGCCTCCGACAGCTTAATCAAACAGCGGTGAGATTATGCTGAACAAGTGTTGGGGACTGGCGCCTGGATCAGACCAGGCAGCTGTTCTGTCTAATGATACGTCAGCTTTACAGCTGTCAGTCAGGGGAATGACTGCAGGTTTTGCTGCCTCATTCAGAAAGAAAATGAAGAACATACATTTTTGAGGGAAAGGGTAAATCTTCGTTCTCTAAGAAGGTACATGGTGGCTGGTGCCTTTCAAGGTTGGGGAAGCACAGAAGCTTCTACCACTAAACTACCACTAAAGCACCTTAAGTTAACCTACGAAAATCAAAACCATCATCAATGAAACCCCAAAAATTTTATTTTTGCAACCAATTTTAATTTTTTACATTGTTTCACTTTCTGTGCAGTCTGAAAATGATCAGAAAATCAGAAAATTATCTCTTGTTACGCTCTGACACACAAGGCTCTTCGTAAGAGCCTCACACCCTGAGGCAAAAGCGGATGACGTTTGAGGGCTTATTTTATGCCTTATGCCTCAAGCAGAGATAATATAGAGATGTGATTGTGTTCTTAATTTTAAGCTGCATATCCCAACGGCTGGAGTTATGACTCAGAGATGCTTTAGCTAGCCTCTTATCATGCATGCTGCGGAGACACACACACACAATATGACACACAATCTCTACGTCAGTATCAGTTTGATGCATGTTTTGCACAGACACACTATCCTGCCTGGGCCCTTCATTAACATATTAGTGTGTGCGCATGTGCTTTGTACTCCTAAAAATAACTGCATAGTTCATTGTGTTGTCATAAACTCCAGAAAAAAAGCACAATGGCAGAACCAGCATCGAACCCAACATGTCCTCAGGGCATGGACATGGAGGAAGTTGTGGTCTAATGGTTAGAGAGTTGGACTCGTAATCCAAAGGTTGTGGGTTTGAGTCTCGGGCCGGCAGGGATTGTAGGTGGGGGGAGTGAATGTCCAGCGCTCTCTCCACCCTCAATACCACGACTGAGGTGCCCTTGAGCAAGGCACCGAACCCAACCCAACTGCTCCCCGGCCGCCGCAACATAAATGGCTGCCCACTGCTCCGGGTGTGTGTTCACGGTGTGTGTGTGTGTTCACTGCTGTGTGTGTGCACGTTGGATGGGTTAAATGCAGAGCACAAATTCCGAGTATGGGTCACTTCACTTCATTTCAGAGAGAAAGCAACAAGGGCCTGAAACAAATCCTTGTGGTACTTCACTCCAAAGCTGTCCAAATTCAGCCTTCCACTGACAGCAAAAAACACTTTTACTATCGCTCAAAAGTTTATCATCAAGACATTTTTTTGTTTTTAAAAGAAACTGTTACTTCTTTTCACCAGTGTAGCGTTAAACTGGAAATACAATCGGAAATAACCATAAAGATTAACATTTTCTGAAAATTTACTCACCCTCAGGCCATGCAAGACATAGATGAGTTTGTGTTTTTCATTTGAACAGATTTGGAGAAATTTAGTATTACATCACTTGCTCACCAGTGGATCCTTTGCAGTGAATGGGTGCCGTCAAAATGAGAGTTCATACAGCTGATAAAAACATCACAATAATCCACAAAAAGTAACATTAAAAAGATTTAATGATGTAATTGTTTCTTACAAACACGCAGCCTTTTGTTTCACAAGATGTTAATTGATGGACTGGAGTTGTGTGGATTACTTGTGAGTTAT
This sequence comes from Barbus barbus, assembly GCF_936440315.1. Lineage (NCBI taxonomy): Eukaryota > Metazoa > Chordata > Actinopteri > Cypriniformes > Cyprinidae > Barbus > Barbus barbus. The sequence continues at coordinate 24,989,160 of NC_136750.1, forward strand.
TGTGATGTTTTTATCAGCTGTTTGGACTCTCATACTGATGGCACCCATTCACTGGATCCATTGGTGAGCAAGTGTTGTAATGCTACATTTCTGTTCTGATGAGGAACAAACTCTTCTACATCTAAGACGGCCTGAGGGTGAGTAAAATTACAGCAATTTTTCATTTTTAGCTGAACTACAGTATTATTTTAAGTTAAGTTATAAAGTGGCCAAACACAAAAAAAGCTCATTGTTCTTTTGAGAGATATTGAAGGCCTTTTAATGCAACACTGTCTTAAAACAAAAAGAGGAAATTGGAGAGGACAGAGAGATGGGGCTCAGATGCACAATAAAAAGTGGACAAGTAAATCACAGTCTCTTCACTTGTACTCAGCTGGCATTACACTAAACAGAAGCTACATCTGCAACAGTGAAGAGAATACTCAGGGATGTGGGCCTTTTAGGCAGAGTTTCAAACAAACATCTACATCTGACACAGGCAAATAAGAAGCAAAGGGGAGAATGGGCAAAAGAAGAAAGACTGGACTGTCAAACATTTAGGGTATTACAGATAGATAAATCTTTGAGGTGTTGAGCAGTTGTGGGAACAGTTTGATCGTAAGGTAAGGTCTGTGAGAGATGTCCTACAAGTCAAATCACACGATGGGAAACAGAAAGAGAAGGCATGAGATGAAACTTCACCTGAATAGCTTAATAAACTGACTAAGGTTTAAGATTTGATGAACAATCAATTCTTGGAACTTAGAAGTAGTTTTTACTGTTATTTTTATTGATTTAATTCACCCTTAGTGAACAAAAGTATCTTTCCCCCCTCACAGAACGTTCGAAAGGCAGCGTAAAAACGAAACTTTCACATCCAGGACTGAAACTCAAGTATTTTTCAATCTCAGCTGTGGGTTGTGGTCTCTGCGGATCTGCAGTTCAACATGTAAGAGATTCCGAAAACAGCATTTCAGATTCAGATTCACAGGCAGGGGATCACTCTGCCAGGTGTTCAGAAAGATAGTGCGGTGTAAAAGAGCAGACGAGATTTTGAGATTTCTGGGGGCACAGCAATAGAAAGTCTTCTCACATATCAAGCGTTCATTTACGTTTCTGGGGAAAGAGTGAAGCTGAACACTTCTCACAGTTCGGATTGGTTCACTAAAGGACATAAAGACTGATAGAGACAGTTGGACAGACACATTGATATCTCTTGATGTGGTGAAGTAAAACAACTCAACTCCATTGGCGCAAAAAATTACATTACGCACAAAATGTTTTTTCTAATCCGTTTTAGTTGGACATTTGTCTGTCACCTTGTTTTAGAATGTTCAGAGAACAAAAATAACAAAAGTTATTGCAAAATGATACAATCGAATGCTCCCATAATATTCATACCTAAGAAATCATTTTTAAAAACATCTTTAAAAAATGACATTTTGAATGTTCAGAGATCATTTAACAAATAATGTTTTCATAACTCATTGGGAACATTAGCAAAACGTGCTTAGAACATTTTGGTAAGCTGGATAACTGCATTAGTTAACATTTACTAATAAAAAAACTATTTTCAAAACTTTAAAACTTTAAACTTTAATCATTTTCAACATTTAAACTTTTTTTTTTTTTTTTCAACATTTATGATTAAATTATTAAAATCAAAAGTTGTAAAAAAAAATCATGGATCTGCACTAACGTGGACTAATAATAAATAGTTGTAACCTTAACAATAATTAATAAATTAATGTATTTTAATGAATGTAGCAGTAATTTGTTTTTATTAAAAGCACTTTATGCATTAGTTAGCATTAACTAATTGGACCTGAAGTGTTAATTTTTTTTTGTTAGAATATTATTTATATAACAATACATAATCATCAGGATTTATAGAAAAAAAAAATTCATTTGTATTTTACTGAAACACTTATTTTTTTAATGAAGCACAAGATCAAAAGGTACATTTCGCACACCCACAAATACAAATAATTTCCATTTATATTTCTTCCATTATGTGCTTTGATAGACTGTTATTGTTTGAACTCTATAAAGTCTTTGATATGTGACAGAAATGCATTTTGGGGCAAAATCCCTAAATAATAATGAATGATAAAAATTCCTTTGTTGCCAGAGAGAGAGTTTTTTAATCTTCATTTTGTCACCTCATGCTGTGCGGGGCTCAGTCAGACATTTTTTTTTCTAAACAAAGATATATTTACTTTTCCCTCTGAAATGATAATGTCTTTTTGTTCTCTGAATTACATTAAGAGAGAGAGAGTGCGATAGAGAGAGCTAGAGATGGACTGATCAATATGCTGACAAAAGAGAATTTCACTGTCCCTCATGCATTCCTCTGTGGCTCCCATATCAAGGGCCAAAAATGGACTAGCTGTCAATAACAGTCAGGCTTTTGATCTGCAGGACCCTCTCTGTCCATAAAAAAGTGTCCTTTTATTGAACAGATATGAAGGACGATGAGACAGTCATCTTTGGTAATTGCACCAGCTGTATCTAGAGATGCTTGTTTAGGGAATTAACACACAAAAAAACACACATAAATTGAATCGTGGGTAATATAAAAAATGTTGTGAAGCTGTGAAAACCTATTACAGCAGAATAAGCTGCAAGAAGCAGTTCTCACTGAAGAGGGAATCTTTTAGGGCAAATAGTCTAAAAATAGGAAAGATTTTAAGAAAGTGTGTTCTTTTGTGTTCTACATTCACATTCAGCACTCGTACCATCAGCACTGGAGCTCCTCAGGGCTGCGTTCTCTCCCCACTGCTCTTCTCCCTCTACACCAACGACTGCACCTCTAAAGACCCCTCTGTCAAGCTCCTGAAGTTCGCAGACGACACCACACTGATCGGCCTCATCCAGGGCGGTGACGAGTCTGCTTACAGACAGGAGGTTAAGGAGCTAGCTGCCTGGTGCAGTCTTAGCAACCTGGAGCTTAACACGCTCAAAACTGTGGAGATGATAGTGGACTTCAGGAGAAAACCCCCCTGCTCTCCCCCCACTCACCATCATGAACAGCACCGTCACTGCAGTGGAGTCATTCAGATTCCTGGGCACCACCATCTCCCAGGACCTGAAGTGAGATATTCACATAGACTCCATTGTCAGGAAGGCCCAGCAGAGGTTGTACTTTCTTCGCCAGCTGAGGAAGTTCAACCTGCCACAGGAGCTGCTGACACAGTTCTACTCTGCCATCACTGAATCCATCCTCTGCACTTCTATAACTGTCTGGTTCAGCTCAGCTACCAAATCTGACCTCAGAAGATTATGGAGGCTAGTCCGGACTGCTGAGCGAATCATTGGTACAACCCTCCCCACTCTCCAAGAACTGTACTTATCCAGAGTGAGCAAAAGGGCTGGTAAAATCACTCTGGACCCCTCACACCCAGCACACTCCCTCTTTGAACTGTTACCGTCTGGCCGACGCTACAGAGCTCTGAGCACCAGAACGACCAGACATAGGAACAGTTTCTTCCCTCAGTCAATCCATCTCATGAACACTCAACAATAAACGTGGAACACACAACTATAATACATTATCCATTCACCACGCTCACTAATTTTATCTTTATTTTCTCATTTCTAATTTGCACATACTTGACCTGTACATACAAAGTTGTCTATATTATATATTGTGTTTCTGCTGCTTTGTACATTGCCTTTTGGTTAATTGTTGTAATTCTTTTATTATCTTGTGTCGTGTCCTGTTGCTGTCTTTCTGTAGCACTGTGGAGCTTCTGTCACTACAACAAATTCCTTGTATGTGTAAACATACTTGGCCAATAAAGCTCATTCTGATTCTGATTCTTTTGCCCAAAAAGAGATTTACTGTGTGAGCTGAATGCAGGGATAAAAATAGTGGGCTGTGATGTCATGCATTTTACAGGGAGCTGTGAAATAAATTGATGAGACATTTTTCACAGTGGGCTTCTACCCAACTCTGATTCATGGTGCTAAACTTCCCTGCAGCTCTGCTGCGTCAGCAGAAACATCAACAGTGGTCAACATAGAAAGCTGCATAAATGCACATCGCTGACAAACAATGACAGACGCATATTGAGCGTGCATATAAACAAACATTCAAATGAGAAAATTATGCTTCACGTATATGCTCGGACAGACTATGCAATGCAATTATGGAAAAAAAAGCAGTGATTAAATCTGATTTTGTGCCACAGTTTAGTTTTAGACATCTCACATGACTGTGTTTGTATTGAGGATATCACAGCTCATTGGAGTCAGAGAGGACTCCCCGTTGGGACACTAATGGCGAAACATGTGGAAGAGTTTCTGCGATGGAGAGATTCCATGGGGGTTGGAAACTGAACCCACTGAAGATCAAGTGTGTGTGTGTATCCTAGAGATTAATCTTTAGCGTACTGATACTCACTGTATCAGACCTGAATGCTGTGCTGACATGCCGAGCCTCGATCAGTATTGGCAAGCTGTGGTTTGGAGCTTATTGCATGTAATTCAGATGTCAATCTCTGCCAAGCAGGTAGAACACACACACACGCACACAGAGAGACAGGCACACAGAGGAGTGCAATAAAAATGACACTTTATTTCTAATGCTGCAAGAATAATAACACCGTCTACAATATCCAGTACAGACATTTATTGTTTATGTATTCAGCTATATTCAGGAACTCAAAAACTGTCTTTGAAAAAATAGATTTTTTAATCTGTGCTTAGTATCTATCGACAGTGCTAGGTAGATTACTTTGCAGTTTGGTCAATTTTTCTTTATCATTTGTAGTCTGTTAGTGATCCCAAATTACATGACAAAAATTGCAATCAGTAATGTAATCCATTACATTACATATGCTAGGTAATATAATCAGATTACTTTTTTTAATTACTTTTAGATTACTTTTGACCTAACTTGTTTATCAAGTTGATTTAAACGTAATAATCTTGTACCATATTGATATAAAAATACAAAGAGAAAGACAATACATTCCATTGGTTGTATTTAACAACATGAAGTCCTGTGATAATTGAAATAAAAATTAAATGTATTCATCAGTAGTTGATGCAATTTTAAAGTGTTGAGAAAACACTTCTTTAAACTGAAGCGATATTTGTAATTCCTCTCAAATTTCTATACAATTATAGCCACCTGACCAGTGACAGATCTTTGTGTGAATTTCCACAAAACTGGAAGACTTTCTGAATGTGTCTCAGCAAAAGACTATTTTAAAAAGGAAAATTTTAAAGTTTTAATTTAAAAAATTGGTTACACTTTATTTTGATAGTCCACTTTAGACATGCTACTAACTACAAGTAACTTTGTAACTACATGTCAACTAATTCTCATGAATTTGTAACTACATGTCTACTAACTCTCAGAGTAGATTGTTAGGGTAGGTTTAGGGTTGGTAGAATAAGTTGACATATACTTGCAAAGTTTCTCATAGTCAGTATGTTGTATGTTGTGGACCCATGGAAATAAAGTGTTAGCAGATATTAAGCAGACAGTCTACTAATACTCTAATGACTGCTAGTTGACATGTAGTTGCAAAGTTATTTACTGTCAGTAGAATGTCTAAAGTGGACTATCGAAATAAAGTGTTACCAAAAAATAAAAAAATTAAAAATTTAAATAAAAAAAACAACAACAAAAAAAAAAACAATTAGGAACAATCAATAAATTGAATACATTATTGCTACTGTGTTAATAATATGTAATCATGTAATCAATGGAAATGTAACTGCAGTCTGATTACGATGCAAGCATCATGGTACTCTCGTGTCAACGTCTGAAATGGAAGAGAAGAAATAGTTTAATAAAGTTTTTGTTTTCTTTGCACACAAAAAGTATTTTTGTAGCTTCATAAAATTAAGGTTGAACCACTGATGTCACATGGACTATTTTAACATCCTTACAACCTTTCTGGGCTTTGAAAGTGGTAGTTGCGTTGATGTCTATCTATGGAGGGTCAGAAAGCTCTCAGATTTCATCAAAAATATCTTAATTTGTGTTCCGAAGATAAACAAAGGTCTTACAGGTTTGGAACGACACGAGGGTTAGGTATTAATGACAGCATTTTAATTTTGAGGTGAACTATTCCTTTCTGAATGGCTTACTTCTACATTAAAAGAAAAGAAGGTTAGAGCATTTGGTGTGATTATTGGATCTGCTCTACTGTAATGTGCATGACTGCAGAGAAAATGGGGGAATAAGTGGCAGATCCACACCACTTGCAGTCCAATTGTGCTTATGTTGCTACTTAAACAAAGGGACTGCAGCAGACAGAGAAAGGATTGTGAGGTGGAGATTTATGAGAGGTAAAGGTGGAAAAAAAGGAAGCAGGAGAGCTTGTTTGAGAGTGAACTTCAGCAGGCTGACTCTGCAGGGAGAATTGTGCTCGCAATCACAGGAAATAAGACATGAACTGCACCAGCCGATGGGGGCCAGAAGCGATGCAAAATAAGAGGGTGGATAATGATGGAGGAAAGACAAGCACATGTTATGCTACAAGTGACTTTGGTGAGAGCTGAGTATATGGGGAAAAGAAATGCGAGTGGTTGCGCAGCAGCAAAAGAAACTGCTGTGGTAGTAGATGACTAAGGAAAGCCAATGGCTTAACTGGCAGGCCATCACCAGCTGCATGAACCGTCAGTGACAAATGCCAAAAAAGAGGGAAAGGAAATGACAGTGCCGTGCCAAGTGAACAGAACTCCAACAGGTAGGAAACGAGATCTGACTGCTGTACCAAACCAGCAGTAGATAGAATAATAGATAATATTGTTGAGCACTATTGCGATATAACAGTTGAGCGGCTGTTCCCTGAGTGAAATGACTTGTGCAGATTTGCTGATGCACAGGAGAAACTGCTTTGTAATGGTATAAACCAAATGTTGATTTGATTTGGTCTATAATTGATTTGGATGGGCACACAGGCTTAGATCCCAACTGAAAAGTTTCTGCTTTATTAGATGAGTGACTTTATAGATTGAGTTTTCAAGGGGCTGTACAGCTCCTGTGATTTTTACAACAATATTGTTCCGGACTGAATGTCATATGAATATGGCTAAATATAAACTTGTTAAATATGAAATTATAAGACTTAAGGCTCAGAAAGGTTTTAAACAGAAGCTTTGGAAAATGATGTAATTAGAAACCATGTCAGAATATGAAGAGGAGGTGATATTAATTATTGCTGAACAACCTGTTGTATTGGGTTAAAAATATCAGAGTTTCTCTGAAATTATTTCAGAATTTTTTTTAGGGTGGTTCAGGTGAGGTAATGGAAGCGAGAATGTAAAAACAATCACATGCAGTTGTCAAATTGTCTAGGATAGTACAGAATTGGATTGTTTTGGTGGGTCAAAAAAGGGAAAGCTTATATCATGCCCTTCTTTTTAAACACAATGTGAGTTGTGGTGTCAGACTGTAAGTATCTTGAAAGAGAATTTTACAGTGACTAAACCAGAAATGGCATGTATATAAAATCTATACTGCACTATACCTGTTCCATACAGAGAGAGTGTGTGTGTGTGTGTGTGTGTGCATGAATGATCAAGTAGATGAGATACTCAAAAAAAGAAAGAGGGAAGGAAAATGAGAGAGAACATGCACATTGTGAATATAGAGACGATGGACTGTGCAGCTGGAAACGGAGACAGGTTACAACCATAATGAGAATCATGCAGAGAGCCGTCTGTTCACAGGATGTGCACAGGCACTTTTCACAAACAGGATACACTTGGGAGAAATATATTTTAGATAAACTGTTATTAAACATTACACAATTTAGCAAGGAAACACATCAAACATCTGCATCCCTGTACAGCATCTGTATTCAACATTTTAACCAATATCTGAAATGTTAAATGTGTAGCAAAATTTATTTTAATTGCTGAACTAATTTTAATGACCAAAAACATTAGATTTGTCTGTGTCACAAACATATGGAAGCCTGTTGCGGTCACAAAAAATATGCAACTCTTTATCTCACAATTCAGACTTTCTTGCAATTTTTTAAGTTCTTGCACACTGAGTCTGAAATTTCGTATGCATTTTTTTTTCATATTCGTCATCCTTTCCTAACAAAATGCTTGCTACAGATGCGAAAACACAGAAAATCGAATCTGATCCGATTTTTTTTTATAACAGACGAAAGTTTTGGAGGCAGTGTGTAAACGTAACTGACACAACGGTCGTATTTATTTTTTAACATGCAAAAATTTCAGACTCTAAAGACCTTTAGTTCATATCTCACAATTCTGACTTTTTCTTCTCTTTTTCTTAGAATTTAAAGAATTTAAAGGAGGATAAAAACTTAAAATTCTTTTTTTAAATTCCATGGCAGAAACAGGATTTCATACAAACCTGTTAACACAATATTTGACCTATTACAATTATTAATAATATAAACAATAACAACAACAATAATAATGTTTGTTCCTAAACTATCTAACCCCTACTGAAATGTACTTTTCTGGTATAGTTAATTATTAACACTGTCTGGTATGGAAACTGCAGTGCTGCAGTGCTGCTGACCACAAGACCCCACAATGGACAGTGAACACTGCCGCATTGATCATCGGTGCCCCTCTCCCCTCCATCCTGGACATTTTCCTTGCATGATGCTCCAGCAAGGCCTCCAGCATCGTGAAAGACCCACCCACCCCTCACACAACCTCTTAAGCTCGCTCTGTCAGATTGCTCAACAGCTTTTTTCCCCAGGCTGTGAGAGCTCTGAACTCCAATCTCCCTGTCCCCCTCTGACCCCCCACTCACCCAACTCATTAATACAGTTGACAACTTTTCCTAAGTGCAATTCTGAGTGTGCTACACACAGGTGAGTGGGCTATACGAACCACCTGTAGTAACGCACTCATCCCACTATATGCACACTAGACACTTTCTATGAACACTCCCTGCTACAAAGACTCAATAAGAAAATGTTTACTTGAGCATTGCTCTACAAAATAATGTTTACCTGAGCATTGCACTACATATGCGCTGCTTACCACAAAATCTCTCTTTACTCTGCACAACAATTTCATGTACAGTATATATGTAAAGTTCTTGTACAGTCTCAGTTTGTGTATGTCTAGGCAACTAGGTATAGTAGTTATAGTATATGTATAGTCAGATGGTTTACTTTTGTCTATAGTCAGATGCTCTATTGTTTTTTTTTTTCTTATACTTGCATTATTGTATGTTTATCTTATGTTTAACTAATATGTGGCACCGTGGTCCTGCGAGAAACGACATTTCGTTCCACTATATGTCCACACATGTAGCAGAATGACAATAAAGCTCAACTTGACTTGATTATGATTTATTTTACAACTGATGAATTTTGTAGATTTTATTTGACATTTAATTTATATTTGTGAAAATATAATTTTGTTGCCCAATTTTGGGCAACAGGGCTGTAATACTCTAACCTCTTACAAAATGAACATAGTTAATAAAAGAAAAAAGTTTGACTTGAGGTTCACAATCAACGTTATATGAAATTCTTAGGCACCATCTCTCACTGTCCGGTTGTTAAAAAGAAAAAAAAAATCCAGGCGTGATTTTTGGGGTGGTGATGGCGCAGTGGATAAGACGCATGCCTTTGGTGTGAGAGACCCGGGTTCGAATCCACTGTGAGACACCAATGTGTCCCTGAGCAAGACACTTAACCCCTAGTTGCTCCAGAGGCGTGCGACCTCTGACATATAGCAATTGTAAGTCGCTTTGGATAAAAGCGTCAGCTAAATGAATAAATGTAAATGTACCCTGTTGATGGAAAGTGCCAGCAGTATGTGAAATGCATTTTGTGCCAGGACTTGGGCGGCCAGCAGTAAAGCACGGTGACGTATCTTATCTCTACCGTCATTTCTTAGTGCTCATATTGTAAAAACAGAATCAATTCGGCACAGATGTCTTGCCCTCATCCATAACATAACCTCCCTCCCCGTCTCACAGAAGCAGGCTTACACAAAATTAATTAAACTTTCCTCAGACAGCTTGAAAAGTGCTCTTGTGTTTGTGAATTCATAAATATAAATGGACAGGGATTCTCATGTGCAGGATGGTGGAAGAAACGTTGCTGTTGTGCACTGGTTGTCGCTCAAGTGTGTAATATCTTAAGTGAATGAGTGCCAGGGGAAATATAGACTTCTGTGGAGAGTGAGAGATGCTTGGGAGAACAAGTCAACACATTAGCCTTAATATTGATTACGGCACAAGGGCAAGATGACAATTTTACACAGAGTATAGGCCAACCGAGATGTCATGAGGGAATTTAACAGCTAAATAAGACGGGTAGAGACACTCCGTTCAAGAAACCGTCAAAGCTCACTCAGAGACTTCTATATATTGCAAGATATCTTTAGATATGTATTTTACTTTCATTCAACAGAAACACATTAAACTGAACAAAAGTGACAGTAAAGACTTTTATATGTTACAAAAAATATATATTTCAAATGCTGTTCCTTCTATTCATCAAATAACCCTGACAAAAATGTGTTATGGTTTCCACAAAAAATATTGAGCAGCACCAACTCAACATATTAGAATGATTTCTGAAAGAGCATGTGACACCAATGATTGAAGTAATGGCTGCTGAAAAATCAGCTTTGCCAACCCAGGAATAAATTACATTTTAAAATACATTCAAATAAATTTATATTTATTTTAATTTGTAACAATATTTCACAATATTACTTTTTTAACTGTAGTTTTAATCAAATAAATGCAGCTTTGGTGAGCATAAGAGACTTCTTTCAAAAACATTTTAATGTTTGTTTCATGCTAAATATTCATCTAAGAATTAAAATTGTGCTAAACCTTGGTGTAATTGTAGCAAAAGTTCAAGTCTAGGAGTTCAGTGGAAATTCCACTTTTCTTTTCTTTCTTCATCAATCATGATGGATTGGGCTGTTCTAGACTGCTTTGTGAACACTTAGTCCATATGGAATTTTAAATGCTCAAATATATGCACGGTTCTACTAAATAATTAATCGAGACTAACATGACTGATATAGGAAATATCTACTGAGTTGCATAAAATATAAATTTTTAATCTTGAAAGACACAATGATTAATTGAAGATCCTTTGTTCGTTGTGCATTATTATTTTAATAGTCACCCTACAACGCATAACTAAAATATAAATTCTACAAAGCATATGTGACCCTGGACCACAAAACCAGTCTTAAGTCGCTGGGGTATATTTTTAGCAATAGCCAATAATACATAGTTTGGGTCAAAATTATCCTTTTTTTCTTTTATGCCAAAAATCATTAGGATATTAAATAAAGATCATGTTCCATTAATATATTTTGTAAAAATTTTTACCGTAAATATATCAAAACTTAATTTTTGATTAGTAATATGCATTGATAAGAACTTAATTTAGACAACTTTAAAGGTGATTTTCTCAGTATTTAGATATTTTTGCACCCTCAGATTCCAGATTTTCAAATCTCCATCCATCCATCCATCCATCCATCCATCCATCCATCCATCCATCCATCCATCCATCCATCCATCCATCCATCCATCCATCCATCCATCCATCTATCTATCTATCTATCTATCTATCTATCTATCTATCTATCTATCTATCTATCTATCTATCTATCTATCTATCTATCTATCTATCTATCTATCTATCTATCTATCTATCTATCTATCTATCTATCTATCTATCTATCTATCATGTGTAATGATAAAAAGTGCCTGTGACGGTAAAACTGCCAGATTACATAAGTTCTCCACCAAGGTGTATACTTAGAGAATTTTTAGGACATTTCTGGCCTCACAAACAGCAAAAAAGAGTCCAGCACAACTTATGTGTCAGGGTATACTGCTCCAGCTTGGTGTCATTTTTTTTTTTTTTTTTTTTTACAGAGTAATTTGCAGGATGTGCCACCAGAGTAATTCTCATCTCCCATCATATATCACTCTAGGCAGCCTGCAGCATCCCGTATGGCCCTGCACTGCATCAGCTAAGAGATCAGCTGCTTCTTACATTTATCCATAAGCTGTGGGTCTTAACAGTGTTCACTTCTTGGCCTCTCCTAATGCAGAGATATGAGGACAGAAAAATGTAGTCAATTCCAAGAGTTCTTTCATTAGAAAGAGTGCTACAAAAAGAGTCCCAGCACCAATCCACATCCAATAGCTGCTTAGAGGCTCTCTGCAGCTAAAACAATACAATGAAACAAGTGATTTTGCACTAAAATTTGGCTACAACAAGGTATCTTAGGAGACAGCATAATCATGCTGACTTTTTGGATAAGCCTTTGTGTTTGGATGCTGCTTCCATTGGCAGTTTCCAAGGTTTTGTAACAGAGCAAAAGAAACTGGCTGGCATTTTAAAAATGAAACAGCTAATGTAGAAAAAATACAGTGTTTGTCTTGATTGACAGATATTTTAATTTATGGAAGAAGTAATCTCCGCATAGTCCAATAAACCTGATATCTTAAAAATAGACAGGAATGTAGGTATATGTGTGTACATTTGTATCTTTAAAACATTAAAGGAACAGTTTTGGAGAAATTTAGCACTGTATCACTTGCTCATCAATGGATCCTCTGCAGTGAATGGGTGCCGTTGGAATGAGAGTTCAAACATCTGATAAAAACATCACAATAATCCACAAGTAATCAACATGAGCAAAAAAAATGTTAGAATGAAACAAACCCATCAAGACATTTTTTTAGCTTCAAACCATTTCTTCTGGCTAAAATATGACTCCTCTGTCCATAATATTGCTTTCTACAGTGGAAAAGTCATCTCGTCTGAATCAAAAGTTTTAGTTTATGGATGAATATATATGCAGGGGGAATCCAATAAATTATATACATTCACAGTCATCTCCACACAGTCTAATAAACTCAACATCTTAAAATAAACAGGAAATTATTGAATGTAGGTGTGTGTGTACATTGGCTGGGTAGTCAGTGCTGGAGGAGGATGAGGAGAACAGACAAGGAGAAAGAGAACAGCTTAAAATGAAATTGCTCAAGGCGAGTATAAACACTGTCACACATCTTACACCATTTTAGATTTTACTCTATAGCAGTTAGCCAAGGTTTGATATTGAGATACATTAGTTACCTGAAAACCTCCAGAGACACTTTCAACACCTAAAAATGGAAGAGGTTTCCCTTTCACTCAAAGTGTCCTCAAAGAAGAACAGCAGGAAGTCAACATGGAAGAGGAGAAGAGATAAAGGACACATGTCGACACAGAAGAGAATGAACAAAGTTGGCCTTGCTTGTACTACATATATGTCTATATAAACTGAAACTAGTTTGTACCACAAAAAATAAACTAATTCAGAACTATTAGAAGCATAGTGCCCATTCAACCTCATATTTTAAGCAAATATTTGAACTTTAAAACATTAAAGAAATAGTTCACCCAAAAATGAAAAAAATGCATGGAACAGATTTGGAGAAATTTATTGTTACATCACATGCTCACCAACGAATCCTCTGCAGTGAATGGGTGCCGTCAGAATGAGGGTTCAAACAGCTGATAAAAACATCACAATAATCCACAAGTAACAAATAAATCCATCAAGACGTTTTTAACTTCAAACCATAGCTTCCGGCTAAAATACAAGTCTTCTATCCATAATATGGTTTTATTATAGCAAAAATGTCATATCGTCTGAATCAGGAGATAAATATACACAGATCATGCACTGTTTACAGGTGAAAACAGTACAAAACTAACAACAAACAAATATGTCAGTTGATTTTGATGTGAAAGGCCAACAATGGATGAATTCTATCACTGGAGGAAGCATTATTATGGATTATGGATTTTGGATAGGCCAGAAGTGATGGTTTAAAGTTAAATGGCCTTATTGATGGATTTATTTCTAACAGTCATGTAGCTGTTCACTTCAGAAGATGTTAATAATTGGACAGGAGTCATGTGGGTTACTTGTGAATTATTGTGATGTTTTTATCAGCTGTTTGGACTCTCATTCTGATGGCACCCATCCACTGCAGAGGATCCATTGGTGAGCATGTTATGTAATGTTACATTTCTCCAAATCTGTTCTTATGAAGAAACACACTTATCTACAGTAAAATTTCAGCAAATTCTCAATCTAGGGTGAACTATTCCTTTAAGTCAATGATCGATTGCCTTGATTATTGTAAATAAAATAAGTTGTCATGTTTTCCATATATCATTTGCTGAACAACATTAAATAAAAATAAAATTCATATAAATAATCTATCTATCTATCTATCTATCTATCTATCTATCTATCTATCTATCTATCTATCTATCTATCTATCTATCTATCTATCTATCTATCATCTATCTATCTATCTATCTATCTATCTATCTATCTATCTATCTATCTATCTATCTATCTATACTGTGAAAATGATACATTATACAATCATATTTTGGATGACCATAATTCAAGCAAACTCAAATATTGTAAACAGCACAATTCCAGAGACTATATACAGATAGTAATTTTGTAACACTGCCAGGACAACAAATGCGTAAAAATACGTATTTATTAAACAGAGAGGCCATAAGTCCCGTTCACACTCAGTACAACAACAAAGTTTTGTTTTGTATTCCTGTCAAGAAAGAGACAGCTCTGTTGCCAACAGAAGCAGGCACGGTCAAAAGACAGAAATAAAGCATTACCTTACCACACAGCATTGCCAAGAAGCCATTAAACTGAATGAAATTATGAGAGAAGATTGGAATATTATTCAAAGTGACAGTATTCTCTGAGCCCCATAAGATAAGTTTCAAGCAAGCTGAAGTTAATTTCCAGAATAGTTTCCAGTGAGAATTCAAGCTCACACCCAACTTTTGGAACTCATTCAAAAGGCGAGATTCCAATTACTAGTTTCTTCAGTCTATGGTTTACAAGTCAGTATACCTCTGTGATTTGCTACTACTCCAAATCTGGGAAAAATCTAGACTGCTATAAATGTATGTGTGGGAAGAAAGCAGACACCCAGAAGCCAATGGTGAATTCCCTCACAGTTCTTCAATATGACATTGGATGCTTGTCATCTATTAGTCCAGGGCCGCTGGCATTCGCGACTGTAAACTATTTATTCTATAGCGCTTTAGTTTAGTAAATTTCCATTCTGTTCTTGTGGATGAATGGTAATTTATGCCTCATTTATGTTGGTTGACACAAGCACTTGCAGCTATGAAAAATGTTTGTGAAAGGTGTGAAATATTCCATTTCAGAGGACCTCTTTGCTCATAGCATATTATAATAAAATGAAAACTGCTATTAAAAAATAATACAAAAAGCACAAAGGAAAAAAGCCATCTCTCTTAATATTTATCTGTCTTCACTGCAACAGGACATATAATTACGGCGAAGGTGTCACCACTATAAAATTCATGTTGTATTGTTCTTCTAACGCATCTATAATGACGCACTTTGATACATGTGCTATTACAATGCACTAACCTGCTCACATGCAATTATTTTGCAATCTTTTAAGTGCATAGTTTGCCATCGTCCCAAAGAAACAGCGACCACAGAACATCTAAGGGGGAGTATATAAGAAATATAAGACTGCAGTTTTTAACAAAACGCAATGTAAATGTTACTTTGAGGACAACAGAATTTAAACTTAACCCGAACTCCAGGTTTCTCACACCTCTTGAACTTTTCCAGACATTTGTGATTACTGAATGATTTCTGAAATTATTTTATAGACTGCCTTCATTATAGTTGAAAAATATATAATTGCTTTGGGTGTTTTTATTATTATATTAGTTTACTATCTATCTTTATCTTCATTGCCTTCAACACATTCAAACTTTAAGTTTTAAAACTACTTTAAACTTCAAACTATTTAATTTTGTTTAGATCTTTTTAACATTTGTCAAAACTTTTTCAAACTTTCTGGTCTGGCTTTTTCAAGCCAACTTCAAAGTTTGTCTTGAAAAAAAAAAAAAAAAAAACTTTTATCTAGTTATTATTACAATCGATCTACAATCGATCTACCATCAATCAATCTATCAATCTATCTATCTATCTATCTATCTATCTATCTATCTATCTATCTATCTATCTATCTATCTATTTTTGAATAATAATTTCTATGTTTTTTGGTTTTTTTTACAGGCACGAAAGAAAGAAAGAAAGAAAGAAAGAAAGAAAGAAAGAAAGAAAGAAAGGGAAGACACTGTGGTAAACCCTGAATCCCCTTCTGATCAATCCATAATCAAAGAGATTTATCTGTTTGGTTATCATTGGATTATCATTGGATTAGATTCATTACGCAACAGCAACAACAACAACGACAAAAAATGGAACCATTTGATGATTTTCTCTGATATAGACTGGGCTGAAAGTGGTGGACTGTTGCGATACTATATCAAAGACCTGATTGATCAAGAGAGAGAGAGAGACATGATCAATAGAAGAGTCAGAGAAGACACTCACATAATCCATCTTGATTTACACTGTATCCAAGCAACGGAGCATCAGCCTTAAAGAAGGGGAACTCATTTGGTAGGATTGGGTGATAGGAAAGTGTATACGGGGAAGATCATGCTATTAGATCTGGCCTTTCTTTTATGTGTATTACACATGTAACCTGCCAACATGACTGATTTTTCATGCAATCCCTGGAGGCAGCACAATGGGAACATGCCACTGTTGTTTACAGGTAAACACATCAATAGACGTCGATAAACTCTAATCTGTGAAACTGGTCGAAAAAAAAGAAAACGAGAAAAAAAATGAAACAAACTCCAATTCTAGAAGCTTTACTAAATGCAAAGAATATTATTTGCACAGCGTTTTAATGAATTAAATTAACAAAGGGTGTTTCGCAACATGGGACCAGCCATTTTCTAAACAAGAGAAGACGGCACACTTATATTAGAATAGCTAATGATTCATTATGATTCTGTTAATGAGGTGAGCAATTACACCAGTACAAACCTATATAATATGCCTTCATGGATTTGATAGAATCATAAAGAATGCAAGACATTGTTTGTAACATTTTAAATAATTAGATGTGTGCTCACCTGCAGGCACATTTAAAAGAAACGATATAGAGCCACTATAAAGTCACAACGATGATGGATTAAAGTCTCATCACAATAAACTAGTGGTGATTCGTGCATGTTTAAATCAAATCTTTGTGAATGAATTGTTTACATCCCAACGATACTTGTGATGCTTAAACACTCTTTCACTCTTTCACTAAACACTCTAGATGATTCATAGATGCACAAATCGTAATATATACCTTGACTTTAAGCAAATCAATTAATTAACTGAAAGAATCACTCAAAACACACATAGTCCTGGCATAACCTGCAGAACGGGCTTCTGAACTCATCCCAGAAAGAATCTAAACAAATCATTCAAAAGATCCTCAAGATTCACAAGAAGTGTAAAATAAAAAGCATCTGAATTAATGTAGTAACAGTAAAGGTTTGTACATATATTCCCTGTAATATTGTAACTGATATTAATTGCTACTGGTATTCATTTTCAGAACTCTTTTTTTCTTTGCTCTGTCACCAATTAAAATAAATAAATAAACACATCAAAATTAAATCAATTTAAATAATTGAAAAATATTTTATTTTAAACAGATTAGTGAATTAGTTGAATGAATCACACAAAGTAGAATAACCTGCATATAGAGTTTCTAAACTAGCCACTGAACAAATATCCTCATGAAAGATTCAAAAGATGACTACAATAAACACGCATCTGAAATAATTTAATCAAAGTTGTTGCGATGTAATAAACAAAGCTGCATTCGCAGTTGTCATTATGTTATTGCATTTGTTTTAAATAAAACACTGATCTGCCCTGAAGTAATCTAAAACCTTTTTTTTAGAAATTAGTCCAAAAGAAATTCATCAGCCAGAAATACTGAAGTGATTTTAAATAAATTTTCAAAACTTGTGCTCTGTTGGAGTCGGTATGTGGTGCTGGGCTGTTGTGTTAGTCTCTCTATGTGGTTCTGGGCTGCTGCGGCCTGCTGGGATTAAAATGAACAAAAGAAGGGAAGCTTTCAGCATGAGACTGCAGAGGAAGCAATCGAAAACACACACACACACAGAGAAAGACATAAGGAATGCTGGGGAAAAAGACGATGGGGCTTAAACATATTCTCCCTTCTCCGGTCCAAAAGGAAGCTGGCACATGAGCTTAACCCCAGCAGCAGTCCGTGGATAGGACAAGGGCTTCCCTCACTCATAATGAGCTAAGCCTGTTTTAAAAAGGGATGGAGAGATTATGCTGGGCCCTAGAGGAGAAGGGGATCTGAGAGCAGACTTGTTCGCCTGTGTGAGGGGATAAGAGGGATCAAAGGCCCTGGGCAGGCCCCTGTAGGACCCAGGCCACCCCTCAGACCCCTGTAATGAACACTCATCAGAAAACTAATCTCCACTGCCAACACAGGCTCCTTAATTAGATTAGCACAGCATCATAAAAGGAAAAATAAACTGGTCATTTGCAGGAGTCCAGATATTTTGATTGATATCTTTGCGGTTAGCTACTGTTGTTTTTAGATTGCTCACATTAAGACTTCAAGGGAACTGAGACGTTTTTTTTAAGGCTGCTATTAAATATTCTCTATAATATTGTGGTTTTAATGTTAAATATTAATTGCTACTGGTATTAATTTTCAGGACTCTTATTTTCCCCTTTGCTCAGTCACAAAAACACAAACACTTGCAAATCAACTTGTTTTGTTAAAATAAAATAAAATAAAATGTGTGTTTTTGTCCTCTGATTTTAATTGTTATTGGCATCTTTTTTCCTTCACTGTCAGCCCCCCCCCTTCCCTCCCACACACATCAATTTGTTATATATTAATTATATTATATTATATTAAATTATAATAATGCATTTCTTCCATTTTCCAGTATTCTGGGTTTCTCCCATCCTCTTAACTAATTTATTCATTGAGAATATCAAGATCCATGTCTTTTTAGGTTGAACAGTAAATCACTTCTCCATCCTGCACTATTACACTGCAGCTTCACCTCACGTTCATTTAATTTTCTCCTTTTTAATATATGTGCTTGCTGCCTCTTCATCCGCTGGTTCTGTGTCATCTTCACATCCCCTCAATTCTGAATAGGCAATATTAATTATTGCAGTAACATCATCACAAATCCAGCTGCAGAGGTGAAGCACAATAGGTAGGCCATGCATCAGTTATCAAAAGGATTTGAGATATGCACCTTGACATTAGGATTTTCAAAGCAACATGAGGCATTTGGCAGTGTATGAGTTTGGCCTGCAATTTTTGATCCAATTTTAGCCCCCAAAATGAAGCAGCTGATAGAGTTGGAAACAGATGATAACAGGTGCATCAGTTAGAAAAACTGGATACTGAACAGGAGAGATAAAAACCTACATGATCAGTCTTTGGATTTCTTTCATTAAGTTTTGAGACAAGAAACAAAACATGATCTGCAACTGCCATTACTTTTCAAAATATTTCCATTTATAAATAAATCAGAAATTATTACAAATGTATTTAGCTTATATATTTTATTTTATTTAGTCATTTAGCAGATGCTTTTATCCAAAGTGACTTACAAATGAGGACATTAGAAGCAATCAAAACCAACAAAAGAGCAACAACATGCAAGTACTATGACAAGTCTTGGGTAGCCTAACACAATACACACAATTTTTATTATTTTTTTTATATGAAGAAAAATAGTATAGAATATAGCAAAAAGAAACCGTGTTTTTTAATTTTTTTATATATATATATATAAGAAACAAGTAGATAGAATAGAAAACAAATAAAGCTAATGTTAGTTTTACAAGAAAATCTAGCAATTAGAGAATAAATATGTGACCCTGGACCACAAAACCAGTTTTAAGTGTCAATTTTTTCCAAATTGAGATTTCTACACTTTTCATTGATGCATGGTTTGTTAGGATCGGACAATATTTGGCCGAGATACAACTGTTTAAAAATCTGCAATCTGAGGGTGCAAAAAAATCTAAATATTGAGAAAATTGCCTTTAAAGTTGTCCAAAAGAATTTCTTAGCAATGCATATTACTAATCAAAAATTAAGTTTTGATATATTTACGGTAAGAAATTTACAAAATATCTTCATTGAACATTATCTCTACTTAATATCCTAAGGATTTTTGGCATAAAAGAAAAATTGATAATTTTGACCCATACAATGTATTTCTGGCTATTGCTACAAATATACCCCAGCGACTTAAGACTGGTTTTGTGGTTCAGGGTCACATATGCAGTGTTGGAGAAAGTTACTTTTAAAAGTAATGCATTACAATATTGCGTTACTCCCTAAAAAAGTAACTAATTACGTTACTTAGCTACTTTTTATAGAAAGTAATGCGTTAATTTACTTTTGCGTTACTTTTTAAATATAAGCAGGGCTTGATTGTTTTTAATACAATAAGTTCTAATTATTGCAAATGTAAAAGCCCTTTCACACCAAAACCTCAGGCTGAAGGAAAAGGAAATTCACGTCTGTAAAGTAGAACGCAGGAGAAGAAGGTTCAACACTCTTCAGCAATAAAAACAATGGAACACAATTGTTAGTTTATCTAAAGTTATTTTTGCTTATTAGTATGGTTGAACTGGATCAAAGGTCAGCAGCAAAGACATTGGTTAATAAAATGGGATTATATATATTTGTGTTATTGAACATATTAAATTATTGCAGGTTTGCGTCATATTCTGAGTTTGCATTTCACTGTTTTAATTCATTTTGATGAATACTAAATCTGTTTTTTGTGAGTGGGATGAATTAATGCACATTCACATTTAGTCTAGAACTACAGTAACATGTTCACACAGCGCACTGTCAGTCAGTAAATGGGAAAAAGTAACTTGTATATTAAAAATGAATGCATTACTTTACTAGTTACTTGAAAAAAGTTATATTATTACGTAACTCGTGTTACTTGCGTTACCCCCAACACTGCACATATGCAATTGATAGAAGGTCATGTGTGTTTTTTTTTTTTTAATAAAAAGAAGACAGATAGATAAAATAGAATTAGAATAGAGAGTGCTAGAGTTAGAGGGTCGAATAATGATGGAAGAGATGAGTTTTTAGCCGTTTCTTGAAGATGGGTAAGGATTCAGCTGCTCGGATTGAGTTGGGCAGGTCATTACATCAGATGGGAACAGTTATTGAAAAAGTCAGTGAAAGTGATTTTGTGCCTCTTTGGGATGGCACAATAATGCGTTGTTCACTTGCAGAATGCAAGCTTCTAGAGGCAAATAAGTCTGAAGTAATGCATTTAGGTAAAGGGGTGCAGAGCCAGAAGTGGTTTTGTAGGCTAACATTAAAGCTTTGAATTTAATGCGAGCAGCTATTGGTAGCCAGTGCAAATTGATGAGGCGAGACGTGCGTTCTTTTCTATATATATACATATATATATATATATATATACACTGTATATATAAAGCAACACATTTTTTTTTTGAGCCCCGAATCAGCATATTACTATGATTTCTGAATGATCATGTGAAACTGAAGACTTGAGTAATGGCTTTTGAAAATGCATTAAAATATATTAAAGTACAAATAATAATAGTAATAATAATATAAACATAAAATAATTTAAATTTCACAACAGTACTGTTTTCACTGTATTTTTGATTAAATAAATGCAGCCTTGGTGAGCATAAGAGACTTCTCTAAAAAATCTCTATCCATGTATTACATGCAAAATATGGCAACTTTGTCCATTTTCTGCTGACTGTGTTGACAGTTTGTTAGATGGACTTGAAAATCAGTTTTGAACCATTTACGTTAAATATAATTATGTAAAATAATTTATATTTTCAGTTTTGTAGTTTGCTTCATCTCAGTACTCAACTATCACAGCGCATCTCTTTCCATCTCTCTCTCTCTCGCTCTCTGCAAGTTATTTGTCCTTGTTTTTTTCTCCCACAATCCCTCTCAGCATCCCCCTTACACACTTGCACTTACAGTCACTGAGACGCCGTAGTTTGTGATGTGCCAGAACCAGCCATTGAAAAAACACTTCCTGTGGCACTCCGCTGCTTCTGGAGAGCATGTGAGAGGAAAAAGGGAATGGAGGTATATTAATACACATTTTGGGGGGACACTGTCAAGCTAATGGTTTTCTTGGCACTGGCACATTTTGGCACAGAGGAGAGGAAACTAAGGAAAGTACTGCTCTCTTCTGACATGCTCTGAATATCAACACAGACCCCGAAAAACATCATTTTTCACTGGAGAGATGGAAAAACGGGAAGATATTGTATTCTATTCTACTGTAAGCAAAAATGCAGCGATGGCAGGCTAAACGCTTATCTACGACAACAGAAGAGGGAAGTCTAGATGTCTATCACATTTACGGGTTCTGACTGTTGATTTTATACTTGCTACAAACACAAATTAAAACACAAACAAGATAAGAACTGAGAATACAGCATGTGCTATGATTAAATCTTTCCTTTTTTTCCTAACTTTATGACATAATGGAAGCAATTGCTGTGCATAGAGTCTCATTGAGTAGATTACAGGGACTTCAAAAACAGGAGCAAAAA
This sequence comes from Barbus barbus, assembly GCF_936440315.1. Taxonomy (NCBI): domain Eukaryota; kingdom Metazoa; phylum Chordata; class Actinopteri; order Cypriniformes; family Cyprinidae; genus Barbus; species Barbus barbus. The sequence continues at coordinate 25,011,684 of NC_136750.1, forward strand.
ACTTTCCACACATTATTTCCTCTTCAGTTATAATGGGTTGATGCCAGAATCGCAATGTGCGTCCTCTGGAAAAGCAGCATATGCAACATCTCGCATGCTAATGATTATCTGTGAGGCGGGTGTTAAAATACTGAGATATTAGATATTATATAAATAATGTTTATTAATCATTCATGGTAACCAAGTCCATTAGAAGCTGCAGACCTGTGCCAAACTACCAGATTTTGGCAGAGACTGAACGGCAGCCATTCACATTTAATGAACCAATTACTTTCATGCAGTGATTGTAGATCCTCACTGAATACCGCTCAATGTAGAAGATCTGTTGCGTCCACACCATGACTACTCTCATTTATCTCATGTTTGTCTCTCTGATAATTATGTGACATGATGGTAAATTTGCTAAATGGAGGTGAATGTTTCAAGTCTGTTTAGGTAATTGTGATTATGTTCATGTTGGCTGCCTCTCCACCGACTTTTGCTGCGTTTGAACTGTAATATTGCTAGTTTTAAATCAAACAACACTGTAATCTACCCAACTGTTCACAAAGCTGAGTGGAATCTATCAAGACAACTTACCAAATGAAATATTGATTTGGTCTTACAAGCAGATTTCTGCTAAGAAAATATTCCATGACAACATGAAAAACGTTTGGGGTCATCAACATTATATAATATATATCTTATGCATTGCAGTTCATTACAATCTAAAATGGTAATTGTGCATTGACAGCCTGTATACACACACACACACACACACACACACACGCACGCACACACACACACACACACACACACACACTTTTTTAAATTACACACAAACACACAATTTAAATTAATAAAATCGAATTAATATATTAATATAATTCCTCCAAGCAGTGTTGTTATCATTAACTACAACTAAACTATTAATTATGCTGAAATAATATGAATTGTAATATTACATGAAAAAAATGATTAAAACAAACAAACAAACAAACAAACCAACATAAACCTTGAAAATGAATTTTAAGCAATTATATGCAATGATGTTTTGGCAATTAACTGAAATAAGTTTAAATACTAAAAACTGAAATAACCTGAAATTAAAGCTATATCATTTTTTTGTTTTTTTGCAATCCATCAAATATTTAATACAACATTATTACATTCAAATTAATATAACAAATTAATATATAAGTCATTCAAGCAGTGCTGTTATTATTAACAAAATCTAAAACTACAACTAAAACTAATAAATTAAAATAAACTAAAACTATTAAAAATTATATTTGGAATAAAGCTGAAATAAAATTAATTATAAATATTAGATGAAAAAAAGGAATAAAACAAAACTTAAAAAAAATACTGATAATGAACATTAGAAATGATGCTTTGGCAATTAACTGAAAAAAAAATTAAATACAAAACTTTAACTAAAGCACAAAAACTAAAATTTAAATAACATAAAATTAAAGCTAAAGAGACAAAATGACTGAAATTGAAACAAAAATGTACAATATACAAATAAAAACTAATTCTAAACTTTAATAATGAATGTATAAATAATACTAAAGTATTACTGCATACAGGCCATTTTCACATTTAGCAAACATTTACTCTGGTAAGAGCCAAGTCAAGTCATAATTATAAAAAAAAAAAAAGAAAAAAAGATATGACGAGATATATGAAAGCATTTTAGAAATTTAGCAGTCATTTTACATATATATTTGCTGAATCAATGCAACTGCTGTCCAGTCAGAATACAGTATTCCAGAAACCCACATAATAAATAAGCAGAACATAAATACTTGACTGCAGAACTTTGTAAATCTGAACTTAATGGAGCGTGAATGTTACTCTCTATTTCTTTTTATTTATTTATTTTTTTTTGCGTTCAGCTTCATGAGACACTTGTTGGTGCCCTCAAAAGTTCCACCTGTTTCAGTTTTTCCCCATCAGTCCTTCTCCTTGGGTTTCTTTTGCTATTTAAATTCCCTGATGGCTCATCATAGCTCTCTGTCTGATCTCTGATGGGTCAACCCCCTTTAAAATACATACAGTGACCTACTGACCCTATCCCACAATGCTTTTAACATTCAAATGTCAAGGAGGAACTCAGAGCAAGAGAACAAACAGATGCAGAGAGCGAGAGGACAGAGATGCAAAACGAAAGAGATGGTAGAGAAGGAGAAAGAGAATCCATCATTTAAGCAACAGAGTGAAGGCCCGGCTGAACTCTGGGTCTCCTGACACTGAAAAAGGGCTCACGAGTGATTATGATGACAAATGTCCTCTGCAGTCTATTACTCATGAGCAAAGTAAAACCAGCAGAATCACAGCCACAGAACCCCTGTGCAAATACAGAGAAATGTATGTAAAATATCATTAATATGCAGTTCTACTCCTAAGTTTACATATTCTTTGCAGAACCTACTTTTCTCTTTGAAAAATAAAATATTTACAATATACATTAATTAAGCAAATATAATAATAATAATAATGAGAGGGATCAGAAATATATACAATTATTTTGTAAGATGTGTTAAATATTCAAACGAATAACCAAATAAGCAAACAAATAAATTGTTGAATAAATAAATAAACAATTGAATGAATGAATAAATAAATATTCTATAACAATAAAGATATTATGAAAAACAATGACTGAAGATTATATGAGATTATATGAGCTTTTTGGCTTGTGGAAAATATGTAAATATCTGTTATGCAGTTGTTTCAGGGCAGGACAAAAATGTGTTTAAGATGATATGATGATTTCTTTTTCATTTTTTCTTTTTTTATGCAAAATATCTTACAGATTCAGCAAAGGCAATGTAAAAGTATGAGCAAAAGTGTACACAGCTCAACATTTCTCACGTAGAAACCCTAGTGTAATGATAAACAGAACATTTTTCATATCACCACCAAAATGTGTTGGAAAGTGGATGTCATTTTTGTAAATGCTGTATTACAATCAACAAATACAGCAATGCAAACACAGCATGGGGAAAAAAAGAACAAAACTTACTGTTCTTAAATAACTAACTAAATCACAAATACAGCAGCAAAACTGGAATTAGGTTAATTGTAAATTAGCATCATTTTATGCATCAGTTAGACATTTACACCTTAAAATATGGATTTTCAAACATTAGGGAACCGGTAGAGTTCCAACCCAAAAACGTACATGGCAGCGGCAGGCACATTAGTCACAAAAACTGTGAAATTATTTGATGCATCAATAGGAACTAAGAATAACTGCAGAAAATGCCACAATGCATCACCAAAATAAGAAATAGCCACGTCATTGGACAGCTGCCACAAAAATATACCAATGCTGCGTCAGCATTTCATTGAACTGGTCTCAACAACAGCAAAAAGTACATCCTGTGCTTGCATTTAGAAGCTAATTATCAAAAAGCTCTAAACCTGAGCCCCAAAAGCATTAAGAGTCTGGTTTACATTGGGAGAAAGTGAAAGGATACCCTAAATACAATGTCCTTTGCCAACTGTCATAACATAATGAGAAATCCATAATGGCATGTGCCGCCATCTCATGGGAGTCATTAGGCCCGATTACTGCGCTCAGTGGATTTATTGCAATATATAAGACCATTTAACCAGGCGTGTGCGCATCTTATCGTGCAAATATCCATCAAGATATTCCAGTGCAATAAGGATAAACCTAATTACCAATTCAAAAGCGGTTCCACCATCTTTTAAACTCATGTCTCGTTGTTTAAACAGATTTCCGTGGAAGAACTAACACTGAACGCCTAGTGAAGTTTGCAACAGTATGAGCTGTCGACTATCTGAGTCTTTTGTTCCCAGTGTCAGCTCATTGCCTCCGTAAAACAAATTTACAGTGTCAATAAAAAGTTCTAATCATTCCCAAAGCATTTCTATTTACAGTGCTCAGGGTCCCATGGCAAGTGTATTTTTCTTCTGTAATTGACGCCAGCGCAGCCTAAAAAGCCTTTTCCATTTATTTTGATAGAAAAGACAAACACATTTTGTGTGAAATGCTCCAGTAAGTCATATGGGATAGGACAGCATTTTCCTGGGCTGATGCGAGAATGCCCAAAGCAATTTGTATTCAAGCACGTAACCTACAGTAAGGATCTTCTGCTCTCCAGCTTGATAAGTTATCTGTAGATGGCCTCTCTTAAAAGCAATGCGACTTTAATCAGTACCCAGTGCCTGGAGTGTTTTGAGGGCAGAGAATCACTGATGTGTTTAACAGAGTCAAGACAGAAAATTAAAAGACACGGAAGGTCTTTAAAAATTTGTTCTGGAGAACATGAGAACTTGGAGAGGTTAACGTCTATTGAGATGTGTGTGTGTCCATGGGGAATGCAAATAGGACAAAGTGACAGGTGTTTCCTGAGGTGGATAAAATGTCAAATGATAAAATTAAATTTTTATTTTATATTTATATATTTATATTTATTTATATATTTTTATATTATTTTTTTATCTTTAGATCGCTTGCTTCACATTTATTGTGACTGTATGCAAAAGAGCAGCATGAATCAAGGTTTTTATTGTTAACTAAAATTAAAACCATTAAAAATAAAATACACCATTTGAAATAAAATAAACATTGACAGAAAAAATAATAAAAATAACTCAGCTCCCTATGAAGGCTACATTACTCTTTTTTTAGTTTAAGATGAAGCACTAAAATAACTAAAACTATATAAACTAAAAAAATAATAACTAAAAATTAACAATGTCTTAACAACCTGGAGCTCAAAACGCTCAAAACAGTGGAGATGATTGTGGACTTCTGGAGAAGCCCCTCTGCTCTCCCCCCACTCACCATCATGAACAGCACTGTAACAACAGTGGAGTCATACAGATTCCTGGGCAGCACCATCTCTCAGGACCTGAAGTGGGACACTCACATAGACTCTATTGTCAAAAAGGCCCAGCATAGATTGTACTTCCTTCGCTAGCTGAGGAAGTTCAACCTGCCACAGGACTTGCTGAAACAGTTCTACTCCGCCATCATTGAATCCGTCCTCTGCACTTCAATTACTGTCTGGTTCAGCTCAGCTACCAAATCTGACCCCAGAAGACTACAGATGGTAGTCCGGACTGCTGAGCAAATCATTGGTACAACCCTCCCCACTCTCGAAGAACTGTACTCATCCAGAGTGAGCAAAAGGGCTGGCAAAATCACTCTGGACCCCTCACATCCAGCACACTCCATCTTTGAACTGTTACCGTCTGGTCGACGCTACAGAGCTCTGAGCGCCAGAATGGCCAGGCACAGGAACAGTTTCTTCCCTCAGGCAATCCATCTCATGAACATTTGAACACTTAACAATAAACATGAAATGCACAACACTATGATACATTTATTTATTTAACACACATACTTATTGTCACAATCTCGGTGGGGGCTGCCTTGCTTTTGTTGTCCTGGAGCACATGGCCTTTTGTTTTGACAGCTCGCCATGTGCTCCACTGTCATCGTGGTGTTTACTACTCGATGACTCGGTTTATCTCTGCTCCTGTTCTCTTCATTCCAGATCACGAACGGCAATTCATTGTTGAGGTGGACGCCTCTGATGTCGGAGTAGGCGCAGTCTTGTCCCAGCGTTCTTCTAGGGATGGGAAGGTGCACCCCTGTGCATATTTCTCCCATCGCCTCAACCCTGCTGAACGTAATTATGACACTGGCAACCGGGAGCTGCTGGCGGTTAGGTTGGCCTTGGGTGAGTGGCATTACTGGTTGGAGGGGTCAGCGCAACCCTTCTTGGTCTGGACAGATCATAAGAACTTAGAATATATCCATTTGGCCAAGAGGCTGAGCTCGTGCCAGGCTCACTGGGCACTCTTCTTTGACCCATTTGACTTCACCCTTTTGTACCGGCCCGGATCGAAAAACGTTAAACCCGATACTCAATCCCGCCAGTTCAAACGCCCGGGAGAGGAGACCCCGGCCAATGCCATACTCTCGGAAGGAGTGGTGATTGGGGGTCTTTCCTGGGATGTCGAGCGGACGGTGGAGGAGGCCGGACAAGGGGTGTAAGTGCCTGTTGGGTGTCCTGCGGGTCGGTTGTTCGCGCCGGAGGCGCTGTGCCCTGAGGTCCTTCGGTGGGGTCATGAATCTAGGGTTGCCTGCCATCCAGGAGTCAGGAGGTCGCTGGCTGCCATCCGCCAGCGATTTTGGTGGCCCTCCATTGGCCAGGACGTCAGGCAGTTTGTAATGGCTTGCTCAATTTGTGCCCAGAACAAGGTCTCAAACCGTCCCTCCGTTGGTCTACTCCAGCCCCTGCCCATCCCCTCTCGTCCCTAGTCACACATAGACTTAGATTTCATCTCTGGCTTACTTCCTTCAAGAGGTTACACCATTATTCTCACGGTGGTGGATCGTTTGTCTCCCGTTTTTGACAGGAATTTTGTAGACAGATCGGGGCCTCTACGAGTCTGTCGTCAGGGTTTCATCCCCAGACCAACGGACAGTGTGAGCTAGCCAATCAGGATCTCGAGCGGGCTCTCCGATGCCTGGCATTACGCAATCCTGTCTCTTGGAGCCAACTGCTCACTTGGATTGAGTATTCCCACAATACTCTCCCAGTAGCCTCCACATATCACTGTTTGAATGTTCTATTGGCTATCTACCTCCCTTGTTTCCCTCTCAGGAACCTGATGCTGCGGTACCGTCTGCCCTAGCCTTTATCCGAAGATCTCATAGTGTCTGGAGGCTTCCAGGCCTCCAGACGGACCAAAGCAGCAGCTGATCGCCACCGGATTGCAGCGCCCCCCGCTATGTCTGTGGTCAGAAGGTATGGCTGTCTACCAAGGACCTACCTCTCAAGGCTGTCTCTCGCAAGTTAGAGCCTAGATTCATTGGTCCAAACCAGATCACCAAGGACCTTAATCCGGTTGAGGTACGGCTCAAGTTACCTTTCTCTCTAGGTCGAGTGCACCCTGTTTTTCATGTATCCAGGATTAAACCTGTTTTCAGGTCTCCTCTCAATGCCAACATTTCATCCCCTGCCCCCTCTCCCCCTCGTCTAGTGGATGGTTCTCCTGTCTATTCTGTTAGGAGATTATCGTGGCAGGGGTTTTCAATACTTGGTGGACTGGGAGGGTTACGGTCTGGAGAAGAGGAGTGGGGTTCCGGCTTGGGATGTTCTGGATCGGTTATTGATTGAGGACTTCCACCGGAGACAAGGTAAACCCCCCTCTTAAGTCGCCTGATGGCATTCCTTGGGGGAGGGGGTAATGTCACGATATTGGTGGGGGCTACCTTGCTTTTGTTGTCCTGGAGAACATGGCCTTTTGTTTTGACAGCTTGCCATGTGCTCCGCTGTCATTGTGGTGTTTACTTAGCCCCTCTTGTTATCCTGTTTGCTAATTATCCCTCCTCACCTGCACTCTATTTTGTCCTCATTATCTCCCCTTTATCATGCCCTTGTGTTTGCTGTCTTGTGTCAGTCCGTTGTGCGCTATTCTGATGTTCAGATCTTCTCGCTGCCGGTTGTGTATTCTGACCCAGTCTCATTTTGTTTATTTTTTCTAGTCGTGTCGGTCTGGCGCTCCTGTTTTTGCAATCCTTGCTTTTTTTTTTTTTTACATGCCTGCTTCCCTAGAACTCTGGTTGGCTCTCTCCCTTTGCTTTTCTCTGCCCGTAGGCTCGTCTCACAGTATCCCTCCCGATTCCTTGCTGCTCGCGGCCGGTGCTTCCTCTGGATTTCAGCGGCGGCTATCTATTGCCTTCTCGCTGCCACTCTGCCCCGCTGGCTCGGCTGAAGCCGGTCTGATCTTCGCGCCGTGCAAGCAGACTTAGCTGATTTACGCCATCCGGCTGATTTTTTGGGACTGAGCATTTTTTATGTTTCCCTGTTTCAATAAATTTTGAGCTATTCACCCGCAGTTTGATCCCGGTCTCGTTTCTGACACTTAATACATTTCAAATGTGCACCTGCACATATTAAATTGTCTATTGTGTATATTGTGTTTGTGCTATTTTGCACGTTGTCTATTAGGTATATTTGTATATTATTTTTATTATCTGTGTCTTGTCTTGTCACTCTCATCCTGTTGCACTGTGGAGTTCTGTCACTAAAACAAATTCCTTGCATGTGTAAACATACCTGGCAATAAAGCTAATTCTGATTCTGATAAAACACAAAAAAACTATTACTAAATCTTAAAAAATTAAATTGAAAAAAGAAAACATCAAATAAAATCTATTTCAATATATATATATATATATATACACACACACACACACAATAATAGTTTATCAGTGATAACAGTGACAAAAATAACTCTTCATTTGTGCTCTACAGAGGAATGAATCTCATACATGATTGGAACAACATGAAATTAGTAAATGATGATTTTTTTTTTTCTTTTATTCCCCTTAGAGTAGAAAGCTTAGATTTTATTAACTGGTTTTATATTGCCAATTTTGTCTACTGTCACAAGTCAGTTATTTGTTACACATAGATCAGCTTGACTAGTGTAGCAATAAAGAGGAAAAACTAGCATGACAGACCCTAGAACATACCACATAGTGGTAATCAGGATTTAACTGGCAATTTAAGATGGTCACCAGCCAAATCAGCTGAGACCTCATTTACTCTGCTAAAAATGAAGAAAATGTCTGTCAGCAAATTAAATACTAGAATGATTTAAATGCTAATATTGCTAATCATACAAAAAAAATATTGTCCTTCAAAAAGAAAACACCTCTGGGTGTTTAAATACTTCAGTGAACTGATGACAAGCTGGGATTAGCATTGTGCCAAATCCCCTCACAATTGTCTTTGCGCTAAAGTCCTTGCTAAATGCTAATTAATAAGCAAATAATGGGGCTTTCTTTTCCCTTTGTGGCAACAACATTGACACAGAGCAATAACAGAGAAGAGAACAAAACACATGAGCAGGATTGTACATTTTTGTTATACAATTAGGGAAATGTTAAAGGTAAAGTGAAAACATGTCCTCTTTTTTCCAGACATATCCTGACCTGGATTTCTAAATTGCCTAAAATATCTGGATTTTGGCATTGTGTTTCTATTGACACTCTCTCTAGAGTCCTCATACACTGTAAGTATGTCAATTTGCATCGCTTTGACTGTTCTTCTGTAGATTCCACCTTCTCGCACGCAGTCATTACAGTCATTACCTTCAGCAAGTATGCGAACAAAACAAAGCCAAAACCCAGACATTTTAGACAGTTTAGAAAGAGGACTATGGTCACCATCTTTAAAGGTCTGCTGTATACAAAATGAGGACAGTTTTTAAACAGGATTTCTCATACACTCCTTCTGTTCGCCATTGGCTAGTCAAACAGAGACTCACAGCCCAAACTCACACCATTGGTTGAGTCAGTGTTGCAATGTTGGGCTGCTTGAACAAACATCACATTGTTTTAATAGTGCCACAGAGCCACAGCATTTACACTTTTTGGGAAAAAAATCAACCTACTATTGCTTAATGCTATTGTCTGTGCACATCAAACTGACATAGCAGAAGTATTTTAGAATGTCAAAATGACAAACGTGTGGTCATATTTGAAGTGATACATATCAGATAATGCTAGCCAAGAAGGAATGTTTGAGAAAACCTGTTTAATAGAATTGGATAAACTTATATAAATGATAAGATAACAAATTCATTAGATTTCATAGCTTGAAATGTAACAAATATACACATAAAATCTGGGGCCAATAAGATTTTTTAAATATTTTTAAAAGATGTTTCATATGCTCACCAAGGCTGCATTTATTTGATATTTTTGGTGAAATATTATTACAATTTAAATCTGTTTTCTATTATAATAGAATTTAAAATGTAATTACTCAGCAAACACAACCATTAAATGGGTCATCGGATGCCCATTTCCCACAAGTTAATATGATTCTTTAGGACAGGGGTCATCAAACTTGACCCTGGAGGGCTGGTGTCCTGCAGAGTTTAGCTCCAACTTGCCTCAACACACCTGCCTGGATGTTTGAAGTATACCTAGTAAAACCTTGATTAGCTGCTTCAGGTGTGTTTGATTAGGGTTGGAGCTAAACTCTGCAGGACACCGGCCCTCCAGGACCGAACTTGGTGAGCCCTGCTTTAGGGTCTTAATGACAAGTCTGTAACATAGTTTGGTTAAAATTTCTCAATGGTGGAGTAAAAAACACCTTTTTAAACTTGACAAAAACAGCTCTTGTCAGAGCAAGTCGTTTTATAGCATTTTCCTTTAAATGTTAATGAGCTCTGCTGACCCTGCCCCTCTCTTCTGAGCCACTCTCTGAGGGACTGTTTACTTTAGCCGCATTCATTGTGAAACTTGCTAATTAGCACATTATTAGGAAAGGTGATTTGCAAAGATTCATTAAAAACCCTTATACTCACTTCTTCTGTAGGTGAAGCTGGATCATGAATGATTTGCGTGAACATAGATGCATTTAGGATTGATCAAGGGGCGCATTCCTTTCAAAAACAAATGTAATCCACTGCATCTTCAGCGGCTCAGATGTCGGGAGTAAATGATGGCGGCTATATTCATTATTACATCCGACAACAGAACGCCTCAATTGCTTAATCTGAGTCATCTTGTCTCAGCTCTCAGCTCACTCAGATCTAAGGTAAGACGGTCTTGTCAATCAACTATCGTGGGAGCGGCCTGTAGAGAACTACGTCATTTTGACAGGAATCTCAGAACAGCCTGATTTGAGAAAGGGGATTTTAAAAAAAGGGGAGTTTAAAAAAAAAAATCTAGGTGGATTTTTATCATTATAGGATGGATGTGTAGCAGACACTTATCACACACTTCCAACACACATTTATGTTCAAACAACTTGTAAAGTGAATTTTGCATCCGATGGCCCCTTTAAAACAAGTATTCAGTGTCACAGGATCATTCAGAAATCTTTTAATATGCTTATTTCATCAAAGTTGAAAACAGTTTTCCTGTTTAATCTGTTGTTTTTGATTAATAGAAAGTTCAAAATAACAGCATTTATTTGAAATATAAACCTTTTGTAACATTACAAATGCATGTTTATTTTGATCAATATAATGCATCCATGCTGGATAAAAGTATTCATTTATTTCAGTCAATCAATCAATCAATCAATAAAAATACTTACCTATAACTTCTGAATGCTAGTGTATATCAAAAATACAATGTATGCAATTGTAAAGACACTCTCTTCACAAAGTCACTCTCATCCTAGGATAATTTTAAATCCTCTGACTGTTTTTTTCCCCCTCCTCCCAAACCATTCGGTCTAGATTTCTCCCACTGAGAAACAGCCTTCTATTATCATGCCCTGGGCTGCACTTGTTCTTCAGTGCTTCCCAGCACCCACTCTCACGCTCCGTTCAAAATGCACTGCAACTTATTTCTCCCTGGCTTAAATAGACCCGCTGCACCGCGTGCTATTGAGCAGAGAAAGTTCTGCATGTTTGACCAAGTGCCTGTCATGTTAAGTTCCTGGTCACAGCTGACTTTACTCTGTTAATCTACTAACCAGACCTGTCTATGGCTGGTTAATCTACTAACCAGACCTGTCTATCTCTAGATGTGTGCACTTTAAGCAACCCGGTCTCATCCCAAGTCATCACATATTGACGCTTGGTTTTTGCGTCGCTTTTTGACGCTTAAGGTACCCCTTTAGCGTCACTTTTCGACGTGAAGGGAAGCGTAACTTTTCGGCGTCGATATGCTAACGCGCTATTGGGAATTTTATCGTCATAATAAGGTTGCCATTATTGCATATATGTAGGGGTGTGATTTTTGAATGTAAACAGTCAAAATAGTGACTTACCCAACCCCTGCCCCTAAACCTACCATCTGTGAAGAAAACGCAAGATATAGGAGGCAGATGCAAGTACTGGCATAATTTATTTAAAAATGATTAATATACGCTAAGTGTTTCCTATTTTAAAAAATTACCTTCCCTTCTCGTTGAAAAGTGACGCTAAAGGGGTACCTTGAGCGTCAAAAAGCGACGCAAAAACCAAGCGTCAATATGTGACGAGTTGGGATGAGACTGTGTTACTTTAAGAGGTGGACAAAGGAATTTAGTTTTTTGTTTGTAATTATTTATTCATTCATTTATTTATAATAGTAATAAAATACTTTTTAGGCTACTATCTTTAAGGGAGGAATGTGCAAAGCTTTAAAATCATACCAAAATTCTAAAGGTTTTTCTCATGAATGTGACCTGTGGATCGCTGAATTTAAGGTTAAGGTAACCTTTCTTTCTTCCTCTGTCTTTCCTAATCCATCAGGTCAAATTGGGTTTCTGCATTAAGTAAATTTACGCTGCCAGGAAGAAGTCTGCATACACTTTTTTGAAATATTTCTCATGATCTTAGAGACCATTTGATCCAAAGGCTTATTCTAGAGTTTATGTTTTGTACACACACACACACACACACACACACACACGCAAAAATGTGCCTGCTCATGAGTTTCTTTACAAAAAGAATGCATTTGTTTTTTTCATAGGTTTTTTATTTATTTTTTATGACTTCACTATTATTCTAAAATATGGAAAACAGTCACAAGAAAGTGTGTAGGTGTGTCCAGACTTTTGACTGGTAATGCATCATGGAAACAGTTTGTTCTCTCATTCATCACTTCACTTTATCACATACTTCATTCCAACTACTTAATATATGGATCTATATTTTTCATCTTACTTCTTGAAAAAGGGGAGGAATGCTATCTGGTAAAATCAAATTTATGATGGAATTGATGGAACCAGGGCAGAATTGGAGATTAATGGAGAAAATAAGCACAGCAGTCGTAATCTAGTCATTAGTTCTTCAAGTCATTAGGCACGAGTCACAGAGTGGCGTCGACAGGATTTCATCATAAATCATTGTAATACGCATGGGTCTAACCAAAGCAGGTTCATTTGTAGCACCACTGGGCAGCCATCCAGTCATGTACAGCTTCTATATATTTGTGTGAGAATGTAATCTCAAAAACTGTTTGCCAATAACATATCAAATCACCAATAAATATATATATATATATTTTTTTTTTTTTTATGCAAATGAGGCTTAAACAGCTGTATTTTACAGTTTAGTGCAACTTCATGCTCTTTTATTTGCAAATTGGGATTTCCTTTTTTTTTATAGTCACTATGTTGAGTTTACATGCCACATAGAAATACCCAATACCTGAAGATAGTCACTAGTGAAGGGTTTGGGAATGAGTGCATTTTTAGTGCCAATGTTTTCATCTGGACTATTAAAGCATCTACTATTCTACATATAATCAGACCTTATTTTCTTAGTGGTAGCACAGACTTCTACATCTAGAGACTCTATTGTCTCAATGGCTTTTTTGAAAGCAGTCGGAAGTAATTCCAATTACAATGGAGAAGACGAGAAGTCGTCTTTGCTCCGGAGTAATCAAACAAAAGGTTACTACTAATACAAAAGTTTGACTGCTTCAATGAAGTTCCCACCAGTGGAGAAATGCATTAAAACATCAAGCGTAAATTGATGCACAGTGCAGCTGAAAGCACTCGCCAGCATCCGATCAAACCACAATCATATCAAGCTGTTTCATCTTTCAATACTGCATTACACTGAGCAGATATTTGGCATCGGTTCAAAACTGACAAAGCCTTTCTGATATGATCTGCTCTGACAACAGAAGGTAAACTTCTTTTTTTATAGTCTTTTTTTCGGTTTCTTTCTTTTTCAGATATTCTAGCTTGTTTTTCCTTCAACGAGTGCTAATACTTCCTAATCAGACGAAGTTAAAGAGATAGTGCACCGAAAAATGAAAATTGTTATCATTTAGTCACACTCAAGTTGTGTGATTTAGTTTTTTGTTAACAACTGTTTATTGAATTTTATTCTGTTGAACAGTAGTACATAACAAAAAAGCAGCTGTACACATTTAGAACCCACCTCAACCTATCCCACCCCCTGGTAGACTTAAAAAAAAAAAAAAAAATAATAATAATAACATAAAATATATTAATTAATATTAATGGATAAACAAATAACAATAAAATAATTTTTACAAAGATTTTAGAAAAGATGACACAACATTAAAAGCTTAATGCCATGAATTTACAGTTTTCACAATAGATCCATGTATACGAGAAGTAGAGAGTTCCATCGAGATAATGTCCAACATATACACAGTCCAGGTTTGTCTGTCCATTGTGTGAAGAGGATTCTAATTGTTGACTAGCCTGTGTGATTTTATTTAAGCTAAACACAGAATAAGATATTTTGAAGAATGTTGATAACCAAACAGTTGACTGTAGCCATTGACTTCCATAAAATACTACAGACATCAATGGCTACCGTCAACTGTTTGGTTACCAACATTCTTCAAAATATCTTCTTATGTGTTCTGCAGAAGAAAAAATATACAGGTTTGGAACAACTGTGACTAATTTTGACAGAATTAAATTTTTTAATGAACTATCCCTTTAATTTTTTTATACAGTACATTTGCATAAATTAATTATGTTAAGAATAACCCTCCACCCACTCCACCGCCGTCATTTGTCAAGCAGGTATAGATCCAGATCCTCTACAACTGAAATCAATAGTCTCACAGAGGACCAATGTACCCTGGCTTAAGTGATAATCATTCACACTACATCAGAGTTCATTCAGGGTTAAATTATTCGGACCACTTAAACAATATTGTTCTGTTCATTTCCCCTAATAAAGTCCCCCAGTTCCATACCCAGCCAGGCACACTCCGGTTTGCGAGAACATCTCAATAGAGCAGATGTGGCTCCATGCTGCTCTTGCTGAGAGGGACAGAGAGGGACTTCTGCAGCACAAAGGCTTTTTGCTGTAATGGATTTTTAAATAGAGAGGGAAAAGCATCTCCAGGCCTATCACAGAACTGTTTATTCACGCTTTCGTGCTGAAATAACTTAATCCACCATCCTTAGTGAAGATTAGAGCAGATTTGCTTCAATTAAAAACAGACTTTACACCAAACACTCAATACACAGCTCACTGGTGCATTGTTTTAGCTTTACGAGGGTTTTGGAATTGCCTTAAAGCATCACAATGACGAGTTATGCAGAATCAGAAACATTGAAAACTATGAAGACAATGCAAGGTTGTCTGAACCACACTCTGTGCCCTGGAGTCTTGTAGTTAAAGGAATAGTTCACTCAAAAATGACAAGTCTGTCATTATCTACTCAACCTGTCATGTTTTCAGGGCTGTCAAGCTCTAACATGACAACAGAGTATAATAAATGTGATTTATATAGCTTGGATCGTCGTCTTTTTTCTTTCTTTCTTTTGTTGCGATAGGACAGTACAGACAGACAGAACAAAAAATGGTAGAAAGAGGGATCGGGAAAGGTTGTGACTTGAACTCAGGCCACCCGAAGCGCAATCAAGCTGCCCAAGGCTATAGGATCCAACTATATCTTCTGAAGCCATGCAACAGCTTCAAAATGTTCAAAATCCCTTTAAAGGAACAGTCCTAGCAAAAATGAAAATTTGCTGGAAATTTACTCACCCTCAGGCCATCAAAGATGTAAATGATTTTGTTTCTTCGCTTACTCACTATTGGATCCTCTGAAGTGAATGGGTGCCGTCAGAATGAGAGCCCAAACAGCTGATAAATACATGACAATAATCTACAAGTAATCTAGAAGACTCCAATCATTCAATTAATGTCTTGTGGAGTTAAAAGCCACATGCTTGTATAAAAAACAAATCTATCATTAAAGGGGTCATCGGATGCCCATTTGATATAAATTGATATGATTCTTTAGGGTCTTAATGAAAAGTCTATAACATACTTTGGTTAAAATTTCTCAATGGTAGTGTAAAAAAACACCTTCTTTACCCTGTAAAAATCAGCTCTGTTTTCATCAAGCTGTTTTTTTAGTCCATGTTCCTTTAAATGCCCTTGACTCTGCTAGCCCCGCCCCTCTCTTCGGTGGGGTGACACGAGCAGTATTGTTTACTTCAGCCGCGAAACTGGCTAACAAGCACATTATTAGGAAAGACGATTTGCATAGATTCATTAAAAAAAAAACATTATACTTCTGCAGATGAAGCTGGATCATGAATGATTCGTGCGAACATAGATGCATTTATGCAGATCGGGAATGAGCGCATCCCTTCAAAACGAAAGTAACGTTAATCCTCTGCATCTTCAGCGGCTCAGATGTCGAGAGTAAATGACGACTGCTATATTCATTATTACATCCAACAACTAAACACTTCAATCACTTAATCGGAGACATTATTGTCTTCCCCTGCACCGGAGTCAACACAATGACTCATATTGAAGTCAGAAACAATGGTTTGAAGTTAGAAATGTCTTGATGGATTTATTTATTACAAACAGGCAGCTTGCGGATTACTGGCATTACTTGTGAATTATTGTGATGTTTTCATCAGCTGTGTAAAATCACATTCTGACGGCACCCATTCACTAGAAATGATCCATTAGTGAGCAAGTGATGTACTACAAAATTTCTCCATATCTGTTCTGATTAAAAAACCTCATCTACATATTGCATGGCCTGAGGGTGAGTACATTTTCTGCAAATTTTCATTTTTGGCTGAGCTATTCCTTTAACTACAGGTTGCCCTAAAGGTATTGCTCTTGTAGTGTTATTTAGGTAAAAAGCACCCACTGAAAGCCATGCTTCATAGTAGCTACTAATCCACTGCAGAGATCTTTACGCAGTGCTGTGAGAGTTTCAACAGCAAGCAAAGGCAACTGTACTGCAGCACTTCACATTAACTTTACATTTACAGCTGTGTGTGAATCAACACTTTCTCTATGTCAGCAACTAATAAATTATTGTAGCCGCTCGCACCACCTGTCTTCCTTCCTGACACCTCAACCAAGCTTTTGAGCAGTGATTACCACAGGCTGTTAATGGATCAGGCTAGTGTACAGATTACTAGGCTATATACAGTATGAATAAAAATTTATTTAGTATTTCATCAGGGTATGAGTAACTTCATATCACATTAACTGTATACTGTATAATACAGTAGATTTTAGATACACTTTTTAAATAAAATTAAAGCAACAACTGTTTTCAATAAGAAATATTTCTCGAGCAGCATATTAGAATGATTTCTGAGGGATCATGTGACACTGAAGACTGAGAGTAATTCAGCTTTGCTAACACAGGAATAAATTACATTTTAAAATATATTCTAATAGAAAACTGTTATTTTGAATTCTTTCACAATATTACTGTTTTTGGAGTAATTTTGATCAATAAAACCAATCTAGGTGAGCACAAGAGACTTATGAATAATAACCGTGTGTGTAGAGACAGACATGAATTGTCTCAGTATGTCTGCCCATCACGTGGACACATGCCATAATACTCCAGGCTAGCGATGAACACTTATCATTGCAGCACATTCTGTTGCTACAGGCACCTCACATATTATGCTTTGACGCATACATAGCAATATTAATGCACTCACCCGCTGCCTACATATTTAAATGACCTGCTGCCTAAGCGCAGACACCTGTTTCCAGTTAGAAATCCAGATTTTGAAGGAATAATTTATTAAAAATGACAATTCTGTCATCATTTACCCACTCATGTCATTGCAAAGCTGTATGACTTGCTGTCTTCTGTGGAACTCAAATAGAGGAACAGATTTTTTTTTACCACATAATGAAAGTGAAAAACACGAATAAAATGATGTTGGATGTCTTGCTCAAAAATGACAGAAAAAAAGTCTTCTAAAGTCATACAATTGCTTTGTAAAGTGAAAATACCTTATTCATAGAAAAAGTAATTCTGTAAAATATTTCATTACATCCATCATTCTCTTCTTCAGTGACACTGATTTCCAAATGGAATAGCCAGTGACCTTCAGATTTAAACAGAACTGAACATACTGATTTTCAATAAAATACTTTGAATCATCTACTGTGTTGGAGTCTGCTTACCATGATTCAGTGTTTATATGGGTGATTCAGTGTAACAAGTCGCTCAAACTAACCTCCAAGGAAACAGGAAAGTCTAAATGGCGACCCATGCAAAAGAGATCAATACTAATGTCAGCTATTGGATTGGTTCAGGTCCCTCAGGAGCAGTGCGTGATTGGCTACTTAAACCAGGATGATTTGTATATATCCGTGCTTTCATTTAAAATGAAACTAACACTGGAGCTAACTGGCCATTTCCTGCCCAACACACACATGCTGAATGGGTTTACCAATAAAACACCTCAGGAGCTCTGACAGGGGCTTGCTTTAACTGACAGTGCTGAGGAAAATCCACCACTGCAAGAAACCGTAGTTCATTTCTCCACTCTATTGAGCGAGTCCATATTGAATGGATTATAACAGTCTAGTTATTGAAATCAATACCAATAACTGCAATCCCTCATCCTCTGAATGGATCTCCACCCAATCAATGGATATCAAATTACACTTTGCCTATTGTGCATAATTTCCATTTGAGAGACAGCGATCGGGATTTTTTAAGAATAAAGATTAATGTTTGTTAACGGCGGCCATTGTGACACACTTTTTGGCATACAATGCAAACATTTTAATTGTTCATGATTTTCAACTATCATAGTACATCCTTCCTTGCTGTAAAATGACTGTAGCCATAATACTGAAAATAAAAATAAATCATTAGAATTTTTTAAATCCAATTTTGTGGAAAAAACATAATTAAACGGTTCAGTTAACTGCGTTAAGAAAGTTTTTTTTTTTTCAGCTGTGAATATACTGTATATATATATATTCATGATTTTCAGCTTCCTTGGCACATGACTCACATACTGTGCAATTAGCATTCAGTCAAAATATTGGAGACAAAAAAATTTATTTAGATTTTTTTAATGGAATTTTGTGGAAAAAGCTGTCACGGTTTGGTTTCTGTTTAGTTTCCCTTTTGCCCTTATTTGGTTTTTCCTGTTCTAGTTTCCTGTCATTAGTTAATCACCGTTCATTCTCATCACCTGTGCTTAATTAGCTTGTTTCCTTGTTTGGTCGATCCCTTTATAAGTCCTCAGTTCTCCCTCAGTCTTTTGTCTGATCTTAAGTTAGTTAAGCTGGAGTGTGTTGATTCTTATTAAATATCTCCTTGTCTCATACTCCTTGTCGTGCGCTCATTCTTACAACACCATACCTGGAACAAAAACATAATTTGACAGTTATGAAAGATTATTTTCTGCTGTAAAACAACAACAACAAAACATTATTCATGATTTTCACCTAAAGTACATGCAACCTTGTATCATGACTGTCATGTTGCAATTAATTCATTGTATTCAGTCAAAAAATTGGAAATAAAAATGGTTATTTAGATTTTTTTTTTATCCAATTTTGTGGAAATATCATTTGACAGCTTTTTGAAACATCAGCTGTGAAAAAAAAAAATATATTTTACTATTACTATATTACTATTCATGATTTTCATACCACCTTGCTACAACAAGACTGTCATATTGCTATTGACAATATTGAAAATAAAAAAATATTATTTGGATTTAGCATTTTTTTTTATCCAATTTTGTTGAAATCGCCTGGATGTGTCAAGACAGACATTTTTTTTCTGTGGCATCAGCTGTAAGACAAAAACAAATTATATTACTATGATTTATTATGATTGACCATAGTGCATGCTACCTTGACTGTCATATTCCAATTGGAATTAGGTCATAATATTGAAAATATTAATTACTGTTTTTGTTAATCCAATTTTGTGGAAAACTCACTTGAGTTCATCAGGTTCAATGCGTCCAGAATAAGATATTTTTTGTGACATCAGCAGTGGAAAAAAACACAAATGATATTGCTTCTGGTTCATTCATCATACTGCAAATGTTCACGTTGACAGCAATGCATTATGGGATACAGTGTTCTGCACATTTAGGTCATTGTGCACATACCAAAATTTGCATATTGTGCACAACATTCATTCTGGATAATGCAGAAATAGATAATGCCATCCAAACGGCCTTGCACCTTAATATAAAAATAACTCAACATGATTGTCTGTGAAGAGAAATGGCTTTTATTTCATGGTCCCTGAACCTCCCTGTATAATTCTGAATCAGAACTGACACAATCCCTATTATGGCATTTTATGACTTATTGCTTGGCTGACATTTCTGTAACATATGATTACATTATAAGACTATTAAACTTATCATGTGTAGACTAAAAAATCGTGGACGGCCGGACTCAAACGAAGTCTGCGAAAGAGGAGGGGCTTATGCTATTCTCTCCGGCCTGAAAAAGCTGTTGACATGTTGATAGATTAAAAGAAGGAGCGAGCATGAAATCTTTCCAGAAGACTGCAGCCAACAAAGGAGGAGAACATCCTCAATAGCCTGCCATTCTAATTGGATCTGACAGTCAAGTCAAAGATAAAAGAGAAACAAGATATGGGGCTTATGTACACATCCAACGGAGACTTCGAGCACTACCGTTGTAGTGCATTAGCAAGGTTGCCGATATCTAAAATCTCATCATCCCTAATCAAATGATTGAGCACACAAACGTCCAATACGCACCGCATGGGGAAAAACAGGAACATTTGTTAAGGTTAGAAGAGCAGTGGCCTGGGTTTATGGATATTGATGCTGGTGGAATTGCGTGTCAGAGCAAAGCAGGGGACTCACAGAGAGAGCATCATTCATCCCAGCGGCCTCTTATACACACACTGAATGAGGTGCCAACCTGTGTCACTCAAAGAGCCATTTCTGTCCACCTCGCTCTATTGTCCTCTGACAGAGAGAGAGAGAAGTGTGAGCGTGGGTGTGCGGGGAAAACGGGGTGAGAGGGAAAAAACGAAGCAGGGGAGACAAGCGCAGAAGGAGGGGCGGACATTCATCAGTATCCCCTTTTGTCACGTTTAAATGCTGGAGTCTGGATAAAGCATAGCTTGTTGCCTTTTCCGGCTGGGCCACTAGAAAAAAAAGGCAGAAAGCTTCAGTAAAGAGAGAGCGAGATAGAGGGAGAGAGAGAGAGAGAGAGAGAGAGAGGAAGAGAAACCTGACAGAGGAAGAGAGAAATCTATACAGGATCCAGTATAGGCTGACTATAATAGCATACAGTAACTTTCAAACTCAAAACTTCCTGCCCAGTGAGGAAAAAAAGACCAAATATCCAAACTAAGAACCAAAAATGACTCTGAAATCATTGTATTTTTTTATGTCAGAAATCTTAAAGAAAATAATAATAATAATAATAATTTACATATCAATAATGTCTACTGGGTGATTAAAAACTGGTTTGTCTGACCACACTGAGTTCAAGTCAGAATGCTACTATTATTCCCATCAATTTTATATTAGATATGAGGTATTTTTATAGTCTTTTATTAATATTTAGAATATTTATTTTTATATTTTCTTTTTTTATATTTTCCTTCTCATTTTAATTTTCGTTACAGTTAGTAATTTTTGGGGTTGTTTTGTCTTTTTTTAATGTCTGCATAATTTTATTGCAGTTTTAGTTTTAGTTATTCTAGTAATTCAAGTTAAACAAATTAATAAATAAATATATGTAACCCAGTTACTAGAAAATGTTTTTTTTTTTTGTGTTAGTGGGTAAATGTATGTATTTTGTACTATGTGTTGTTTCTTTAAGAGACTCCCTTACAGAGGGAGTTCGGTTGAAACGCGCTTGGTCGAACATATGCTTAACAGCATGTTTGTGTGTTGCTGTTACCACCTTGGTTAAATAACAGTATCTAAGTTAATTCCTCCAATCAGGAGGGAGAGGGGGTGGGACTTAGAAAATAGCGAGAAAGATTGAAAGTCAGTCGAGAGAGAGACATGAGAGAAGTAAAGTCATCTGGTTAACCAGGGATTTTAGGCCATAAAATCCTAAATGTTTCCAGCGATTATCTCAAAGTAAATGCAAGAAACAGCATATAACCATATAACCTAAACGTTTCTTAAATACAGTTAGCATTTCGTCAACATAGAAGTACCACTCGTGCCTTTATAGAGGGAATGAGAGGAGAGAGTGACACATGATGTTGATCGGAGAAACTCGAGATTTTAGACCATAAGATATTTTATTGTTTCTATCGATATTTATGTTCCCGTTGGTCTAGGGGTACTACTCGTGCCGCTAGAGATAAAGATTTGTGATTTCGTATGATTCATGGAGTTTGCGCTGTTTATTTTATGTTGTGAGTTCAACGTATGTTGTGTGATCAGCCTCGGACTCGGGACTTTATTTTCTGAAAATCAACTTTCACCTACACGACAATTTGCTCACATCGGATCATCGAGGTAACACAAACTTTATTTTGTTTTGCTCGGCTGAGCGAAGGAGCCTTTGTTTTTTACTGGCCACAACGATCACTAGCAGCAAATCAGGCCTGCAACGGGGTGGGTTCTTAAAGGGATTTGTTTGTGTGTATGAGTGAGTGTGAGAGTGGATCCACATATTCGATAATCTGACCGGTTGTAATATAATATTTCACTGCACTTTTCAAATCTGAGCTGATAGATACTGTTAAAGTTAGGTTTGTTAAAGTTTGTGACTAGAAGAACACAATTGTTAGTATTATTTTGAAGTGTTATAAGCTAACGATATAGACAATCGTTTACGTAACGCGGAAAGGCACTATTTTCAGTTGGTGAGAAAATTTGTAAGTGTAAGACAGGGAAGAGGATAAAGTAAGAGCAAGTTAGTTAAAAGCAAACTGTTGAAGAGAAAGAAATTAGTTTATTTAAAAGCATAAAAGACATTAATCCATTTATTGGTGTATTTTTTGTTTTGTATTTCTCTCCTTTTGTTTTTTTTTATTCATTAGTTGTTAAAACTATACATCTACAGCATTCATATAATTTGCCTACTTTAATTCATTTCAATACACTTTTGAAGTCACTCACTTAATTGTGTAGTGTGTTGGGTTCCATTGCTGTGGTTGAATTGTATAGTGAGTATGTGAAGTAAGCATAAGTCAACAATTAATCAGTTAGTAATAAACTTCCATCAGAAGATAGTTAAACAAAGGATCAATTAGAATTTCGAACTCAGGCCCTTATCCGTCCAGCGGTAAATTGGTAAGGTGGCTACACATAAAAATAATAATTAAAGAACAACACAAAAAAGTGGGGGTGGTGTTTACCTGGTCTCATGGCATTTATGGACCTGGGTGCACTTTTTAGCGAGATGCGTAATATGTACCAATAAGTACATATCACTGCGGTTTCCAAAAGAAATTAACACTAGAGGCAGTAAAGCTCTGACACTTTTTATTCCTTTTCACAAAAATTTAAAGAGTTTCGATTAAAAAAGCATACTTTTCGCACAATTACTATTACTAAGAATATAATGCTATGACTTCAAAATAATATTAATATGGGAGATTTGAAAAATGATGCTTTTGAACGTTAGCATTGCATATATCCAGCTTCATATCTATGGGTTTTCAGAGATGGTAGATTTGTTCGGTAGCTCATGGAGCACGGAGACGTACTTGAGAGGTAAGGGGCTCTGGTTCGAATCCCGTGTAACTACAGTTCGATAAAACAGTTCAAATCTGCATATAAGGAAGTTTAAATGGCATGGTTGCATCAACAAATGCGTTTTTATATCAGTTTTGCATTTGTCAACACTATCGGGTAGGTTTAGGGTTGGGTTTGGTGTAGGGTATATTTCCAACATGATAGAGCAAAAAAAACACAGCAATACGTACCTATATCAACATAATAAAAACGTGCCAGGGTTTATGTATTGAACCCGTGTTTTAGCACCACTCAGTGGACTTTTATTTTCTTAAACTGCGGCAAAACGTGCAGTAAGGTACGTAAAAATGGTGTCGCACAAAAATTGCACAGAGCTACATATTTTACATATATGAGACCAGGCTGTTTAAATCATTATGTTCAATTGTTTTAAATGTGAACTTTGGACCCCACTTTAGAATTGAGAAATATTGATATAAGATATAAACAAAATATATAAGCAAAATTAAAATGAGAAATGTTGCCTTGTCAAATAGCTGAAATACATTTTAATTTTAATTTTAATCCAGTTAATGTTTATTTTATTTCACACAGATTTTTAATGGTTTTAATTTTAGTTTCACTTTTAATTTTGGTTAAATATAATAATCCTGGTTCGCAAACACAAGAACAACTACAATACAAGTAAAATACATGAGAATCTGTTGTTTCTGGCTGGCTGTTGTTCTGGATATTCTCCCAAAGAAGACCAACAACAGGCATGAGTAGCTGAAGCTTTTTTTAACAAGTTAAATTACTTTTTTTCCACTGTAAAAACATAACTAAGTCTTTCCAAAAAGGCTGTTATTGAAGGATGAGGCAATTAAACTTTGCATTTTTAATTATGCACAATTTCACATGTAAAGATGATTTTTTAAATATTGTAAAACACTGCTTATTTGGTTGCTGACGAAAAAATTGTTTAATCTTAAACATTGCGTCTTTATTTTACGTCATAATGCTCTTTTGTTTTAAATGTGGATTTTGTACCCCACTTTAGATTTGAGCAAGACTGTTATTTCCTTGCATCCTCTCCTTGCTTCGCTTACTGCTCTGCGCTTTGCTCCCTGTTTATATACTTTTCTCAGATTTTTCTAAGACTTTAACTTCAGCAGATCAGCACAGTGCTCAAACAACACAGTTTTGGCACAAACACCAAACTAAAGACTTTTTGGGACTGGAATACTCTTTGCCTCCCACTGCCAGCAGCTTGCATTTCGAGAGACGGGAAAACACAGCTGCCGACATTCTAACAGACGGGAAAGAAAATGCCCCTTGTGGAATCTACTTGCTGCATGAACTGCCACAGACTTCTACATATGATTGTGGTTCTTGAAACAAAGTTACTTACTGGACATCCAAAACAGGTGGAACACACAGCAGATCGTCATCACGAACCCCCTCAGCATACAGCCGGTGAGTCCTGTGAATCTAGTGAATCTCAACAGTTTATACCAAGTGTAGAGGAACAAGCCGCAACTGACTAATCAATGGCACAAACAGGGAGCGAGACCCAAAGGCACTCGAGACATCAGATTGTCACGAGTATCTCCTATTGCTGCGGTAGCATCCTCTACCCCGGATGCAGCTATGAAAAGGCTTGCAAACACTGGTATTCTACCACCCCCTATACATCTTGAGAACAGATTTGAAGCATTAATGAATGTGGGTGAGGAATCCCCAAATGTGATTGAACATAGATCATATCAGCCAGCAGCTAACATCGCTACTAACAGGCACTCAAGGTTAAGCAGACAGCGGCATTCAGCTCAGAGCGCAGCCAAGCCCTGCACTCTGACAGTGGGCATCTCTATTATCAACATCAGTAGCAGGACTACAACTACATGCTGCTTTCCTCAAGCAACCGTCTTTGATGTGAACAAGGAACTTTAGAACATTCTGATGAAGCACAAGACTGCAAATCGAATTATCATCCATGTGGGGAAGAATGATATTAGGGAAGAGCAGTCAGAACTCCTTAAGAAGGATTTCAGTGAACTCTTTGAAACACTTCAAAGACTTGAAGTTCAGTCTTTCATCAGTGGACCACTCCCAGCAAGGGGAACTAACATGTTTTCACGGCTGCTTGGGCTGAATACATGGCTATAAAGAACCTGGAGTATAAAAGGAGTCAACTTTATCGACAACTTCAATCTTTCCCACAAGGACATTGATAATGCCACGCAGCCACAACAAACTCTGCTCATGGACATCCCAGCTGAGCCCTGTCCACAGAGCTCATCACAGACAGACTGTGACATACTACAACAGCTTCAAGACTCAGCACCCAAGGACAACTTTCTGGAAAACAGCCAGGGAAGCCAGGACAACATATCACAGCCACCGGAAACACCAGAGCCAGAGCCCCGCTCACCAGACACATTATCCCTCTCTCCAGCATCTCCACTTCTAAGCTTCTCACAGAAAATGGAGGAACTGGTGTATGCTGGGACCAACCTCTCCCACTCTTTCGCTGCAAGCCCCCAGATATCAACTACAAAAACAGTGGGCCCACAACCACCAAAGACTGCAGGCCCAGCTCTCCCTCCTCCTCCTGTGAGAGCTCTTCGACCGCTGCCACAATGCCATGGCCCAAACCATCCTCCATCTGCTGTAGGTGAACCAAAACAACTGATAGCAACTCTCAGTGATGTGTGTCGGGTCCCCGCTATGTTAGAAGCAACTTACACAAATGTTTACAGAACAAGCGTGAACCCAGTGTGCCTGTAGCTTTCTCTATCTATTTTATCATGTGATCGAAAGTCTAAGGCCTTCTCAAGCTGTATGACTAACCCATCTAATCTGCGGCCTGTAATGCATCAATCTAAGATTGCTGTAGAAACAAAATGTAATTCCATCAAGTTCGCATTTTTAAACATTCGGTCACTAAAAAATAAATCATTTCTGATCAATGACTTAACCACAAACAACCTGGATTTCAGGTTTCTAAATGAAACATGGCTAGAAGACAGCTGCAGTGCAACATTCCTCAATGAAATAGCCCCTCCTAACTTTAATTTTACAAGTGTCTGCAGGACTGTTAGGAGAGGTGGAGGTGTAGCTGCTCTATTTGCTCTAAATGCTTCTCTTGTCACGGCTTCTTTTCCTCAGTAGTCACTTAAAATCGCTGCAGTTAACCCAGTTCTCAAGAAACCCAATCTCGATCCTTCAGTTTTATCCAATTATCGTCCCATTTCAAATTTACCATTTATTGATAAATTGTTGGAAAGTACTGTAGCATCCCAGCTTCAGTGCTTCCTAGTAGCTAATAATTTCTTTGAACCATTTCAGTACATAGTTCTGAAACTGCCTTTGTAAAGGTAGTTAATGATTTATTACTCTCTTGTGACACTGGTTCTGTCTTTACTTCTGTTACTAGACCTCAGTTCTGCCTTTGACACTATCTCTCATGATTTACTCATCTCTCGACTTTCAGCTGTGGGTATATCTGGTACTGCTCTTTCCTGGCTCTCTTCATACCTATATGTCAGACAGTTTTACATTTCTGCTCGGGATTTTAGATCCCCTACTGCCCCCCTGAAACAAGGTGTCCCCCAAGGTCCCGTTGTTGGGCCTTTGTTGTTTATTATTTATATTTTACCATTGGGTCAGATACTACAGAGTCATGGCTTTAGCTATCATTTTTATGCTAATTACATTCAAATCTACATGTCATGCAGGCCTTCCCTATCCACCCAAATTGACAAAATTTCTGTTTGCGTGCAGGATATAAAAACATGGCTTAACTCTAATTTTCTGAAACTAAATATGGATAAAACTGAGATGACCGCTGACTTTACTTGCGATATTACTGGCACCTTAATTGCTCCATCTAGTATAGTTAGAAATCTTGGTGTTATGTTTCACCCCTCTCTTTCATTTCAGTCTCACATTAACTCTCTCTCTAAATTAGCATTCTTTCACTTACGACGAATTGTCCAGCTCCATCCTTTCATTAGTACCAATGATGCAGAAACTCTCATTCATGCATTTGTTTCATCCCGTCTCGATTACTGTAATGCCCCTTTCATTGGCTTGCCAGCTACCTCTATTGCTAGATTACAGTATATTCAAAACTCAGCCGCTCGTATTCTCACTCGCACTAAGCGTTCAGCCCACATCACCCCTATTCTAGCTGATCTGCATTGGCTACCAGTGGCCTATCGAGTATCAAGCATCAAGTTTAAAATTCTCCTGCTTACTTATAAGGTTTTTAATGGTCTGGCTCCTTACTATCTTTGTAATCTGCTCCTCCCCTATTCTCCACCTCGTTCATTGCGGTCCTCTGATTCTCGCCGTCCCTCGGTATCACCTCTCTTCCATGGGTGGCAGATCATTCAGTGTTGTTGCCTCTAAATTATGGAACTCTCTACCAAGATCACTCAGTCTTGCCAATAGCCTGTCGGAATTCAAATCGCTGCTCAAAACTCACTTGTTTTCAGAATGTTATCTTATTATTATTATTATTATTATTTAAAGATGTTTATCAATGCAAGCAAGTGTCATTTGGTTAGTATTTGTCTTTTGAATACCTAGGTATTGTGCTGAAAGGTGCTCCACACATTCTGTTTATCATTATTTACAGGCCTCCTAAATACTCTCCAGCCTTTTGTTGAAGAATTCACAGAACTGTTATCAATGATTTCCTCAGAGTTTGAATGTTTTGCTATTGCAGGGGATTTTAATATTCACATAGATAATGCAGAAATCACAGAAAAAAAAAATCACAATTTTTTGACCTGATTCAGCATGTGCATGGACCCACACACAATCGTGGACACACTCTAGATTTACTCATCAGTAGAGGTCTAAACAGTTCATCCATTGTTATTAAGGATGTAGCACTTCCTGATCACTTCTGTATTTTCTTTGATATATTGATCTCTTTTACCACTGAATATAGATCTTTCTCTGTCAGAAAGAGATGCATTAACGAGAACACTACTGCACTATTTATGAAGGCTATATCTCTAATATCAAGCATTACTGCAGACTCTGTTGATCTTCTCCTGGATTCATTTAACTCAAAAGTTAATTGTGTTATAGATGATATTGCTCCGGTAAAGGTCAACAAGAAGACTGGCAGACAAAAATCATCTTGGAGAAAATCAACAGCAGTTCACAGTATGAAAAGACAATGCAGCAAAGCTGAGCGGATGTGGCGGAAGACAAAACAGTAAATTCACTATAGCATCTATAAAAACAGCCACTAGCCACAGTGGAACTAGCCACAGCTAGACAGACCTTCTTCTCAAACCTTATAAACAGTACCTTAAACAACACTCGCACTCTTATTGCTACTGTTGAGAGACTGACAAACTCCCCAAGTCAGATTCCCAGTGAAATGCTCTCCAACAGCAAATGCAATGAGTTTGCTTCCTTCTTTTCTGAGAAGATCAATAATATCAGAAAGGAGATTGGCACATCCTCAAGTTATGCAGAGGTCACATGGATTCAACCGCAATTTCAAAAAGAAGTGACTATGTCTGTTTTTGAAGCAATTGATCGCAAAATTTTGGAAGAAATAGTACAGCACCTTAAAGGGATACTCCACTCCAAAATGCAAATTTTGTCATTAATCACTTAACCCCATGTCGTTCCAAACCCATAAAAGCTTAATTCGTCCTCGGAACACAATTTAAGATATTTTTGGATGAAAACCGGGAGGCTTGTGACTGTCCCATTGACTGCATAGTAAATTGCACTGTCAAGGCACAGACAAGTATGAAAAGCATCGTCAGGATACTCCATCTGCCATCGGTAGCAATTTGCAAAGATTCATAAAAACCCTTATACTCACCTTCTTCTGTAGATAAAGCTGGATCACGAATGATTCGTGCGAATATAGATGCATATGTAGATTGGGAATTGGCGTATTCCCTTCAAAGCAAAAGTAACGTTAATCCTCTGTCTTCAGCGGCTCAGATGTCGGGAGTAACTGACGACTGCTATATTCATTATTACATCCAACAACTAAACACTTCAATCGCTTAAATCCCTATAGGATGGATTTGTACACACACTTCCAACACACATTTATGTTCAAACAACTTGAAAAGTGAATTTGGCATCCGATGACCCCCTTAAACAAGGAGAAAACTGAAGTCATTGCATTTGGAAACAAATATGAAGTTCTCAAGGTGAATGTATACCTTGACTCTAGGGGTCAAACAACTAAAAATCAAGTCAAAAATCT
The DNA here is from genome assembly GCF_936440315.1 of Barbus barbus. Lineage (NCBI taxonomy): Eukaryota > Metazoa > Chordata > Actinopteri > Cypriniformes > Cyprinidae > Barbus > Barbus barbus. The sequence goes on from NC_136750.1 coordinate 25,041,315, forward strand.
TGGGGTGATTCTGGAGACAGACCTTAGTTTTAGTAGTCATGTCAAAGCAGTAACTAAATCAGCATACTATCATCCTAAATACATTGCAAGAATTAGATGTTTTGTTTCCAGTCAAGACTTGGAGAAACTTGTTCATGCCTTTATCACAAGCAGGGTGAATTATTGTAATGGTCTCCTCACCGGCCTTCCAAAGAAGACTATTAGACAGCTGCAGCTCGTCCAGAACGTTGCTGCCAGGATTCTGACTAGAACCAAAAAATCTGAGCATATTACACCAGTCCTCAGGTCCTTACACTGGCTTCGTTTATAAATCTCTCAATGGCCTAGGACCTAAATACATTGCAGATATACTCACTGAATATAAACCTAACAGACCACTCAGATCATTAGGATCGAGTCGGTTAGAAATACCAAGGGTTCACACAAAACAAGGGGAGTCCGCTTTTAGCTATTATGTGCAGTTGGAACCAGCTTCCAGAAGAGATCAGAGGTGCTAAAACATTAGCCACATTTAAATCCAGACTCAAAACTCATCCGTTTAGCTGTGCATTTGCTTAATGAGCATGTGCTACGTCCGAACTAATTGCACTGTATTTTATGTATAATCATTTTCTACTCTTAACTATTTTAAATTCATTTTAAGTCAAATTGTGTTTTTATTGTTGTGATAATTATTATTTTTAATTCCTTGTTTTTATTGTGATTTTTTTTTTTTTATTGACTATTTCACTTCCTTTATGTAAATCTCTTTGAATTACTACTGTGTATACATGTGCCTTGCCTTGCCTTGCCTTTATCAATACACTCACAACGGCATCAGCAGCAATCCCAAATCTCGTTCTCCTGCTCTCTTATTTATGGAAGCATATGGTGGCGTCCATCAGCACAGTGAAGCTGCTATGATGGAGTGTACTTGAATTATGCATACGCAATAGAGTCACAGATCACTGCAGTGCCTGCTTCTGACAGATATGAATACCTGTGGGGAGGATAGGAAGTATATGAGCTACATATCTAGCTGTCTCTTTCCTGCTCTCTCTCTCTCTCTCTCTCTCTCTCTCTCTCTCTCTCTCCCAGTCACAGCTGAAGATACACATCCTAAACCACATAATAACAATGAAGAAAGGAAGTCTACAACCCCTGTGATCACTAAAAGCAAATGTTGGTCTTTGATTTACCAACTGGATGCACTCACAGCTCTATACCGCAGTTATCGAGATGTTTTCTCTTGTCTTTGTGCGTCTCTGCTAACTGACGGGGCCTCTGACTCATCGCTTGTGTTCCTCTCAGCGTCAAGAATATGTCAGGTGAAACCTGTCCAGGTTTTTAATTCAAATGATTTAAATTAAGCAATAAACGGATCGGCAAGCTGGTGTCAGACTGTGACCCCAAATCTGTGATTAAGCACAGCTAGATAAAAAACAAAAAGATGTTAGGTGGGGCTCAGGAGAGCGATTTGAGCGCTGAAATGTTTTGTAGTGAGCCCTGGTGGGAAGAGAGCCATGCTTTCGGCTGAAAATGGGGCCACTGTCAAAGTTTTGTGTATGTTTGTAGGATGGCAGACTCAAATTTAAACCAGGGATGTTTCTAGCCTTTGATCAGCATTGGGTCACAGCCCCCGCTTTAAAAAGTGAGCCCATATTGTGTGATGCTCGTTTTTTGGATATAAATGGAGATAAATCATCTCTACCTGCATCACAGAGTTGTTCACAAACTACACATGCAATAAAGAGCTAGTTTGCCATTGACAAACTATAGGAGACATTTTCAAGAAAAAAAAAAAAAAGGTACAAAAGCTGTCACTGGGGCAGACCTTTGCAAAAGGTGCACCTTTGCACCATATATACCACTTAAGGGTGCAGATTGGTACCTTAAAGCTATACATTGGCCTCTAAAATGTACATATTCGTACCTAAATTGAACATATTTATAGCTTTTGAAAGGGTGCCCAGTGACAGCTTTTGTGCCTTTTTTGGGGGGGAGTGCAGGTAAATATCCACCTCATCCAATGCTCTTTTCGTTTTCTGTCTAGTCATAATTTCGGTGTGAGAAACCACTGCAAACAATTCAGTGCGTGAGTGAACTGTCCAAATGAATCCAACTGAATTGGATGAAAATTGAACAAAATTTCATACCATTTTGCAAATCTGTGAATTATTTCAAAGCTAATTAATTTATGAATCTAACATCGCTAGCTCTGATTCTCTAAAATCATCTGAAATATCAAATCAATATATTATTAGTTTATAAAATTGTATATAAACACATATTACCACTGTTCAAATCTTTGGGTTCAGTACGTTTTTTTTATTTTTTTATTATTAATACAAGGATTATTCAATGATGCATTAAATTTATCAAAAGTGACAGTAAATACTTGTAAATAGTTGAAATATATATTTCAAAGAAATGCTGTTCATTTGAGGTTTTTATTCAGCAAAGAATAATGAAATACATATTAAATATTAAAATATGAAAAAATATAAAATGTTGCATTACATGTTGCTGTTTTATGATTAAATAAATGCTGCCTTGGAGAACATGAGATTCTTTCAATATATTTATATTTATATATATATAAAATATCGGCACCCTTGGTAAATATGATCAAAGAATGATGTGAAAAATGTATCTGTATTGTTAATCCTTTTGATCTTTTATTAAAAAAATTCACAAAAATAAGGAGTCACATGTCATGCTCATGAGCCTAGTCGCACTTGAGTAGAGCTTCATATGTTTGGCCCTTTTTCAGTTTTTTTTTTTCGTTTAATTTTACGTTTTATTCATTAATAATACTTTCACTGATGGCATACAATCGGAATCAGCAAGATTTGTCTCCGTCGGCTTCTCCGATTAAGAAGAAATCTAAGTTAATGACCGCGAGTGATATAATGGACAAGATGGCGAACACTGTTACACACTTTGAGGACATTCTAAGAACAGAGTTGACGGCGATGCGGAACGAGTTCGCTTCTCACATGTCAGTTGTTCAGTTGCTATGCTGTAAACCGGATCTTCTTACAGGGGAGATGAGAGAATAAAAGAAAGTCGTTGTAGATCACGGTAGGCACGTTGCTGCGCTCGATCAACAGGTTGTGGACTTACAGGATCGCAATAGGCGCAGTAATCTGCGTCTGGTTGGATTGCCTGAAGGTTCCGAAAAGGACGACCCTATGGGCTTTTTGAAAAGATCGCTACCGACGTGGCTCCCGTCTCTGGTGGCCAAAGAGATTGAAGTGGAGCGAGCGCATCACGTGTACACAAGGCTCTCCTCAGATCGCGCTAAACCACGGGTTTTCATCTTTAAACTGCTGCGGTACATGGACAGAAAGCTCATTCTGCGGGCCGCCAGAGTTCATGCCCTGGTGAAAATGTCCAACGGAGCAACACTGTCTTTCATTCCAGATTTTTTCCAATCACCGCAAAAATAAGTGCATTTGCGCCAATTAGGATGGAGATGAGAGACGCTGGCATCCAGAATTTTCTTCTCTATCCTGCAACGCTGAAGGTCATTCTCAATCAAGGTGAACCTAAAATGCTACACTCCCCAGAAGAATCAAAAGATTTTCTCAGATCCCATTCATCCACCAACTCTCAGTGAACTCCAGCTGGACATTTGCTGTCTAATCGGAGAAGAGATACTTTAAATGGTTGGGTGACTGTCTCTTTCACTGTTCACTTTAATGTTCGCTTCTTAATTCATAGTTACTAGAAGCTTTCATTGTGCATACAGTATTGCTTACTGATTATGATGTTATTTTATTTATTTATGTTTCTAGTTGTATTCCTTCTCTCTCTCTCCTTTATTTATATATATATATATATATATATATAATTTCTTTTTTTTTAAATAGAGATACTACCTAGTCAGTGGGTGGGTTCTGAATTTGCACAGTTGTTTTTTGTTTATTACTGCTGTTTTAGGAAGAAAATTAAATAAAAAGTAAAAAAAAAAAAAATCACAAAATTCTAACCTTTCGTTGGATAATAAGAATTTAAAATGGGAGGAAATATCATTATGAAATAAATGTTTTTCTAAAATACATGTTGGACACAATTATTGGCATCCCTAGATATTCTTATGAGTAAAATATCTCTGGAGTATATTCCCATTCAAATTCACAATTTTGAGCACTCCAGGGTGATTATGAACATGAAATTATCCAGCCATGGCTTCCTGTTTCACAGAAATATAAATAGGAGGGAAAGCCCAAATTCCCTTAATCATCCATCACAATGAGAAAAACCAAAGAATATATTTCTGATGTGCAGCAAAAGATAATTGAGCTTCACAAATTAGTGAAGTAGCTTTAAGAAAAGAGCTAGAGCAGTGAAAATTCCCATTTCCACTATCAGGGCAATGAAAACCTTAAAAAAAATTGTCAAACAGCACCTACATCACCACGTTTTTTGGGAGAGTTTCAAGAAAAATTCTCCTAGCTCATCCCAAAACAAACTCCAGCATATTCAGTTATCAGACACGACTGGAACTTCAAATGGGACTGGCTTCTATGGTCGGAGGAAACTAAAAAATGAGCTTTTTAGTGGCAAACACTCAAGATGGGTTTGGTGAAAGTACTCCATGTGTACAATGAAATATACTGCTGTATTTTTGATGTTGTGGGTGTAAAATTAGCTCTTATTTTATTATCTTAATTTTAGGGAAATCGAATCGTAAGGATTCAATATTGACTTGATTAATTGGTATTAATCAAAAACGTCTAATTTATACTTTATCAACTATACCTCATTAACGACATGTCCAGCAAGCATTAAAATCCGTATATCTTAACAATTCTGTTTATTTCGTGGCCATGATAATGACACAGAATTGTTTGGGTAAATTTTTGAGCACAGGTAGCAGGCTCTGGGCAAAGGTTTTGACATGAATATTACACAACAGAAGACAGAAGATTTCTTTATAAATGAGAGAGTTTATTTGCTATTCTACTAACCTAGGATACATGAACTAAACTAAATAAAACCAAACACACACATACACACATACACGTTGCAGGCAATGAATTGTTTTGATTTGAAGACAGTTAAAGTATAGCACTATTTGCTATTTCAAAGGGTCTACCAGAGGTGCCAACCACAAACAGAGAACTTATCTTTACTGTCAAAGATGAATGCAACCCAGGTTCAGCAAGATATGAAGGTAGTTGTTTGATTACTTGCTTTGAGTTGAGTTGAGTTGAGAGCTGATCTGGTGTTTCTGTGTGTTCCCGCGTGGTCCAAGGGAAACCTCAGAGGCTGTGATTGACGTTGTTGCGTGATGTCACTGGGGATGCCCTCTTGCAATTGGCGGTTGCCTTCTCTGTGACGTAATGACGCGCTTAGCAAGTTTGTTTCAGTTCTTACGGCTTCAGATGTTAAAGTTTCTTTTGTTCGTAACTTTGATGAAGCTTATAATCATGATTGGATCTTCCAACCGTACAGTAATACAAACACAAACCTCAAAAACAAAATGGGTCACTGAGCACAAAACCAAGCTTCTGCTATGGCCATTCCAGTCCTCTGACCTGAACTCTATAGAAAATGAGTGAGGTGAACTGAAGAGAAGAAGCACTAACATGGAGCTGGGAATCTGAAGGGTCTGGAGTGATTCTGGATGAAGGAATGGTCTCTGATCTCTAACCTCATCAGGCATTATAGGAGACAATGTAGAGCTGTTAAACTGGCAAATGGAGGTTTCAAAAAGCATTGAATAAAAGGGTGCCGTTAATTGTGGCCAGTGTGTATTAGAGAAAAACATTTATTTCATAATGATATTTCCCCCCCATTTTTAAATTCTTATTATCCAATGAAAGGTTAGATTTTGTGAATTTTGTAAATAAAAGATCAAAAGGATTGGCAATGCAGATTGATTTTCACAGCCTTCTTTGATAATATTTACCAAGGGTGCCTATATTTTTGGCCATGACTGCATGACTCTATACATATACTGAAAGAGTCTCTCTCTCTCTCTCTCTCTCTCTCTCTCTCTCTCTCTCTCTCTCTCTAAATATATATATATATATACATATATATAAATAAAAGAGTCTCTCTCTCTCTCTCTCTCTCTCTATATATATATATATATATATATATATATATATATATATATATATATATATATATATATATATATGTATCAAATGTTTTAAAATTATAAATACTGCATATATATAATTTTTAAATTTTTTATAATATACATTATATTTATATAATATGAATGAATGAATGGTCACTTTCAGTTTAAATAGACAGTCCAGGTATGAGCTGCACAAGCAGACTTCATTGTCCAGCTACACAATACTACTATGATGAGGAGAAAAAGACTGACTAAAATCGTATGTGTCATCTGTAGAAATCAAATGCTTTCCCAATAGCTCATGTCTGCCATTCATTCTCGCTCTCCTTTTCACCTTCTGCCTCTTCGGCAGGAAATTTGATCACTTGATAAACCGAGGACCGGGGTCAAACACTCACTTGAGCCTCACCAATTAAGTCTCAATGAGATACTCTTATCAAATTGGCTTTTACGGCCAAACTCTACAGACACAGGAATGCTTGAGGAGAGAGAGCAGTCACAGACATTTAAGAAATGTGCCACTTTCAGATAAAGCTTCCTTTATACACGCACACGCTCCTGATGAATGCAGAAGTCTAATTAGACTAAACGGCGTTCACAAAGACCATAACAGAATACAAAACGGGGACGTGTGAGCATATGCGAGCAAAAGCGTACACGCATTTAGGAATGAAATGTCATTTTCAGTTGTCGCACAAATTAGGCACATTGAAAGGTTTAGAAGGGTTCTATAAACACCCTCGAGGATTCAAAGACACTTAAACGAACGTTACACAAAAAACTGTAATTGCAAAAACCGTCAAATACGTAACGTTGTCACGTATGTCGATAATACACAACATTCTGCAGAGAAAATGAATTCCAAATCACATAAACACGTCAATATGCTTCAGTTAAACCACATAACTGACTTAAAAGATCATCCTAAAATAGAAGGAAAATAAATTAAAAACCGCACTCCTATTACATCTCATACAGAGAGAAAGTGCAGAACCTGAATGCAAATTATTTAATGACCTTCAGATCTCAGCTGAAAGGACATTGTGAGAGTTATCATTTTACAGTAAAATAAGAGACGCTTTGGACCATAAATGAAGCACCTTGAAATCCCAACTGAAGTTAAAACTCTCAAAAGAGTTTAATTAAATCTCAAGTTAAATAAGTCCAAAAAAAGGAGGATAAAGCAGGGCAATCTAAGATTAATTTCTCACTCAATTTCGTTCTATCTCCGTTTCGCTTTCACATGTACGACTCAACAGTAGCACGTTTTGACTCAGGGTGACTCAGCCGTCATGTGATTCAGAAAGGGAAAATGGTGATTGTGGGTTGAAGGAGGGGGCGCTGTAACCTTAGTAACAAGGTATGCTAACCAAAATCTTGTGGGAAGGGCACTTAGAGAGAATGTGCAAGACAACTCGGGCCAAATCTTGTACAACTGCTCTGTAGCCACTAGAGCATAGAAACATCTTCGGTTCATTTCTAGGACAAGCCATATTCTGAATTACATGACAGTTACATAGTCCTCAGACTTAGATTTTTTTTGCCAACAAATTTTTTATCATCACCAGTGCCCAGTCTTTGTGGAGAATGTTAAGGAACAGTGCTCTTATACTAAAACTATAACAATAAAACAAATTAAATATTAAGCATAAGGGTGAATCTCTCAAGGACACACATGGGTCATACTTCAACCCTGAATTACAAGAAAAAAGGTGATAACTATTTAATAGTATTTGGACATATCATTTTTATTTATTTTAGTATTTTGTTTTTAGTAGTATGTATGTATGCATCTATTTATTTATTTAGATATAATTTTGAGAAAATTAAGCAAATATCCCAATTTCAGAAATGACTATATTGCAAGCAAATAAATACAATTTAAAATAAATAGACTAACGGTCAAAAGGTTGGAATATTATATATATATATATATATATATATATATATATATATATATATATATATATATATATATACACAAACACACACACACACACACATACATATATATATATATATATATATATGTATATATATATATATATATGTATATGTAATTGATTCCTGTCATGATGAAGCTAAATTTTGCTCAAATATTGTCAGGGTTCTGGACTCTTTGTTTGTTTTTCCCCTGTGCTTCCCAAGTTTCTTTATTTGGTTATTTTCCTGTTCTTGTTAAGTTGGTTGATTATTCCTAACACCTGTTTCAGTTCTCCTTGATTACGTTCTATGTGTTTATAAGTCCTGAGTTCTCCCTGAGTCTTGGTCCGTTCACTCGTCTATTTACGTTGTGTTTTCCGTCTGGCTTTATTGTGTTCTGATTTATTAAAACGAAGACCATTTGGTACAGCATCTCCTGTCTCCTGCGTCCTTCCCACCACACAGCACAGTGACAAATATATCCTGTGATGATAAAGCCATTACACAAATATTTAATGTTACATGATCATTAAGAAATCTAAATGAATAAATGAGTAAATGAATGAACAAACAAATAAATAAATCCATCCATCCATTATCCAGCCATCAATCAATTTAAATATTATTGTAGTATTTCTTTTTTTGAAATTTACAATTACTAATATAATTTAAAACAAGGAATAAATAAGTGTAATATTCTAAAGATATACACTACACACACACACACACACACACACACACACACACACACACATATATATATATATATATATATATATATATATATATATAAATAATACACACAAGTAACATTTAATTTTTAATATATATTTTATTATATTTATATTATATTAAGCAAAACATAGTTTCACTTTATTCATTCATTCATTCAATGTTTTGTTTTGTTTTGTTTTGTTTTGTTGAAATATGACCTGGTCATGTTTTTGTAAGGTTCACCCATAAATGTTTTTGCACTTACAATTGAAAAGTATATATTTAAAGTTAGAAAGTGATCATTTACAATTCTACAGAAAGATACTGCATTTTCAGTGATGGAGATGAATTACATGCATTACGTACTGCATTACAGAGTCTCCCTGATTGGATACATGATATCTTCACCTCTGCAGTAATGATGTAGTTTGCACTACATGCCTACAGGAACAAAAATGGCCAGACTGAAACTACTAGCTCATTTTTCTCTGACACTCGTGGGTGGAGCACTGCGCCCCTCTCATTAATAAGCAGCGATTAGTCTTAATAAAAGGAAGATGACCTGTTATTCAGTAGTAATTGTGTTAAGGAGTTACTATGGGAAGGTAAGTGCTGAAGCCGGGAGACGCTGGCTGACGGGGACGATGTCCTGTCAGGGACAATCTTCTGCTCACTAAATAGTGCTCAGACAGGCCAGGGTGTGAAACAACCCCACATTTATCATCTTCACAAATCCAGAGCCATGGGGCTGTCATATGCTCATGTGCACACGCACACACCCTTAGCCATAAATATAGCATGTTTTAAAAGATGCAGAAGGGAATCACTCTCTCGTTCAGAAACACACACACATACATACACTCCCCTGAGGCTATGAGCTCCTCCACATGCCAATGGAGCAGAGGAGGGAGCGGGCATCATGCCAGTGTTGGACAAGACATAGCAGCACATGGCATCACGCAACGCCCAGTGCCACCTTCTGCTGAGTAACGAGAGAATGTGCACACATGAGAGAAAGTGAGAGATGTCATCGTGAGCTAAAAGCCTTGTTCAACTTCAACAGTCAAATTGTCTCCATGCAACCTTACCTGCAACACAATTTATGCTTCTTAGATAGTAAAAGGCAATAACACTAACATAATCCTCTTAGACATGGTACCATGGGAATTTTATTTATTTATGTATTTATTAAAGTAAGCTACACATTGAGTTACATGTGGAATAGTATAGACCAAAATAATATGTTCTTGTAAAACATTCAAATAATCTTGAATAATCAAAATGATGCATTGATTGATTTCACTGTACCATAGCTTTTAGGAAATGGTATCAAACTAAAATTTGAAGAAAAAAAACTAATTCTATTATCCTATTGATAATATTTCTATAATGAATGAATGAATGAATGTTTACAGTAAAAGTTCACTTACAAATATGGTGAAAATGTTTCCAGTATAGCAGCGTTGGTGCATATATGTATTTTACAGCTCAGAATGTTAACATTATATACAGTTTGCATAATTTTACCAAATTATGACATATAAAATATATAATCACAGGGAATGTAATTCATATTGTGTACTTTAAAAACACAACATAAATTTTACATTATTTTACTGTAAAATTACATGCTATGTTAAACAGGTTTTTACTATAGTATTTTGAAAGTTATTTAGTAAAAAATATATAAACATATTATTGAAATCCATGTACCATGAATGATGATACTCCAACATGGTACTCCATGTTTACTTCCAAAAATACCATGTTATAACCATAGTACGTGACCAAAGTAATGTCATACTACAAAACCATGGTACTTCGTAATCTTTTTAAATAATAATAATATTCATAATATTTTTTATGGATATATACCATTGTAAGAACATGGTTCTTCAAATTACCATGAAGTACCATGTAAATATCAATGTACACATAAAAATAAGAAGTGCTATGTACATATACCATGGCAGTACTATGGTAGTGTCAGTCCTGTCTTCCTGTGTCTTGTGTTTCCCTTCCTCTCGTGCCCATATTTGGTTTTTCCTGTCCTCATTATTAGTTTATTTGTATCCAGCCGTGTTTTATTAATTATCTAGTTTTCCCCAGTGTTTATAAGTCCTCTGCTTCCCTGCCTCTATGTCCGGTCTTAATCATTATTCGGTGTTCGTGTGATTCCCATGCTCCATATTTCCTGGTATCTTCATTAAAATTAATGTTAATCGTTCTCCTCGTCTCCTGCGTTCTCCTTGCTCCCAGCAACACGTGACAGGTAGTCCTTTAAGTAGGCTACTGTGTATGTATGTATGTATGTATGCATATATATATATATATATATATATATATACACTGTGTATATATATCATGATACTTCAGTACTATGGTATATATCAAACCATGTATTACAATCACAGTACATTTTTGTATATCTTTCAAGAACCTTATAAAAATACAATGGTAAACAAATAGGGTAATAATTAAACACCATGAATTACTGCAAAAGGGCATGTAGGAGACTGTCCCTTTAAAAACATAACTATGCCTTTAATAACCGCCCTGGAATATGCAGATAAATTTAAAGGTCACTGCATTGCCCATAATTAACGACATCCCTCTGTGACAGCCACGCTTTCCTGTCATATTTCATGCATGTAAGCAGTCATAAACAGCCATCAGCTGAATGTGACGCAAATATAAACCATGTCTCTTAAAGAGGTTAGGTCTCAGAGCCGGTGTCTCCTGAGAGAAAGCTTCCAATTCCAAATCGATTCCAATTGCAATGCTAAACCCGTACCACCCTCCTCTCCAAAGCACCCAGCAAAGTCCTCATGCAACTGTCCAGTCATTTAGACCGAGAGCCTGTGGGATTTAACCGTGCCAATGCGCTTTGTAGTGAAATGAGATGTTAACGTTAAATTATCAGGCTAATGGCCTCTGTCAGGTGACAGTTAACTTAGAATTACATTCATCAAAGGCTGGTACAGGACGGAATATGACAAGAGGCTGTAACGCAGCTAGCATTCAGTTGAATTAGCAATGTCTAACTCAGTAGCTGTGTCCCAAATGACACACTCTAAACTATACACTATAAATTATTATATACGGTTATTTTGTCATTCAAAATTGGAGTCTCCCCCTCCAATACGTAATTAAAGCTACGACAGTTTAAATATGCATATTCTAAAGATTCATAGCTACAATGTCATGATAGAAAGAAGAAGTCTGATAACCCCCCTCCCCCCTCCCCCCTTCCCAATTTTAGCTATAATGTTTTGCAGTGTTCATACACTGTTAGACATTTGTGAAAACATTTATAAAATAAGACATTAAGTTGCATTTCATGGATCTGGCAGATAATTTAATCCAAAGTAGTTTGTATTCGAAGGCATACTGATGGCCCATAACCTTGGCATTGCTAGCGTCATGCTGTACTGTTTGAGCTACAAGGCTAAAGGCAACATTCTGGCTGCAAATCAAACCTTGGTCAACTTCTTGGAGGGCAGCTAAACTATACCACCAATGCAATATCAAAGTCTATTTTAATCCTCAAGGTCTTCTTTCCATATTTCAACCGTCAAGAGTTCAACAAGATCACAACGAGTAATGCTTAAATTCTCCATCTCATAACCACACAAGTAGTAAAGAAATTGCTACTGCATTTGATACATATGTGACATGCAAATTATGGTTCATTTATCAACATCGTTATGTAATTTTAGAGAAAATTTAATAAACAGAACTGAAAATAGATTTGAAACAACCTTGTATTCTCAATTCATTCATTCACTGAAGTGAATATCAGATTTGCCAAATTTATAATAAATATTTGATATTATTTTTGTATCTAATGGTGTTGGCAAATATAAAGGCATCGTAAAACAAGCATTTTGTGAGATTAAGAGATTAACGTTGAACAGATTAATGCAAAATAATTAGTTTTTTGTTCCAGTACTCAAGGATCAGTTCACGCTTATAAAACAGGGTGAAATGTTCTGAAGCGGTTGATGAAAACGATGAACTCCGTACCTATAACACGTTTCACAGGGTCAATAGGTAAAAGTATTGATGCCTGTCACTTTTGTTGAGATTGAATGAGGTTGGTTGTAACCCAGTAACGAGATATTTCCTTCCACACTTGCTCTGCTCCCCTGTATGAATCTTAAAAGCTCGACACATTAAGCTTGTATGTGGAATGAGTCAGTATAGAGCCAATACAATCTTCTGTAATCCTGTAATCCAAGTAAAAGAGGCAAATATATTAAAAGGGATCATGAAAAGGTTTGTATCGAATATATTCACAAAACAGCCTAGCTGAAACATTTGATTACCGCTCCAAAGCTGATATTTGTATTTTGTTGCCTTTTTCATCTGTGGGGCAATAGATCAATTCCTATTTGTCTGCTATATTTTCAAAACTCAATCGCGGCCCTTTCAGAAGCCGCCCAGAGTATCTGAGAACACTTAATAAATGGCAAGCCGTTATTGACTTCAATTTAGAGAAAGCTGCTGAATGCTTTTCTTCCATAGAGGCCCAGAGCACCTCGGGGGAAATCCAGAATTGCATTGCCATAGGAAACATATTACCACAGGTCAGAACCTCCAGTTTACAGGATTTATCGCTGAGCCCTCAATCATATTTTCACCTTTGTCAACTCTCACTGCCCCTCAGTAGCTTCTCTGTAGCTGTAGTGGAGTCAGGCTGGCCTCCATCCATACAAACACACTGAGCTCTTTCAAAGGCTGGTTCCTTTTAATTGTTTGTTATGAGAGAGAACAAAAAAAAAAAACACACCAAAGTATCACAGTTTGGAGAGGACTGTGACATTTTGTCACCTAAATGGGAGTTCAACTTTTTTTGCACTATTTATTTAAGACATCAACAGAAAACATTGTAATCAGACAGGATACAACAATTTTTCAAAACAATTTTTTCTTTCGTAATTTCACTATACTTTTTCATAACTAAAAAGTTTTATGTCATGTCACAAACTTCCATTTTTCAATAAAATAAAATAATAAAATAAAATAACCATTCAAAACATTGGGAGGAGTACAATGTTTGTTACAATTTATTTACAAAAAAAATATTTTTTTTACAAAAATTAATACTTTTATTCAGCAAGTTGCATTAAATTGATCAAAATTTACAGTGAAGAATTTTACATTGATTCTAGTCTTCTTGACAAAAATAAATAAATCGGTTTTTCCACAAGTATATTAATGTGGCACAGCTGTTTTCAACATTATTATTATTATTATTATTATTATTAATAATAATAACAATACACCAAATAAGCATATTAAAATTAAAACTTTATTTTAAAATGTAATAATATTAGATATTTTATGTTTTTTACTTGGTTAAATAAATGCATGCAGCCTTTGTAAGAATGCCTTTGTACGACTTTTCCCTCAATAAATTCCTAATTTGCTGCTTATTAATAGTTAGTAAGGTAGCTGTTATGTTTAGGTATTGGGTAGGATTAGGGATATAGAATAAGGTCATGTAGAATAAGGCACTAATATGTGCTTAATTAGTACTAATAAATGGCTAATATTGTAGTAATATTCTAATAAGAAACTAGTTAAGATACCCTAAAATAATGTGTTACTGAATTATTATTTTTTTCCTCTACAAACCCCAAAATATGATATAGTAACATGTCCAAAAAGCACAGTAAAGGTGCTACTTTTTTGAGTGCATGGCCATCTTATGTTAGAATGGATTTATTGTCAAAACTACATAGTCAAAATAAATACATTTACAAACATTCACACCTTGTGTCGAAGCTTTCATCCAAAGTGACTTTCAGTGCATTCAAGCTATAGATTTTATCACTCTATGAGTTCTCTGGGAATTGAAATCTTGACCTTGACATTGCTATCGTCATCCAAATGCCCTGTAGCTGAGCTACAAGAACACAGAAAGATGTCTGACAGAGACTTTAAAATTCTACATGTGTGGACATATAGTGGAACGAAATGTCGTGTCTCACAGGACCACGGTGCTACATACTAGTTAAACATAATATAAACATACAATAATGCAAGTATAAGAGAGAGAAAAAAGAGCATCTGACTATAAATACTATAACTACTATACCTAGTTGCCTAGACATACACAAACTGAGACTGTACAAGAACTTTACATATATACTGTACATGAAATTGTGCAAAAAGATAGAAATACAAATAAAATTTTTATATTTCGTACATTAACTCGCAGCTTTTCTTTCTCTCTCACTGTCATACTGAAGCTCAGGTTTGAAACATATATAAGCAAACATAGTATTTCCTATTCCAGTTTATATAATTTCAGAGAGACGTTCAGTGCTAACGTGTTGTTTATGATAGAAACTATGGATGCAGCCATATGCAGCAGAGCCAGGCACATTTATCAACAGAAACTCTGGCCCCCTTCTGTCAATGTTTAATTAACTTACTTGACTATTCATTTATGGCCTCCCACCGAAGCAAAGCTGAAAATGCTGAATGTGTCTTACTACTTTAAAGGATGGCCAAATAACAAGCAAAAGTCTGTTGTCTGAAATCATTCACAGTATCCTTTTGTGCTCCTGTTGAAAGTCGGAGAGAATCAGGGTCTCGTGCAGCTATAATTAACATCTCTTTACCAAACATCAAACATTGACAAAGTCCCTTTTTACTGCAAACTGCTGGCAGAGCAACACCAGGATAATGAATTCAGCCATTACCAGAATGTTAATTGCGAGCAGCCAATCTCAGTTCTGCATGCAAATGTAACATTTGCATATGACTGAAGAGGAAATATAAAAAGGATCCTTGAAACTATGAGGCTGATTGTTTCATGGGAGATTCCCTCATTTCCGATGGCACACAGGAATTCCAGACTCAAGACGTTGGAGACTATTGGACATAAATGCAGGGTAGACTATTGAAATGAAAATGAGCTGCAGATTCATAGCTTTTTCTGGTTCCCAGTTCACACAGTCCTGTTGGGGAAGAATTCCACAGCTCGTTAGATTGACAGCAATGGCTCAGATCATTGCTATTAAACTTACATAGGATATATCTACTACACAGCCTAAACCTCTAACATTAATATTACTCTTAAATAATGTCTATTTCATGAATTAAAAAAAAAGTTTACAATACGTTTAACAAGTCTGCAAATGTATAGATATCAGCAATAATATTGGAAACAATTCTTGGATCCCACCCAGTCCCATGAGAACATGCATATATTTTACAGCGATTTTATATGAAGTAGTATGATGTGATTCATATGAAAATGTATGATTTATAGAAAACAAAAGCATGACGGTCCATCATAACCCCATCCTAAAACTAACAAGCTTAAGCAGATTGTACAAAAACATACAGTAAGAATAAGATTGTACGATTTATCCAAATTAGCCACTAATTTAGAAAAACATCAAATAATTATGAATTGCCAAGTGTTGCTTGGATCTATATTCTATCACTTTTGAAAATTGAAATATCATACATTATTAACACGCTTTGTTAATGTACTATTGGAACATACTTTTTATGAAAAAAAAATAAGAATAAATTATACAAACTATATTACGTACATTATCAATACATGTAGATAAATTATACATTTATATATGTATATTTTGGGTTTATATTTACAGTGTGTTTCATGATACAATGATTGATATATTTTTAATTGATAATAAAATACATAATGTTGAGATTCAAAACTCAATATTATAAATATAAGATGGAACGACAGCTATATAGAACAATAGATAGAACGAATGATAGATAGAACGAACGATAGAAAAAATTATAGAATTATAGAATGATAGATCAAACAATAGATAGATAGAATGATAGAACAATAGAAAGACAGAACAATAGAACAATATAACTATAGATAGATAGACAGACAGAGAGATAGATAGGTAGAAGGACAGACAGACAGACAGACAGACAGATAGATAGATAGATGGCAGTGCAAAACTAACCAAGAAGTCCAACACACCTCTAAAGATCTACAAAACAGCACTGTGATGTTCAATAGACCGTTCCAGTCCTATACTGTACCTGAACCCAGCCTACACAGGACTGCAGACTTCAGGACAGACATTCTCCCACCGAGCTTCAGGAAAGTTGACCTTGCCTTCAGAGCTTCAGTCAGGAGGAGAGTTTCATAATTAGGCACCCAGGGACTAAGTTTCCTATATGAGGAAAAAAAAAAAAAAAAAAATCTATATCGATAAAGCAGGAGGGCAGTCAATGGACAGTTCTGAGCAGGCCAGCTCAATGGCCTCAAAACAGTGAGAATGAGATACCAGGCAAGTTCCTCATTAAGCTCCCAGAGACTGTGGCTGGCAAAGTTATTTGTATTCGTGACTTAGTGAAGGCCCATCTACAGGGCTCCACTGATGGTGCCAAGAGCCATTCAGTGAGTGTAGAAACACCCACTCCACATGCCTTGAGAGAAAGTGCTGTAGATGCTCTACTAGCCAAAACTAAAGGAATCAGTTACTAAGGACTATCAGGTTCACTTCAGAGATACGCAATCTTACAGAATCTTGCATGTGACTTATTTTTAGACAGACTTTAGTGTTTAAATCTTACAAAGATTCTCTTTACAAAATATATTTATTTTATGTAGATATAACAGACTGACTGTAAAGAGTGCATTCCTTGTTTGGAGAAGGACAAGAATTATCATTTATTTAAAAAATAATAATGTTAACAAAGATAAATCCTTTAATATTTCTTTATGTGTGACATATTTTGACTAAAACTTATGGTTTAAAACAATATCTTGGTATGGATGTAGGTAGTACCATAAAAAGTACACCAAAGTTGAAACTGATTGTAGGGGTGTACAGTTTACCCAGAATAACACGCAGAAGCAGCAAAAACATGCAGTAAATGGAAACAAATGCACAAGTGTGTTGCCAATTAGCAACGTATCATTGATTGTTTAATATCAACATGCTTTCCTTACAATAAATGGATGTTTATGAGTAGAGGAACCACAAATGGTCGATAAATCAGCACCACCATCATCCTGCTATTGGTATTGCCACCAGCTCTTGGGACTAATTACAGCGAATATGCAGCAACAACTACAACCAAGAGTTCTGCTCTTTTCTTATGAACTCAGCCTTAGGGTGTCTACATATTAGAGTCAACACTGCATCAGAGAACAAAGCAAATCCATTGATTAGAATGGGACAAGGACAAAAGGGTTTGAGAAAATAATCTGAACCAAAGTTAAAACATTTTTAAATCTGCAACATATTTAAAAGTAGGCATCCAATGAGATTAACCAATGAGAACCCTATAGAGCCGTGTCCTATTGTGCTTTTGGAAATCCAATTTTCTGTATGTTAAATATGATTTAAAAGTGACCTGGTTTTTTCCAGTCTCTCAAAATGCATTTTTGCCATTACTATCCATCAAGGGTTTACTCTGATGTGCAAGAGCCCTTAATCATCTGTGTGAAGCCACGCCACACCAAATGAGGTCCCCAAATAATTAAGAACATTAGTCTACGAACAACAAGTCCAACTAAATCTGTTCTGCAAACACAGCATTAATCAACAGGAAGCAGGAAGTCAGTTTTAATTCAGACATGCAAAATCAATCACGGAAGAAATCAGAATCGCAAATACGATTAGCTAGGCTTGAGTACTCGGGGACGAAAACAAAAGCAAGATAAAGTGGCACCGCTAAGAACAAGCTCATAGATTTATAGATTTTGCAGAAATCTTAAGATGCACTCCCACTGTGTCTGAATGAATAATTCTGTTTGAAACAAAGGGTTTTTATGTTAAATGAGTCGTGCAGGCAACTGCTGCAAGCAGATTTTGAGAGTGCAGATTAAGGATATTTGAGAAAACCAGACATTTGTTAAAGAGCTAATTCAGAATTCACTCAACTGTAATTCCATGCAATACATCAAGTTGCATTGTGCACTTTTAAGCGGTCCTAAATGTGATATGGAAATGAAACAACAGCTTTAACTAATTTTACTGATATTTAGTAAGTTGGTGTTAGCAAATCAGTGATTTAAATGTGTCATACAATACATGTGTAATATTTATTATTATTCATTTTATTGCTACTAGGTCAGCTAATATTGTTAGTAAAACTTTATGCAATTCAAAATCTATCAAGACAAACTTTGTTTGAAAAACGTATCACAGTTTCTACAAAAATATTAAGCAGCACAATGGTTTTCAACACTGACGATAATAAGAAATGAAGGATCACGTGACACTGAGAATTGGAGAAATGACTGCTGAAAATTCAGCTTTCCCATCACAGGACTAAATTACTTTTTAAAATATATTATAGAAAACAGTTCTTTTAAATTGTAATACTATTTCACAATTTTCCTCCTTTTGCTGTATTTTTGGTGACCATAAGGAATCTTACCACCCGGCAGTGTAACGTTCTGAGAGTTTGCCAAAATCAATTTAACTCCCAACTCATGAATTAAGAGTCCATTCCTAAATTTTAAGTTGTACTGGCAGGCCAATTTCAATAAATACTCTTCAACAAGTTTTGTGTTCTGAAAGTTACAGTGTGTTTTCATAGTACATCAATCTCTTTTATCTCAAAAGATCAAGAGAGACTTGATTCCTAATGATACAACCCTTTAAAACAAACACTGAAACAAGGTCATCTTTAGCAAACTAATTAAAATGAAATTTTAGTAATATCCCATTACTCTTAGATGGTCAAATCAGAAAATCTAATTTTCTGATAAAGCTGAGCTGAATTATAAAAGATCTGGACAACGGCCAGTCGGGAGCATTGAGTTTCAAAGTTAGATGTAAAAACAGACACTGGCATCACTGCTCATTGTAAGTCCAGCAGCACTGATCATAGGGCAAATAGAGAGATATAGTAGTGTCGACCCTCACCTTTCAGCAACACCCACATCTCTACATGACATTGTGAGCAGGGTCGATGAGGGTGAGCAAATTTAGACAGCTAATAAATCAAACCAACCTCCCCCTTCCAAAAAAATGGAGGGTGAGGAGAGCAAAAAGGGATTTCATCATTAAAGCCCAGATCGATCCTACTGAACCCAAAGTCCTGAGAGCAGCACTTTGCTAACATGCTATGCTAAGCATAGAGGAACCACAGCCTCGTAGCCAAGAGCCAATTCATTCATTCCCTCGCATCGCTTTCATCAGAACCTCTTCCCCTCGGAAAGCACAACATGTCTTATGATCAGCACTCTGCAGTAATTACCGTAATGAAGTGTGTATACGACGAGTACCATTAAATGTTACAGAGGCAGAGTTTGACCGATATTCAGGCTGACTGCGCTGTGCCATCACCGCAAACCACTCCCCTCGGCCGCTGTGGCTCACTAACACCCTTCACAGTGACCGCCAAATATGACTGCCACAGAAACTGGGACGCAGCATGCCACATATTCAATCTGCACAGGAGAGGGGGATCTAGGGATGTGGAACAGAGGGAATGATATCGACATGGGCCCATTTCGACTGCTACCCTCCATCTATCTACCCCTCAACCCCCTCCAGATTCTGCTTGTTACCAGTTACCCACAACCAGGTCACCAAACAAAACCACACTCATATTCTCAAACACACACAGTCTCCAGAGCTCTTCTATAACCTGGAAAAATTTGTATCTAATGGGAGTTATTTTTACACTACCTATTTATTTATTCCAACTATATATTTATTTAAATAACAGTTTTCCTTTAAGGAACAATACACTGTATACATATATTCTGTTACGAGTGTCAAACACAATTGCATTGCACACAATATGCACATTTTATATACTTAAAAAAACTGAAACATATTACAAAATAAAGTGGGTTTCTATAGGCAACACAAACTCAAAACTATTTCAAGTACCACCAGAATACTACTTATCACCCCTGAGGCACATTGCTGATCTAAATCACCCTGTTTATTTGAAATCAATGTTAAAACATGCAATCAAAACAATATTCAAATGCATACATTATCTTTTTTGTTACTGCAGTCATTGCAGCCAGGCTAATGTATTAATTTTGTGGTGCATTCAGTAATATTGGGATTGTCAATTGATTAAAAATTTTAATCAAATTAATTACCTGATATGCTGATTGTTTAATCACTTGATTCGCAATTAGCTGCATATTGAATATCTAAGAAAAGCTGCCAAATTAGCATCTCTTATTATAGAATTTATGTCAAGGGGCATAATTAAATGCATTCATTTTTTATTTGTTATTTTTTAAAGATTTATTAATGATTGTGAAGCACATTAAATTAACAACCCAAATTAATACCACTACTTATTAGGGGAAAAAAAAAAACACTTCCAACTGTGTTGGTATCTCTGTGGAGGAAATATTTGATCACAAATCCCCTGAGAGAGCCTTGCTGTTTTACAATTTCATAGGACACTGAAAATACAATTTTTAGCTCATTTATTTTCCCAAATAGCATTGTGTTGGGTTAAAAAAAAAAAAATCTTAATTTTAGGTACTCAGTTCTTCAAATTGAGGGCAATTTCAACAAAGTTTATTTAATCACAAATAAGCTAGAGTGAAGAAATTATGAAATAATTCAACGACTGAACTTAAAAATGCTATTTTTAATACATAATACGAAACACAATATGAAAGCTATTAATTAATATTTTTACACCAGTTTTGTGTTATTGCAGATAGAATGATTGGATAACATAGCAAATATTGCTTACTCTAAAAGATTAAAGGCAAGGGGTGTGTGTGGCCAAGTATGGTGACCCATACTTGGAATTTGTACTCTGCATTTAACCCATCCAAGTGCACACACACACAGTAGTGAACATACACCCGGAGCAGTGGGCAGCCAATGATGCGGCTGCCCGGGGAGCAGTTGGGGGTTCGGTGCCTTGCTCAAGGGTCTCACCTCAGTCGTGCATTGAGGGTGGAGAGAGTGTTGGTAATTCACTCCCCCCACCAACAATTCCTACCGGACCTGAGACTCGAACCCACAACCTTCGGGTTAAAAGTCCGACTCGCTATCCATTAGGCTACAATTGCCCTTAATGGCAGATTTGTAGTAGTCAGGCAGGAAGGAAAATGCAATCGCCCCGTGCATTCATTAGCAATACCTCTCTGTTTAAGTCTCTTCAGCAAGTGTAGCTTTCCTGCCTTGCTCTATGGTTGGCGTTTGACACCTCCAATAAACTCAGCAGCTCGCTGTGAAGTGGAGCGAATCGTAGAAGAATCACATGGTCCATCCTGACCTTTCCATGCATACGACCTCTATAATGATATTAGCACTGGGATCTGCACCATGGACATCAATTACCTCCACTGGTAAGTTGTTAAATAGGGGGGTCAAAGCATTGGCCGTACACCCAGACTAGGGTAATTCATACAGTTCCCTGGTGTGCAAAAGCTCCATGGTGCTTCAGCCAACAGAGCTATGACTCTTCATCTAACTCTGTAACAGATGATAAGACACCATCCAAAAGTACCATTCTGTGCTTTTGGCAGCTATACTCAGCAACCATAGCAAATGAAGGCGAAAGCGCTTCCCATCACTGGTTCTGGACTAAAAGGTGCAGTTTAAAGTGTTTCGGTCTGGTGCAGAGGATTTAAAAATGTCACTTCCTCTGGAGGCTATGATGGAAATGGGAAGTGCTGGACAGTGTTATGAAAAGTGATTTGGTTGGACGGATGAATAAAGTCAGCACTTGACCGTACAACTGTATAAATTTATACTCCATGCCCAAAGAGTTCACATTTGTGGTGGATGAGCATGGAGTGGGAATGTAAGGTCTGGCCAACATGGGTGTGCTGATGTGAGCAGCAGTGGTCCTTACTGATCTCAGCTGGGCTCCTGAGGTGTTAAAACCCCTGAGAGAGCTGTCTCTTGTGTGATGTCACCTAGCGCCGCTGCTCATTCTCCAGGTGACAGAAGCACAGAAGGCCAGTTCAGTGGTCTAAAGCCTCTTCATATAAAACCACTGGAGAAAAATGTGAGTGCGAGTTCGCTTGAGGACGTTTGTGCAGTTTTACTTCAAGTGAGATTTATTTGCTTGGAATTTGTGAATTATAAATGCTTCTGCGTGAAATTGAAAATGTAACAGATTAACACTTTAATTACTACTAAGACTCAAATGTGTAAATGTTTGTAGACGAACAATAGTATACAATTTTTCCCTCTTAAAAAAGTTTTGCACAAAGAAAATGGACTGTTGAAAATGTGTTTAAAATCATGTAGACTCACATAACATGAAAAAATCCCTAATTAAAGCTGATTCGATTTATATGGAACTGGTTGTCTCATGGGAGCAGATATTTTGAGATCACATGACCAGCCCAATACTACTTAAAACTATTATACAATAATATATCAGTAACCTATTAGTAGACACTTTTGCGGGTAGGATAAATGGAAAATAATGGCATCAGTAACTGAAAACATTTGCTTGTGCAATACTACATCCGCACTGATAGGTGTCAGTACCAGCCACTGATCAGTGTTCCCTCTAATTTAGTTTTTCTTGCTGAGCAAAACTTTTCTATATTGGGAGGACAACACTGAGCAAAAACATTCTTTATACCAGACCTGTACAGCGCACACACAAAGAAAGTGTGTAACTTTAACATGCTATTTATATTTGATTTCTCTCTCCCTTGATGTAACTAAATGATGCACATTTTAAGTTACCAGAGAAAACTGTTTTTTTTTTTTTAACAGTGCTGTGTTACTAAGAAATTCTAAATTCTAAATGATGGAAATGCCATTTACCACATACACCGAGGCAGGGAAATGTGAAATTTTGTCATTCAAGGTTTGTAATTTTAGCACACATCACCTTGTGTGCTAAAATTACACATTTCTTTCCTTGCCCTACCCACTTAAGCTGCTTCAATGTCTCACCAAACCACACTCTTCTCATTAAGCTTTTTCTGCTTCTTTCTCCCTAGTCTGTACATTTCTGGTGTCCCTTAAGACTAGCAGAGTCAGCATTCACACAAAGATGGTGTCTCACCAGTGATCCTTGAGAGCCTGCTATAGCTTCATGCCTGTCTTCATTTGCTTGTCTGTTTTCATCTGGAGTACTCAAATGAAAGTATGAAGATGCATTCTTAATGCAAATGTACTTTACACAACTAATTCAAAGAAGCATCTCTTCCATTCCATAGCTCTCAAATTAAAATTGTTATTGATGTCATTGAAACACCAGTACATACTACAGAAAGGTCATGAGAGGAAGAAGAATATCAGAAGGATAGGAAAAATTAGAACAAAAAAGAATAGCAATGAACATGCGAAGAAATAATTGGAAAGAGTATGTCCGCAAGACAGCATGAAAGGAAAGTTTAGAAAGAGGTGAAGGAGAAACAAAATAATGAGGATAGAAAGAATGGAGGTAAGTGGAGACAAAAAGAGTCAAAGAATGAGAAGGAAAAAAACAGTGAAAAGTGAATCAGGAAGACTTGGAGAGTGTATTGGTGTGTGAGCGTCTGAGAGAGAGAGGCAGTACACTCGGCAAGGAGGGGGAGAATGTGTTAATACACAAGAACACTGCATCAAACCAATGCACTGCTCTGAGCGGGATGCGTCAGCAGTACATTCACGTTTCCACTGAAGGACAAAAGGAGGAGAAAAACTCTGCCGCCTGCAACCCAGTCACACAGAGAGAAATACAGAGAGGAGGGTGAGTGCTGGAGGTGTGGACCGCTGCTCTTGCCACTATCGCCGTTGACGGTCTTCTCTGCCCCGCGTGTGTGCGAGTGTGTTTGCGTGTCTCTCTCTCTCCCTCGCGTGCTTTTCTGCTGCCCACCTCCCACTGCAGAGCCGCTGCCAACCCGCAACCTCACAGCCAGAGCAGGCGAACTGCCACAACTTACTACCTCAAGACAAGGGAAAATAAAGGAATACTGCAGGATCCACAAGGGGGGGGGGGGGGAGGGCAAACTACGGAATCCTCTGCAAGGTATCTCTCTGAAATTAGCCACACGTCACACGGCGGCATCAATCCTTTTTTTTTTTTTTTCTGACACTGAGAAGAAGGAGAGAGAGGAAGCCAGACAGCGAAAGAGTGAGAGAGAGAGCACAAGGAGCAATGATCGGCGGATAGGGAGAGAGCTTCACCACTGCTGCGCTGCTGTTGCTGCTGCTCCCCCCTCCCCCCTTCTGCTCCCGCAACACCACCCCCGAGCCCCCCTCTGGAGAAATTGATGGATTATTGCTAACTGTCCACGCGGCAGTCCGCAGCTGCTACAGCGACAGACAGGAGAGCAGAGTGAGTTAAAAAAGCAAGACGGAATGACCGCAGTGTACATCTGTTAGCCTTTTTGGATTCATCAGCACACAGCTAATCAGCTGAACAAGTGTTGTGGTGGGTGGACGATGGCAAACTAAAAAAAATAAAAAAATATGGCTTAGTCTACTGCGAAGGGGAAAGACGAATCTGAGAAGACTTTGGGATATTTTCCCTCTTCTGTTTTCTCCTTTTTCTCTTTTTATATTTTTCTTGGCTTAATGTGCATGTACTTCGGCAATGGATTCTTGTGAAAATTGTTCAGTGGTATTCAGCATCGCCTTCCAAGGACAATCAATGGGGGAGCTGAGAAGAGATCTTTTCCAAGCTGACTGGATCTGTGCACCTGCTTAGCTGACTGGGCCTTACCTCTTGATCCAGTTTCACTGAATGCCACTTCTCTCCGGAATTAATAGGGGCCATTTTGTCAAATCAGTTCACGATCCACTTTACTTTTGTAAGAGAAATAGCTGAAAATGCTGTGTAGTTATCTTAGTGGGGAACTTGCGTGAACAGTGCTGGGGTTTTTCTTCAAAATAAAGGATTATTCTAAGGACAACTCTGAGCTAATGAGGTAGGTACCTTCTATTTTAACATATTTATTCTGTAGGTCAGCTTTTTCCCTTCTTCACTCATATTTTCTCTGCCCCCCCATCTCTCCCTCTCTTTTCCTCTCTGTGTTTAACGCAGCACCATCCTGCACTGTCGATGGCAAACAGATGCAGAGTCTTGCTCAAACCAGGGTAGGGCCACTGTTCTCCGTACCCCAGCCGAATCCCCACGCGATGTTGAATTATGAACGCGCCACATCATGAGTCTCTTGTGGCAGGTAACTGTGCACCGTGCCTGGAACGCAGCCCTGCTCTGTGCAGTCTACCTCATGGTGCGATCGTGGAGTGTGTGCGCCGCCCCCTCCGGACCACTAACCTGCCCTGGTGTTTGCTCCTGTGGTAACCAGTTCGTTAAGGTGGTGTGCACCAGGCGCAGCTTGGTTCGAGTGCCCCCAGGCATTCCTGCCACCACACGGCATTTAAACCTGATGGAGAACAGCATAGAGACAATTGAAGCTGGCACCTTTCAACACCTTCATCACCTGGAGGTGCTACAACTGGGTAGGAACTCTATTCGGCAGATTGAGGTGGGGGCCTTCAGCGGCCTCAACAGCCTCAACACACTGGAGCTGTTCGACAACCGATTGACAGTGATCCCAAGTGGCGCTTTTGAGTACTTGTCTAAACTGCGGGAATTATGGCTCAGGAACAACCCTATCGAAAGCATACCTTCCTACGCATTCAACCGCGTTCCCTCTCTAATGCGTCTGGATCTGGGAGAGTCAAAGAAGCTGGAGTATATTTCTGAGGGAGCTTTTGAGGGATTATACAACTTGAAATACTTAAACCTTGGAATGTGTAACCTGCGGGAGATGCCAGCCCTGACCCCTTTGGTAGGGTTGGAGGAGCTAGAGATGTCTGAGAACTACTTCCCAGAGATAAAACCTGGGTCCTTCAGGGGTTTGAAATCCCTGAAAAAGCTGTGGATTATGAACTCTCGGATCACCACTATAGAGAGAAATGCTTTCGATGATGTCACAGCCTTGGTTGAGCTCAACCTGGCTCATAATAACCTTAGCTCTTTGCCCCATGACCTTTTTGCGCCCTTGAGTTACCTGGTGGAACTTCATTTGCACCACAACCCCTGGCGGTGTGACTGTGATGTCGTGTGGCTGGCCTGGTGGCTGAGGGAGTACATTCCGACTAATTCCACCTGCTGTGGACGCTGCCACACGCCTGCTTACCTGCGCGGACGCTACCTGGTGGAGGTGGACCAGAGCACTTTCCAGTGCTCTGCACCTTTCATCCTGGACGCCCCAAGGGATCTTAACATCTCCGCTGAACGTGTAGCTGAACTAAAATGTCGCACAGCCCCCATGTCATCAGTTAGGTGGCTCCTGCCTAATGGAACAGTTTTGACCCATGGCTCTAATCACCCACGGATATCAGTGCTCAACGACGGGACTCTAAACTTCTCCAATGTGCTGCCAGCAGATACAGGTGTGTACACCTGCATGGTCACCAACATGGCTGGCAACTCCAATGCTTCAGCCTACCTGAATGTGACTGCAGCTGAGCTCAACACTTCTAACCTGAGTTACTTCACCACGGTGACAGTGGAGGAAGTAGAGCCCACTTCACAGGAAGTGATCAAGCCAAAGACGGTAACCGCCTCCCCCTCCGTCTTTCAGCCTGTTTTTATCTCTACGCCGACCGTTTTACTTCAGACGCCTCGACAGGTCTCGGTGCCAACTGTACGTGGAACGACACGACCACCTGCCAGTCTTGACGAGGTCATGAAGACAACCAAGATCATCATTGGCTGCTTTGTGGCAGTCACCCTGCTTGCTGCTGTTATGCTCATAGCTTTCTACAAGCTGCGTAAACGGCACCAGCATAGGAGCACGGTGGGAGCTGCTAGGACTTTAGAGGCCATTTCGGTGGATGAGAATGTTCCTACCACCCGTGCAGGGACAAGTATACCAGGTGAAAGTGGAATGATGTTACCAAGCCTGAGAGATCACAACAGCACCTACAAACCCAGCTGCAGCTTCTACAGACCAGCACACTCTGCTACCTGGGCGAAGAACAACTCCATTAACTCTGTGCACCCTCCCCGCCCCACAACCATCAGCACCATCCCTGAACCCTACCTGATCAAAACTCACACAAAAGAGAAGGTACAGGAAACACAGATATAACATTCCTACTGCCTTCTCCTGCTCTGTCTTTTATTCTGTTCATCATGAAAACATGCAATAGAATGCACAACAGAAAAGACAGCAATTACTTTTGTACCCAGTGCAAAAATGAGACTGGTTTTCTTGTACATGCTTCTACATAAATATATTAATATAAATATATAAATTAATCCACTATGGGATGATACAAGAAACAGATTATATAAAAGTGAAAATGAATTTAAACTATTTTCTAACTTGTCACTCCTATTTAAGATGGGAACATGTGTTGATGCTGATACAACATTGCAAACGAAGACAGATTTGTTTGAAAAGGGGCAACTTGTGATTTTTAGACCATGCTGTATATGATGCAGTAAAGTCCCATTTATACAGAGAACTTTCTAAGTAACTGTTCACTGATTGATCTTTAAAGGCTTATCTTCTAAAAGCACCAAGAATTTGTATTGTGCCAAATGCTATACTTGCAATAAATGAGACTGGATTAAGAGATAGGAGACAAAACATTGCAAAACACAGAATGGACACCAAGAGAGAATGGAGCAGCTGGATTTACAGAGTCTGCTGTTCTGCAGCTCTTAGCCAAATGGTTTTTTGGGCTGCGCCATAGTTTTGCAGCAAGCATTTAACAGTATGTTTCCAGAACAGACATCCTGCTTGCTTTTTGAGTTTAACCTTCTGACTATTACTCTGATGTTCCTCTTGGTTTTTTGACAAATCGGATTTACTATCCTATGGTTTTTCCATCCAGTTTCATGAGTTGAATTTCGATTGCTTTTTTCCTGTTTCTTTCAGATCCTGTACTGCGTTAATTATGATTTGAGTGGCTTTTAGGGCTAATTTAGTACACGCATTACAAAAGTTGCCTGAGATTAGTGGCGCAAGGGCTCAACTGGATGTTAGTTTGCGAGACTTACGAAACAGTTGCAGTGACTTGATGGTTTGCTGCAGGTTCACATTAACATGGTTTCACATTTTCTTTATTGAGAAAGGGATTCAAATGAATGTGTGAATTATGGACTTTCTTTTATTGAGATCGTTCCAACAGCAATTTTCTTTGTCCTTATTTCGAGCAGCACTATTTTTATGAGGAGTCTACAGAGGTTACAACAATAAAAAAGAAAACATTTGGTTTGTATTTCTCTAAACTAAACTCCTTCCTTTCATCTTTTTTTCAACTGCAGGGCATTTACTTAATTATGCAATTCGGATAACCATATAAGAGGTTCAGGTTAAAAAGCAGCCAACTTTTTTGTCTCTGAAAATTGATTTCACTGATACAGTGACTTACACTGCAATGAACTGCCTCATGGTCAAATATCTGGCTACAGGAATGTGGTGACATCCTAATTCTGAATAGATATGTGATGGGCTTGTGCACACAGATGCACACACACACTCATCAGTCTTGTTTCCTGATGCAGTGCTTAATGATGGAATGTTATTTGAAACATGATCTCTGCTCATTTATAGTAAAGTTACGACGTGCCTTGCTCAAAGCTCAGGAATTAGTGTGCTTCAGTTGAAGCATATGTTAAGAGGATTGAGTGCAACATTTAATACAATCATTTATTGATCTGCTTAACCTGCGCCATTCACCAAATTAGAGGCTGGGAGAGAGAGTTGGAAGAGAGGCATTTAAAGGTTAGGATTTAGATTGTTTTCTGATGGAACATTCAACCTTCCCGAGGGCTTGTATAATTCTAAATAAATGTACAACAACAAAAAAAGTTTAATTCCTAAAAAAACAAAGAAAATCTAATTTTCAGTATCATTTGCCTTAATGTTAGCAGCTTTATTCTGGCAAGAGGTTGAATTGAAATGTTAAAGAGATTATTTCTTACCACAACATTCATCATACACTCAGCATGTGTCGAATATATTGCAACAGATAATTAAGCTATTTTCTCTTGGTGTCATGCAAAGTAGGAGAATTTTTAGGCTTCAATGGACACTAATGTGCCATTATGATGTACATTTTTAGCAAGGGGGAAAGAGTAGGGGCAGGCTGTAATCAGGGGCAAGTGCATCTGCAGATCTGTGGTTGCAGTAACCCTTCCTTTACCTCCCTCACACACAGCAATTTACTGCCCTCAGAGAACAGAGCCAGGCCAGAGCAGACACCCACCACCAAAGCTCTGCAATGATACACACACAAAAACACCCTTGGACCATTACATGTCCTTACGTTTTTACATTATTCAGACGAAAGAGGCTTTATAGCACACTGCTGTGTTGTATCTGTGGATGATGAGGCTTGTAAATTTAATCTTTAATGCCTGTAGGACTCGTTCTGAGTTGGTTGATGTGACATGGCTTTTTATGGCTTGGTTATATGGCCAAATTTTTTCATGATAATGCCAGGATCAAGATCAACTGAATTTTATTTCAAGAGGCAAATGAGCCTTATAAAGCTTTTGATGTTGAAGCTATATAGGAGTTTCCTGTCTTTTCCAAATCATTCCAACTA
This sequence comes from Barbus barbus, assembly GCF_936440315.1. Classification (NCBI taxonomy): domain Eukaryota; kingdom Metazoa; phylum Chordata; class Actinopteri; order Cypriniformes; family Cyprinidae; genus Barbus; species Barbus barbus. Next base: position 25,071,519 of record NC_136750.1, read on the forward strand.
ATGTAAAACCACAATTTCTCAATTCAGGTCTAGACAATGCAGTATCTGATCTTTAATGGGAATAGCATGTGCCATCCGAGCAACAACAGCCTTTTGCCATTAGGCTTATCACTTTCTTCCTTTTTTTCCTCGTCTTTTTTATTACGCTAATTGACATTATTGACTTCCTGCGTCAACACTAGCACAGTGTGAGACCCACTATGGAGGAAGGCTCATTTTTGATGGATTCTCCATGGGAGACTTATCAGTCGCACAATTATCCTGACAGATTTGAGGATCGCATTTTCCCCGAGCCCTCCTCCTTCTGCTGACTGATACGTTAGCTTTCTGTAGACTGATAGATAGAGATGAGGAGGGAGACGGACCTTAGAGAAGAGAGCTCACCAGATTCTTATCAGTTAATGAAGTGTCTGTGCAGGGCTGGGCTTTTCTTTCAATGGTTCTGGGCTCTGACGGTCATCTTGGCCACGGGTGAGTGGTGTGCTGGTTTGGCATTATTACAGTGGTGAGGCCTCTACTAGGTTATAAAGATTAGCTCTCATGATTTGGAAGTAGAAGAAAAAGGGGTGAAGAATATGCCAGAGTGCTTTGCTCCAACTACAGTTCGAATCAATTGCAAGTTTGACTGGATAATAGTGTCAAGATTTCTAAAAGTACAAATCCTGGGGTGGGGGAAAACATTTTTGAGAACTGTCAAATTTTTGGTTTGTTTATTTTTTTTAACTATAAAATAAAGTGCTTTTGCAATAGAAGAGGCCAAACTCAAAATTTGTATTACTCTGAGTATCATCACTATTAAACTAGACAATACATTTTAATAGTGATTCTGTTTGATGCAACAGCAAGACACACTTCTGAAATGTGCAGGAGTCAAACACTTTAGAATAAGGTTCAATTTGTTATTGCGTTATGCATTAGGGTATCATTAATAAACACTGTAAAAGTTGATTGTTCATCTACATTAATATTCATCTAAAATATTTTAACATGTAAAAATTAGTGATAACATTTACATTTAGCTGACGCTTTTATCCAAAGCGACTTACAATTGCTATATATGTCAGAGGTCGCACGCCTCTGGAGCAACTAGGGGTTAAGTGTCTTGCTCAGGGACACATTGGTGTCTCACAGTGGATTCGAACCCGGGTCTCTCACACCAAAGGCATTTGTCTTATCCACTGCGCCATCACCACCCCCCAGAGACCACCACCCCATCCTACAGGCATAACACTTTAGTGTAACGTTTAATTTGTTCTTAGATAATACATTTAGGGATTATTAATAAACACTGTAAAAGTTAATTGTCGATATACATACAGTAAATATTAATTTAACCCTCTGGTGCTCTTCGGTCACTTTTGACCAAAACATTTTCTCTTTTGAATTTTCTGACTTCATCATAATGGTACAAAACTTGATGACTTGCATGGCATTTGGAATGTTAACACACACACAAAAAAATTGAGGGCTTGATTCGAGCAGGCTAAGTGGTCGTAAAAAACTTCGTAGTCACACTTGTGCTCTTAGGTCAAAAATGACGACCATAGGAAATGAATGGGAAATTGATAAAAACACAAAAATTCAACTTTTTGTGTGTACAATCTTCATATCTGCCACAATGCAGAAAAAGGACACAGTGACACAATGACGGGGTGAAACTCTGAAACATCAAGAGTGCAAAACACACACACATTAACTGGTGTGACTGTAACACAGCAAATATATAAAATAAAAGCATTAATTCAACTACAATGCAGTAAAAATGTGGACAGCAAGGAAGGGGTTACACTCTGAAACATCAAGAGTGCAAAACAGACACATCCACTCTCACACACATTTACACACACATACTCACAGACAAAAATATAAACATTGAAATGAACTGGTATGGTTATAACCAAATAGCCATAACTCAGAAAACTGAAATAATAGGTTGAAATCAGATTAGACCCAGAATGCTTAACCTCTGATAAAACATTCCTGTTAATTTTTGATACTGTTTATAGAATTTTAATATTTTGTGTAACAAAATGCTGTCTCTGTGTTCAGGTTTGACTGTAGTGATAATAATGCAAAAACTGACACTTTAAATCAACATTTCAAACCCTACAAAAAAAAAAAAAAAAAAATCTAAACCTTTACAAAACGTTGTCTTTGAAAATGTCTACATATATATCCAAACCCACCACTTAATAAAAATAAGTATTTATGTCTAAAAACAATTTATATGCCTTTTATATAGAGCTATGTAGCAATCAATGGGCTAACCCATGGAATTGCAGATGATTTTCTTATTTTACTCCCAGCAGATGGCACTAATCTGGCTTCAAAAATTTGATTTGAAAGGCATTGGCTCTATTATAACATGAAGTACTGCCATAATTGAAAAGTAATAGAACATATTTGGGGGAAAAAAAATGTTTGTATTATTTTCAATGGGAAAATTTGATCATAATTATTGCATAAATATGAATTATTATCATGAAATTCTCTCAAAATACAAACATAAAATGTTACATTAAACAAAAATATGTTACATTGTATATATATATATATTTGTATATATGTGTATGTATATGTATGTGTATATATATATATATATATATATATATATATATATATATATTCAACTAAAACTCTGAAGAAACAAATTGACAGTTCTCAAAAAGCAGAAGCAGCAGCAGGTTTAACCTAATGCCTATATTTCTTTATTTTGATACAGCAGTTAAATAATTTATGCTTTTTCCTATCCAAATGCATTAAGCTTAGGATCAGATTTTTCATTTACACAGTCTATGCGATCAGTCAAGCATGCTCTAATTGGGCTTGTACAACAAGTTATTGTGCCATTCTCAAACAAAAACCTGCTCCACTCTTGGCATTCTAAGAAAGATAGGTTTCATTAAGCACGACATCCGATCAAAATAAACAGAAAGGGTGCAGGATGTACATTAAGCTGGTAGCACTCCGGTTATCTGGGATCAAGCAACTCATTAACTAGAGTCCAGATAAACAATGTGGTCTTGTAAATGGCTTTGAACTAAATGGCAAGTAATCATTTAGAATTTGTTATTTTCACATATTTTTCTCGACCCCCGTGCAAGAAAACAAAAGACTAAGGCACAGAGAATGTTGCACAGGAAATATCACCATCGACCCATCAGATAAAGAAAATGCAGGGCCGTATCTCTGTGCCCCAGGAACATCCAGACAGCAGACAGATGCCCACCGAGAGTTTAATCATATATCTGTAACACGGTTTTTTTCTGTTGAGGGATGTAACAACATTGTTCTGCTTTCATTCTGAAGTGATAACTGGAATGAGCTGCCTTCCTACATTTTTTAAGACAATCTGACAGCTAGAATTTCCTCCTATCGATTTCTGTTTGAGGACAGGCAGAGCCGTAATGGATGGATGTGGCGATGCTCCCTAACAGACTGAAAAATTAAAAGCCTGTCTGATTCCATTTTGGAGAAAATTAAACGTTTTTAATTTAGCACGATTTGGTTGTATCCGCTAGAGGCTTTTAACAGCGTTGTCACTTCGCAAGATGGTACGTTTTACAGACCCAGCCACCTAAGATCAAGGTACGAGATTTGACGCCCGTCAGAAAGAAAGCGAGTGTGTGCGTGTGGGTGTTGCATTGGTGGCATGACTCAAACCGGGAAGGGATGAGGAGTGTTTATTCAGGGGTACCAGCCTCTGCAGCCTCCTACGTGATTATCTTGCCTGGAAATACAGAACTTGTTTGCTTGTTTACCTAAAGTCCAATCCTCTCGTTGCTTATGAAGCTTTTAGGACAAAAACAAACACGGTGGCTAAGTGCCGTCAGACCCTGACGAAATGCAAACCAGAGGAGGATAAACATACACAAGGCAGAGGAAAACCACACCAATAAATTCCCGGAATTGTTCACAAGAACATACCAACATACCATAATTCCATCTGACAAGGCTTTATGAAAAATAGATGAAAAGTGAGGGATTTTTCAAGGTCCTCTCAAGGTTTCCAGTTGTGATACATTTGAGGAGTTATGAATGAAGCATTCATGGATGAAGGAGTGCCACCTTCAAGGTTGGCGTCTCCTCTACTCAAGCTCCACATATCAACTTTTCACAATTCACAGCAGTCTGCTGGATGACAAGTGTGCATGTGGGTTTCATGTTTGATCCAAAGTGACTACATGTGTTTAATAAGAATCATGTGAAAGTTATAAATTGGTTACTCGACCGTTTGCTGCTGAGGAATCATATTGCTCCTACATACACATCAAGCCCACGTGCCACTTCAGACACAGTCTACTTGTAGCCTATAATGTGTTAGGAGCTTCATTTGACCTGCTCTAACCTGCTGTCATTCAAGATATAAGCAATGGAAAAGCATTCCTGAAGGGAGAGTCCTCCAAATATGGATAAAGCGGAAAAAACGAACAAAAAACTTGCAAATGTGAGGAATCTTAAATCTCAAGCTTTATAGTTTTAATATTAAACATTGTTATCATTACATGCGTAGCTACATAATTTATTATAAGTAATTATAGATTTGTTTTTTCATTAAAAGATATATTATGTATATAGCAGAAACATACAGTATCTATCTGGATTTGAAATTATTGAAATTAGTTATAAGAATTTCTCAAGTATTTCTAAATTTTCTCTAAATTTCTAAAGTAATTTTATCTTTACTTACACTTGAATATTGCAGTTCATCTTTTAATTCAAATTATGAAGAGATGCATAACAAAAGTTTTAATTAGTCATTTTCTGGAAGCCACAAAAGCCATTTCTAAGCTTAATTTTTTTAAGACAAGAAGAGACAAGACAAGAATACCTAAAATTAATAATGCATTCCAATAAAGCATATAATCATCCTGGTTGCTCTAAAAGCTTTACAAATTGTGATTTCATTAAGATCAACTAACAAGTCTAATAAAAAATGCCAGACATCATTTAGCTAGTTTGCCATCCAATATTTATTTTAAGAAATGAAACACTTGCCTAGGCACTTTATTGACTTAAAAGGCTCTCATATTGTCACTTTCGGTACATGTGGGTTGTTATTGACACTAACAGCTTGGTGTCTATTATCACAAAATACAAAAATGAATTTGTGCAATAGTGCTTGATTCTTAAATGGCTGTGCTTTCAAATATAGTGGTAGAGATTAAATTATTTGTGGTCTATGAACAGATTTATTTAATCAAATTTTGTTCAGACTAGCTACTCCAACAAAATGTGTCACACTTTCAATAAATACCATAGAACGTGATACTGTGATTCCACACTCAAATGCTGTGGGCGTTAATGACATACATAACAGAAGAATTAATTAATGTGAGAACTATTAGAATTGTATCAGGGGGAATTCAACATATCAGTGGGAAACATTCATTAAATAATGGATAATCTGTGCTCTGCAATTATCTGTATATGCACTGTATATTTCTGTATCAATGGCTATCATTCTAATACTCTAATGCGATGGCTGATTTTTTTTTAAAGACCTGATTCCATTCAGCTCTCATTCATCAACTTCATCAACTAGCAGCCTTCAATTTTTCCTTATTCCTTCACTCTCTCCTTAGAACATCAAAGGAATGCAAACGCACCAAAAAAAAAAAGCAGTCCATATGACTTAAGCACTTACTTCAAGTTTTCAGAAGTCATACAGTATAGGTTTACATGAAAAACAGGATGTTAGTCATAATTACAATGACAGTCTTCACTTCTGTGATTGAGTTTGATTTGCATTAATTTATACTATTTATAGATAACCTGCCCAGAACCCCCAGACCTCAGAACATAACATGTTATAAATCCTACATCTGTGTCAATATGGCAGACAGACAAGAGATATGGAAGGGATAGAGAAAATCTGAAACTAAACATGAAATATGAGGGAGAACCCAAACGCCTGCACCATGGCCAGGGATTCAGTGTTTGCTCAACATGTCACAGTTCTTACTGCTTTCAACATAGCAGAGATCCTGAGTCAGATCTCCTGAGGACCCGTCTAACTAATTCATGTACACTACACGCATCTCATCTCAGGGCTTATCACAAAGCAGTTTAGATAAATTATACATATCAAAGCAGACAAAAAGCACCAGCATCATCTTTAAATCCCAGAAAAGTGGAAAAACTTAAGTAGGTTTTATCAAAGCATTGCATCATTTTACTGTGGCATTGAAATATTATCCTGTCAGAAGGACTGCTTAGCAGCTGCTCACATGCTCCAATGCACAGCCTACTGAATGGAGTACTAGCATACTGCTTACTGTGTGTTTTATGTAATTCTATATGAAATTACCTCAAGTGGCATTGGTTTATAATCCTGGAAGTAAAAACATGTTTTGGTCGAGTTTTTGTAAGAATGTCCCACCTCTTGGCATTCAGAATCAAATCAAATTAAATCAAATAATTGTAAATAAAAAAGATATCAAAGCTAATAAATCAAAGAGCTAAATGTTTCACTCAAAAATGAAAATGTACTCATCCTCAGGCCATCCAATATGTAGATGATTTTGTTTCTTCATTGGAACAGATTTGGAGAAATTGCATTACTTGCTCACTAATGCATCCTCTGAAGTGAATGCTTTGGACTGATTTTGCTCATAAACAGTACTTAATCTGCGCATATTTCTCCCCTGATTCAGACAGGACAACTTTTTTCACTGGAGAAAGCAATATTATGGATAGAGGACTTGTATTTCAGCTAGAAGCAACAATCTGAAGTTAAAAACATGTTTATGATGGAATTGTTTATTATAAATATGCAGCTTTTCACTTCACAAAACATTAATTTGTCATCCAAAATTGTGTTGTGGATGATCGTGATGCTTTTATCAGCTGCTTGAACTCTCATTCTGACAGCACCCATTCACTGCAGAGGATCCATTGGTGAGCAAGTGATATAACGTTAAATTTCTCTAAATCTGCCCAAAGCTTATCAACTTCTTGAAATTATAAATTGATTGAAAATGAATTAAGATGAAATTGGTGACTGAGTAGAAGATGGATGAATTGGAATAAGAGATTCAGAAAGAATCAGAGCAGCTGGGTGGTCATAAAAATGGAAAGATGGAGCAAATATAGCAGCTCTCAGGGAAAAAAAACAGTGTTGCTGACACTCACAACAGAGCGCAAATCAAAAGGCCAATACACATCACTGTTATATGGATGACACATGCACTCTATTGATTTGCTCTGTGTGTGTGTTAAAATGTGAGGGTTTTTTTTTCCTCTTTAAAGTGTTACACTCACCACATCGTTCAAATTATGCTTTACTCTCTACATACAGTGTTAAGGTGAGCTGCTTTTGTGAATGTCATCAGATCAATAAAAAATCATCTGGGCAGTAAGAGAGAGCAAAGAAAATGGGTGGAAATATATAAAAAGGTAGAAAAGACTGATTAAAACAGAAAGATAGAAATCAAAAAGGGGGAATCCATTTTACCCTACAGCTTTTAAAATTCAAACACTGGAAGTCACGTGACGAGCTCATGAACCTAGTCGCACTCAAGTAGAGCTCCGCACGTTTGGCCTCTTTTTGCTGATTTTTTTCGTTTTGTTTTAAGTTTTATTCATTGGTTGTGCTTTACCTGATGGTATGCAGTCATAACATCAGGAGTTGTCTCCGTCGGCTTCTCCGATTAAGAAGAAATCCAAGTCACCGAACTCAAGCGATATGATGGACAAGATGGCGAACACTGTTACACACTTTGAGGACATTCTAAGAACTGAGTTGACGGTGATGCGGAACGAGTTCGCTTCTCACATGTCAGTTGTTCAGTCGCTATGCTGTAAACTGGATCTTCTTACAGGGGAGATGAGAAAACAAAAAAAAGTTGTTGCAGGTCACGATAGACGAGTAGCCGCGCTCGAGCAACAGGTTGTGGACTTACAGGATTGCAACAGGCGCAGCAATCTGCATCTGGTTGGATTGCCTGAAGGTTCCGAAAAGGATGACCCTATGGGCTTTTTAAAAAGATTGTTACCGACGTGGCTCCCGTCTCTGGCGGGCAAAGAGATTGAAGTGGAGAGAGCGCATCGCGTGCACACAAGGCTCTCCTCAGATTGCGCTAAACCACTGGTTTTCATCTTTAAACTGCTGCAGTACACGGACAGGGAGCTCATTCTGCGGGCCGCCAGACTTCATGCCCCGATGAAAACCTCCGACGGAGGTCACCGCAAAAAAAAGAAGGGCATTTGCGCCAAGTATGAAGGAGATGAGAGACGCTGGCATCCAGAATTTTCTCCTTTATCCTGCAACGCTGAAGGTCATTCTAAATTAAACTAAAATGCTATACTCCCCAGAAGAAGCAAGAGTTTTTCTCAGATCCCATTCATCCACCAACTCTCAGTGAGGTTCAGCTGGACATTTGCTGTCTAATCGGATGCTCTAAATATTTAGGTGACTGGGTCTTGCAATGTTCACTTTAATGTTCACTTCTTAATTCATAGTTCATTGTGCATACAGTATCGCTTACTGATTATGATATTTTATTTGTTTTAGTTGTATTCTTTATCTCTCTTTTCTTTCTATCTGTTTTTTTAAAAGAAAAATAAATACTACCTAGTCAATATGTGACTATGGGGCCAATGTTGGTGCTTCAGTAATGTGCAGGTTTTTGTTGATGCCACAGACCATATTAAGGGGTGCTGGCAGATCAAGGTTTGTTCTTGGTTTGATCTGCCATAGTTCATGGGAATGTGTTTATGTTTTTTAATGTGATTATTAATGTGAAGTGACATACTGCCAAGTATGGTGACCCATACTCGGAATTTGTGCTCTGCATTTAACCCATCCAACGTACACACACACACCGTGAACACACACCCGGAGCAGTGGGCAGCCATTTATGCTGCGGCGCCCGGGGAGCAGTTGGGGGTTCGGTGCCTTCCTCAAGGGCACCTCAGTCGTGGTATTGAGGGTGGAATGAATGAAATGAAATGAAATTTATTTACGAGTCCAAAGGTTGAATGGTAACGGGGAGGGTGGGGTGGAGAGAGCGCTGGACATTCACTCCCCCCACCTACAATCACTGCCGGCCCGAGACTCGAACCCGCAACCTTTGGATTACGAGTCCGACTCTCTAACCATTAGGCCACGACTTCCCCATGAGGTGCCATGTTTTATTTACGAGTCCAAAGGTTGCAGGTGAATGGTAACGAGGAGGGTGGGGGGTGGTTTAATTGTAGACTCAACTGGTTTTATATTCAAACTTGTATTTTGTCGTCTTATGCAGTAATTCTGTTTCATACCTATGACTGACCGTAATATTCTGAGTTGTAATATTAATGGCCTAAATGGCCCTCACAAACGAACAGGTTTTCTGGATTTTTTGCCAAGAAGAAAGATTGATATAGTGTTAGTTCAAGAATCCCATTTGAAAGAGGAGGATATACGCAGGTGTATTAATAAGTTTTATGAAGTGGTACCTCACTCATCATCAGATACTAAAACCAAGGGTGTCCTAATATTGGTCCAGAGGACTTTAAATATTACTATTTTAGATAAAGGTTGTGATACAGATGGTAAAATAACATATAAAAACAATAGTGGAGAATAGGAATATTGTATTTTTCTTAGTTTATGCCCCTTGTACTCCTGACCCTACTTTTTTCTCTGTTTTGTCAACCTATCTCTTGAGGTTTCAGATTTTGAAATTGTATTGGGTGCAGATATGAATTCTGTAATGTTGCATATCCTAGATAGATCTGGGCCAAAGGAATCACACTCTCAAGCTTTGTGTTCTGACAAACTTCGGCAGTGTGTAACCTCATCCTCGTTGGTGGATTGTTGGTGTTTATTAAACCCATCTGCTAAGTCTATCACTTTCTTTTCTGCTACTCATAAATCATATTCACGAATTGACTATATTTTAATTTCTGCTTCTTTATTTTCATCTGTTCGTGATGCCGATATCTGTTCCTTATATTTGTCGGATCATGATGGGAATTTGTGCAGATTATCTTTGATCCCTCGGCCATCTCGTACCACTAGATGACGATTTAACCCTAAATTGTTACAGGATGAAAACTTTTGCAGTTAATTAAGAAATAAATTTGCTGAGTTTATTGAAATTAACCAAGGTTCAGTGGATGATCCTCGAACACTTTGGAATGCAGTTAAATGGTTTATAAGGAATAACTCCATTTCATATGCCTCTTTCCTTCAGAAAAACCGACACAAAAAGATAGTTGAACTTGAATTACAGCTCCAGAATCTGACTAGAGATAATCAGCGTTGTTTCTCAGACAATACACTCAGTAAAATCATGGCGGTTAGGTCCGAACTCAATTAATTACTGAGATCCAGGGCAGAATTCCTGATCCAAAAATCCAGGCAGAATTATTATTTTCAAGGGAGTAGACCAAGCCACCTTTTAGCCCTAAGTTTACGCAACAATGAAAAGTTTGCTAATATGTCAGCAGTGAAATCCCAATCTGGGCTCATTATGACAGACCCAAAAGACATTAATATTGCCTTTCACTCTTTTTACTCTAACCTCTATACTTCTTCTGCTGATGGTGACCCTGACTCTTTTGCATCTTTTCTGTCCAACCTTGATTTAACTAGGCTGTCAGATTCAGATTTGGAATACCTGGCCAAAACCGATCTCTCTTCAGGAGCTGGAGTCAACAATTCGATCTATGAACAAGGGGAAATCCCCAGGCATGGATGGCATTCCAATCTAATTGTATACTACTTTTTGATCGGATTTAGGCCCCCTCATGTTAGATATGATACATTTTTCAGTTACTCAAGGCTCATTTCACCCATCCATTAATATAGCTGTTTTTTCTCTCTTGTTAAAAAAAGATAAAGATCCGACTTCCTGTTCTAGTTACCAGCCACTTAGGGACTGATGTTAAATTATATGCTAAAGTACTATCTCGTTGTCTAGTTAAATTTATGAATAGGCTAGTTCATCATGACCAAACAGGATTCATTAAATCTCGCTCAGCTTTGGATAACTTACGCAGGTTATATCATATTATTAATTCAAATAATAGTTTGTCCTCCCCTTGCGCAGTATTATCTCTAGATGCGCTGAAAGCTTTTGATCAGCTAGAATGGAACTATTTATGGGCGGTTCTACAGCATCTGGGTCTGGGATCGAGTTTCATAAATATGATAAAAGTTCTGTATGCCAATCCAGCAGCCAACAGGTGCTGTTCGCTCTAACTCATTCTTTATACATCGAGGTACTCGTCAGGGTTGCCCAATTTCTCCTCTGTTATTTGCCCTATCCTTGGAAACCTTAGGTCATGCGGTCCGACATTCTGAAACTATTTCTCCCATAAATATAGGGAATGCTGTCACATTCTATTCCTCGTGTTGAATTTATTTGACCATTTTGGATCTCTCTCAGGGTTTAAAATTAATTGGAGTAAGTCATGTTTACTTCCCCTCAATTATAAAATTGATTCCATGTCCCTTTCTATATCTATTGTATTGGTTCAAAACTTACTTGGGGATAGATGTTTTTCCTTCCCTGCAGGAAATCGTCTCAAAAAACTATAATGGTATTCTAGCCAAAGTATCCTCAGATTTGGAAAATTGGTCTCGTCTTCCAACTTCTTTTCAGGCCTGTATATCTGTGATTAAATGATATGATTGAATGTTCTCCCACGTATTAATTTGTTTTCTTCCATGATTCCACTCGCTCCACCGGTTGGATACTGGAATAAACTAGATGCATGTGTTTCACGGTATATATGGGATGGGAAAAGTCCTCATATTAAACTGATTACCTTACAACGATGTAGATTACATGGAGGTCTTTCTTTCCCTAATTTTAGACTGTATGCTCAAGCCTTTTCCCTCCGTCCTTTAGCAGTTTGGTTTGATCCTGACGCTTCTGTGTCTTGGAGAGCAATTGAGGAATCTATCGTTTATCCATATAAATTGAAGCATCTTGTTTTTTCGGGCGTTCCGCTTAGGCAGTGTAAATCTCGGTTTGGTCCCATTGTAACCCATCTCCTCTCCACATGGAGGGATTTTGAAAGACGTTCACAACTAGTTACAAAATGGCATAGGCATTCACCTATTTTCCACAATAATAACCTTTTGCCAGGCAGTAATCCATTTCATTGTCCGCAATGGACTCATAGTAAAGTAAACACTCTGGGAGATATCTATGATGATAGTAGTTTAAAATCCTTTCAGAATCTTAAAACTCAATATAATCTGCCAGGCACCTCCTTTTTTATGTATTTGCGCATTAGATGGGCCCTACGGGCATATTGGGTGCCTTTGAACTCTCAACTGCCTGTTCACCCTTTGCGCAAACTCCTGAGGAATCTCCCTCCTCTGCATCTCTTTCTTCTTGAGCTTTCATACAAACCTTTATCTATTACAACTGTTTGGGTTAAGGATCTTCTAAAAACCCTAATCACCAAATGATTCATTGGAAATTGCTGCATAGGCTTTACTTGACTCCAATGAAACGTTTTTATATGAATCTGTCGTTTTATATGAAGTGTAATCTCTGTTCCCAAGGAGTTTTAGGCACGTTTTTGCATTTTTTTGGGGGGAGTGCCCCTCTCTCTCACCTTTTTGGACTCAGCTCTCACAGGACCTATCATATTTGTTGGGTACTGAGATATGTTTGACTCCACGCCATTTTTTCATTAATGACTTTTGGGACTTCACCTTGTCCGTCCAACAAAGATCTTTACTGTTAACTGCTCTCACAGCAGCAAAAAAAATAGCTTGTCAACCGTTGGAATCCTCCTCACACAATAGACAGACGAACCTGGACTGTGTATTATTTGGACATTATCTCGATGGAACTCTCAACTTCTCGTATACATGGATCTAACGTGAAAACTGTTAATTCATGGCATCCAGCTTTTAAAGTTATGTCTTCTTTTCTATAATCTTTGTAAAAAATATTTTATTGTTATTTGTTTATCTATTAATATTAATTAATATGCGTTTATTATTATTATTTATGTTATTTTATTTATTTATTTTTTAAAGTCTACCAAGGGGTGAGATGGGTTGGGGTGGGTTTTAAGTTTGTATAGCTGATTTTTGTTTTGTACTACTGTTCCAAAAAATAAAACTCAATAAACAGTTGTTAACAAAATAAAATTCAAACACCGCATTCTTCACCTCATACTAATCTCACCACTGCAAAGGGGGGGAAAATAAGCCTCATAAACTGCTGGCTGCAAGAAAGCAGGATTGCAGAGCAAAGGATATTAAAATCCCAAAAGTGCCTTTTCTTTTGTTGAGTAGAGGGGATTGAAACAGTGAACCTGACAAACTCATTTAGCTTAATCCTCACATTTGGGGCCCTGGGAGAGTAACAATACCGCACCCACACAGGGCACGGCAATGCGCACGACATGTTCGAAAACTGACTGAATCAACATGACCTCCTTAGACGGGTGTTTGTTTTCCTCGACGTGGCCGATTTTTATGTTTGTGTGGGAGTGAATGTATTTTATGTGTGTGAGACAGTACGGGAGACTAAGCTGTCTAAACTGATCCAGCAAAGCATGTCCATTTTTATTATTTACTTGTTAAAATTTTCAATAAATCTTTTTTTATTTTTTTCTATTATTTCATAAAGTTGGATTACGCTCGTTTGCACTCATGCACTCTCACACTCCAGTAACTTCGTTAACCGCCTCTCTAAAACAGATCTAATTATCATCTAGGTGAAAACCGCATATATCAGCGAAATGATTGAAGCCACTGAATTGCAGCCATCCAATCTCGAAGCGAACGGCAGTTTCTGTGCGACGCCGTTCTCCGTAGCTTCATTAACAGGCGTATAGCGCTACTTCCATGTCTCCTCAAGGCAATGTCCCATGCTAAGGTTGTATTTGCAATTAGCCCTGATCCCTTTGGGAACTTCAGCAGCGGAGGCCTCAATGACATTCACCACGGCAACGAGCTGTCCTTTATGGCTGGGTTAATTAAGCCCCGGACAGCCTGACTTCCTCATGAACTCTGCCATATTGTATATCAAGACTAGAGATGTATATGGCAGCGTATTGCAGATATACCAGGTTCATTTAACCAAGACCTATGGAATATTAAGTAACCCAACAATTTTCAACTGTTCTGTTTTTTTTGTGTGTGTCATTGCGTTTTAATCCTGTTGACACAGTGTGAAAATAACTCAACATTCTAAATCCAACAGCCAATTTTAGAATTTTGGTATTTGTTGGGTCAGTGTGAACCAGCCTGAATAGTACATGCCAACTCCATCTGAAATTACAGGCACATTTCCTTTGTGGTTAAGCATGTTTAACAGCAGAAGAGATTTCAATCACCACATTAACCACACAAATCTATACAAATCTAATCAATTAATGTAAGTAAACACATTATGGTGCTTAACAGAAAGAAGTTTGCATTAATTAAACAGGTCAAAAGCAGACAATAAAAAAAGTTTAGGTTTTCTGAAAGCATTGCATCATTGTAAAATGGCAAAACTTGTATTTCGCTTTCAGACCCATCACTTAGCTGTTAGCACACATGCTCCAATGCATATCCTATGCTATAGCATGTAATACCAATGCAATTTGTATACCGTATAGTATGGAGCCATATATATATATATATATATATATATATATATATATATATATATATATATATATATATATATATATATAAAATAATAAATAATTTAAAAAATATATGTGAAACAACACATTATGCAACCGGAACAAAGCACAATAAAACGTAGTCTGCATATTCAGTTTTCAGATAACCTAAATTACAGCAAGTGTCATTTACTTTTGGCCCAATTTTGGCTAAAATTTCAAAAACGTAAAACATTAAGTAGTGTTGAGACGAGTCCAAGTACTTAAGCTCAGTTTGAGTGGGATATTTTTATTAATGTCTTGTCTTAATTTTATGTTGTTACGTGATGTGGATTCAACAGTACTTTGAAAAAAATTCCAAAATGTCCAAAGTCCAAAATGTCTGAATCTGTGTTAAGTTCAAGTACAAATGCACCTAAGTATGTATGAGTCCGAGTTCATTCATAATTGCAGTCCAAGTACACCCAAAACAATTTAAAATAAATAAATAAATAAATAAAAATATATACAGGTGCATCTCAAAAAATTAGAATATCGTGAAAAAGTTAATATTTTTTTTGGTAACTTATTTGAAAAAGTGAAACTTTCATATTTTCTAGATTCATTACAAGTAAAGTAAAACATTTCAAAAGTTTTTTTTGTTTAAATTTTGATGATTGGACCTTACAGCTCATGAAAGTCATAAATCCAGTATCTCAAAATATTAGAATATTTCCTAAGATCAATCAAAAAAAGGATTTGCAAAACAGAAAAGTTCAAGTTCTTTAAAGTAAGTTCATTTCTGCACTCAATACTTGGTCGGGGCTACTTTAGCACAAAATCCAGCATCAGTGAGGAATGGCATGGAAGCGATCAGCCTGTGGCTTTGCTGAGGCACTACTGAGACTTCAGCTCGTCTGTATTGTTGGATCAACTGTTTCTCATCTTTCTCTTGAAAATATCCCATAGTTTCCATATGGGATTCAGGTCAGGCATGTTAGCTGGCCAATAAAGCACAGTAATATCATTGTCAGCAAGCCACTTGGAAGTGTTTTTGGCACTGTGGGCAGGTGCTAAAATCCTGCTGGAAAAGAAAATCAGCATCTCCATAAAGCTTGTCAGCAGATGGAAGCATATAGGGCTCCAACATCTCCTGGTAGACGGCTGCATTGACTTTGGACTTGATAAAACACAATGGACCAACACCAGCAGACGTCACAGCACCCCAAATCATCACTGACTTCAGAAACTTCACACTGGACTTTTTGGATCAGTTTGGATTCTGTGCCTCTCCAGTCTTCCTCCAGACTCCAGACCTTGATTTCCAAATGAAATGCTAAATTTACTTTTATCTGAAAAGAGGACTTTGGACCACTGAGCAACAGTCCAGTTCTTTTTCTCTTTAGCCCGGGTAAGATGATTCTGACATTGTTTCTGTTTCAGAAGTGGCTTGGTAGCCCTTTTTCTGAAGACGTCTGACTGTGGTGACTCTTGATGCACTGACTCCAGCTTCATTCCACTCCTTGTGAAGCTCTTCCAAGTGTTTAAATCAGCTTTGCTTGACAGTATTCTCAAGATTGTGGTCATCCCTGCTGCTTGTGCACCTTTTCCTACCCAATTTCTTCCTTCCAGTCAACTTTGCATTTAATATGCTTTGATACAGCACTCTGTGAACCACCACACCTTTCAGTAATGACCCTCTGTGACTTACCCTCTTTGTGGAGGGTGTCAATGATTGTCTTCTGGACCACTTCCAAGTCAGCAGTCTTCCCCATTATTGTGGTTTCAAAGAACAAGAGATAACCGGAATTTATACTGTAGGGATGGTAATTTATTGAAACTCAAATGTAAATATTCTAATATTTTGAGATTCTGGATTTTTGACTTTCATGAGCTTTAAGGTCTAATCATCAAAATTAAAACAAAAAACTTTTGAAATGTTTTACGTTACATGTAATGAATCTAGAAAATGTGAAAGTTTCACTTTTTGAAATAAGTTACCAAAAAAAACTTTTTCACGATATTGTAATTTTTTGAGATGCACCTGTATGTATACACACACACACACACACACACACACACAGACACAGACACACACACACACACACACACACATATATATATATGTATATATATAAACAATATAACCAATATTACTTCCGGTTCATTTAGTAATTTCAGGATTTTCCAAAAACCCTTTTTGCTTACAGTCTTATGTTGACATAACATGAAAATCAAAAACTCAGCTATTTGACAAGTTTGTATCCAGCATTTGTAATGCACAAATTAGTGCTTCATAGTTATAATTTTCACAGGCATGTAAAAGACCACAGTGACATCCCTGTGTGCTGCACATAATGAGCGAAAATAGCCATTAAGGTGGCTCTGAATCAATAACCTTAATCCAATGGGGGCTTCAAATCTGAACCGAAGTTGGGGTTCAAAAATAATAAACAATTTATGAACCATCCCAATCAGTGTTTAATTGTGTTACCTTGTGGTTAACAGCCCAGGGGCCTCATTTATAAAATGCATGTACAATTGCATTTGATCCTAAATAATATGCAGTTTTGGGAAGGTTACTTTGGAAATGTAATAGGTTACAGATTACAAGTTACCCTATTTAAAATGCAATAAGTAGTGTAACTATTTCAATTACTTTATTAAATTAATTACATTTTTACAAACTGATTACATTTAATTACTTTTCTAAATTTCTAATGAATATTTTCAACTGTAAATCATTTTGAAACATTTAAAGCAGCCAGGGTTAATCTTACATTAGTACTCAACACTGATTACTGTGAGACTTTAAGATTATAAACATTTTATTTTAAAGCATAGCGACCTCAAAATTAAACTTTAACACCTATTTTTACTTTGAGGTCGTTGGGAGATAAAATAAAGATTTAAAATCATAAGATGAAGTTTAATAGCCATGATATTGTTTTTGAAATCATATCTGTGTATATGACTGGAAACAGTGGCATCTAACAATGCTTTGGAAAAACAGTTAATCTTAAAAAATAAAGCATATACATAAAACCATATAAGAAAGTTATCAAATAAGCATGTGTCCTAAACTCCTCATATTTTAGAGCAGTCAATGCATTTTAGAAAAAGAATCAATAAAAATCTGTGTATGTGTGTGAAAATATTAAAATGTAACCCCCCTGTTGTAACCGTTAACATTGTCATAAGTAACTGTAATTTAATTACACCATTTTTTTCAGTAACTGTAACAAATTAAAGTACAGACATTTTTTTATACATTTATCCCATTTATACATTTTATTCCTCCCATTTTATGATGGCAAGTTAGTGGCATGAAGTTGCAAACTGTTCACCAAGATTTAGAGGGAAGTTTAGAGAAAAGGTTAGAGATTAAAAGAGGTAGACACCGAAAGAGAAAGTTCTCAGTGTCATTACTGTGTTAGTGCAATGTGTTTGTGATTTCAGTCCACGCCAAAAAAAAAAAAAAAAGCAGCACGTTTGATATGTCCGAGTTATGCGTTTGAAGGCTCTCCATAGGTGACTCTTTGTCTGGCTGCAGGAACGTTGTGACTAGTCTTTCTAAGCGCTGCCCTCCAGAATCGCCTCTGGCTCCAAACAATTGAAACTCCCAGGAAGAGGTCAGTAATATGATGTACTAAAAATACAGCATGGACAGCGGAAGTCTGAGCGGACAAAAACTTTCCTAGACAAGGTGTCACACATCTGTGCACCATCTCATTAAAGATCACGAATTTGTAAAAGCGTTGTTCTGCGTGCTGCTAATTCCCTAGACCACTGAGATGTGCCCTGCTTATTCAAGTCAATTCTCTGGCAGCTATTAACCCCCAGCTGTTCATATGCCATTAGATAACCATCATCTTAATAGATGTAAACAAAATCTGCCAGGCTGTGCGTTTCAGGAAGGTGCAGCAATTTGCAGGGCTAAGATTCAGTGGCATCCGCAATGACATTTGGAGTGACTCATTTCATCTGGCAAACAATTTACTGCCTCTCTCTTGGCAAAAACCTTGAACATATTCAGTCAAACACGACATTCAATCATGTTTGTTATCTTTCTCGGAGTACAAAGTTAAGGATTTAAAGATTGCGTCTTTAAAAGTTTGCATGCAGCTTTTTAGAAATATTGAGAGCAGCCATTAAAGGGCTCCTATTATGCCCCTTTTTACAAAATGTAATCTAAGTCTCATGTGTCCCCAGAATGTGTCTGTGAAGTTTCAGCTTAAAATACCCCATAGATCATTTATTATATAATTCTGAAAATGCATATATTGAGTGGAAGCAGAAACAGGTTGTTTTCGTGCATGACTCTTTAAATGCAAATGAGCTGCAGCTCCCTGCCCCTTTTTCCAGAATAGGGCTGTGCCTTTACAGCTCATATCTCAGATACTCTACCAAAAAAACATCTGTTTGGTTTTGATTATCATGTCTATTGCACCGAAATCATGTGTGTTAAAGCCATATCAGTTTAAAATTCTGATATAGGGTTTTCTGAGCGCACACATCCGAAGCACGCACAAAAAGAAAGCTGCTGTCACACGGCATGTGAGTACTAAACTGAGTTCTCTTTCATATCTTATTGTGCTTAAACTGTCAAGTACAAATTTAAGTACAAGTTAATCTTAAAAACACAAATAAGTTACAAAAACAGAGTCGGTTATGTCTGTGAAGGTAAACAGCTGGGAAAGAAATCACATGTTTACATTAGATCTGTGTATAAAGGGACAGCAGTGTAATATTAACAGTGTAGACAGCAGTATAGGTACTGTATATGACCCAAACAATCAAATAAAAGTAGAAAATCACTCACTGCTCTGGACTGAATAACTTCTGTTGCTTTAATAAGAAGTCATTTCTTACTTGAATGCTGTTTTTAAATGCTCTAGCGTGAAGATAAACATGGCGGATAATGCGTGGCTCACTCAGGGCGGGGTCTCTGCTAATACGACAGTGTCCGTCAACAGTCGTGGGCGGAGCTTGTAAAATGTAACGTCACATTTTACGAACACTGCAAATGGCTTGTTCTGAGATTTATGGTTTATGGATTTTTAAAAAAAAATTTTTTAAAGAAGGCGCAGTTGGATTTTTTTTATAATTATAGATAGGGTGGTTGTGTACACACACTGCCAACACATTTATGTTCAAACAGCATATAAAAGAAAATTTTGCATAATAGGTGCCCTTTAAGGTATCTCTCCTTTTCAAATAAATTAGCATGAGCGCCGTATCTAAGGAAATTAAAATCATGCAATCAAACTCAATCAGATTCTATCAAACCCTCACGGAAACCGGGATAATGACAAGCAACCAAATACGCTCATCTGTGTGATCTGGTGTGGCTTCGGAGAAAGTGAGTTAAATCTCGTCCGTGGTGGCGGTTTGCAGAATCCACAGGGGATGGGAGTGATGAGCAGAAAAGCGTTAATCTCGACCATGTTTAAATTCACATGTTACTATGAATAATTCAGCAGTGGATTACTCCATCACACTCATGGCCTGCATCTCTACTCTCAATAAAAAGCCTATAACGTCAGAGTCCCTGACTCTAAACCCCTGCAACATGCGGCCATGTTGAGCCACACGGCAAACGCCTCTGCGCATGGATCAGTTGCCTGTGACTACGAAGGGAACATAAGGTGTCTACTGTATAAGTAGTAAGTGTGAACGTGTATCTTCTGGGAGAACACTGGAAATGATCTTGACTGTATTCGTCCCTATGTAACATGATTTAGAGGACTTTGTTTAGAACAATGTGTGCAGACTCTGATAAGTTTGTATTAGCTTGTGTAAAGGGTCCTGTAGAGAATAATTGTGCTAGATTGGTTCCATCTGTCCACCTGTTATCTTTGCATCTGTGATAGAATTACCCAAGAAAGTGTTATGTATTTACAATGGACCCCTCCATCAAGCGCATCAAGTATTCATAACGCGAGTATGGAGTGCAAGAGACGTGCAAGGTTGTTTCTGCCACAGGGAGTTTCTGTAAATGGAAAAGGATGACTACTAATGGCCAGAGAGGCTCCTGTGTGGGGATCGAAGGTCATAAAACAGTCTTAAACTGTCAGACAAACACCTTATTATGGAAGGATTGTATCTAACAATCAAGCAGTAAATCTCAGATGGTTTTTAACTCACTGAAAATATAGATTATTAAAGATTCAAATCGGGATACTGGCAAGAACCTTTTGAGAATAATTTGACATGCATAACACACTTTCATAGAAACTGCATAGCACACTTTCATAGAAACGATATTGTGCAACCTGAATAAATGAGGCTTTACGTACAAGCTAAAGTGTGTTTGTGTTGTACATATTTGTACAAATTTTATGATTTCTAGTATGAATCTCATGGGACAGAGTTAGAAATGTCAGATTTAAATATGTCCAAGCATTATTGATATTAGAGTAAAAAAGCAAGACTATCATCAAAATGTAATGACTTAAATTTCGAACTTTAACAAATCTATATCAGATGGTTATGATCGATGGTCATAAATCAGTCTTTAACTGTCAGATCAACAACTTACGAAAAGACTGTATCCAGCAACCAACCTAAAAATCGCAGATGCTTTTAACCCACCCGATATTTAACAAATATTGATTTTCACCTTCAACTCACAATACTTGCAAACACTTCTCTGAAAACGTGTGAATATTATGACACTCATAACACTCTCTCATAGAAACTTGAAATTATTTCTACTACACTGCGAAAACCTTTGGATATCGTGCAACTTAGATCACAAAAAAAGGTTTTGCAATCATGGATAGGTTTAAGGGTTGAAGCTTTACTTAAAACCCAAAGTCTGTGTTGTTTGTATATGTACACATTTGTATAATTTTGCCAACTTGTATGAATTACAAACTTCTCATTGGACCGGTTTAGACACATCAGAATGAAATCTGTGCAACCATGAATAAGATTAAAGACACAAAAATAGCATACACAACTTACATCTGGACAATTTTTAAATGTTTATTTATTGGATGACTTCAGGTGACTCAATACTTCATAAGCATATGGACTATTTTTATGGTGCTTTGGAGCTTGGACGATTTCAATTATAATATAACATTTTTAGATGACCTATCCCTATAGACATTTAAGTGCAGTCATTTCGAATGCTAGTGTGTGCTTGGGTTGCATCATTTTTATTTAAACATAACCCCCCCCCCCCCCCCCCAAAAGACATAGATTTTCAGAATCTAGAGTTTGAGTTCCTAACAGTCAGCAAGAATGTCCTCCTCATCTGCCTACACTCACATCAGATGAACGATGCGGTAGGGATATGGGAGTCCGTCTCAGAGTGATGTGCACTTGACAGCAGCAAGGTGTTCAGGGTTAGAGGTTTTCCAGTGGATTACACTCCACGTGTGTGACCAGTGTGACAGGAGCGTCGACTCAGCACCTTCCACAGATGTTCCACAGATGCCTTCCATCAGTAAAGCCCCTCCACTCATAAAACCATCCACCACCCGCTTTACGACAGGACTGTGTGCGGGCCACGGCCGTGATTATAATCTTGTTAAAACCAAATGAGGTGAAAATGCAAAGAGGACGTGGGGGTGCAGCAGTAAAAATAATCCCGCAAATCCATGTTGTGATATTATGTACAGTGATGGGTGTGAGTGACTATGCATATGTATGAGGCCACGTCATGTTAAGTTAACCTCTCGCAAGGTCATGTTTGAACAGGTTTAGTACTGTCACCAAATCTGTGCAAAGAAAAGTAAATATAGTTTGTTGACCTTTTGCACAGCTTGTGTCAAGAGTGACAGTATGGCAGATGGTCATGTTTATAATTAATCTAAATATAACACAATTATACATATGAGTATGTGTGCATTAAATTTACATTTAAGTTATAAAATGCAAAGCTTAACTACTGTATTTGCATAGTGATTTACACAAGTAGGGCATAAAACATTCCAAAGAGCCAATCACTGCCCTTTGATTTCAAGATTAGGGTTCTGACTGTTTGACAAGAATGTTCTAAAAGCAACAAAGTACATTTGTGCGAATCACATTATGCAAAACACTACATCAACCTCAACTCATTTTGGCTAATGCACATAGATGTGAACATTTTTCTACAGTAACAATAATTGTCAGGATAATTTCCTTATCTAATGACACATAACATTTAAAACATGCATCTGCATAAGCTGTGGGATTTCAAGTAAGATTTGATGGCATTTGTGCATGTTGGCTACACTTGTGTTCATGTGTGTAGCTGCACAAGCTGCTCCATAATTAGAGTATAGTTGCATGTGCAGATTATGAGCTACACTGGCATTTATAGTATGGTTTATAAAATGGTTAGGTCCAATCCTGGATGTTTATTGGTCGATATACTGTAGCAGTGATAATATAAAAGATAAAATAACAGCTATGCCATGAAACACCTGATCACTTAGCTACTGGGTACAGTGCATAACTGTATACCACTTAAAGGGATAGTTCACTCAATAATTGAACATTCTTCAAATTCTCATGTTGTTCCTAACCTGACTGACTTTATTTTGGAGAACACTAAAAGAGAAGTTTAGCACAATGTCACACCTGCTCTCTGCCATCAACAGTGGATGGTGACCATCAAAACACACACACACACACACACACACACACAATATCAAAAAATTATAATATAAAAAAAATGTTTCAAAAATAGGAAGCACTAGCCCGTGTTGGCAAACAAAACAAAACAAATGAATGATATTATGAAAATCATTGAAAGTCATTATTCACTGGAAATTATGTGTTATAGTCATGTTCAACACTGCCAAAAAAATAAAATAAAATAAAAAATCCAAAATGTCACCCAAAACAGACTACTGTTCAAAAGTTCTGGGGTCGGTAAGATCGTAAAATGTTTTTGTGAAACTTTTCTTATGCTTACCTTCTGCTATAAATGTCCTCTCATGAAGAAAGTCATATATTGGTTTCTAAAGATATATGAAGGTGAGCCAATAATACATTTTGATTTTATTTATTTATTTATTTGCTCAATGATTTAAAAAAAAAAAAAAAAAATGACAAATGTCCTTAATGCTTTTATCTTGCAGTGATCATATTAAAGCAATAAGGCTCTCAAGGCTGTTTTAAATAGAGTCATGTCTAAAGGGGTTTCAAGCATTCATCTAGCAATGTCCTTTAACCATTCACAATATAGCACTTCTTGTATCTTATTGCTTAAATATACAGTACAACGTGATTCGGATAGTGTTTTTGTAACCCCACAGACCCTTTCCAATTCACGTTGTAAGTGTTGCTGGACCTGAAAAAAGTGTTCTGATTCCTTGCTCATTCACAGACACTTGAGGCTCAAGTGAATGGACTTGCTTGGACTTGCTTAGAGCCTCCTGTTGCATGGACTGACCGGTTGGCTCAAGGGCAGTTGGTTCTGAAAGACTTGAACAGACAGAATTGAGCAGTCTGACGGCTAAAGTGGGTTAGAGAACCTAAGGACAGAGTGTGTGACACACGCACACACACCACCAGAGTCAGCCAATTTCACATTGACTGAATTACAGGGGAATGGACACGGCTGCAGTCAGGCTAGAAGCACAAGGTGATTAACTCTGGAAGATAACATGGCTTTCTGCACCATGTCACACATGTACACACACACACACACACATGCTGTCTGCGTGCTTCACACACACTCAGACATTTTTAATGACATTTTCTCTTGTACCTGACCCTGGTCTTCCTTCTTTTTTGGCATATTCACACTCAGCTGTGTTTCTGCTCGCTTGCCTTCATACAGGCAGCTTAGTGTGAAATTGGAGAAATGTCATCAATGTCTAAGTCACTCGTTCTTTAGCCGATGTGTGATTTTGTGTGTGTGTGCGTGTGTGCGTTCGCCTTGAACAGAGGGCAAACAGAACGAGTCGCTAACATGCGCTCATCAGCAGCTTAAAGTGTTAAAGCATTTTGCCGGCACGCTGGTGAAGTGTTGAAAACATTGAATTGCTACTCGGGAAGAAAATAAGTAGACAGAGGCTTGAATAGAATAGAAACAAGTAAAAACATCAGTCATTAAAAGGGATAGTTCACCCAGAAATGAGAAATCTGTCTTAATTTAAATCACTCTCATGCCGTTCCAAATGCAACTTAATTTCTTCTCGGTTTGCACTGATAATAAAAAAACTGCCCAATATTGATAAGTTATATATATATATATATATATATATATATACACTTTTTTTTTATTAATAACCAATAACTGATTTTAAAAAAGTAAATTTAGGTATTACAGCATTATAATGTGCATTATAATGCACAGTATGAAAAAATTATATTTATTTTGAACCAGATAAAGATTGCAATTAACAGTATTGTTAAATATTTTTAACTGAGTGTTAAGATTGAAAAAATATATATTTTTGTTTATATATTCAGGTAAATGAATGTATCACAGCATTGTAATGTACAGTGTAATCCACAGTATGAAAAATGTATATTGATTTTGAGACTGGCTAAAAATTACATTTAGCAGTGTTAATAAATATTTTTTAATGAGTGTTAGATGATGGCAAAAATAGTTTTAAATTGTACAAGTAAATTTAGATACCACAATATTATAACATATAGTATGAAATGTATATTTTGAGGCTGGCTAAAGATTATATTTAACAGTGTTAATAAATATTTTTAAATGAGCATTAGATGATGGCAAAGGCAATTTAAATATAAAAAATAAATGCATTGTAATTGTTTTTAAATTAATAATATAAAAATATACATTATTTATATACATTATTGTATATAAAATAAATTAATAAATAACAACAACACAACAACAACAACAATGATTTTTAGTTCACAATCATTATATTGTATAGCATAAACATTTTGCAGTAATATTAGTGCTGAATTAAAGTTGAGTGTTAAATAATGACAAACATAATTTCCATTTAAAACATATGGGATATGAGCATAAAAGATTACATATAAAAATATAAACCGATATTGTACCTACTTTCTTCTGTGGAACACAACAGGATAACATTTTGAAGAATATAAAGGTCAGAAAATTGATAAAATTCTGGGCTGTCATTTTAAAATGTCATTTATTCCTGCTATGGCAAGAAACAATTTTCAGCAGGAATTTACTCCAGTCTTCAGTATCACATGATTGTTCAGAAATTATTCTAATATGCTGATGATAAGCTGGGGGAAAAAAATAATTCAAATCTTAGCGACAGCAAATTTTTTAATAGTAGTGTATCTGAAATTTTACAAATCATCTCCTTTGGTGCTCTACAAAAGAAAGCAAATGATACGTTTGGAACAACATAAGGTTGAGTAAATGAAGAAAATAAACATTCTTGAATTTGGCTGAAGTAGTCTATACCTAAAGGAATCTCCCCTATCCAGAATGATGCTGCCTTCAAGCACTGCTCCATGTTGAGTCCGATTTTCCTGCGATATTTTTATCGAGACAGCTCAACATCTCCATCCTCATCTCTAGGCAACATCTTGCAGTAAGGGTTCCATCTGCTCATAGATTTCCTTTCAGCCTACAAGTACTATTCTAAAAGCGAGAGGGGATATTTTAGCAGACTTAGAATTCTGCATTTGGGTCGCACCCTTTCAAGCAACAGCTATTTCTCACTCGTAACTTATTTGAAACCAGTTTCAAATGTCCCAAGGCATTCACCCACCATAATAAGATTCCGTCTTATTTTGAACATCAAGAGAATGGCATCAGCGCAGATGCACATCACAATTTAGTGATGGAGGGGGTGAATATGTTGGCGATCAGTAGCTCTCTCTTTCTCCCTAAGGCAGGCTCTGCTCTAAGTGGACCTCGAGTCTAGGTAATAATGGTTGTCTTCTTCACAGCATCTCCCTTCACCTGTGGTTTTCACCCCATTCTTTTTCGTCCAAATTAGTGTGACAAGTGTGCTTTCCCGATGAGGTACAGAGATCTACACGGCCCGAGGCGCCCACAGCTGGTAATAGTGGCAGATAATGAAGGGTTGATCCACTGTATGGGTTCTTTTATTACACTATTTTTCCTTCACCATAAGCTTGTCAGACCACCACACAAATCTGAGGCTGCCATTAACTACCGCAGATGGCCTGTATTAATTAAGCTGATTTTACACACTGTCAAATAAGCAACAGTCTAATAATAATTAAACATTCTGAGGAGTGGAAACTTTGAGCGATGCGGCTCGGCCAAGTGGCAGGCTGAGCACCACGACCTTGAGCTAATACTCATGAGACTCTTGAATTTACATACGGCCCTGTTTGTGCACAACACACCAGACCGGCCAGGTGTGAGAAAAGACACCAAAAAGAACAAATGCAAATATGTGATTTGGACTTGTGAAGCCACCCTAGAGTTGAGTTGTGAGACATACAGCAAACCAATATCATACATGGATACTTAAAGGGATAGTTCACGCAAAAATGAAAATTTGCCACACCACTCCAGTCCATCAGTTAACATCTTGTTTCTTATAAACAGCTTTTTGATTGAACAAATTCATCAAGAAGTTCTTCCTTTCAAATGGTTTACTGTTATACCTATAAAATTTTTTTTTCTGTATTACTTGTGAATTACTGAGATGCTTTGAGATGTCATTCTGATGGCACCCATTCACAGACTTTTTCACAGATTCACAGATTAATGTTTGACAACCAGAGAGTGTCCAGATTATATTTACCTGATCCCAAAGTCTTGATGGAATGGAAGTAGCCACAAATATTATATAGAAAATATATATTTTTTTTTTTCAGGGGGCAATGCATGAGTGGGTTTTATTCATCGATTGTTGACTGGTTTTTGAAATGTGGTACTCAAAAATGTACTGTATAATTGTATAAATCCAGCATATATCACCAGAGAGAGTTCTGGAATATCAAGCTATTACATTTTGATTAAAATTTACAGTAATATATATATTTTTTTTAAACGTGACTAACTTTTTATTAAAAAAGCTTTTTATCAAAGCTTAAAAAAATTGCATGGATGACTCAATAGAATTTTATTTTATAAAAATACACATTTTTTATCAGTAAAAACCATTGATAAAAATAGATATTGATAGTGAAAAGTTATGCTAAATTTTCACTTCTTGACGAGTATAATACAATCATGTATTTCATTATGCAAACTTTGTTTTTACGCTATATTTTTTTTCTTTTTTTAATTACACTTTGTTTTAAATTTTGCATAGAATGCAATAACATTAATGCATTTTAAGTGTGGCTTATTGCCACATTGAATGTCTTGCCAAACTCAAAGTCTGAAGTCTGGGAAATTTCACATCCAACCCTTAAAATGGAACTCAGATCTATCCCACCTCCAACTGAAAATAATGAAGCATCACATTAACTGGCGCTATCTTGGAAAAAAGTCAAATGATGTGTCTCTCATAAGTCAGGGGTGATCGATCTGCCTCTATTTTAAAAACCAGATATCTCGCAATGATGTCATTCCAGAGGCTATGCTCAAGTAGGAAGGTTTGGAGAATCCCATCTCTTGAGTTTTCCATAATTCAGCAATATTTCCAAACACTTGAGGCCACTGTATGAATGCTCACAATTCAATTTACTCAAGGAAGAGACAGGAGCTGTGAGCTGTGAGCTGTAAGCGAAATGTGGCATCCCTTATTGTTTCAGGCATTTCTGAGAGGAATCAGAAAGTGTTCTTGGAGCGAAATCAAACCAGCACACATAAATAAACATTACAAGGCATAATGCTGACTCAAAGTTAAGCATGGTTCATATCCAGTAGGTGTAATGTGAATGCATTAACCCGTAAACTAACCCAGCCGACATATGTGAGCACATGCGTGTATGTGTGTGTGTGTCTGTCTGTGGACGCATGTGAACGCCTGCCAGTTTTCTCAATGTCAACATCTCCTTCAGCTGCTGAGGTTTCTCTGGGATCTGAATTATTTAGCCTCAAACTTCCATCATCATATGACCCAAAACGGCTCTCCACATCACTAGTCTGTTCCCCAATTAAAAGAAGAAGAAGTGAGAGACAAAGGAGATAAGAAATGGGAAAAAAAGATAGATGCACAGTAAAGAAACAGTTGTGCTGCATTATATATATGCGCTTGACACCATCTGAACCAAATAAGTTTATCTTGTTCTCATCAGACCACAGGACATGGTTCCAGTAATCCATGTCCTTAGTCTGCTTGGCTTCAGCAAACTGTTTGCGGCTTTCTTGTGCATCATCTTTAGAAGAGGCTTCCTTCTGGGACGACAGCCATGCAGACCAATTTGATGCAGTGTGCGACGTATGATCTGAGCACTGACAGGCTGACCCCCCACCCCTTCAACCTCTGCAGCAATGCTGGCAGCACTCATACGTCTATTTCCCAAACGCAACATCTGGATATGACGCTGAGCATGTGCACTCAACTTCTATGGTCGACCATGGCAAGGCCTGTTCTGAGTGGAACCTGTCCTGTTAAACCGCTGTATGGTCTTGGCCACCATGCTGCAGCTCAGTTTTAGGATCTTGGCAATCTTCTTATAGCCTACGCCATCTTTATGTAGAGCAACAATTCTTTTTTTCAGATCCTCAGAGAGTACACATGAGGTGCCATGTTGAACTTCCAGTGACCAGTATGAGAGGGTGAGAGCGATAACACCAAATTTAACACACCTGCTCTCCATTCACACCTGAGACCTTGTAACACTAACGAGTCACATGACACCGGAGAGAGAAAATGGCTAATTGGGCCCAATTTGGACATTTCACGTAGGGGTGTACTCACTTTTGTGGCCAGCAGTTTAGACATTAATGGCTGTGTGTTGAGTTATTTTGAGGGGACAGCCAATTTACACTGTTATACAAGCTATAATAAATTATTTACAAAAATATGAGGGGTGTACTCACTTCTGTGAGATACTGTATATATACATATATATACGTGTATATACACAGTATCTAACAAAAGTGAGTACACCCTTCACATTTTGGCAACCATTTTAGTATATCTTCTCAAGAGACAATAGTATAGAAATGAAACTTGGATATATTTTAGAGTAGTCAATGTGCAACTTGTATAGCAGTAAAGATTTACTGTCCTCAACTTGTCTGCTTGACAGGACTATACAAATTTGTGTATCTTATTGTGTATACAGTTAAAATTTGGTGCTTTGAGTACAATTCTCTCATACTGACAACTGGATGTTCAACATGGCACCTCATAGCAAAGAACTCTGAGAGGATTTGAGAATTAGAATTGTTGCTCTCCACATAGATGGCCGAGGCTATAAGAAGATCAGTAACAACCTGAAACTGAGTTGCAGTACAGTGGCCAGTGTCATACAGAGGTTTTCCAAGACAGATTCCACTCTGAACAGCTCTCGCAAGGGTCGATCAAAGAAGTTGAGTTTTTGTTCAAAGAACTTTGAAAACTTTTTTGAGAACTTTCCATCAGGTACAGATGCTGGCTTCAAAAAACAGACGTATGAGTGCTGCCAGCATTGCTTTAGAGGTTTCAGAAGTGGAAGGTCAGCTTGTCAGTGCTCAGACCATACGCCGCACACTGCAACAAGTCAGTTTGCATGGCCATCATCCCAGAAGGAAGCCTGGGTCACAAGAATGCCCACAAACAGTTAGCTGAAGACAACCTGTCCAAGAGCATGAATTACTGGAACTATGTCCTGTGGTCTAATGAGACTCAGATAAACTTGTTTGGCTCAGATGGTGTCCAGCATGTGTGGCGACGCTCTAGTGAAGAGTACCAAAAAAATTGTGTCTTGCCTACAGTGGTATGGTGGTGGTAGCATCATGGTCTGGGGCTGCATGAGTGCTGCTGGTTCTGGGGCGCTGCGGTTCATTGAGGGAAACATGGATTAGTTTCTGAAGGGAGGGCACATGTTCTGCTTCAGAATACAATTTTTAAAAGAGCAGCACTTATTCAAAATAAAAATTATTTGTAACAATATACACTAAAAAGTCAAAAGTGTGGGGTCAGTAAAGTTTTTTTTTTTAAAGAAATTAATACTTTCATTCAGAAAGGATATGTTAAATTGATAAATGCTTTTGTTATACTGATATAGACTTATATTGTTATATCATATATATTTACCAGTGACATATGTTTTTACTTATTTATGTATTTATTCTTTAACACAGTGAGGATAATTGAAGACTAACAATTTATTTCAAATGTGTAGCAGATCAGGGTTGGGTTGGGATACAAAACCTGAATTAACAAGATACTGTCGGATTTTACAGCTCTGCATTCACAATGCCCGCTTAATGCGATAGTGGCAACTAATGAGAAGCACAAAAAGATGCAAATTGCAGGTGCGAGCGTGAGCAGAGAGCCCCGGTGGAGGCACGTGCCGAATGGAGTGAAATAATCTCACTGGGTGGAATGTTTGAGCGAGATACCGCACAGATCACACGTAACCACGTTACACGCTCCATTGGCCCACGCTGATGGACGATCATAAAACTGGCCATTGAGGCATTATGGCACCAATGCGCACAGCCAACACAGCCTTCTAGCAAAACACACAGAGATTCCTTTATTGCAAAGCTTACATTGAAGTGCCATGAGAGGCAGTTCAGAGAAGGACAGGCTGGTTTAATGTATGGCTTGTACAAGACTATAAGCTCTAACAGGAGGAGCAGCGCCCTGGAGATCAACCCAACATCTCGGCATGTTTTCCCGCCACAGATGGTCTGCGAGTATTTACAAACCACTAAGATCTACAAACATTTTAAACAAGGAATCTCAATGGATGATGCTGCCTTTCATGTCACTATGCAAGGAAAGTATTTATGCCCGGAAATCTTCTTTTAGATGCTTTTGTAACTCACAGGTTTCCCTATGCCATGTTGTCCAGGATTCATTTAAAAGCTGTTTGAAGGAGACACTTTCTATACAATTGGTCCCCGGTGTGCCTGAGTATTCTGGTGATATGCCACATTTACATTGCAAGATAAATAATGCATACCTTCACAGATGGGGTGAAATTCTTAAAGCTTTAATATCTATGAATCAACAGCTAAAGCTCTGCGTGAGTTTCTCTCTACACCCAAGCCTCTGGATCACGAGCAATATAAAACCACTCTATTAGAATAGGACAGGAAATGATGCCATTTTCACAATCTTCCATTTTATTGGCTTTAATTTCTGCAACAAGACAAAGCAGACTCATGCTGCAGCTAGGACACACCCATAAAAATGTCTATGGACATAAAGCTAAATCTAATTTTCTCATGGCACTTATGTTAGCGTGGCATAAAACCCGATGGAACTCTTAACTAGTAAGCTTTGTTATAAATGTTTCTATATATTGTGTGTCTGTGTGAGAGAGAAAAAGTAAGCCGCTCCTCACCTTTCCTTAAAACCTATTCCTCATTCACATGAAATTAGCCAACTTTCCTAGACTTGTATCATTTTGATTATGCATATAATTTTATAGCTTCCTTTTATAGCTTCCTTATATATTCGGGGAAGTCGTGGCCTAATGGTTAGAGAATCGGACTCGTAATTGAAAGGTTGCGGGTTCGAGTCCCCGGCCGGCAGGGATTGTAGGTGGGGGGAGTGAATGTCCAGCGCTCTCTCCACCCTCAATACCACGACTGAGGTGCCCTTGAGCAAGGCACCCAACCCCCAATTGCTCCCCGGGCGCCGCAGCATGGCTGCCCACTGCTCCGGGTGTGTGTGTGTGTGTGTGTGTGTGTGTGTGTGTGTGTGTGTGTGTGTGTGTGCGTGCGTGCGTGCGTGCGTGCATTTGTTCACTACTCACTGCTGTGTGTGTGCACTTGGATGGGTTAAACGCAGAGCACCAATTTCGAGTATGGGCCACCATACTTGACAATACGTCACTATACGTCACTATATACGTTTTAATATGCTAGATAAAATATTAAACATAAAATATTAAATCATATATCACAATAACACAGTTGAGTGTACATGCTCCAACTTCTTAAAACAAAATATTTTATTTATTTTTATATATATATATATATATATATATATATTTTTTTTTTTTTTTTTTTTTTTTTTTTTTTGTGATTAGCTGGTTTGTGTCATATCAATTAATAATAAATATTAAATATAAATATATTTAATATTTTTTATATTATATATTTTGGAAAATGTTCTACAGTTTTAATATCATGATTTCTGTAATTTTATCAATCAGGATTTTTTTTCCAATGAAAGACACCAGCAAATTCGAATGAATGAATGAATGACTTCAGCTTGTTATTTCTGTTCAGTCAGGCATCTTGGTCATTTTCTTGCAATTATGTAAATAATCTATTTATATTTAATCAAATTAATTCATGTTAAGTGTCTGATATAGACTAGAGCATGTTTCTGAAAGTTGGATTAAACTTTTCCTTTAAATAAATAAATACATTTGTATGTGTGTGTATAAAATAAAAATATAAAATATTATTAATATTATTATTAAAAGTATAATAATATTAATAACACACACACACACATATATATATATATATATATACTGTGTGTATGTATATATATATATATATATATATATGTATATATATATATACTGTATATATATATACTTACCGATACATTCCAGCACAACAGGCCTGACCTTGTAAGACTAAAATTAAACACAGACTTCTTAGTTTATCTTTAAACCTAAGGATAAAAACATGGACAGAAGTATGACAATGGAAATGAGTGAAGGAGAGAAAATTTATAAAATTCTTGTATAAGCTTGTATAAATTACTCTCTCTCTTGTGCGAGTGTGTGTGTGTGCGCGCGCATGCAAAAACCAAGCTGATCAGCCCCAGCCTTGCCTCTGATAAGGCCAGGGGAGGCAGTCAGTCAGCTTTTATGCAGCACCACGGCGTGACTGGAATCTTCAAGAGTTTCCAATTCAATATTTCATAGATGCCCAGATTTAATTGAGAGGTTATAATTCACTTCCTGCAGGCTTGGCCAGCTTTAGTCCCCAGCACACCAACACATCATTGAATTGCAAGTGCCCACTTTCCACCCAGCATGAGCATGGCTCTGTTCTCAAACCCTCACTGCAAAGAACACTTCAAATCTAATTTAACAATATGCGATTAAATTAGATCCACCAAATGGTTAAAATATTTATTGCTGATTAATACTTTCATACTTAACACTTTAACACACCCATTTTAATGAAATAAAGTTAATGTCTACACACAATTATTTTATTTTACATACACTTATGCAAGTGTTTTTGTTTTTCACTTGCACACAAATATTCTCATATGCAGGCGATATGCAAATACTAGATCTCAATGCAAATCAGAAAATGCTGTGAAGAGCCAAAAACTCACCATGTTTTAAGAATAAAATTTTGCATAAAACCAGGTGAACGGCACATGAACAAACCCCTCTGCAAAAACCTATATATTTTTAAAAAGTTTGGTGCAAGCAAGCGCAATTGTGGAGATTTCTGGCTCAGTGTATGTGAATAACATGTATTAATATGTATTGTAACTGAAAACTACAGGCACAAATACATAAAGTGCAATAAAACAGAAGACACGTAATTAAGCACATAGCGTTAGTTCTGGCAGGTCACGTGAGTCAAGCTTGCATCAGCTGACTCTCAGCTGATCACATCTACCTATAGGAATACGACACCTATCATGGCATTCCTATATAAGCTCTATTCAGTATTACGCCGGTTTCACACTGCACGCATAAGCAGAGCATAAGCTGAACCATGGCTTGTACTGCAATACAGACGAGTATCGTCATGTCTGTCGTATTTTCCAGTGTTCTCCTCTGAACACTGTGTGTCATGTGCTTTGATGTACTGTATGATATGGCCAGCATACTCTGCGATGCGACTGTGTCCCCCTTCCCTCTGTCCCACACACATATATAAATAACATATCTTATATAGGTAGTTTATATGATAAACTTCAGCTAAGTTTTCAAGATACAAAAAAATTGCCGACCCTGTCAGGAAAAATTATGTCTGACCCTTCTCACATTTTGTATGAGGAATAGGCTATTCATTTTTGCCATCTAACAGAAGGCTTAGAGTTGCATATGTTAGATTGAATAGGCTATATTACGTAAATCTTTTGTGTATCAGTCTGTAAAATTAATAAACCAGAATTGGGGGTTCAAATAGGCCTCTGGGCTCTGGAAAATAGAATGGACTCACTATTCTAATGCACTGTAGCTGTGTGTTTGTTTATACTGTTGTTTTTTGTATTAAGGTGCATCTATTGTATTGTTTGTTTAGTAATTATTGATGTGAATTGATGTGAGACACGCTGTAATTCCAACAATAAAGTGTAATTGGATTGAATAATTGAATTGAAAAAGTAATATTAAAGCTAACAAATGCCTCTAGTTTTATAAATTTAACAGACCTTTGAAGTTTGGGCAAAAACTCATGGAAGTGATGTGTTTTTGTGTGATGTGTGATGTGTTTTTTCTGCTCCTGCTCCCGGTGTGAATGCACTAATTTTTTAACATGCAAGCCGGAAAAAACGGGCGTTATTCAGCAGCTTTTTGCTTGCTCAGGAGAAAATTATCCTCCTCCATCCCCAGCTCCTCCTTTCGCCACATTCAGGATGTGGCTTTCTGATATTCCTTGTTCAATCAGACTCCTTTATCTTGAGTAATGTGTTACACCTAAATATCATTAAGAACATTAATGATACCTGCTTTGTTCTGTTCTGTTAACCTTAGGGGGGTTATTATTGCTGCTCTCCCTGCTCATTCATGATAGGCTGCATGGATGGGCAGGGAGTTTTTGCCCAGAACAGAACCATACCACCAAACCAAACTGTATGCTAAGTGTCTATCATAGTGACGATAGTGGTCCTGACAGAAGTGTATTTTTCAGGTTTTCATTTCAGTAGTCTTAATAAACATGTTATGAAAACCCAATCAGGAAAAAATTCAAAATGGACCGTACACAAACAATAAATAAATATATATATATTATTTTTTTTTTTTTTCCTGTATAGTGTCTTGCCTTAAGTCATATTTCACTTGTTGAGATTTGATGCTAATAAAATTGGTCAATACAGCAAATGACTTACTTCTACTAAACAGCAGAGTTTAAATAAATAAATCTAATAAATATATCTAAATAAACCATTAAATGGCTATGTAAATCATTTATGATAAACAGGAGCAAATTTGTGACACTTTCTGACCAGTTTCAATAAACCCAAGCGATTCAGAATAGAATGAAACACATTAAATTGGATAAACGGGTTTTTAAAATAAATAATGTATTAGATGCATTTAAATCGCATCTGTTAAATAATAAGAGGGTTTTGGTTGGGAGAGGAAAAAAGAAGGATGGTTTGAACAGACTCAAACCTAAATCCTCCATACGTAGTGATGGGAAAGAGTCGAGTTTGATGGAGCGGAGGAATATTTGCAGGAACTTGCAGGAATATTTTGCTTCTTAGTTCTGCCATCTCAGACTTACACATTCAACATACATCCCTGTATCAAAAGTAAAAAGCATACATTTATTTTATCAATACACACCCTCAGGTTTGTAAAAAACACTAAATGGCAGCAACATTAAAGTGTAAGTCTCATTTTTGAAAAAGACTATGTTCTTTTCATGAAATCAATAAAACACTTTGAAGGACAACCACATACATAAGATTAAAAGTACAGAGATGATGAAACATTCATAGACTAGCATGCACCTCTGAACTCCATACACATTCTGTGGGCCGGTGTGGTCCATCCCCACTGACTGTGCCGTTTCAGCACAGAGTCATTGATATTCCACAGAGATACTCACTCCATCCAGGAAATCAGGAGGCGCCTATAAAAAGTGCATTATGGGGTGCTGGCACCAGGCAGGATGCAGAGACACAGCCTAGGCACACACACATCCCGTTTAGACCAGGCCTGGTTCAGATCCAGTCCGCTCCAGCTCATTCAGGCTTAGCTCCAGAGTGCCTCTGGATGAATCTGGCTCTCACAGGCGAGAGTTAATCAAAAGTGTAAATGGAAATGGACATATGAAGTACTAATTAATACTCTGCAGAACAATACTGAAGCGTGAGGCAGCAGAGTTTGACAACTCGCAGAAAAAAAAAAAAAAAAGTTTGATTTGTATTTTGTATATGTACAAGATGACTTTCTTTAAGTGAGTATTATGACTGTGTAGCTACCCAAGTGGTATTTTGTACACACTGAAGTTAGCATAGTAGCACATTCTTTGACACATTAAAGGGACAGTCATAAAGAGAAAGAGAAAAATAAAATAAAATAATTGAAAATGATATGCAGTATAAGAGATTATAAAAATAATTGAATTATAAAAATGCAAAACTAAATAATTAAATTAAATTAATTAAAATATTAGAATAAGTTTAATAAAATACATTTAAAATACAATAAATAAATAAAATATAAAAATATATTTTTATAAAATAAAAATGGTATTAAAATAAAATACAGTATAAAAATAATTGAAAATACAAATTTAAATGAAATTTGCGAATTACTGAATTCAATTAAAATAAATATTAGAATAGAACAATAAATTAAAAATAAAAATAAAATAATTTAAAATGATATGCAGTATAAGAGATTATAAAAAATAATTGAATTAAAAATGAAAAACAAAATAATTAAATTAAATAAATTAAAATATTAGAATAGAATAATACATTTAATAAAATATATTTAAAATACAATAAATAAATAAAATATAAAAATATATTTTTATAAAATAAAAATTATATTAAAAAGAAAATACAGTATAAAAGAGATTATAAAAATAATTGAAAATACAAATGTAAATTAAATTTGAGAATTACTGAATTCAATTAAAATAAACATTAGAATAGAACAATAAATTAAATATAAATGTATTAAAAAATAAAAATTAAACAGTATAAAATATGTTATAAAAATAACTGAATTATAAAAATACAGAATAATTAAATTAAATTATGTAATTATTAAAATAAATATTAATAGAATAATAAATTGAATATATATAAAAAATATAACATAATAACATAATAAAATTAAAAAGTAAAATCATGAGAAGCAAGTTTACAAAACAGTTTTCTGACTGACTTCGTAAATATTAAACATGAAAGAAATTAGGTTTCAGAAACTTGGGACATTAAACATCAGCAATGATGTTTAATGAACATATTTCATATTTTATCACCATCTACACAGTATATGACTTACAACTACAAACTACAGAAAAAAAGAGTGAGGAAATTAGATTTTAATTTAAATAAACTATTTTCTGAAATATGTTCATGTGAACTCAAGCCTTTTTCTCAGAGAACCAATGGAATTGTGTTTAACTTTAAGTCTTTCAAGTGTTGGAGCAAGACCTGCTACTGGAATACATTATCCCTAATGAATAGAGCATTATTCAGTTTTGTTCAACAAAGACCATGTGGCCACAGTGTCTACAAAAGCCCAAAGCACTGCTCTTCATGTCTCTTTTATCTCTCTTCTTTTGGTCATCCATTCAACCTGTTCCTCCCTTCTAGGTCCATGCATACAAAACTCTCTCTCTCAGCATCCTCTATCATAATTTCCTCTGGGTTATTCCTTTCCTTATCTCCGTACTGTCATCCCTATCCTTCAATCATATTCTCATCAAAACAATGAGTCGCGGTAGAAAAGCTTGACTTGCTGAAATGGACTTCCTTCAATAAAACGGTGACGGAAGCGCAACCAAGGGGAGAAACCACGTCTGGGTTTGATGGCAGGACCTGCGTTAGTCTCCCACCGGAATGAAAGCATAAATGGCATTCGAGTGCGTGTAAGCGATCCCCTCAAACCCCTTCCTTTAGGACCGCTGACAGTTTCGGTCACAGTCAGAGGTCTCCTCCTCTCCAGTGTGACACCAAATTACGTATAAGCAAAGCTGCATCAAAGACCACATAAAAGCTCCGTAATGTGCTGTGACTCTCTTCCTTTCTCTCGCCTGGATGAGATTTAAATCGATTCTGAACACCCTCTCAGAAATGTCGGTTTAAGGACATTTTAGATAATTACACAGCTGTGGCTTAGCATTTTCTTCATTTTTCCCCCATATAAAAAGATTTTTACCACCCATCATGAAACCAATCCTGAACCTTATAAAACAGTCAGCCAATATCCACAGATGCTTGTAGTAGTATTCCTTGAGCATTTGGTTTATTTAAATGCCAAAATGTTAACATGTCAGGAAGGATCGTTTATGTATGTGTTAAAAGCCTTGAGGGCTTCATACCACACACCAGGTGTAGGGAAATATTTGAGCAAAAATGCACATGTGCAGAAAAACAGTCTATGATTTAAGAGTCTAAGGGTGTGTTTACACTTGTCTTTTGGTCCAGACAAAAATAAATAAAATTCACTCATTTTTTTCATTTTTAGCACAAACCTAATGATACAAAACAAAAGAAATGAGGACACAGTCACTACCTGATTAGACCAAAAAAACTTGTTAGATGCACTGCAAGGTTCGGATGGCATTCAAATGAATCACACCAGAGCTCAATTTAATCTAACCAAGCCTGCCAAACGTGAACATGCCCTAAAATGACATAAGCAAACCCCTTAAAGGTGACATCTGACTTTTCCAGGTTTTAAGTTCTATAATCAGGTCCCCAGTGCATCTGCCAACCAAGGAAACATGAAAAAGATTAACCCAGTAACTTTGTTTTAGTAACCCTTTTTTTGCAAGCTTCTGAAAAAAATGAGCGTGTCTGATTTCGCTCCCTTGGTGACGTGGCAAAGGGATCTCATTATAATATTACCTCCCCCTTAATCTGTAAGTTTCCACCCGCTGCTCCGTCATTTGGATTTTGCAAGCGACAACGATGTACCAGTTCTAATGCCAAGGCGAAAGTTTGAGCAAAACATGCTAACAGACATAACTGACTGTTTTTGTTACTCGTGTGTGTTTTTAACGTAAACTTGAAAATGCATGATTTCAGCTCAATAAACATGATAATCAGAACCAAAACATGTTTTTAGCAGGTACGAGCTGAAATGGTGCAGCTCTATTCTGGAAAGGGGGCGGGAGCAGCAACTCATTAGGAATTAAGAAACAGGCACGGAAATCAGAATATTTCTGCTTCCACTCAAAATAGGCATTTTCAAAATGATAAAATAAATGATCTGTGGGGTATTTTGAGAGAAAACTTCACGGACACCAGAGACTTATATAACATATTGTAAAAAGGGGCATAATATGTCTCCTTTAAAAATAAGCTTAGAATGAAACGGAAAAGTTTACCCTAGCAATTTTAACATGGGCCTCCTAATTCCCTTTAACAATTTTTATGGGATATATTTCCTGGAAGGAGTGAGCATCTCTGTGGAATACTTAAGTTTAAATGATAAACTAAATTTCTTTTGATTTAAAAATTAGCTGAGAGACTATTTCAGACCAAAGGGTTCATTATATAGTTTTGCTGACTTGAAGTAAAGAAAGGGAAATAAGAAAAATAGCATATCAGAAAATGATGGCTCTCTTGGCTTTTCAGCACAGACAATCACCAATTAATATGATTTTGTTCAAAGCACATTATTAAAGGGATAGCTCACCCAAAAATAATCATTAATTTTGACAAAATCGCATAATTACAAGACCTTCGTTCATCTTCGGAAATTAAATATATTTTTGATGGAATCCAAGAGCTTTCTGACCCCTCGATAAACAGCAATGCAACTGAAATGTTCAAGACCCAGAAAGGTAGTAAGGACATTGTTAAAATAGTCCATGTGACATCATTTTATGAAGTAATTTTATACTACCTTTCTGGGCCTTGAACATGGCCAGAAAGCTCTCGTATTACATCAGAAACATATTTATTTGTGTTCCGAAGATGAACGAAGCTTATACAGGTTTGGAACGACATGAGAGAATTTTCATTTTTGGGTGATCTAACCATTTAATTTCATGAAATACAATGGTTTTACTTTTGAAACAGAAAGTGCTCAGTGCCTAACATTAAAATATATTTTGTATCCAGATAAGAGAGTTATCATACTCTTCACACAAGTCACATTTTCTATGCACATTTCAAAATGCTTTCCAAGGTAATTTAGTCTATTGCATCAATCTACTTTAATATCATTAAAGGATGCTAAAAGGAAATAGGAGTAAAGAAAAAGTGGGGAAAGAAATATATGTAAAAGTTTTAATCATATCTACAAAATAATATTCACAATATTACAGTTTTTACAGTATTTTTAATATCAAATAAATGTAGTTTTGGTGACTATTAAAAAAATATATATTTTAAAGCATATCTACAAAATAGTTTTAAAACTTTCAATACAGTCCATTAAATAACCGAGAATTAATTTGTAGTGCAACATGTATTGTATGTTTCTCAGACACAGATTCATGTGTATAGGTAAAAACAACAACAAAAAAAGCATTGGCATTTACAACTAACACTGCATGTGGAACAGATCGACCCCAATCTTCCCCAATGTGGCTTCGGTAATCACAATTAGATCATAACACATATGAAGTGCATTGAAATGTGGTTTTTAATGCGGTCAAAGTGCTATCCAATCACTAAAACTGCATGTTAATGCCAGATGTAAAAGTGTCAGTCTGTAAGGTTCAAAGGGAAAACGGATCACTTGACAAATCTTACTCTTCCATGTAGAATCCTATGCAAGAGCAATCAGGGCATGCAGATCAGATACACCAGACTACAATCTTTAAATAGCTCACAGATTAAAATATTTGACAGTTAATTGACTGACATTAATTTCAGGTTCTTCATTATAGTCCATAAATGCAACCATGCAAAAACGTAAGACTCATCAGCCTTAAATGGATTAATTGATTTAGAAATAATTAGAAGTATTTCACAAATCTTAGTGAGCAATTACTGGTGCGTAATTTGAATATTTGAAACTTTAAAGCAATCAAGGTAACAAGATTGAGGAATCGATAAGATTCACCTTTACCTTTCAGACATGAAATATATTTGTTTTTAGTTCTACAATAATGGTACATATTTGAATACTTCTAAACAATGCAAAAAAAAATTAAAAAAAACTGGTAAAAGAATTGCTCAATTGGCTTGGTTCTTAATGAATCAGTCAAACGAATCAAAATGAATACAACACAGGAGTCATTAGTCTGAATCATGAAACGAATCAGTTGGACAACTCATATCGTAATTAAATCAACTCAGATGACTCATTCGTTCAAAGAAGTGCAGGTTATGTCTGACTCAAAATGAACCATTTATTTGTTCTTTATACTTTGTGAAAATGTAAATTTGTCAGCTAAGTAAGCCGAGTCTTATTTACTGCTTGTTCAATGACAATTTGATTCAGTGACAATGCTTTGAACTACTTGAAAAATGTACATGACCCTCGCCTTTCCAAACAAACGCCTACAAAATTTTCCGGCTAAGGATGATTCCATCTGCAAAGTTCTCCCTTAAGTTTTTTTTAAGTGTTAGTGGTTGGAATAGGACTGTATGCAAGAACAGAACAATATCAACCTATCAAGACATTGGTGTGACAAAGCACATTTCCTTTTTATTTTATTTTCTACCTTCAAAGCACATTTGCAAGCGTCATCTGTGTCATCGTCTTGATCTATGCTTCCCTAAACTGCAGTGTCATAACTCACATCTGCTTTTTCATGCGCAGTGAGCGTAGATGTGCAGCCTGACAGGTGTAATAGAGGAATACATCAGC
The DNA here is from genome assembly GCF_936440315.1 of Barbus barbus. NCBI lineage: Eukaryota > Metazoa > Chordata > Actinopteri > Cypriniformes > Cyprinidae > Barbus > Barbus barbus. The sequence goes on from NC_136750.1 coordinate 25,113,747, forward strand.
TATGATTGATTTATAACAGTTATCCGGTATGTGCGACAGCATCAAGGTCACTAGTGATGGACGGTTGTCAAGATCCTGACACGGTGATGGACTCATTACCAAGGCGATGTACAGTACACACTGATCTCAAGAAGTGTAAAATAACAGATTCATCTGCTTAGTGTGCTTTGTTTTTACTCAACTATAGTTGTTGTTGTTGTTTTTTCAAATGGGAGATGTTTTAAAAGTTTTCAAATATTTACAATTATTCTAAAACTAAAAACAAAGGGTTGGCAAAGTTAGGACTATGTAATTTAATATTTAATTCACAAAATATCATCATTCACAGTTCTATTATAACAGCACAATATATTAAGCAAGTAAATAATTATATAAGTAAATAAGCAAATAAATAAGTGAATGAGTGAACGAACGAACAAACAAACAAACAAATATTTTATAGATTTATTTATCCCTAAAAAAACGAACATTTTATATGCTAAATATTTTAAAAACAAATATTTTGCATACTTAAGTCTGTCTGATTATTTAGAACACATAAAAATATAAATATTTTATTTTTATTTGTTTATTTATCAGTAATGAAAAAAAAACATTTTATATGCTACATATTTTAAAAACAAATGGTTGGCATAGTTAAGTCTAATTATTTAGAACTAAGGGTTTTAATGTCTACTTTCATTCAAAGCATATAATATATATATATATATATATATATATATATATATATATATATAGTTTTTTTTCCTTTTAATTATTATTATTAGTAATAAAAAAATACATTTTATATGCTAAATATTTTAAAACAAATGGTTGGCATAGTTAAGTCTAATTATTTAGAACTAAGGGTTTTAATGTCTACTTTCATTCAAAGCATATAATATATATATATATATATATATATATATATAGTTTTTTTTCCTTTTAATTATTATTATTAGTAATAAAAAAATACATTTTATATGCTAAATATTTTAAAACAAATGGTTGGTATAGTTAAGTCGTTAAATTGTTGAAATATTTGTTAAATATTTTTATTCATACTAATATATATATATATATATATTTTATCACTAATGAAAAACTATAGCACCTTTTATGTGCTA